>NC_092815.1:99925531-100525531 GCF_023375885.2 Dermacentor andersoni
ATGCTGCCGTCATCACTCCTTCCACTCAGACCCAGTTGTCAATGTTGTTTCATCACTTAATCCACTTGGTCATGGTTCGGGGTCGTGATGAGGTCGTGGTCATTCCACTTCGTCATTCAAGCTTTCTTATCTCACTCTCGTCATGGCTTCCTTATCACACCGTCGTCGTCACAACGTCGTCGTCATGCCGTTGCCCTCACGATGTCGTTTTATCATTGTCATTACTTCAGTAACGTCATCCCATTGTCGTCATGCAGTTGCCCTCATACCTTCTTCTTCGCTCCATCTACATTAATGCTTCTTCATGATTGTATAACAATTATACCGTCGCCATTAAGTCGGGATTATGCCACCCTTGTCATGCCGTCATTGTCAGACAGCCGCTATCATGCCTCCACTATCAGACCATCGTCGTGACGCACTTGTCGTCGTGCCGTCATCGTCAATGTAGTTACATTATCCCGCCGTCGTCGTCAAACCATCGTCCTTATACATGTTTCGTGACACAGCCACCGTGAGGCCATTGTCACCATACACTTGTCGTCATTCAATTGTCCTCATGCCGTTGTCATTCGATCGTCGTGACATGGTTGCCGTCATGCATTCGTTGTCATACCGGCTTTGTTGATCAATCGATGTCATTCCTTGTTTGTCATTCTATCGTAATCATGCTCTTGTGATTCAATCGTGATTATTCCGCCGTCGTCCTTATTGCGTCATTGACACGCAGACACTGTCATGCATTCTATGTCATGCTGTCGTCGTCATGCCGTCTTGGTCAGGGCGTCCTCATCATTCACGCTTCTTCACCCGCTTACTGCCACCATCGTCGTCCCGCAATCGTCATCATGCAGTCGTCGTCCTCTCATTGTCCTCATGTCGTCGCCGTCACACTGTCGTCGTTATACCATCTTCATACTTTAAATAACATCTCATTGTCGCAATGCCGTCGTCTTTACACGCCTTTGTTGTTCGATCGATGTCATCCCTTCTTCGCCATTCCAGCGTCACTGCGTCGGCTTCATACATTCGTCATCATGCCGCCATGCTCTTGACTACCTTGGCAAGAGAGTGCCAAAGAAAAGTGGGACGATATCACATTATAAGGCCTATAGCCTACAAACGTGACTTGAGGAATATGATCTGTCGTTACGTTGATCGATTGCTATTCGATTTACCATCGGCAGTCATCGTGGGATGGCTTTCTCTTTTTCTGTTCATCTTTCCGTCCCCTTTTCCCTTTCCCCATTGTCGGGCAGCCAACCGGGCTCAGTCCTGGTTAACCGCCCTACCTTTCATTTATCGTTTGCTCTCTCTCTCTGCCATAATTTCTTTCTCGCGCAAATCTAGGAGATGACTGTGCATCATTTTGCTCGTGGCATCCGTGGTAGAAGGCGGTACGACTTCGAGGAGGTAACCCAACCAAAGATGCTTTTGGAAGTTCCCCAAAGCTTCCTGATCTGTAGTTCACTTTTTATAGTACCGTGGGACTCCCAGTTTCGACATTGATGTTACGATGCAGCCACACGAATTTTCGCTGAGCCATCATCATCATCATCATCATCATCATCATCATCATCATCATCATCGTGTTGTTTTATGTCCACTGCAGGACGAAGGCCTCTCCTTGCGATCTCCAATTACCCCTGTCCTGCGCCAACCGATTCCAACTAGCGCCCGCGAACTTCCTTCTCTTGGTACCCATTCGGTTGTAACCTTAATGGTCAAGTGGTTATCTAACCTGCGCATTACATGACCTGCCCAGCTCCATTTTTTCCTCTTAGTGTCAATTAGAATATCATATATACCCGTATGCTCTCTTTCTGTCTCTTAACGTTATGCCTAGCAGGCTTCGTTCCATCGCTCTTTGCGCGGTCCTTAACTTGTTCTCAAGCTTCTTCGTCAGTCTCCACGTCTCTGCCCCAATTTCAGCACTGCTAAAATGCACTGATTGTACACCTTCGTTTTCAATGATAATGGTAAGCTTCCAGTCAGCAGCTGGCAATGTCTGCCGTATGCGATCCAACCCATTTTTATTCTTATGTGAATTTCCTTCGCATGATCAGGGTTCCCTGTGATTAATTAATTGACCTAGGTAAACGTACTCCATCACGACTCTAGAGGCTGAGTGGCGATCTTGAATTCTTGTTCCCTTGCCCGGCTCTTTATCATTATCTTTGTCTTCTGCACATTAATATTCAACCCCACTCTCACACTCACTCTGTTAGGGTCCTCAATCATTTGTTGTAACTGTTCTGCAGTGTTGCTCAAAACAATATCAGCGGCAAACCGAAGGTTGCTGAGATATTCGCAGTTGATCCTTGCTCCTAAGCCTTCCCAGTTTAATAGGTTGAATACTTCTTCCAAGGACGCAGTGACTAGCATGGGAGAGATTGTGTCTCACTGCCTGACCCCTTTCTTTATAGGTATATTCCTGCTTTTCTTGTGCAGTATTAAGGTAGCTGTAGAACGTCTGTAGATATTTTCCAAGGTTTTACGTAAGCAATCTGTACTCCTTGATTACGTAATGCCTCTATGACTGCTGATATTTCTACTGAATCAAATGTCTTTTCGTAATCTATGGAAGCCATATGGAGAGGCTGATTGTACTCTGCGAATTTCTCGATAACCTGATTGTGATTGTGAACGTGGTTGTGATCCATTGTAGAGTATCCTTTCCTGAAGCCAGCCTGTTCCCTTGGTTGACTAAAGTCCGGTGTTGCCTTTATTCTATTGGATTTATATTTGGTAAATAATTTATATATTACTGTGAGTAAGCTAATGGGTCTATAATTTTTCAATTATTTAACGTCTCCCTTTTTGTGGATTACTAAAATGTTTGCATTCTTCCAGTTTTCTGGGACCCTTGCAGTCGATAGACACTTCGTGTAAAGAGCAGCCAGTTTTTCGAGCATTATGTCTCCATGTTTGAATAAATCGACTGTGATTACATCTTCTCCTGCTTCTATTCCACGTTTCATGTCTTGCAAGGCCTCCTGACCTCATCGCTAGTTGTAGGAGGAGTTCCTGTATCCTGTTCATTACTGTTTCTAACTGAGGTATCCTGACTCCTCTGGGTCAGTACAGGTCAGTATAGAACTCATCCGCTGCTTTTATTATATCTTCGAGATTGCTGAGCCATAAATAAATACATTTGCAACACAGATAGATTACTTTCTTAACATATCATTTTTTCATTATCTATTTATTTATCCTTCATCAAATTATAAAATTGTAACGGCAGAAAAACCCATCTTTAAACAGTATTATGATTATCCAAAATTTACTTCAAGCCAACGCTTTACATTAGGTGCCCCTCTAATTTTGAATTTATTTTTATCTAGGCAGAAAGCTCTATTCGCGTTACTATAAGATTCATGCTGTCTATGGGCCTTCATGATAGACTTTAAGAGCGCCGCCCTCTACCGATCTATGGTATAGTACGCGGTTTGTTCGTGCTCCTCCTTCCTCTCTCTCTCTTCTCCTTCCCCTCTCTTTCTCCTTTTATCTCCCTACTCTTTCCCCATGCGCGGTAGCCAACCGGGAGTAACTAGAGCTAACCTCCCTGCCTTTCTATACAACCTTTTTTTCTCCATTTCTCTCTGGAAGTTATTTCCACTTCTACCTGTCTGCTCAAGGCCTTCAACATTATTGTACATTTTCTTTGACCTATCACCCGTTCCTTTATTGTCTTAGTTTAAACATGCTTTTGCTCGCTTGTTATACCACCCGGTTCGTGGCCTATCCTACACAGTAGGTTTGCTCTGTGTACCAGGCGCGCCATCATCATCGCAATCCGTAACCCAAGTCTTAAACGACTCACCTAGGCTGAAAGGCGAGCGCTGTTCAACGCAGCAATTACTCCCAGCGGGCTGCCGTATCGCAGAGGCCATGCAAAGGGCTACTTTATTAGGTGCGAGAAGATTTAACCTTTGAGAGAGCTAAACCCCTTCAAAAATACTCGTCTGAAAAGCGAGAGGCCTTTAAGGAGGCAGTTCTTGCGGGCTTATTGTCTATCAGGGTAGGCTGAATCAGGGACGCAGCCACAGTGGGGTTCCTGAAAAATCTTGTGCCTGCTGCAGAGAGTGTATGGACGCTAGGATAGAAAAATGAGGTGAAGGAATGCATAAATTAAATGTATTCGCGCACTAGAATGCTCACATTCTTAACTTATATTCCAGCTAGTGAGGATCTTGCGATCTAATTTTGCAATTGTGGGAACTCCGTATTCATAGGGGGAAGGGGTAGATCTGCTTTACAAACGGTGTTTGTGTCCTAACCCCCTCCCCCCCTCCTCTACCTGTGGCGCCCGAGACGGTCTGGCACCGCTCGGACCCGGCGTACATGTAGATGTTTGGGATTCTCGAGTTAGCCTCATTATCGTGCGCTTGTGCTCCCTGCGAAGAGGGACAGGTTGCACCGTGGTCAAAGGGGTTACATATCCCGCTTTCTTGCTGCTCGAGTCTCATAAAGCCATTTCGGGACCCTACGTGTCCAGTGAAGACCTGCCATAGCCAAGAAAGCGTGAAATTTATGCAACAAACTTGTATATTTCTAGGCTTCATAACACCTTATAAACCCCTGCTTGGGTTTGATAGAACACACCTGCAATGACATAGTGAGCTCTCTCAATTGCGACCATTCCTGCTCGGATGTACAAACGTACTGCCGAGCTACGCCTCTCTGAACGCCACGCAGGAGCCTAAATTTTGCTCCCAATGCGCCATGCATAGCGCCACAACAGCGCCATCAGTTCATGTGCCGCATTCGTGATCGAGTAATGGGTTCTTTCTTCTACAAAACGATGTCAAATAAAGCGCATGACATTTATTCATGCCCTCAGCCGCTTACGTGAATAAATTATGATACAGCTAGTGGGAACCCAGCAGCGTAATCTCACAGTCGTGCTCGCTCCCTATTCGTAGTGGGGCTGCAGTGGTGAAAGGTGGTGACAGCAACTTGTCACCGCTCTATCTTTTTACCCGAGTAACTGCACGCTTTCCTGGACACTGTGTCTCGAGCGCAGAGTCACCAGATGAGAGGAAGTGGGAAATTTCTGGAAAAGATTGCACACTTGTAGGCCTTATAGCTCCTCATGAGCACATGTTTGAGTTTGATGGATCATATCTACTATGGTTGAATGGGCTCTCTCAAACGCGACCGCTCTCGATCGGATCGGCAGACGTACGGCCCAGCTATCGCTATATTAAAGAACGAGTGAGAGACAAAATTGGTCGCCGATCACGTCGTGCGTGGTGCCACAACGGCGACATATGTAGCGAAACATGCATGATGGAGTAATGGCGTCTTTCCACTACACAACAATACAAAAGTAAAGCACATAAGCCATACGGTTGCAAATATATAAGAGACAAAGTATAAGATGTTTTCGTTACATACAGTTTCAGCAAGGAACCCCTCTGAACGATTATAAAGCCGTCTCAAGTCGATAGAAACGCAAACAAAATTTGAGCACATTGTATAACTGGCTTCAAAAATGAATATTTTTGTACCTTCTGCGGCAGGCTCTTCGGCCCTCGTCATGTCAGCCCGGGCGCATTGTAATCCTCACGGAGACTGTGTAATTCATTCTGGCTGGCACGAATTGTGTCAAGAACATTGAGAAGTTTGAAAGCACCTAAAAGCTGGGAGAATCATGTACGATACCTTTCTATAGACCGCGCGGATAGGGCGCGCGGAGAGCCTTTCCACCTCTCTGGCTTGGGCGAACAGGCGCGGCGCTGCTTGAAAGTATTGCTGTCACATGCTGCGGAACGATTTCGAGATGTTTTATATCGTACTTCGTGAAATTTACGCCACGTTCGTTCATATAAGGTCTTCAGGGAAGCCTTTCGGTGCATCGGTAACTACTGTAGGCAGAAATATGTCTTGCGGGCGCAAAAATGTGACGCGCATAATCAGCCGCGGTGTACGCGCACTATCAGTCGCGGTGCGTGTATGTGTTGTTTACTATTTTGCTTATATCGAAATAATTCAACAAAGAAAACCGGCGTCTCTGTATTACCAGCATTAAATGGTAAATCAGCTCACTCTCTGATCGATTGGCGTAGGGAGTAAAACATAAAACATAAGAGCGCATGCTCGTGCACGGCCAACCTAAGGCAACCACGAAACATCTGAGCGGCAGGCGCTATCAAATATTTGTGCTACACTGGCATCGTTTTCACGCATTTCAAGTCTAGTATGCTTGAAATTACCATATGTCTACGCTAGCATTGCTGCATGAGGCCCATGGCGCTGCTCAACACAGCGATCACTGCGGTTGGTGAGCCAGCACGATACATATATAAGCTGTGTGCTTCAGCATTGCCTTTTTGGCCTGTATGCAGCCATAATATATGAGAGGATTCGCATAAAAGGAATGCGATGACTTTTTTGTGCACAAGATTTCCGTAATACGTGTGAGTGCGTCGTAGAGAGCTGAACGAACACAACCGAAAAAAAAAAAATCGGTTATCATCCTCTTTCTCTAAAACGCAAGAGAAAACGGGCTAACGCCGGACAACGTTTATAAATATATAACCGCTGATGCCGTATGCTTGGACCATGTGCTATATAGAACAAAGATATCTGTAATCCAGCACCTACTACTGCTTAGGACGCTCGCGCAGTTCGTAAACGGTCGCTTTGCTGGAAAAGCTTAATTAGGACTGTAAGGTACGCTGATAGTACTAGCCAAAACTATTTTATTCATGGATGGAAAGCTCATCCATCTCAGCAAGTAGTCATGCAATGTAACCTGCAGAGAACAGTTTGAGCGCTTGTCAAAGTATAACAGCACAGCTCCTATCGTAGCAGAACGGTACCCACGCTGTTACGATCGTCGCGTATGTTTCATGGCTCCTAACTCGCAGCTTAGAAATAGAGGATAATACTGCAATAAGGTCACATTAGTGATTGGAACATTCATAAATACACAATTGACCTCTGAGGCTGATTGCAGGCTCAAATATGCGCGCACACATCGCGCTGCGTGTTCCGTCCACCTCAACGCCAGCAGAAATTCCGGCCATGACGCCTAAAAACCACTTCAGCACGTCTCACAGAAACGTTTACCACGTAGAAGACGCACGTCATACTAAACAGACCGGACGACCACGAAAACAAACGCCAGAACCTATCACCGAGCGTATACCTGCCATGCAAAAGACCGCTTTCACCCAAGCCAGTATGGCGCTGCTCATAGGCGGCGCCACTGCATTCACAATATGGCGGCGCCTACGAAAAAACGGTCTATAGATTGGTGTGGCGGCGAGAGCAGGCCCGAAAACGTTCAGTCGATTTAACAATCTAAATGCCTTTGTGGTTCAGCGCTGGAAACGAACCACTAGCCTAACGTTAAGTTATACCGTCCGTGCAAGACATCGCTTTGGTTATACTGTTACATGTCATAATGAGGTAGTTGGCCCACTCCGACTAATAGCATAGGGAAAGAAATCAGGCTTGCGAAATACGGACAGCGCGGTCACAGCGCTAGCTGCATGAACACCTTCATTCGAGCACGTATATAAACGTATATAAACGTTGCTGTTATTGACTGTTTGCCTCGATAAACTAGTCGCGCATGGAGAACGCAACAAGCCAACGACCTCGTCAGAGCCATCTCCGACTGCGATTTATTTTAGGAAACAGTTGGACACCGCAAATACGGGTTTGGGAAATTTGCAAGGGGACATTCTTCCACGTGACCTCAGCCCTAACCTGCCAGGTCCGGGTCGAAGACAGGTAATTGTACTTCACTCTCTCCCTGTTTGTGCACAGTGATGTGCGTCTCTTTAGGGCCAAGTCGTCCTGAGAGGAAAGGGGCCACTAATCTCCAAATTGGCGTCTGGTTATGTCATCCATCTCCTAACGCTGGATTGGGGGAAAGTGACGGAAACAAGACGACGGAGGGGTTAAAAAAGGAGGGGGAAGCTTCGTGAATAGGATCGGCAACATAAACATATGTTATGTTAAGTATTCCTGGGTAATTCCTATACACAATTTAATTTATATGTGTGTGTTTAAAATGTCCTGGACGTCAGGCTGAGCCCCACATTCCCTCATTCTTTCAAGGTGACTGAAGATCTCACAACTTGGACCCCCGGTTGCAACAGCGCTATGGGGAGGCTAATGTGCGCAATTCTATCGGTGAAGCCTCATGGCCTCGCTATTCGACTACTGCGAGCCGAACTTTCTCCCCGGAATCGGCGGTGAGCTGCTGGTTGTGCTGCTCTCTGTTCGCCACTCTGTCGAGTCTGGAGTTACCTTCAGGCCGCGTCGTGTGGTAGAGCATCAGACTGCATGAATTCCACATCACCGTGATCTTGAAGCTCAGACGGAAACAGCAGCGAGAAGCCCCTGAACTAAGATGCTTTGTCGAGTACTTGGAAGCAAGACCAACCTGCCTCGCTATAACGTAAAACTATTCCAAACTGTGTTTATTCCATCTCTGCAATCCACGATTGCCCAAACATCTTTCGGGAAAGGGCCACTTAACCTGTCTCTCACGGACGTCAGAAAAACTGCTAACACTCCTGAACTGATATGACGTGGGCGCACTGCTCATGCATGATCAGACCAAAACAAAACATTTCTTTCCGGTCCTACCCCTTTCTCCCCAATAGCCTTCTGTGATTGGTCAAAATCTTTCTGGGCTGCGCCCACTTCGCCTGTCTGTCGCGCGACGTCACAAAGCCAAGAAAACTCACTATGTCAAAGCGACCTGTACGCATTAAATGTACATTAACATTCCGAACAAAACCGAGCATTTTCGTAATCGCCGGAAACTACCACGTTTTGTAAGGAATAGAAGATGGCTGCCCAACTATCACTCCGGCCCTGGCTATTTCCTGCTGCCGGGGAGAATGAATTTGTTTGTGCATACTGCAAATGTTTGCGTGGCCGTCTAACATTGTCGAGCCCTTTCGACACGTATACGACATCTCTTTGGCAAATTTCCTTCACTGAGGATCCGTTCTTGGGGCTTTAGCGGCACTTTTGTTCTTCCATTGCTCACCGTCCCGGTTTTAGACCAACAACCGCAAGCTAAGTAAGGGGGTAACGGGAAGCAGGCCAAACGCGGACGCCCGCGCCCACACTCCTTCTCCGGTTAACTAATTTCACTTCCCCAGCAGCTCGACACTAACGAATCCCTCTCCACTTCTGCGGGTTCATTAAATCCTCATCTCAGCCAAATAGGTAAGAACCTGTCAAGGGATTGGAATTCAAGTCAAAGGATTGGAAGGGATTGGAACGTCAGGGGATTGGAATTCAAAGAGATTGCAACAGTGTTACGTTATAGGGCCTTGGGTCCCTATAAGGTATTCAAGCTAATATTTTCGCCATTTTCCCCGGAGAAGGAGGTCCTCACGAAGAACTTTTCACTAGTACGCGCCATACTATGCAATTTCTATATACAAACGAAAACGCCATAACGTTTACTTACTGCTCATATTCTGTATCTTTCAGTTGCACAGAAGCGCTTATCGCTGTTGGCTGTAGCGAAATCAGTCTTGAGATCGCATTTTTTGCTATGATCAGAAGACGTGTGCTTTCTCCGGTTCATAGGAAATACTCACCCTTAAATATAATATTGGTGTGCTCTGCGGGCATGATATCAAGGAGTGTTAGAACAGTCTACATTACGTGAGCTAGTCTACTCGTTTCGAAACCTACGATTCTTTTTTCTGATGTACGGTGGGGTATATGGACTTTTATGCGTGCAGTCTTTTGTTCGTGTCAAAAGCTCTATTATGGAAGAGAAACTGAGTAAGGCAAAGCAGCGCCAAGACTATACGCTGTATACGCGGCAGATTTAATGTGACGCTAAAAGAAAGGAACTTCAGCTATAGTAAATGACCCTCCTACGATATCACAAAAGCATGCCTTACCATGGATAAAGGTTTTACAAGCCGGAAAATACGGGAGAACATGAAACAGATTGCGACGCCGCCTTGAATTTCCCACACCAGGTTTCCGTGAGACCATACATTTTGCAGGTGCCTACTTCGGCCTGGTTATTGGGTATCGATAAAGATGGACTACATTATATTCTAAAAAAATTCTGACGACTGAACTTATCATGTTCGACGACTTTTTACAGAAGCCCAAAGGTCCATATGGATAAGAAAATAAAACAAAGATTGAAATTTAGGACGGCACACTAAAGTACTGGCGCTCGGGTTTCTGTGCAAAACTTATGAAATGAAACTTTTACCTTAAGTTATTCCTATTCTAATAATCAGCCTATTTCCATGAAGCTAACGAAATTGAAGTTTTGAAAGAATACTTGAAAACCTAAACAGATTGTGTCATTGAGAAGCACTAAAGACATGCGTTAAATCACACCAGTGACTTATATTAGTTTTCGAGAGTAGCAAAGCATACAGGGTAGTAAGGAAAAGTTAAGGTGATCTTCATATCTTTAGTAAGCTGCACATATATTGGCTGCACAGATGCACCATTACTGAGAAACCGAACAATCATCCTGTTTTGAACCTGCATACATAAACCTAAGGGATTTCACTCTTTTTGCTCTCTGTGATTTCTTCTTTTCAAAAATGTGTCTATCCAGACACGCACCCAGGGGGGAGTCCAGGGAGCGGTCCCTGCCCCCCCCCCCTCCCGCATTTAAGCGGCATATCCCTCCCCCCCCCGTCCACATCCACCCGAGGCACCGCTCCTGACACACATTCCTAAACCGTCGACAAATTAATCTGCTCGGCGGTCAACATTTTGCTGCCTTTTACAGCGAAAGCAGTGCATGACTAACTTACGCAGTGTTTTTAGGCATCCTTTATTAACAGAAAGGAAGCATCATGTGGGCCGATACTGGTGATAGCACAAAGAGGGTCCAAGATCAATGGCACATACCCCTGTGGACTCTGGAACCTATAACACGCCCTTGGGAAGCTACGGGATGGGCCCATGTATGGGGAGTGCTTAACGCCTGCTTCACCTCCGCCGCGGGTCGGCCCGGTATTGCAATGTCTTCGGGGTCGCCCTACGTGTGGGGAGTTCTTAATGCCTGCTTCCCCTTCCCCGCGGGTCGGCCCAGCATTGCATTACCTTGGATGGACCCATGTATGGGGAGTGCTTAACGCCTGCTTCACTTTTGCCGTGGGTCGGCCCGGCGCTGCACTACTTTCGGGATTGAGCCATGTATGCGGGGTGCTTAACGCCTGCTTCACCTAAGCCGTGGGTGCGCCAGGCATTGCACTACCTTCGGGATGGATGCACGTATGGCGAGTGCTTAACGCCTGCTTCACCTACGCCGCGGGTGCGCCCGGTATTGCAACATCTTCGACATCGCCCTACGTGTGGGGAGTTCTTAATGCCTGCTTCACCTTCCCCGTGAGTCGGCCCCGCATCGCATTACCTTCGGGATGGACCCATGTATGGGGAGTGCTTAACGCCTGCTTCACCTTTGCCGTGGGTCGGCCCAGCATTGCACTATCTTCGACATCGCCCTATGTGTGGGGAGTTCTTATTGCCTGCTTCACCTTCACCGCGGGTCTGCCCGGCATTTCACTACCTTCGGTATGGACCCACGTATGGCGGGTGCTTAACGCCTGCTTTACCTCCGCCGCGGGTGCGCCCGGTATTGCAAAATCTTCGGGATTGCTCTACGTGTGGGGAGTTCTTAATGCCTGCTTCACCTTCCCCGTGAGTCGGCCCCGCATTGCATTACCTTCGGGATGAACCCATGTATGGGGAGTGCTTAACGCCTGCTTCACCTTTGCCGTGGGTCGGCCCGGCATTGCACTATCTTCGACATCGCCCTATGTGTGGGGAGTTCTTATTGCCTGCTTCACCTTCACCGCGGGTCTGCCCGGCATTTCACTACCTTCGGTATGGACCCACGTATGGCGGGTGCTTAACGCCTGCTTTACCTCCGCCGCGGGTGCGCCCGGTATTGCAACATCTTCGACATCGCCCTACGTGTGGGGAGTTCTTAATGCCTGCTTCACCTTCCCCGTGAGTCGGCCCCGCATTGCATTACCTTCGGGATGGACCCATGTATGGGGAGTGCTTAACGCCTGCTTCACCTTTGCCGTGGGTCGGCCCGGCATTGCACTATCTTCGACATCGCCCTATGTGTGGGGAGTTCTTATTGCCTGCTTCACCTTCACCGCGGGTCTGCCCGGCATTTCACTACCTTCGGTATGGACCCACGTATGGCGGGTGCTTAACGCCTGCTTTACCTCCGCCGCGGGTGCACCCGGTATTGCAAAATCTTCGGGATTGCTCTACGTGTGGGGAGTTCTTAATGCCTGCTTCACCTTCCCCGTGAGTCGGCCCCGCATTGCATTACCTTCGGGATGGACCCATGTATGGGGAGTGCTTAACGCCTGCTTCACCTTTGCCGTGGGTCGGCCCGGCATTGCACTATCTTCGACATCGCCCTATGTGTGGGGAGTTCTTATTGCCTGCTTCACCTTCACCGCGGGTCTGCCCGGCATTTCACTACCTTCGGTATGGACCCACGTATGGCGGGTGCTT
This sequence comes from Dermacentor andersoni, assembly GCF_023375885.2. NCBI lineage: Eukaryota > Metazoa > Arthropoda > Arachnida > Ixodida > Ixodidae > Dermacentor > Dermacentor andersoni. The sequence continues at coordinate 99,938,036 of NC_092815.1, forward strand.
AACGCCTGCTTTACCTCCGCCGCGGGTGCGCCCGGTATTGCAACATCTTCGACATCGCCCTACGTGTGGGGAGTGCTTAACGCCTGCTTCACCTTTGCCGTGGGTCGGCCCGGCATTGCACTATCTTGACATCGCCCTATGTGTGTGGAGTTCTTATTGCCTGCTTCACCTTCACCGCGGGTCTGCCCGGCATTTCACTACCTTCGGTATGGACCCACGTATGGCGGGTGCTTAACGCCTGCTTTACCTCCGCCGCGGGTGCGCCCGGTATTGCAAAATCTTCGGGATTGCTCTACGTGTGGGGAGTTCTTAATGCCTGCTTCACCTTCCCCGCGGGTCGGCCCGGCATTGCATTACCTTCGGGATGGACCCATGTATGGGGAGAGCTTAACGCCTGCTTCACCTTTGCCGTGGGTCGGACCGGCGTGGCACTACCTTCGGGAGCGGTCCACATATGGGGGGTGCTTACGCCTGCTTTACTTCCGCCGCGGGTCGGCCAGATATTGTACTATCTTCAGGCCGACCCGCAGCGGAGGTGAAACACTTTGCGTTTCGTTTGAAAGCTTTGACTGTCGCCATCTTTCGCTGCCATCCCATCTTCACAGAGTGGAATGATTGTCAATTTTTTCACTCCTTTTGGGTGGTCGTAGTTATCGGCATCTCCTGGGGTGTGGAGGCCAGTTATCTCATTGATTCGGTGCCCGTGCGGTTAACTCAAGATGAATTCAATTGTCACTATCTATTGCAGCAGGCAAGGCCTAGTTTATTGTTTTCATCATAATATTTTATTTTATTTATAATGCCCAACACAATTTTTATGTCACCATCGTTTCAACGATGACGCACATTCCTGTTGCTTCGTTAGTTCAACCTTTGTTGTTTAGACTGATCCAGGGGCCAGGAAAGGCATTCGGTTCATAGTCGGCTGGTCTGTATGCTCGTGGAATGAGTTGTGGCCGGAGAAAACACCAGTTGCGTTTAACTTTTCCTTTTGCTTCATTACTTTCTCGAGTGACGGCTCGCCGCGGCGCTGGCAGATACTCGGAACCATATACCCGCGATATAGGTTAGATAAGGGGGAAAATAAGATATTACAAAACAGCGTCCATCATCAGACCTGTAATAACCGTTCAACCCATAAGCAATATGACTGACCCGTTACCTCGTCTGATGTTTCCCTTGTTGTACAGCACTTTTTGCGCAAAATTGGCAAGTAGAAACAAGAGTCGCAAGGAGATGAGAAAGTAAGCGATCTACTAAGCGAGAAAGACAAGGCAACAGCCAAAGTGGGAGGAAAAGCCAAAATTGTTTGTGAAAATATTTATGGATCAACATCTTTCTATTTAAAAAGGAAGTAGAGGAAACCCCACCTAAAGTGGAGAATAATTCCGTGTGTTTTGAATGAAGCTTCAAGCCGCCTGACGTAGCCACTTCCCTGCTGTGCTAATTTGGGGGGGAAGGGGGGGGGGGGTTCTAACCTTCCGCGGTGGGCGCAGTACATCTAGAACCACAGCGTCCTGCGCTCTACGCGGTTGTACGGGTCTGGTGACCACGCATCGTTACGCAACTTCCCAAATAACAACACGAGTCGGTTTAGCTACTTGGAAGAGCAGTAAACGTGGGATACAAAAGACTTGAGATTGTTCCGCAATATAGATTTCGCTATAATTATTCCAGAGCTAATTAAAAAAACGCCACTAGAAATCTTTATTTTGCACTTTCACTTGTTAACTTCTTCTTGGCAAGGCTCTTCCTGCGCATCTTTCATGCGCGAGTGCATTTGATGTGGTTCTTTGTTTGCCAAGCAAAGCAGAGGTGCATCCCACAGGCGTACCTGTAAAATACACGTTATTTTAATTCTCTCTTGCGGCTTTACGCGTCTTTATGGCAAATGGTGTGTATTATTCACATCTGTACTAGTAAAAGTACCCTCCCCCTTATTTGCATAGAAAAGTTGCCTTGGATAGCCCCCCCCCCCAGAAAAGAAATCCTGCGTACGTGCCTGTGTCCATTTCATGTCGAATGTTGCAGCACGTAAGTGAATCTCAAGTTACTCTACAGTACAGCTTGTTTAACTGCATGTTGGGACATGATGGTAAGTGCAGCTATAGCGTCCTGATCGTTTTCAGCTTAAGTTTGCTCAGAGTGGTTTTTCAATATAGTACAATCGCATGCGAATGAGAGACAATTCGCAAAAAATCCGTTCACTGCCGTCGTGTATCTGGTTATAGCAGTTTTATTATGTATGTCGAGAAGAAAAGGGATATTTAGATTGCTGTATCCTAGTTGCCGTCAAGTCAGTACAAGAAATCGTTTATTGAATGATGCTAAGAAGTGTGCTAGCGTTGGGCTGGACACATTTTGATCGTAACTATTTATTAGGTAGCATAAGTAGAAGCAGTGCTATTAGCGTTGTATGAATCAAACAATTACAGGACAAGTTAAGACGGAACGCCACAAGTTGCATTGAAAGAGCAACTTTTTATTGAGATCTGAAGGTGTGTTATACATTCCTTGGCGGCTACCTTGACGGAACACACGATCCAAGGTTCATTGTGTATTGCATATTTCATCAAGGTAGTCGCGATAACATGGGTAACCAGTACAGCTGAGGTCACCTATACGTTCCCGTTTGTGCGTCAAGAAGTCCCTTTTCAGAGCTTTCTCCGGTTGGCTGTATCCGCTTCACAGGGTTGAATGCTCTATCACTTGACGGACCGAAGACACTGCATCTGGCGGGACAATGTAGTGGACCATTAGGAGTCCAGTGCCGTTAAAGGCACACGAAAAGATGAGCGTGTAAGCCCCCATGTTGTCCATTAGGAGCCACTCGTCGACGTTCACGTCAAAGAATAATTTTCTAGGCTGAAGGACGTCAAGCGGGTTACAGGTGGCACCCCACAACGTGGTCAACAGATCCAGTTTCTGTCTCGTGGCTTCTGCAGTAATGGCAGAGGAAGCGAACCAGAGAAAACTGTCACTTTACTTTGGTACTTAATTGTGCTGTGGGTTTCAATTATCACGTGCAAGAAACGAGGCTGAACAGGATTAAAGCGATGAATAGTGTTACCCAAGATGTTCAACATGACCAACGGCAAGTACGCGGAAGATTTAGCATAGGGTACCGTGAAGCGACTCTTGATCTTGAAGAGTAATATCACCTGTCATATTAATTTGCGGTTTCTACTACAACAGCATCTCCCTTATACAGGACGTATTCATACGGCCAACGAACACTCACTCTGGACCACAAATCAATTAAGTACTTTAGCTTCTTCTGCCATTAATCTTTTGTATGTGTTTGGCTTCTAAGCTTATCGCATAACGTTTTAAGCGGTAAAAAATGACGAGCACAGCGAACGAAACCTGAAGAACGACATGCGGTCCTGGTCCTTCCATAGAGGGAATTACGTTACACACTAAATACCAACTAAGACAAGTTGAAGTTTTTCTAAAACATATTTCTAACATATGATATCAAAACATAGGTTGTAGCTCAATATAGAACTAGAATAAGGACAGTGTCGGCGTTCAACCGCTTCAAGGAAATGTGAGCGGCGAAATAAAAGTGGAGCGTCAAGGTGATGCTTGGAAAGATTGGTGGGCGGTCGTTGCGCAGAACTCCTTGTTCAAATGTTTCGTAAAGCAGCGAGGTAAATGTATGTTGGAAGGCTGCAAGGCTTTAATCTTCGTCCGCTTTGATTTACAGAAATGACCTCTCATTATTACTTAGCTGATCTACCTGAATATTTGCTGTTACGGCACTACTACAACACATTTATGAGTGCTTAGTAGGCTTCGTAACCAAACGCTGCCCCGGAATTATACTAAATATTAGGGCAACAATAAGTACCTTTATTACGTTTTTCTGAAACAATAAGTAAATTTCAGCACTGCAAATATTATAGTAGCTTTGAAATATTACATTCACCTGAAAAAGCAGCGCTTATTATGGCTGATGTGAGTAAGAATGTATATTTCCATATAGGATAACTTTTTGCTGAAGCCACGTTTAATCATACAAACAAAATAGGTCGTATTTCGATTTTAAAAAGCATCTTAATCATTACTATGTGCTCGCTTATATTAATTTTAGCTGCGGAACCAGTTCACGGCGTTTAACATGCCTTGCTCATTCATTCCCACTGTAAAACACCAAAATTACCCCATACAAGTTACAGTGATGCCACGGGCCATGCCGCTTCTCTCTTTGTAGACAAAACACACTGCCGATATAACATTTGATGACCAAGTACTCCCTAGGAATTCGAGGATGCGAATTTGGGCTGCAATGCTGTGTATCAAAACACAGACGAAGAAATCGCGGTCCCACACAAACACAGGATATTCCTTTCTTGCTACGTCTCATCAGAGCTCTGCAGCACCCATACGCAACTTTTTGTAGAAATTGAGCTTTGTACATCGCACATTGAAACACCCCATTACCTCATAATAATAATATTCAGTTCCCATATTTCTGTTCTGCTGTATTCGACCTTAACTGACTAATCTCTTATTACTTAAACTAGGAGCTATCTAAGGTAAAATCACTGAGAATTTACTTCATCATCAGTACAAAGCTGATTACCTGTTAACCTCAACAATTTTTGTGCCGGTGGCTCATTAAATTGAAGTTGTACGTGAAGCATTTATGTTTATTTATGCGTTTATTTATTTACGATCATGCAGTTGAGCAATCGTTTGCTCGTGTGCTTGTAGATTTGTGCGTCGTTGTTTGTCTTTGTCTAAGGTACTTCACTTTTTGTATAGCATTTCTTCGCTTCAGCAAAATGTTTGCTTTTTCATGCATGTCAATAGACCAGAAATCTCGCTTCCATAGTCTTCAACTTCAAAAGCTCCATCAGGTTATACTGATAATGTACTATACTTTATGCTACGCGAAACGAACAAATTTTGAAATATAAAAGAAGTCATTTCTCCATCTGGGTGACCGAACGTCCACTGATGAGAGCAGCGAGATGTGCATTGGAAAATAAAATTGTACGAGCACATAGCGAAACATCCTATGTCCTGCCTACCAATGAGAGCGACAATTGCGTTAATCTTACAGGAGCATAAAAGAAGCAGCAATTTTTTAAGGATGCTGGTCGAGCGACATAATTTGACTCATGTCAAGCGCGCTTTTTTAAATTACGCGAAGAGAACGCCTAAAATGTTCACTAACGATAATTTCTTGAGCACATCCGGATATTTGACAAGCAGAAAATTTTGTACTGTTTGTCCACTCTATTATCTTTTGGCGCACTGAGGACAACTTTAGTTCTTTCTGTTTGTCTGAATAAAAAGAACATTTTAGCTTGGCTTGCGTGCGCGACGATCATGAAATAAGCGAAATTTCCCGCAGCTCATAAATTCACCTGTAAGGGCAGGATATTCACGTCTGAGCTCGTACAGATGACGGGAAACGCATTTGTCTCTGCTCTCATTCAGAAAGACGTCTTGGTGCGCTTGAACGACACCTAGAGCACAGAAGAGGACACATTTGCTGCAGCTATTTTCTGTGCACCAGCCGTGGCCGGGAACAGCGCGCAGACCTTCGATGTGCCTCTCTCTCCGATTGGTTTCACGAAGGGTGCGTTCATATAAAGGAAACTCACAAACGATTCGACAGACTAAAGCTGAACACAGGGCAGGTGATAAAGTATACGCGCCATTCGTGGCTAGAAGATACGCTGATATTACGTACCGCTAAACTCTGGGCCGCAGTGCGAAATGGGCACCTCGACCAGGTCCGATGTGGCAGTGCCCAATGGCCCCAATACTGTCAAGGCTGTGCCGTAAGGAAACTGCTGGAAGAGTAACTAAATTCAGCCGAATAATTACAATTAGCTATGAGAAAATTGAGTCCTTTCTTCATAGCAATGACTTCGACAAGTCATCGCCTAAGAGTGCTTGTTGCTATACGCGGTTGTACTGCCAGGTCAGAGCCAACAATTCGGAAGGAATTACGGGACATGTCCAGCAATTCTCGCCTGCGTCCGCTAAGAAAACAGACTGTCGACAATTTGAAAATTCGCGTTTAGCACTTTATTTACGTAAGGCAGCTTGTAGAAACTAAGAACTCATGTGATTCTAAGCGAGTTGTGGTTCACGTTATTCCGATATAAAAAAGGATATTAATGTCTAGTTTTTGTGCAAGCTGTGGATGGTTGAAGAAGCATACGTGATCACCGAAAATCAGCAAACAGGCTGAGCACTTACTGTCAACGACAATATCCCTGCGTATCTTGCCGACGACTCGGACAGCGAGGTAATACGCTGACGCCACGAAGAACTGGCCTGGCTCAGCGATGATCTGTACTCCACTCGACGCGTGGGAGTAATCATCGGTTGCGCTACGCACAGACTCGCACACCTGCATGCGAAGCCCAGTGTTGAAATGTGAATGTCCGCTGCTTTGTTTCTGTCCACATTACCCTATCATCATTCTCATCATTTCTTTAAATATGGTAATGCTTCGATAGCTGTACAGAGTTCTCATAGAATTACCTGCGCCAGTCACGAAGCCTTTGCCCGCGCTGAACAATGAAGGGGGCCGGTTGTTTGTGTTTTGATAGCAAAACTTTATTTCGGTATAAGTACTCTTACATTGAGATGTGCTAAATGTTTCAGGTGCACTTAGTTCTTTAGCTCACATGTGTCATTTATTTGGTTTAGTGATCGTTGTTTGTTTTTTGTATTTGTTTTCGTTTGAGGCTCATACCATGGTGCCCTCGATATATAGTGCTCTTGCGTAATTACATAGCTTTTTTCTTGTATTTACCTTCTTCCACAGCCTCCCAGATGTTTAATAATATCGCGCAGGGGTCTACCGCCCGGCTTATAAGTGCCTTATAACAACGATAACTATCGATATCGACGAAAGTAAACTCTCAAACGCGCGAAGCACACTCTAGTGCGAGCGTCGTCTGTCATGTTGTTCACTTTAAGGGAATACATCCTTTGCTTATTTTGTCCACAGTCCTGTTCAAGAAAGCCGCTGTGAATCATAGGACATGCGAAACTATGATATGCCGCTCACGACGTGCTTTCAAATTTTTCTTTCGTTTTGAAGGGCACCCGCATGCTGCAGGAAACTAAGATGAAACAGAAAAAAGGCAGTTTGGCAGCACAGATAACATTATTATCACGAATTTATATTAATGACGGGGCGTCACAGATAACAAAGCCAGGACGTGTGCACTCTTGAAGAGACGAGCTCGGCAGACGACGCTCGCCGTCGAGTCAGAATTGTACTATGCATGCTTCGCGTACAAGCGCCGCTCGCACCTCTTCTCAACGTTATAGGCCTATCACACGTTGTGTGGCCTAGTGTTCCTTTATATGCTCCCGCAGGGAGCAGTGTTGCGCATAGGTCCTGTTTATGATCCAGCTCAGCAATGGAGCCCCTCCTCGCGCGCGCAGGAGGCAAATGCAGCGCGGTGTTCCATTTGCTTCTTTGTCTGCTTGTTGAGTTGAGTTGAGTTGAGTTGTTGTAGGCTACTGGTGGGATTAGCCTTGCAGTTGCTGCCGGCAATTGCTCCACCGTAGCGACACTTAAAATAAATAAATCACATAATCAGACACAGTCCTCACAAAATACAAATGGTCACTCCTCAGTTCACCATGTGGAGGCCAAATCTGTGTCCTGTAGGTAATTTAAAAGAAGGCGAGAGACCTCCTTCCTACACAACCGGTTCCCGCGCGGGAAAACAATGTCTTGAAAAGAGCTGTGAGGAACTCCTGTCTTCTTGAGGGACTCGAATAACACCCTCCTTTCCGTTGTCTGCTTGTCGCGAGCTACATGCGGCAACTGTACGCAAGCGCTGAGCAAGATGGCACTTTTTAATGCATGATAAGCTCGAACGATTGGCGTATCCGGAGAGGTGCCAACCCCCCGAAATGTTTAGTTTGCGTGTACATATGTACACGCACACATACAAACACGCGCACGAATGTACATATAAAGAAAAGGACCCCCTCGATCCCTGGTAATAAAATCCTGAGTACGCCCTTGGCTCGAACAGTTGAAACGTTCGCGTGCAAACGCGCATTACCTTGCATCAAAAAGCAGTGCAATGTATTTCAGCATGCATAGAAGTTTTCTCGCGGAGGTGGAAGGCAAGAAATGTTTTAAAGGGTGTTTAAAGAAAACTTCACACACGTGTGGTAGACAATTATGCGAGCACATTTTGGCTGCCGAAACAAGACGAATAATGAATGTCGCCAAGAGAACTACCATGCCTGCGATTATGTCAGCGACCGTTGACCGTCATTCATCACTAAACGTCGTTCACAGCAGCTGCACGTTCTCGATATATGCGGTGCAGACACGCAAATTTAAACGCATTTCAAATGTTCACATGCGCACATCTTATGTAAAGCTCATTTTTACGATTCATACCGCAAACTTAACAGCTGCTTCGTAGCAGCGAATCTACAAGTATAAAAAGATTCAAGATGCACGAGCTTCTAGATCAAATTTATTTCGTACAAGGGAATGCATGAGCAATGGCTGGTGGCCGCAGGGGATGAGTCTTGGTTCTTGGAGCCTTGGGGGGGGGGGGGGGGGGGGGCAGAATTCAAAGCCACTGGGAAGGCAACAAGTTATTAAGAGTAACAACAGGTTTTTTTTTTATTGGACTAATCACATAAGATGACAAACTGGCAAAGTAATTATTCACACATTACAGACTGTAATATGACAGCACATTTGTCTTAATCTCTTCTTACTATTCAGGTTAATTTACTGTAACACAGCGCTTATTAAACGTACAAAAATAATTTCACATTCCTCACGTCGACTAAAGCTGATCTAACAAGCAACATATTGCGGGCGGTAAATGCTGAAGCTATTGCAGCTGTCTCATGAGCGGGAGGGCGCAGTGTTTTCGCTTAATACAAAACAATGAACACCAGCACATCAATCGACTTTACCTGAAAAATCAGAACGCCGACAAAAAAATAAAGAAAACTGAGCAGAGAAAAGCCAGGGCGCAGTGGGCAAATTGTACCTGCTAGTATTTACTCTGTTCTGAAAACACTTTTCTGGAGCCGCATAGTCAGAACAATCGTAGAAGAAACAAAGTGAATTGAGCAAGTTGGTAAGTTAACATTCATGGCGTATATGTGCAGTGCGACACAGACGTGTCGTCCTTTCTTTGTACCGCGTCTGTGTCGCGCTGCACATATACACCAAAACTTGCACAAGTGAACCACCTCTAATGCCAGGCGTATACACATTTCGGCGTGTACAGGAGTGTTACTCGAGATAAATGCCGCTTTAGTGTAAACAAGCCGAATTCACCTCTGTAAACAGGGCGAACGGACCTGGCATATCCTGCTCCCTTTCGGAGCCGGCCAGTCTCGTCCGTCCGCACGGCACCGCGTAAAAAGCTTTGCCACCTTCCATGCGATTTGCGCAGTTTGGTGCGCTGCAACCCACCATACTGGAATACAAGTGTCAAAATGATCTGCTTCGTAGCACTTCACCAAAGTCATTAACTTAATATCCTCGAATACCGTACCTGCAACCCGGAGCCGATCGTTGCTACGCACGCACGCTCGACGGTCCGCTGATTGCAATTTCGATGCCACTGACAGAAACGAGTCGACGCCGTTACCGTAAAGTTGGCTTCGGAGCGCGCGGTTGATCATTCGACGTCATATTGCAGCACGTGATTGCGCTCGGCGAATAGCGGTGCAAGCGGCGCCGGAAAAGTTATGCGCAACTCTGCTGTCTGTGGGAGCATATACAGGAACACTAGTGTGGCCGATGGTCCGGCAATAATATCAGGACTTCGAGAGGCTGTACTTTATTTCTCTGTGTATAAAGATATTGTAACAGGGGTACGTAATGCCTCAAACTTTCTGCTGCAACTTGTGACAGGAAAGGACAGGTAATAATAAGACATGGTAACGGTGACAAAACCTGCTTGTACATGTAGATGCTGCGAACTCCCCCGGTAAAGCCGCCTCCTATGTTGAGAATCGTTAAGGGCATTCCAAGCTCCGATTCCATATCGAACACCGTCTTGGCCATCTGTATAGTACGAGCGAAGATCCGCGGCTTCTCGTAGGAAACTCCCACGTGGAAACTGTGAGAGGAGGCATCGATTTCTGTATCTATTCTTGTAAAACATTGCACCACTACGAAATGTAAACGTGCGAGTCATATTTTATGACTGCGCTTTGTTTTATTATTGCGTTTCTGACGACGTCAGCCAAAGGCGCTTACTACGGCGTCCGCGATTCGCGTGACCAATGCCGCGGTTACCTTCACTGTACGGAGTGGCGGACGAGGGGGACAGCGAGGCTCCGCAGCAGCCGTCGGAGAACACTCCTCCTCCCTCGCCTGACCCCCCTGTCTCGCGCGCGACAGGAAAGGGCACGCATGCGAGACGCGTTCCTCGCTTGCGCACGCAAAATTGAACTGCGTTCGCCGGCTCACCCTCACACGATTTCACTTATACGGAACCTCATGGCGACACCGACGCCAGAAATGCGCCTGGAGTGCCCATATGATTGCTGTCGCAATAATAATTCCGCGACAACGCCTCAAATTGACGAAATAAAGAGCTCGCATTGACTGGCCGCAGTCTTGACAGGCGGGCCGTGCGAAGCGCGCTGATTCGCCGGAGAGGGAAACCCGAGGAGAACGCGCGTAGGAGAATGTCACCAGAATAGAGAGTTTCCAGAATAGCGGGGTTTTATTAAAGTGCCCTCCTCTAAGCGACAAAGCAGGACACGAAGGTTCTTTGAGAATTTTGAAACTGCTTGAGGCGCAACTATAAAAAGGACACAGTGAGATATACAGGATAAACGCCAGTACATCATGAGAAATTTCTGATTCTCCCTTAGATTTCCTGTTGAGAAATATTCCGGAAATGTCGGAAATGCCATGTCGCAATTCCTGCATAAATGTCTCCTTTCGAGCAGTAATCCATTGTTCTCTATCAAAAGCATTTACCGCGACCGAAAACCCGCAGAGTCGACCGGACATGTTAAATCGAAGAAGTTTAACGGGAACGATACTTTCTTCTACTACTGTCAGGGGACATTTGTGGAAAAGTGACAGGTAGAATAGCCATACATTTCTCCGCTGATACCAAAGACGCCTTTCTACGCACTCTTATTATCCAGAAGGTTTCTAGCAAATGGGTAGGCTTGGTGTTCCGTCATGTGTTACAGAATTTTTTCCCAAAATCATTTGATAACCATTACCATATTCATGACAGTTACACGCCGCGTCAGCCCAGTCTCTAGGTGCTGCGCTGCTGAGGCCGTGGCTTCGATCTCGGCCTGGGTGACCGTAATTTGATTATGCGGCGAAATGCAAGAACGCTCGTGTATTTAGATTAAGGAGCGTGTTAAACAACCCCAGGTGGTCGAAATTAATCCCGAGTCTCCTAATACAGCGTACTTATAATCAGTTCTTGATTTTGATCTCAGAACTCCAGAATGAATTTTTTTTTTCGTGGTACTAAGTGCAGCAGTAAGCTAATTTGCGACATCAATGCCGGATTGTCTAAGCGAAGTGTTTCCTTAAAAATAATCCATCCCTTATTATGTAAGAGTAAGGAAACAAAAAGTGCGACCATCACCGTCATAGCTCCACCACAGAAATAGGCAGTAAGATCTTTAGTGTCGGGCATTACTCGGCATCTAAATTGTGGAGCAAACATGTACTGAGCAAACATGGCTTGCTTTGAAATATCACTGCACAGAAAATGACAGTCAGGTTGAGTTGGGGAATGAGAGTGCAGATTGCAGAACACAACAATGCAAAACAAAATGACAAAAGTGGCTCATTCGAAAATATGAATATAAAGGGGACAATGTCCCCCGTGTTCGCCGGATTCAGCTAGCAATACACATGTTCGACAGAACAGACACACGAACATAAAGCAGGTGGGTGACGTGACAGCCATTAAGCACTTTGAAGTCCTAATTGCTGTCCTAGTTCAAGTTACTTCCACAACACACACTTAAAGAGCGCCAACAACCACGAAAGCATTTCACGAAGTTTCATTGAAGCGAAAATACGGTGCGTGACTTCTCGAAACGTAAAACAAATGTTTCTTTAGTTCTTTTGTTTCCCTTAACGCTTTACTAATAGCAAGCGAAACAATGCCTTAACCCTGACTAAAAGCACAGCTTTCGCGTCACACTCCCATGCTTAAACAAAAAGTGGGATAGAAACCCAACGAGTCAGTCTTCCTGAGGTTCTGCACTGACAGTGGCCAAGTTGAACTGCGGTTGCGATACACAACCAAAGGCATCGCAGAACTCTTCAAGTTGTCGAATTGACATGGACAGCCTCAGCCCATCATCGACATAGTTCAACTCGAAAGTCTGGCAGGCGTGGAGCAGGACAAAAAGCAGGAAAAATAATTGACTGGCCGAAAAACTTGCGAGGCTGAACGCCAGCAGCAGCCGGTGCCAGGTCGAAGTGACAATTGTACAAGCCATGGAATGCGGAGATAGGAGGAGGTGTTTCGGACCAGGTGCCAGGATGCGTGCGAGGCTCCCTCTCATACAATACGCGTTACCGAACATTTGTTGACCAGTCCTGAAATTCCTGTTCTTTCTGTCGATCAGCGCGTTCCAGAGAGCGACGGCGAGCAGGATGCCCAGCACAGGAGCGTTGTTGACGCCAGCGCCGTTGACACCAGCGCCGTTGACACCGCCGCCGTTGACTCACGTACGATCGCCTCTGCGAGTGGCGTCGAAGTTAAGGAGCGTATAGATGCCAGACGAGATGACCATATGGTTGCCGCCCTGTTGACGAGTGCATCGAATAATTTATGTCGGAACCTGTGCAGCCCTCCGAGACCACGCGCAGCGTTGCTGCGTCTCACCTGATAGAGCGAGAATAAAACTTCCTTACATCCCTTCCGAGTGCAGGTACCGGTCTTGTATGTGGCAAAATGTTCTGTTAATCTCTCATACAGCTGGTCTGCCTTGATCACACCTCCCCGCTTCACCTGAACTATTTTCGCAATACTACTCAGTCAAAAAATTTGAGGAGGAGGAGGAGGAGGAGGAGGAGGAGGAGGAGGAGGAGGAGGAACTTTATTATTGCAGAAACCGTTGCGCGGTTTATTCCTGAGTGGTTCCCTTTGAGGAGGCACACATCGTGCATGTACGAATATCATGATAGGCCTGTACTGACGCAGCCACATGGGTAGGCCCATCTCAAAACGCGTAGACGCCTTGAATTTCGGATCCGAGGAGAGTTTTGTACAAAAACGTCTACACAGTAGAGCGTGGCCGTAGTTTCCAGGATTAGTATGTATTTCTCTGGTTCAACGCCGGGTAAGCGCAACCGGTGACGAGGATACTCGAGGACTGCGATGAGGTTCGACTGGAATTTGAAATGCCATTTTATTGAGTAAACACTTGAAGTGTATAACAATGTGAGCACGGCGGCGGTTTTGTCTCGAAACCTATACTTCCCTAGGTCATTGGTATTCTGCACAGAATATTTTTCTTTTTTGCTCTCAAGTAGGCGGGAAAAGCACTTGCCATCCTCGCTTACAGCGACGGTTTCGTACTATAGAAATGTGCTAATTAAGTCACGCGATTGAAACGGGCAAAGATAAATGCGTTTGCTAATATCCGTTTAGAGGGACCAGTAGTTTTTCAACAAGGAAAGCCGCTGAAGTCGAGTTCTAGCTCAAGCAAGATTCCTTGTTGGTCCAATGTTGAGGACTTCAAGCCTCCGCTTACTTAATGAAATTCGGTACTTCTCATTAATTATACTTTAGACATACAGAGTACTCCTCAAGAAGTAGATATTGCGCCTCTCTATCACGGGGAAGGTGACTTGAGCATCGGCAACAAACACAGCGTCATGACTCTGTCAAATAACTGGTGCACCAGAGCGTCCCGGTCTGGACTAGTCATTCCTATTTTGTGCCTTGTCTAGAGAATTATTTAAAAATGCTTTCATTGTGTGTAAGTGTGCCGATAAGTAAGCTTATTTTTTATTTTGTATATTATGTCCGTCTCTCGATTTTCATAATGTGCAAAGTGCCATTGAGAAAGATGGTAAGCCACTCTAAGAAAATGAACAGTATTATTTCAGACAGTTTGGTTATCTCCTATGCACGCCATTTCCTTACACCTTCTTGTCCTTCCTCCTCTTGTGGAGTCTCCTGGGCCCGCCAAGCCCGCGTCTTTTGCGAGACTTGTTCAGCTGGTGCTTGGCGCTTGGCGACGACATCACGGTGGGTCGACTCGCGCACGGCCTGTCTCCGCTTGCGTCAGTGCTCCGTCTTTCTCGCTCGGCCTGCACAGCCGCTCGATCGCAAGACAAACCCGGTACGACCGTAGCTCACAAAGAACCCGTGGTAACTGCCAGAGATTATCAACCCAGCGTGCCTCAGCCTACTCTGCTCCTCCTCGACGCTTCACCTCCTTTCTCCTTCACCGCCCGCTCAACGCCACCTAGATTTTCCTCTTGGTGGCGATGCCTTGCCGCGCACTCGACGCGCTCTTCCGCACTTTCCCCGGCGCGCCATTCTCTTATCCACCTCCAGGTGCCTTCAACCTTTGGCGCTCGCTTCTCTCGTGGCGGCACACATTATCCCGCCGATTTCTCGGACGGCCCATGTACGCTTGCGTGTAAAATAGTCGGAATTACAGACATCTTAGTCCACACCATTCGAGAATTTGGACACTCGTGACCTACTGCACTACTGCGTGTCATTCGGCCAACTACTAGAGCAGCAGGAGCTGTGTTTTCGTTCTGATACGTCACCGGTGCCTCTTCGAAATCAAGCTTGGTCAATCCAGTAGCCGTAGACCACGCAAGAACCACGAGACAAACTAGCTGCTACATTCACTTGTTTATGCTTAACATATGTAACAGTATTGGGAGGATAAACTACATACAGTGCTTCACCTCTGCACGTCTTTCTCAATAAACAAAACTTTTGTCAAACAGAACATAATTATCCGGGCTCTGTAGGTTTCCATTAACGGGAGTCTACCATACAAACAAAATGTGGCATCATGCCACTAAAGAAAGGAGGAAAACATGTGAGACAGGAGATATGAACGACTGCCTTGTTTGTGGGCTTACGTGAACCTACGTCTCCAACAAAAATGTTTTTCTTGATGACGTGGAACATAATGAGAGCTTCAGTGTGCCAGTGGTACATCAAGTAAAACGAAGTGGATGTCGTAATCTGATCAGTTTTAGTGCAATAGGTATTGTAAAGAAGTTCCTGAGGGTGATTGTTGGTAACATCTTGACGTCACATGACTGTACAGTAGTTCCCCTTCACAAGTTCTGCTTTGTCCCGTAGACGCTTCATTTTGAGAGCTTCTTGTGGCTGGAGGTAGCCACTGCGTATGGGAGAACGTTCAACAGTTTGATGAACCAGATTTACGGACGAAGGTGGTGCTATGTAGTGAACAGTGGGAAATCCGGTTCCGTTGAAACCGCAGACAAAGCTCAACGTGTAGGCGCCCATGTTGTCCATGACCAGCCACTCGTCGACGTTTACGTCAAAGAACAGCTTCATATCATCGATGCGGTCTAGGGGGTAGCACGTACCACCCCACAGGGTGGTCAACACCTCCATGGGCCTCTCCCGAGGCTCCTGCAGTGCCAGATAGAAAAAAGGAGAGCAGAACATGCTGTAGGAAATCTGGTTCAAATACGTTATCTTCACATCAGAAATCAGTCTTTACGCCCCACTCCTGTGCTAGTGACACGCTGATCGTAGGATAAGTGAGAAAAATTTGCCAGGTTTATTTTCCAAGGGGTAGAGACAAATAGGATGACGGGGATATTCTAGTTAAAATGTGGTTTAGTAAGGCTTTATAGATGATCTCGGCGGAGGTATTTGGACCTAAGCTAGGAATAAAGTCATTTAGATATCGCGCATTAAGTGTTGTCAGGGACAACTTTTTATCATTCAGTGCAGGCTGCTGTATCGTATTAGTGCCGCGAATCGTTAATTGTTAACAGGGGTGGTATAGCGTAAAGCTATTGAAGTATGTTTGGATTCCATTTCCTTCATTAGCCCATTGCAATTCGTCAAAGATTCTCTTGGGCAAAGACCACTTCATTTGCCTGTTATAAATCTTCACGAAAATCGCGAGAACTCCCCATCAGAAGATGATGTTTACACATTGATTACGCATCATTTGGCCGAATAAAAGAAAAAAATTGTTTCTGATTCGACGTATATGTCACCATTTGCGTTCTGAAATATGCCAAACTGTTTTCGTGCCTCGCCTACTTCGCCTCTCACTCCACATCACAAAACGGCGAAAACTCACAATGTCAAATTGACGTATGTACACTAAAATACATGGACGTGCCGAACAAAGTTTGACTTTTTTCTAATAGCCACCGAGCAGGGGCCCAGTTCCGATAGGAGTAGAACACGGCTGCCTTCCGATTGCTCCGGCACTGGCTGCTCGGAACTGCCAGCGAGAATCGATTTCACAGAGCATAACAAAAAGCTTGCCTGACGTTATAGCGTTTTTTGCCCCCTTTACGCAAGCAAGCGACATGGCTCCTCCAAATTTTATTCACCAAGCATCCGTTCTAGCGGCATTTCTAAAGCACAGTTGTAAGCTGCCGCAATGGTCGACAAGAGCTACGACAGCATAGAGCCACGGGGAAGTGGACCAAGCGGAGACGCAGGCACCACTCTCCTCATTTGATAATTTATTTTCACTGCGCAAGCTCAGCCTCACTGAAGCGCTTTCCTGTTCTGGCTGCTCCTCGCCTCTCGTCAGCGAATTCGATAAGTAAACGCTGTCAATTCTATTCGTTTTGAATCCACAAAAATCCCCTCTTATGAACAGAGAGAGCGTTTCATTGGGCCTTTAAATTACCTTGTGTGTCACCGGCCGTTCTTGCGTTGGCGGTTACGTGAATTTGACGTCAGGAAATTGGAATAAAATCAAAGTGGCACACCTCGCGTTATAACGCCTCAGGGTTAAACATATTCCCAGAGTGTTTAGTATGTGGAACTTCAAAATTTACTATAGTTAGCCCATCTGGTAGGCAATGCGTGGTTGGTTTGGAAAGCATTAACCAAATTGAATGACGTATATGTCGTAACATGCGATTGTTCAGCGCTAAACTTACCTCCAGCGGCATTATCTTCACTTCGCAGAAGTCGAAGATTTGAGAAATACAGTTGTTCTTGCTCTCATTGAGAAAGACGTCCTGATGTCGATGAGAAACTCCTGTTTAAAAGATAACGAAAGCAATATAGAGTAAGTAAGTTTGATGAGCTATCATGATCGAGAACTTGGAGAAAACTGCTCAAGCGGGACATTTCAGTTCGGGTGTAGATGTGCGACCTACAATATTCGTTGTGCGCTGGGTTGCTGGTGCACGCAAATTTTCAGTGCACCACTCAAATTCAATCTATCGGGTAGGTTGCGAAAAAGAGAACTATTTTGCTGGATACGTTGTTGCTAAATTTTCGCTAACGATTGATATTCCCTGGATTTTTTATGCCAATGTCATGCTGTTACGCAATTAAGGGTTGGTCCAATAAGATAAAATTTTATTTTAGTTTATTTTATTTACAGTATACTGTGGTCACGATGGATCATGCAGGTGGGAAATTGTTTTGACTATTGCAGAGTTTTGTAGCAGAAATGAAGCCGCGCGGCATACAAGCACACAAAATGGATAATACAAATCAAACATCTATATATAGTTACAATTATAAAAGGAAACCGGTTCAACCTGCACAGATAAAATATTACAGCTTATAGGAGGGTGTGAAATAATACAGCTCACAATCGAGTGCAATACATGTAACAGCGGTGAGATGAAAAAAAAAAAAGAACTCTCTCCCGAAATACCTCGGGTGTACAAATCACTGAACTGTTTGCAAGTTATGAAGCAAGGCTGCATGTATCAATAAAACGTTTAGATTCGAAATAAATGACAAAATATAAAAGTACTAATAAACCATTAATCAAGGGAAAATCAGACATCCACCCGTTCGTAGCAAATGCTACAAAGGAAACCTATACGGGTTCCTCGAAAGAAAAGCCTCGCAGTTGAAGAAAAAGAAAATTACGTTAATGCTCAATACTTTTAAACCAAGTAGTGCACTTTCGAAAGCACTTGCGGATTGTGATGAAACAATTTTTCAGGCAGTCAATTCTAATGGGTAACAGTCTACGAAAAAAATGAGTATTTGAAAACGTTTGCGCGTGTTTGATACGGAAGTAGATTATGAGCATGCCGATTTTTCGACGTGCGCGACAAGAATGGCTGAATATATGCACGCGCATTCACATTGATTTTGTTGTCATAAAGCAAGACGAAAAATTTAGGTCTCGCCATTTTCATGCGCTGCTCTAAGATTTGGATCTTATTTACCAGCATTATGGATGATGGGGAATCTTTTCTTTCATAATCGTGAAGTATAAAGTCTACTATCCGCCTCTTGACCATCTCCAGCCTGTGCTTATCTTTTTGATAGCGGGGATCCCAAACTACGCTCGCATATTCAACAATACGCAAAACAAAAGTTTTTTAGGCGACAAGCTTTGCATCGGAGTTCTTTAGTTTGTGTCTAATACCGAATTTCCGTTTAGCTGCTGTACAAATCTTTTCGATGTGGGAGGACCACTCAAGGTTATTAGTGATTGCCGATCCCAAATATTTGTATTCTGTAGCTTCTAGTACAGTGTGCTTATTAATTTTATGCGCGAATAAAAATGATTGTCTTTTATTGGTTACGCGTAGCAGCACAGCTTTATCCGAGTTCAAGGACATTGACCATGTTGTGCACCATTCGTGAAATTTTGCTAGGCTACACTTTAATGAAAACTGCTCATTTTGGCCTTTCGCCTTTTTGTAAAATCAAACAATCGACAGCAAACCACCTAATTTAAGCATCAGAACACACAGCAGTGGTAATATCGTTCACATACATGAGAGAAAGAATGGGTCTCAACACGGCGATGTTCAGAACAAAATATTAACCTCAGCAATGCCATACGTAGAGGATGAGTGCAGCTGCGAGTGAAATCTCTTCATGTACAGCTACATGAATTACAAAAAGCGGCTACGATATAATTATATGATAGCCACAACAAAAAATAACACAACAGGTACAGTCAGAATGTCGCCTTCATAATGGAATT
The DNA here is from genome assembly GCF_023375885.2 of Dermacentor andersoni. NCBI lineage: Eukaryota > Metazoa > Arthropoda > Arachnida > Ixodida > Ixodidae > Dermacentor > Dermacentor andersoni. The sequence continues at coordinate 99,957,179 of NC_092815.1, forward strand.
TAGGCCCCATTTTAAGTACCGCATGCTCTTGCGAATTGGGTAATTGCTGCTTGATTACGGGCATTGCGCCAACATCACAACCGAAACACGTATGAGCTAAAATAAATCTACCTACATTTGATCTCATATTCAACGTATTCGTGCTCTCATATTAGGATGATTCCAACATGTTTTATGGATCCACTGAACAGCGTCACCACGTTCTCTTGATGTTGTAGCCAACTATATCGAGTGAAAATTACTGCCGCGTTGCACAAGCGCCTGCATTGTCTTTCAATCGATTCCAATCGGAGTCCTCCTAATGTTCTGCACTTGTCCTTGCGTTCCAGACAATCCTGCAACAACACTTAAGCCATGAAATTTATGATAATTTTCTAGTCCTAAAGTGACACTTCCTAATATTTTTGCAGATTGAAACTACTGTGGTTAGCGTTAGCTGTGAGCGATATCGCCGACGTTGCGCGCCTTAGAACATAGAGCCATTCATCCATAAGCAGCCACATATATTCGCGGTAGTTCTCGCGGTAACGGAAAGTCAAATGCTTATACCTGGTTACTTTCAGCAAAGCTTCGTCATCTTTGCAAGCGCGTAATACTTCTTTTTAGGAGATTTGGTAGTCCACCCAGCTAATGCTTCCATGAAACTGAGAGCCAGCAAAATCATTCGCGTGCGGCAACATGCGCGCGTTGCCGCGACGCAGCACGGGAAGCGACTGGTGTTAGTCAGCAGAAAGAGCACCCTGCCTGGCGTAGGGAGAATGCACACACTCACACACAAGCTGAAGATTTCGCTTATGAAGGCTCCCTGTACGCTGGCGAAGGGCGGCTTGACGTTCTCCTATAACTGCGCTCCGTGTGAGCGAGATTTGTTCGATCCTGGATAGGTTTCCCTGGAGGCATGCCTAGCACGCTACTCTCGATCAGTAGGACGAAACGATGAAATGATGTGGACAGTTCACAACAAAGGAGCTAGGTAGTGTGTTCAGGTGAAAAATTTTACCTGAAGCACAATTAGATTTATTTAAGTGAATTGGATTCTGGGGTTTCACGCGCCAAAACCACAATTTTGTTATGAGGCATACCGTAGGGGGTGCTCCGGATTAATTTTGACCCCCAGGATATCTTTACCATGCCCCCAATGCACGGGACAAGGGTGTTCTTGCATTATGCGGCGAATGTTGACATCTGTCCATGGGTAAGCCATTAAGACAAACGTCGAAGCCGTTCTTCAAATTATGACCTTCTAGTATTTCACGTGCCAAAACCATAACTTAGTTATGAGGGGTGCCATGGTTCGGGAATCTTGATTAATTCTGCGCGGCTGAGAATCTTTATAACGTGCACCCAAAGCATGGTACACGAACGTTTTTGCATTCCACCCTCGCCAGAATGCGGCCACCGGGAAGGGGGTGAACCTGCAACCTCGAGTACAGAAGCCCAACACCATTCCAAGTGTAAACTGTACTTAGATTTACTTAGAATAAAATAGAAAAGGGTTGGTGTACTTAGAGGGTGAAATAATCCAGTCTCTGACACATACGGCGTGCCTTATAATGATATCGTGTTTGTGACACTAAAGAATGTCCCAAATAAATCTTATATTATTAACCATTACCGATACTCGTTGCACTAGGTAGGTCGATAAAAATATTATCCTCCGCGACATACCGCATAAGAAACGTGTCAACGCAGCCAAGCTGTCTATTAAAGAATTACAACCCGTAATGCTTGAACGTAAAAAAGAAACTGCGTGACATTTGCCACCCTGGTACCACTAGAGAAAAAAAAATGCAGCAAACTGTAATTTAATGTCGGAAAGCCTTAGGGTTAGTCCAGCTATTCGTGATCTCAATGGCGTAAGGCTTGAACACCGGATCGCGTTGCCCTGCGTACAAATGCTACTGCGTTAAAAATCGAGAACCGTGTTGGAAGGGGAGCTGTGAGGACGCCGATTACGCATTTAAAAGCGTTATTTTGGAATTTCATAAAATTCATAGCATAACGTATTTCATAAATTTCATAACAGAGAAAAATGGAATTCCTTAACTGCTAGCGCTTAATACTGATTTTACGAGCATTGCTTTCGGCACGTAGTGCTGCTCTGTCTCTCTAAAATCCTTTTTTTAAAACTGCCGCGTCAGCCGTGCACTGTCGAGGAGTGGACACCAACACGACATGGCGGACGCTCTAGCAGTCGACGTGGTTTTGCCCATCCTGCACGGAGTAGGGGGTGAGGAGGATCTATAGCTTTGTTTTACAGGAGAGCTTCTTTCTCGTATTTTTCCGACAACCGTTCGCATTTGTGAGTAGCGAGAGAGGCATGTAGGTACTTTTCTATCTCGAAACCTGCATTTCTCTAGGTACTAGGAGCAGCAGCGGTACTACGGAGAAGGATGCACTTTTCTCCGTTTGTACAGCACTATGCGGCAGCGGATAAGTTTTCCAAAATAAACTCTCCGTTCGCTTTATGGGGAAAAGTGCAAAAGCATTACGTTCATGACGACGAGGTTCGCGGTTTGACTTGCGTTTTGGATAAAACTTTTCTTCCGGTAGCAATCATATCGACACTTCAGGTGAATTTTCGTAGTCGTCGTTCCCGTCGCCGTGATATTCCGCTTAAAGTCCATGTGCAATAACATCGCGACAGTGCGCTGTATAGCAAAGGCAATCTTGAAAAAACCACGGTCCCCAGCAATAGTTCCCAGGATTCCTTCTGGCCCCTTTGGGTTGGGCAAACACGAGAAAGAAGCTTTCGTGGCAAATACGAGACAGAAGCCCTAGGGAGTCGAGTCACACTACGCTGGCTTGATGAGGACAACCGCCAGCGGCGTTACTGATGTGACACGTCGATGGCACTCGAGACGAGACCGACCGTATGGTATCGAGGTGAGCCGGGCCGCACGCAGAATTTTTTTTTTTTTCGGGTGTGCATTAGCGAGGACAATGACGGCCATTTTGAAATAAACCATTGGCTTATTTTCCTCTTGTGAATCCAGCACAGTACGTATATATAATAAAGGAATAAGTACTTTGAAATAAGTTTTATTTCTTGTGTGATGTAGTCATTTCCGCGGAGCGTAGCTTTGCGGAGAAGTACATTGACGCAGCGATGCGCTGAGGGGATCTGAAGAACCCCCTTATCCCTACCCTGGGTACTGCTTAAGGCGTGCGTCAGCGCCAACGAAACAATTAGATAGCTTTAGCTGGATCTTTGCAGTCCTTTTGGCTCAAACCGATGTGTGTATCACGGTGTATATGCACACAACTGATCGAGTTGAACACTAGTGTTTGTGTGCAAAACGCTTACGCTTACGGTGGTACGGTGGTTACGCTTACGGTGGTATGCACAACGCTGCCCTGTCCTCCCCGGCAGATCCGATTGAGCACAGCGTGATCGAGCGTTCATTTGGCTACGTCGCTTTTGCTGCACACGCACTGCGTGTCGCTCGCGTCTCTGGAGACCTTATAACCCTCCACTAATGGGCCGCGCCTGCACCATCATACCGCGACACCAAGGCGGCGACGGCAAAAACGCGCCTTCAACGTCCGTATAGTTGCAAAACTACTCCCAGTCATAAATGTCACGGTAATCTTGAATCGCAATGGAAGAAGTACTTTGCATAAGCAGCCGTAATTAATGAATAAAGGAATGGAGAAAGCAATCAGAGACACCACTAGATTCATAGAAATGTTGTACCGTTGTGCTTGTAGGCTGAGCGCCGTCGAGAAAAGAACTACAACCGTTTCCTCTTCGTTTTATATAGACCGAGCATCCTTGAGGGTGCAGTCAGTGCCCACTCTGCTTTATAGGCCCGAAAGTCACCGAATGACGATGCTGTGCCTTTTCGCCGAGCATGATGAAGCGTCTCTCTGATTTCAGACGCGAAGTGATCGTTCTGCAACGACAAGTAGATTAGGGCTGTTGCGAGTTTCGCTCTAGTCCCGAACCACGATCCATTTTTCCCGTTGGGTCAGCCGTCACATAGTTCAAAGTGATACGGACGGTAAAAAAACTCTGCTGTCTTGCGTAACGTAGTGTATGTCAGCTTGAATTATATTAGGATCAGTCTAACTGGGGATGGAGGAGACAACCGCTGCTACTGATGTGACGGCCCCCTTAGGACCGGTCATAGAAATAGTTACGCAGCCTCCGTACTTCTGGTACAATAGCAGGAGGGAATCTTTCAAGAAATCGAACAGTGATAGTTCAAGAGAAAAGTGCATCTGACTTCATCGATTCCATCTTGTCCTACCTCTTTTACTGCGACAGCAGCCAGCTCTCACCACCAACGCGACTATCTTGATATTGTTAGTGTTTCCTAGGCAATTGCGCTAAAACAAAGGCTTGAATGAAATAATGAATCCAAACAATGGCGCTTACAAACTACGGAAATGCTCTTTTAAATGTGTTGTTTCAAAACTTTTATGTTCTCGAGAACTCCTTCTTCTTGCGGTGCACACAACGTTGTTCGGGTCCGCTAAAGTATTGGTTATTGATACCTCCGAGATAATTCCCAAACGCCGCCACTGTCAGAGTTTGCGTGGGGCGCAAATTCCGACCCAAATTCCCCAGCACAAGTTCTGTGTGGTGGCGAAACGGAAAATCGTGTCCAACTTGCGAATGTGCTGCCGCTGGGTTTCGCATTCAGGTGGTAAAAGTTTGTCTTTCTCCAATTGATAACGTGACTGGACGATAACGACGGCCATTATTGTCATCATCTTATTCGTCGTCACAGAAATGACGCACGAACTGAGGAACACAGAAAACCCAACTTGAAGTTTTTACATGCCGCGACACAAAAATGTACGTTATTAAACTACCACCACTTGCATTGTCCTCTGTTATAGGAAGACCAGGGAAACACTGGTGCGCTCATATGATCTCGGCCAGGTGAGGCGGGTCTTCACCGCAGGAATCAAGAAATGACGACGAAGTCGGGCATAGTGAGCATGAAAAAAAAGTAGAAAAGGTTGTATTCACTTCATTGGTACATGGATGTGACTCTCATCTCAGTCTCGAGCGGTCTTATTAACACGTTGGCCAGCACGGCCTTAAATAACGTCTGGTGGTCCTGTCGTCGTCTCCGTCTTCTTCCGGAGACTGTCTTTCCCTTTTGCCCATCCCGGGTGTCAGCTCTGGAAAAGGGGCTGACGTCGTCTTGATATTTGGTTTCTGCTTCTATCCTTTTGTATCAGCTCGTGGAGAACGAGGTGGCGTCGATTTGGAGAAGAGGGCAACTATGTTGACGTGGGGAAGCCCGTTTGAATGCTGCTCACACCTGACAGGTCGATCATAACAACGCCAAATCAACGAGATGACTCGCGTTTACGCGAAACGTTTGCGTCCAATACGCACTTGCTTGCTACAAGAAAACATTAATGCCGTTACGCAACAACGATTTGATCTTGCTTTTTTTCGAATTCAATTTTCCTGTGCGGTTTCGTACGTCAACTATATTACACGCCTTCACGAGTTGTGAGGGCAGTATTCAGTTAAAAGTTGTTTCGCGTGTCTTTGTTACTCACCTCGCCCTTCGTTTCAGCTGCAGGTTAAAGAGCCCCCTCAGACACGCACAATTCTGCCCACACGCGGCGCTCCCACACTCACCGTCGATTACTACGTCATTGCGTCTTTTGCCAACGACTCTCAGGACGAGGAAGTATGCAGATGTGCAGAAGAACTGGCCCGGCTCCGCGATGATCTGCACTCCACTTGATTCCGGAAAGTGTTCATCGATTGACCGCCTGATGCACTCGCAGGTCTGTTTCATCAAAAGGAATGCACAGTCAATATGCAAGCAGAACGAGTGCTACACAAGGTATTTGATCAGAGGATTCACTGCTCCACATTTATTTGCGCACGCACCTGAGCGTGTGTGCCGTGTAGATAAGTTCAGAAATGCCTACATGGAACACAGTCACTATATGTCTCATTTCCTATAAGTACACAGCTTGTGCATCATTTGATGCATTATCGAAAGAACAGAAATATATTGATGCTATATTCCGCTCAAGAGCTTTGCGTAATTGCTTCTACATCATCAGACATTTAATTGTGAGTATAATTTCATTCCCATTTATGCACCAACTTAATAGGTAAGTTTCAAACTAAGTGAAGTAGAGCAAAATATATTTAATGAAATTAACCTGCATGAACTTATGATCCCCACGCAGTGCACCTGGAAAACCACCTCCGAGGTCCAGCACCGACATAGGTTTTCCAATATCTGCTGCTATGTCGAACACGATCCTGGCCCGCTCTATTGCGCGGCTAAATATCTCCGGGTTCTCATGGATGGATACCAACTGGAACCTAGATTAAAAAATACACTTTAAGGAACATGACAATGAAACACGTGGCATTCCCGATTTCATACCATTATGTTACGCCAAATTATAGAAAAAATATTGCTCAAATATTCTATTCAACCCGCCAACTGAAAATCCCATGTAATGCTAAAAGCATACCAGTTTACCCTAATTGTTCTTTCGGTGGCCTACACTGCATTTCCCAAGGCGGCACTGTCTGATGACAGCGGCGCAATGTTCAAACTGTCCACCAGGCCACCACAGGTAAACGAATGGAACACACTAAATATTCCTGATGGAATTACTATAGACCATATAAAAGTTGCCACATCTCGCACAGAAAAGAATGAGTTATATAGTAGGTACTGCGTGCAGTGTAATTCAGATATGGCTATATACGTACAGGTAGCCTAAATTCAGACATTATTCTTCTTAGAAGCGCGTCACTGAAGGGCACGTAATGTTTTTCAGGAGTCTCCGTTTAGGGTGCACTCACACTACATCACATCGCTAGCCAATCGCTATTGTTTTTTGGCGCTCAATATGCCTCTAGTTTAGCCTGCATAGGGAGTCCGATCTGTCAGTGCCAATGACAGATTTGCTGCACAGTTAAAAATGGCATAAATATCGGCGCGCTCGTTAACAGTGTACAGCTTCATTTCCTATCACTGACGCTGTAGCTGGTCACATGTGCTAATCGGTTCAAAAGGTGACAGATACGTTTAGAAATTTCACGCTGATAAAGGTAAATTCTTGCAGCATGCCCCTTGTATTGGATTCACTTTAGAATTACTTACTCGGTCAAGAACCAATAATAGCTACCTGGCATTTGTGGTGACACCGCGCACAGCATTTTGCGTGCTTGTAAATTTACAAATGGTAATGGGCTTCCCGCAGTGGCCAGTAAACCGAAGGACAATAAGCTGCTGAGGTTCAACGCAGCAAAAAATTCACACGAACCTCTTTGTCGCTCGATAATCTACAGGACAACATCTAGTCACTTGCGCGAGGCATGATTAGTGCATGCACGCCTAAGAGTCAGATATATCTGTACAACGGGACACGAAATCATCCGAGATATTATGGAAACACTTTGTACCCTCCTGAATTGGGTTTTGAATTTACCATCCTGAGTGTCGCTTTAAATCGCAAGAAATGCTGTTAACAATACTACTTGACATTCGAATTTTCTTTGTATTATTAGAAGGTTTAACAGTAACCGGTTTCAAAATAAATGCCTTTGAAGGTAAAATAAAAGATCAACATTTTTCATCACTGGCTTGAATAAAGTGACCAAGCGTGATCAAGCGCATGTATTACTCACGTGACCCCAACTACGTTGCAAGTAAGGTCAAGCGCCGACTTCAAAATGTTTCTTGTTAAACAATACGTTGCAATCCTCGTCGTCAATTTTTATTCGAAGAAGCAATCTGCATAGGAAGTAACAGTAGGCACTGTACCATTACACCTTTATCGAAATCCGACTTTTTTAAATTCTTTTTCTTTCTCTTCTCTCTCTCTCTCACCTATCGCATCCCTTTGCATCTCCCCTGGTACATGGTAGCCAACCAGAGATAATCGCTGGTTAACCAGTCTGTCTTTCATGTGCCTTTCTCTCTCTCTCCTATTTTTATGGTCTGCTAAAGAGCTGTGATCGACCAACTACATCAGTTGGTTCTGTGTTGGTACAAGAATTTTTTCCCGAATTAGAATGTGCAATTCATAATGCTCAGTTGACATCTGTTATATTTAGAAAAGATATGTGCTTCCAAAGCATGGCTTAGTCAAAATTGCTATGGCAGGCCTTGGTTCTGCAGTGAGCACAAACAGGCTGATGGTGATGATAAAAAATGGCACCATATGCAAAAAGCTATAATTTCACGCGTGTTTAATATTGATTTTTGTTACGGGCGCTTTAAATTAGATAAGTCACTTCCAGTCGTGATTGAAAGTATTGTTCCTACATTCAGTGGAGATTTATGTTATAAACCGTAGTATGAGCAAGTCCCCACCTGGCCTTCTTGTCTTTGACCTTGTGCAATTCCTCGATGCAATCAAAAGTCATCAGTGTGACACCGTGTTCCTCAGCGAACTTCACGTGAGATGTGCTTTTCACAGTGTGGGCGTAAATAATGCGATCCGGATGGACACCCATTTCCAGAATAGTCCTGATTTCTTTCTGATGCAGAGAAAGAGCCCAGTTGGGAAACAATATATCGCGGAACAGTACATTGGTGATCACTAGAGGAGGCACAAAGTGTCATGTATTCTTAGCAGTAAGACATACAAAAACACATAAACGAAGAAAAAATCGTACGTGCTCTTTAAGTAGGGGCCATATGCAAGCAAGCACTGCAGAACTCTAACCTTACCTGAAAACAAAAGGGGCTAAGAGCGACATCATTTCAAGAACACATTAGAACGAGATCGTTTTAAGAACACATTGTGCCAGCTCAATAACGCCGCTCGTCCCCACAGCGTCATCTTGAATTTTACGCATTTTTGTTGCATTTCGTCCTAGGAAAATAGACAAAATAGCGTCTGCATCAGGAGATAAAAATTATGTATGAAATAAATAGCAGAAGCACTAACCTCAGTTTGACAACTCTATCATGGTATTCCGAGTCAGAATAAAAGGAAGGGAAGATAAAGACGGTTGTGCATAAAATGTTGACTACGCCCAGCGCTACACTATACGTGTGAATAAAATGTACCCACGGCAGCGCCAACTGCACAGCGGGAGGCGAGGTCTCGCCTGGTGTTAGATTTTTCCTCTTGCCCATTTTTTTTTGTGTAAGAAGAAGTAATAAACTTTGAACTTCAAATTTAAATATAAAACCCATGTAAACGAGGGAGGGCCCCTCTTCTACCTGCTGTATTTATCATTATTTAGCTAGATTCGATTGACACAAGTTAGTTTCCGAGTCAAGTTTGGAATCAAGTTCACTTCTTGGTTTGTCAGGAAAACTTCACGCAATGAAAAGGTCATTACTATGCTTGTTACCCTCTCTCCTTTGTTTCTATTCCCCTTCTCTCTTCGCCAACGTTGGGTACCCAACAGGACGCTTGACTACTTGGCATCCCTGCGTTCCCTTCTTATATCTCTCTCGACTGCGCTCAGCAGCATGCTTTCTTACTTAATTAACCCATTTATTTCCGAGATCATACGCCATCATCCTTTTGATTTGGTTATTACATAAAAGACGCTGTTCTCCCCTAATAAATGTAAGCTTCCAACGTACGGCAACATAGAGAAAATCACTCGACGAATATCTGCCTTTGCAGTTTCCATATCCACCACGCATCATAAATTCGATCATTTATTTTCCGGTGATTCATGAATATACGAATTATAGTCTGATGTACACTAGTCCTTACCGTGTTTGAGCAATCAAAATTCACTCCAAGGGAAGCTAGGACAGCAAGAAGAACTGGGTCTCCACAAGCTTTGATGGCTGAAAAGCAAAAAGGAGCGGAGGTAGAACCTAATTGCTCCCCATGATCTCCTGACAGCTACCATACCCGGCCAGGGTGTGGTAGCTGTGTTACTAAAAATTTTTGCAAGGTTGACAGCTCTCATTACATGGATACTCTATACCATGAAAATAGCTCACGAAGGATCGAGCAGCTCACCGTAAAAAGGTGTTACGCGCGGTAGGTGCTGGCGCCAGAGTTCCACCTTCTGAACGATGTCTCTGACATCACAGACGAAAAATGAGTCGTCTTCTTTCTGTGGCAAATAAAACGTTCGGTGAAATGCACATGCGCTTTGGTATAAAATATATAACGGCTGAATTAAGAATTCAAGTCAGGCACATACGATAGGCCACTCGGATCTTCCCTTCTTCCCTTATTTCAGTTGGGCTAAACGACTCCAACCTTTCTTATATATAGCTATAGATAAACGACATACATGAAAAAAGAAGCCGAATCTAAAAAGCCCTACAACCGTGCAATAACGGAGCGGCGAACTGGTGGCACACGACACCTCAGAAGTAAATACCCAATTCGTGCTCCTTGTGCTACCGGAGCTATCATATAATTTCTCACGAATGTTCCCTAAACTTAAAGCTTTGAGAAAGCATCCTAAGCGGTGCATGTACGAGGGACGTTGCGAAAGTAAGTTTCGTCATTTTTACTTTTGAAGAGAAGACCAGATGAAACGAACAATCGCCATAATCATCCATGCTCGTTGCTGGTTCAACGACCGAAGGAGCGTCATCGAAGGAGGAATGACGAGTGCGGAAAACGCCGAAGAAGAGAGAGTAGCAGCGAGCCGGCGTGCCCGAGGTTATTCGAGTACAAATAACGATGGCAGACAGACGTGTGCTGAAAATGTAGTCGCCAATGAAAGTGCGTACTGTTACCCGGTGTGAATGGGCAGCTGTTCCCTACATTGAACGCCGCACTCTCGACATTCCACTTATATAACAATGCCGAGGTGGAGCAGGCTGTGCGACATATCCCTGCATTGCAGGGCACCGAGATTTACCGGAGTAGTTTATGTTTGAACTATATCACCAAGTGGCATTTGTTGGGCGTGTTGGTAAACTGACATTGAAAGCATATTTAGCGCCAGCGAACAAGGAGCGAATGGAAACGACACCACAATGCGCTAACTTCACAACTTTATTTTCAGGAAACAACTGCCTAGTTAACCCATGGACAGTCACGCCACATCATCCAAAATTCTAACCATTCAACAAAGCCGTGTCCTTATCTAACAAGTCGACCGAAGCTGCGCTAAGACACGTATCACTATTCCGACAGCTAGCCTGAGTCTCTATAATCTCTCGCACATCTTTATCTTTGTGCTTCGCAAGAACACGGGAGCACCCATACACCGGCTCACTGCCGCGTTCCTGACAGTGAGTTGACGGATGATCGTATTGCTTGTCTCATGTTTAGACTACCTTCTTACCGGTTACGAGAACACAATCTAAACGTGAGAAATAAACAATACGGTCATCCATCAACTCACTGTCAGGAATGCGGCAGTGCGCCGGTGTATGGGTCCTAGCTGCCGTCTTCTGTCGAAGCACAAAAATAAATATGTGCGAGAGATTATTGAGGCTCAGGCCATCTGCTGCAATAGTGATACGTGTGCTAGCGGTCTGCTTCCCCTTGCTTAGCTTGCGGTGGCTCGTTGACGATTGCGGCGGCGTTCAACGGGACGTTATATAAGCCGACAAAATGGATGCTCAGTGAAAAGATTTTGCAGATCGATTTCATATACGTGCCGAGCGCGCTCGACAACGTTATACAGCCAGGGAAAATTTTTGTTATACGTGTAGTGAAGAGGAGGACGAAGAAAACGCTCTTGTTTCGGCTGAGCGCGCGATCAGCGTTCGTTTACTGCCGGTGCAACTAGACTGTGCCTATGGTATCTTATAATAAATCCTCAAATTACATTTCGTGGAGGTGCTGTACTCCCCGACCTCACGCTGGAACTTCGCAGCCGAACCTTGACAACTGCTCCAGCCGCTACCACGAACGAGGCTCCCAACAATCCGCTTGGAGCATTAGCCGCTCCTATCATGTGCAGCGCCGTGAGGCGTCAGTGGGAACCTCCTGTTTTTAGCTGATAAGGTGAAACTCACGTGGAAATTGGCTCTCTACCTGTGAGCGCGTCAGTGATCGCCAGCAAGTCGCCATATCGCCAGTAGCCATGTCGCCAACAAGTCCTCGCGCTTCTTCAGAATTTTCACTCGTCGTTTGATTGTGAACAGCATCTCTGGGGCGTACGGAAACCGTCACTCACAGTGTTCACACTGGTTCCCATCCTCCTTTACGCCAGCGACCATACCACGTGTCGGCAGCCGCGCGACAGATCATTAACGAGGAAGTCGACGATATGCTGCACCGTGGCGTCATTCGCCCTTCCCACAGTCCTTGGGAGTCTCCTGTAGTATTAGTACGCAAGAAGGACGGGTCAATACGCTTCTGTGTGGATTACAGTTTACGCAATAAGATCACTCGTAAAGATGTCTATCCGCTGCCTCGGATAGATGACGCCCTCGACTCCTTACAAGGCGCGGAGTACTTCTCATCTCTGGATCTTCGCTTGCACGAATTTACCGTAATGCCATTCGGGCTCTGGAACGCGCCCGCTACTTTCGAGCGTATGATGGACACAATCCTTCGTAACTACAAGTGTAAAACATGTCTGTGATACCTTCATGATATCGTAATGTTTTCGCCAGATTTCCCGACGCACCTCGTTCGCTTGCGTGAGATACCGACCTGCCTCACCTGTGCTGGCCTCCAACCTCCAACTCAACATCAAAAAGTGCCGTTTTGCTGCTCGCAAGTTAACAATATTGGGACACGTTCTATCGAAGGACGGTGTGCTTACTGACCCAGCCAAGCTTTGCGCGGTCGCAGAGTTTCCGATGCCGACTACTCTTAAGGCACTCCGCAGCTTTATAGGGCTCTGCTCTTACCTTAGGCGCGTTGTGCGCAATTTCGCAGCTATCATCTTACCACTGACCAATTCGCTTACCGCTACCAACGCCATCGCCGCGTGGTCAACTTCCTGTGACGAAGCGTTGAAGCAACTACGTCGCCTACTTACTTCACCACCGATTCTTCGACACTACGATCCCACAGCGCCTACAGAGGTACACACGGACGCGAGTGGCATCGGACTTGGTGCAGTCATCGCACAACGGAAAGACGGCTATATGACGAGTACGTCGTCGCGTATGCGAGCCGCACTTTAAAGAAGGCAGAAGCCAACTACACTGTAACAGAATAGGAGTGCTTGGACATTATTTGGGCTCTCTTCAAATTTCGTCCATACCTATATGGTCGCCCTTTTGACACTGTCACCGACCACCATTCCCTTTCCTGGCTCTCCTCATTGAAGGATCCGTCAGGTCGCCTAGGCCGATTGGCACTTCGCTTACAAGAATATGTCATCCGCGTTGTCTACCGATCGGGCACAAAGCACTCTGATGCCGAGGCGCTTTCCCGATCACCGCTACCCTGTGATGTGGCTTCAGTGTCTCCGCTCTTCGCACCCATGCCAGCCTTCAACGTCGCTGATATGCCGGACGAGCAGCGTAACGATCCTCTGCGTTCAACTATGCTGAATTTCCTCCACGACCCATCCGTCACGCACTCTTCTGGAACACTTCGTTGCCAAGCCGCTCACTTTGCTGTATGCGACAGCGTCCTTTACCGCAGAAATTATTTGCCTGACGATCGCAAATGGCTCCTTGTGATACCACGACACATGCGTTCTGACATATGAGCTTATTATCATGCTGCTCCTCATAATGGTCACGCCGGCGTTCCGAAAACGTACACTCGGCTAAGGCAGCGTTTATACTGGCACGACATGTATCACTTCGTGCCCCAGTACGTACGCGCTTGCACGGCGTGCCACGGCGTAAAATTCCAGAGCGCACTCCTGGTGAGCTGCAGCCGCTGCCCTGTCCGGCTCGGCCCTTCGATCGCGTCGGCATAGACTTATACAGGCCACTTCCCTGCAGCTCCTCGGGTAACCGATGGATAATTGTAGGTGTTGACCACTTGACGTGCTACGCCGAGACTGCCGCACTCCCGGTAGCCTCTGCGCGCGAAGTTGCGTTTTTCATCTTGCGGAACTTCATTCTTCGACATGGTGCACCAAGCGAACTGCTCAGCGACAGGGGACGTGTCTTCCTGTCCGAAGTAATCCAAGCCCTTCTCGCTGCATGCAGCATCGTTCACCGCAAGTCTACAGCCTACCACACGCAAACGAACGGCTTGACAGAGAGGTTCAACCGCACACTCGGTGACATGTTGACTATGTATGTCGCCTCGGACCACAGTAACTGGGACACTGTTTTGCCGTTCGTCACGTATGCCTATTACACGACCACACAAGCTACCCCTGGATTTTCGCTCTTTTTTCTGCTGTATGGACAGGAGCCCTCGCGTACTACGGACACACTGCTCCCATACCGACCCGACGCTTCCGACTGCACTCCTGTGTCTGAAGCTGCAAATATGCCAAGGACTGTAGGCAGCTCGCGCGAACCGCAAACCTTTACGACCGCTGCTCAAGGTCGTCAAAAGCTGCGGCGTGACAGTGGCGCGCTTACATATGTTTTCCCGACTGGTTCCCTTGTTTGGTTGTGGGTCCCGCCTCACAGCCCTGGCCTTTCAACCAAACTTCTTGCACGCTATCATGGCCCCTACCACGTCATAGACCGTACCTCCGCTGTCACCTACGTTGTACAATCTGTGACGCCATAACCTGACCTTAGACATCGCGGGCGTGACACGGTTCATGTAAACTGACTTAAGCTTTACTATGACCCTCTCATCCTACCAACGCCGTAAGTCGCCAGGATGGCTCCTCTTCTCTCCCGGGGCCATTGTAGTGAAGAGGAGGACGAAGAAAACGCTCTTGTGTCGGCCGTGGGTGCGATCAGCGTCCGTGTACTGCCGGTGCAACTAGACTATGTCTGTACTGTCTTATAATAAATCCTCATATTACATACGTAAAGAAATCAATTCTAACTGGCCGTTCCGCGTACACGGAGCCGGAGCATTCAGCGTACAGAAATCTCCTATTACGTCTCTATAACACTGAAGCTAAAGCGCCGGATAATCTCGATCATCGGTGGCTATATTTCTCCCAGGGGATGATTTGACTCTAGACACCTGAAACTTGTTCTTGACTCTTGCCAAGGACCTCATATTATTGTAGGCGATTTCAACGCGCACCACCATCTTTGGGGTAGTAGGATCACAAATCTTCGAGGAAGACAACTTCTTAACTTCACAAGCAGCGATGATCTTGACATCCTGAAAGATGGCTCACCAACATTTCTTCGTGGCACAACGTACAGCAGCTGTGTCGATCTAGCTATCGCTTCACGAAGCCTTTCGTCTTCTGCTGCCTGATGCAGAGATGCTGAAACTTATGGCAGTGATCACCTACCTACTTATGTACAACTGAGATGGTTTACAAGACGTCCAAGTTCTCACACGTGACGCAATGACTGGGATGCTTTTCAGAACAAGCTGGAAGAATCCTGCAACTGTATAATTTCACCGAAAGAGATTGAAGAGCGCATTAGAGCAGCAATGCACGCAACAACACGCATCATCCAAACATCAAATTCAAGAACATCCGTTGACGTTATATATGAAGAGCTGCGGGCAGTCCGAAGTCGCGCCGAGAGGAAATACAGGCGAACTAAATTGATATCAGACTTGAGGACGTCACGCCGTGTGCAAAATATAATTCAAAGATACTTAGACAAGCTCGACAGACAACGCTAGAGGTCCTTTTGCACCAGCCTGGACCCAAGAAAGCCGTTGTCCACAATATGGCATGTTGTACGAGCACTACCATCTTCTCCACAACAGCTACGTCCCTTCCAAGCTTTGGCTATCAGCCAGACGCGCAGTGAGAAGGAAATCGCGGAAGATTTCTGCATACACCTCTCTGGATCTACAACATCGGTAGCTTCAGTGCTCAGGTGTGCTCCTCCAACAATGGACGATCGTCTCGACCTCCCATTAACGCTACAAGGGCTACGTGCAGCGATTTCCTCTTCAAGACAATCAAGTGCTCCTGGTCCTGATGACATTACCTATTCTACCTTGCGCCATCTAGGCCCTCGAGCGGCTGAAGAGCTTTTGGCTTTATACAATCTCTCTTGGTCCTGGGGAACTGTGCCTGCACACTGGAAGACAAGCAAAATCGTGGCATTATTGAAACCAGGCAAGACACCTCATGCTATGCTTTCCTACAGACCTGTGGCGCTTACCAGTTGCATAGGTAAAACCATGGAACGCATGGTTTTGACGCGCCTGGAGTAGTTTTTGGAGAAGCGTAATATTTATACAGACGCAATTACAGGTTTCCGAAAGGGTAGGTCGTCAATCGACAGCGTCATTGACCTACTAACAACTGTTGAAGATCAGAAACGTCGCCGTCAATTAACGGCTGCTGTCTTTCTAGATATCAAGGGTGCTTTTGACAACGTTCTACATGATGCAATTTTAAATGCCTCGAAGAATGTGGCGTCGGGGGACGTATGCATGAATGGATAGCCAGCTATCTTCAAGAGAGAACGATATTCATGACAACTCCAGACGGTGAAACAGAGAACCACCCCGTCTAACGTGGAGTGCCTCAAGGAGGTGTATTGAGCCCAACCTTATTTAATATCGTTCTCATTGGACTGTTCAAAGAACACGCAGGCACAGTCTCGGTCTCTGTGTACGCAGACGACATCTGTATATGGACCACGAGCTTAACGCGCTTGCAAGTGCAAACGAAGCTGCAGCGCGCGGCGTCAATAACGTCGACATACTAAAAAGTCGCGGACTGCAGCTCTCACCGGAAAAAAGTGTAACCATGGCATTTACACGGAAGTCAATGGCCTGCTACCCCATTATGATTGATGGGAAGATTATACTTTCAGTAACCCACTACAAGTTTCTCGGAGTCATCATCGACCGTGACTTATCTTGGTCGAAGCACCTCTCTGGATTAAGAAAAAAGCTGGACAGCTTTACTCAGATCATTCGACATATGTCTGGAAAATCATGGGGGCCATCCAAGTCATCTCTTCTGCAGCTCTACCAGGCACTTTTTATTGGCTACTTCCGCTACAGTGCGCCTGTACTTTCTCGGTTTAGTACAACTGCTGTACGCACACGTGAAAGTGCTCCGGCTCGCGCACTGAGAATTTGCCTAGGACTACCACGATGTGCGTCTACTTGGGGCACTATTGCAGAGGCACGTGCGTGCCCAGCTCGAGTTTATCTGCAACATGAGCTATTGCGAGTGCATCTAAGGCTACTGAGTAGACACAGGAATCATCCACTCACGAACGTCACAAGCGTACGGCCTGTGTCCGCCTACTCAGAATCCGTGCTGTCGCAGCAAGACTTATTGCCGTCGGACTTCGAGCCGTATGACACGCCCGAAGTTCCACTCTGGACGATGGCAAAGCCAACGGTGAGACTCTCAATCCCTGGAATAACGAAGAAGTCGAAGATGCCGCTTGCTGGGCTCAAGCATTTCGCGCTATCATACATTGCTTACATGTATGGATATTACGAACATGTTTTTACAGATGGTTCTGTGACAAAGACCTCTTCCGCGGCGGCCTACACGGTGCCAGGAATAGGGATCGCGCAACGGTTCAAGATAGGACACAGGACGCCGTCTACAGCAGCTGAGTTGACTGGAGTTCGAGAAGCAGTTCGCTGCATACTGCAACAGAGTCTCGAGAAGTGGACAGTGTTCTGTGACTCAAAACCAGCACTGCAACTCATCAGCAATTATATGAGTGACAGAACCGCATATAGTCCTCTGGTTTATGAGATCATGTTTCTGCTTGCTGAGGCGTCTCATTCCCGGCATACCATCGTGCTGCAGTGGATTCCTGGCCACTGTGGAATAGCTGGAAATGAACAGGCTGACGCGGAAGTAAAAAAGGCGCACACTGACGGAACCATTATAAAAAATTCATTTTTCCCGGTATGACATCAACGCCTTACTCCGTACCTCCATTAAAACTTCTACGGCGCGACATTGGGACAACCCCGAATATCCACAAGAGCGCCTCCATAAGACTTGACGCTGGATTACAATTCCGGCTTCCACTTCGGTTGCGGAGAAGCCAGGAAACACTCATTCATCGATTACGGCTGGGTGTGGCATACACCCACCGATACCTTCACAGGATTGGACAAGCACGGGGCCCTGAATGTAGCGTCTGTCACACTCTCGAGACAATAGCTCACGTACTTTGCGTGTGCCCTCAATATGCGGCCGAACGAAGGACACTCAAATCTACTGTTGACAGCTTGGACTCCCGCCCCTTTTCAGAAGAAAAGCTTTTGGGCGCGTGGAGGTGTGTTCACTGTGCCCAACGTGCCATAAAATCACTTTTGAACTTTTTAACTGAGACTAGTTTAGGCGATCGCCTCTGGAAGCTGTGAGACGTGCAGTCAGTGCGAAATGTGTTTGCGCAATAACTTTTTGTGACAAGATTACTTTTTCTATGGACAAGATTTCTCATACGTGTACTGCGTCTACAGTGCGCAACCGCATATTGGACAACGTGTATATAGTATCTCATTGTACCATAACATTATCACCCGCCACCTACCTTTCCCTGTATTTCCCACTTCCCCTTTCCCCAGTGAGGAGTAGCAGGCTAGAGACACGCTCTCCAGGCCGACCTCTCCTCCTTTCTTTTCATTAAAATCTACTCCTCCTCCTCCTATTCCTTTCAGAAAGAGACAGCCTACGGCTATTAAAAAAAAAGTCCTGTTTTGTTCGGCGTAATAATGCGCACCTTCAGTGAGTACACGTTACTTTGACGTGGTGAGTTTCCGTGATTTTGTGACGTTTCGTTAGACACAGGTGAGCTAGGCGCGGCGCGAACACATTTTCACCAATCGCGGAAGGCTAGTGGTGACAAAGGCGTAGAATAGGAAAGAAATGTTTTCTCTTCTTCGGCCTAAGCATGCAGTGTGTACACGTCATCTTGCGATTGGAGTTTTCGCGGTTTTCGTAACTTTTCTTGACAGACGGGAAACGTGGGCGTGGCCTAACGAAGGAACTGGAATAGAAACAGATTGGAATATCTTTACGTTATAGCAACCTTGATTGATGAACTAGCTCTTGCTTCGTGGCTGTACGTACGGGGGTATCCTTATCCTTCCAACTTCACCACCGGGACAATTCTAAAGGACCAGTGGAAAAATACCACATGCAGTTTTTTTTCTGTACATAGTTAATTCACTGAGGGGGCATTCCCGCGAATCGTACCTTCATCAATATGTTTTGAGATAGTGGATGCGTGCGTGAGACACGTCTGAGTCTTGCAAGGTTATAAGCATAAAACACTGCTCGATGGTTTTTTTTCAGCGTAATTCACGTCAACAGCATACATTGAAATGTTTTGCTTTTGTGAGCAATATATATTGGTTGGCGGATGCCCTTATATAGGCTTAACATGCACTCTTGCAGAAGTATGAAAAAGATCATTTTTCTTTTGCTTCAAGACGCATCCCGAAAGGTGTAGTGATCCCACCAAATGTCACCAGAAGCTTTATCGCTTCAGGGCCAGCATATGTCACCTGTTTCTGCACAATGTTGCGTGCTGCTTCTTGAACTGTGCCCCGCGTGAGGATGAATGTCTCACATGCGCCTACAGAAGACATTGTTGCCTGCACAAAACAAATGTGAACATCAGTCAAAGTAAATCTATTGCAGGTTATGGATATTACTGAGCACTCGAAAAAAACTCAAAGAGCCCAATTTTATTCTGCATTCTTAATGTACAAGGCACACAGTGCACAGGGCTCGATATTGCGGTTTTATAAACATAATATAATATCGCCATAAATTGTCCGTATTTTTGTGTGAAAACAAATAAAGCTTTTCTGAGTGGCACTCAGAAAAGTGACACTCGGAATGCTAGCGGTATTGGTGTCGGCACTGTTTTTATTCAACGCTTCGACACCAAAGAACAAGTCGTTACGTACGCGAATCGCTCTCTAAGCAAACCCGAGCGCAATTACACCGTCAAAGAACAGGAAAGTCTCGCGGCGATTTTCGCAGTACAGCGCTTTCGGTCATACCTGTACGGACGCCCTTTTACCGTCGTCACAGACCATTACTCTTTATGCTGGCTCGTCAATCTGCGTGATCCATCTGGTAGGCTTGCACATTGGACACTCCATCTGCAGGAGTACGACTTCACCGTTTCCTATAAAAGTGGTCGATGGCACGTGGCCACCGACTGCCTGTCGCGGCTGCCGCTTCCCACGACGGACTGTGACGCGGACAACTTTGACCACTACATCGGCTCCTCGGAGCCTGCATTTCCCAATCACAATACCTTTAAGACTGAGCAGCAAAACGACGACACATTAAAACAACTACTTGCTGCCAAACAGAAATCAACAGCCAATCGTTTTTGCACACGAAGAACTATTCTACCACAGGCTCACGATATCTCCTGGTGGTCCGGAAAAGTATGTGCACTTCCATCTTGCGGGCTCTGCATGACAAACCAACCTCCGGTCCTTTGGGAGCAGCTAGAACGCTTTTCCGCTTTGAAGAAAGATTTTACTGGCCTAATATGCGTCAGACGACGCGGCAGTACGTAACTAACTGCAACGAATGTCAACGTTGCAAACGTCCCACAAATACTCCTCTTGTTAGACTGCACACTGTGCCACGCCCAAGGACTCTATTCGAGCAAGTCGGCATCGGCCTTCTCGGCCCGTTCTCACGGTCCTCTAACGGAAATCGTTAGATCGTAGGGTGCACTGACCACCTGACACGCTACCGTCAGGCGGCTGCAATACCATCGGCTGCTGCAGCCGACGTGTGCCTGTTCTTGCTACGTTTTATCATACTCCGACACGAGCCTCCTAAAAGTCGTTATTAGCGATCGTGGGCAAACGTTTACTGAAGATGTGGGTGAAGATATGCTTCACCCAAGTTTTCTACACTCTGCGCCGTACCCTCTACGAACAAACGGCCTTAGGGAACGCACCAACAGAACTCTCATGAACATGTTGTCCGTGTACGTCTCGACGGATCACAAGAACCGGGACAGCGTTCTACCGTTCGTCATTTATGCATTTAACACCGCCCAGCACGAAACTACCAGCTACAGCCCCTTCTTTCTCCTTTAATACCCGGCCGCCACGTTATACCCTTGATACGATCTTCCCACTTATGAACCACAATGATGCCTGCTTATCTAAGACCATCTGTCGTGCAGAATCCCGCCGCCTTGCATATTGGCGCACTTTGCTTCACAAGATCGCTCGAAGGCACGTTACGACCACCGACACCAAGACGTCACCTATGATCCAGGTGACTTAGTGTGGCTGTGGACGCCTTTGAGAATATCAGAAAACTTGGGTTGTGCGAAAAACTGCTGGCGCACTATGTTGGGCCTTACGTTGTGTTAGATCGTATAAGCGAATTGACTACCACATAGCGCGTCTCCTTGCAAATGGTCGACGTTCTTCAAAGACTGAACTGACTCATGTTGCCCGCCTGAAGCCCTGCACCGCTTGAGATGCTATTTGTCTTGCCCAGTGGGCTTCGTCGGCGCGGGGTGGGTGTTGCAAGCGTGAAACTCTTGTATGATTTGGGTATGTGCCGCCAGTAGTAGTGCGACACGGGGAAGAGAGAAAAGAAGAAGACATTCGCCTAGCGATAAGGGAAGCTAGGCTGGCGCCCTGGACCGTCGGTTGTGTCCCAATAAACCTTCTCTACACGGAGAGTACCCCGTAACAATATTATCCGGCTCTCGTCATGCCGTCGTCGTCAAACCATCGCCGTTATACAGATTTCGTGACACAGTGACCGTGAGGCCATTGTCATTATATACTTGCCGTCATTCTATTGTCCACATGCCGTTGTCATGCTGTCGTGGTAACATGTCTGTCGTCACGCATTCATTATCTTACCACCTTTGTTTATACATCGATGTCATTCCTTGTTTGTCATACTATCGTAATCATACTCTCCTGATTCAATCGGGACTATTCTGCCGTTGTCATGCCGTCGTCCTTATTGCGTCATTGACACGCAGGCACTGTCATGCATTCGTTGTCATGCTGTCGTCGTCATGCAATCTTGGTCGCGCCAACGTCGTCATTCCCGCTTCTTCATCCAGTTATTGCCATACCATCGTCGTTCCGCAATCGTCGTCATACAGCCGTCGTCATCTCATTGAGCTCAGGTCGTCGCCGTCACATTGACGTCGTTATACACTCGTCATATTTTAATTAACATATCATTGTCGATGCCGCCGTCGTTGCACGCCTTTGTTGTACGATCTATACATTCCTTCTTCGCCATGCCAACGTCACTGCGTCGGCTTCATACATTCCTGACCATGCCGCCATGCCATTGGTCCACCTTGACAAGGGAGTGCAATAGCAAAGTGGGACATCGCATTATGCGGCATGTAGCCGACAAACGTGGCTCTAGGAATATGATCTGTCGCTACATTACTCGATTGCTATTCGCGTTACCACCGACAGTCATCGTGAGATGTCTGCCGTAATTTCTTTTTCGCGCAAATCTGGGAGATGGAAGTGCATCATATTGCTCGTGACATCCGTTGTAGAAGGCGTTACGACCTGCGAGGTGATAACCCAAAAAAATGATTTTGGAGGTTCCCCAAAACTTCCTAATCTGTGGTTCACTTTATATAGTACCGTGGGACCCTACCTTTGGACATTGATGTTTCGATGCAGCCATAGGAATCTTCGCTGAGCCACATATAATTATCTGTGCAATACGGCAATATTACGTCCTCAACATATCTAGTTTTTCTCGTGATTTATTCATTTACTTATCCTTCATTAAAATATCAAATTGAACTTGCAGAAAGACTCATTTAGAAACAATATTATTATTATCCGAAATTTACTTGAAGCCTACACTTTACATTAGGCGTCCCTCTAATTTTGAATTTATTTTCATCTACACAGAAGGCACTATTCGCGTTACTGTGCGATTCCTGCCATCTACGGGCCTTCAGAATAGACTTAAGAGCGCCGCACCCTACCGATCTATAGTGTACACGGTTTCCTTGTCCTCATCTCTCTCTCTCTCTCATCTCTCTCCCTCCCTCCCTCCCCCTCTCTCTCTCTCTCTCTCTCTCTCTCATCTCTCTCCCTCTATCTATCTATCTATCTATCTATCTATCTATCTATCTATCTATCTATCTATCTATCTATCTATCTATCTATCTATCTATCTAATCCTTCCTCTCTTTTCTTCTTTTATCTCCCTAATCCTTCCCCAGTGCAGGGTAGCCAACCGGGACTATCTTGGGTTAACCTCCCTGCCTTTTTATACAACTTCTTTTTTCTCTTTCTTTCTCTTGAAGTTATTTCTTGAAGTTATTTCAACTTCTTCCTGTCTGCTCAATGCTTACAACCTAATTGCACATTTTCTTTGATTTACCATGCATTTCTTTATTCTCTTAGTTTACGCACACTTCTTCTGGCTTGTTATACCACCTGATTCATGGCCTATCCTTCACAGTGGGTTTGTGCTATGTACAGGGTGCGCCATCATCATCGTTATCCGCAACGCAAGGCTTAAACGACTCATCGAGGCTGAGAGCCGAGCGCTCCTTAACGCATAAATTACTGCCAAGGTGCTGCCGTATCGCAGACGCCATGCAAATGGCTACTTTATTGAGGTGCGAGAAGATTTAACCTCTGAGAGAGATAAATTCCTTAAAAAATACTGCCTTTAACAAGGCAGTTCTTGCGGGCTTATTGTGTATCAGGGTAGGCTGAATCAGGGACGCAGCCACAGTGGGGCTCCTGAAAGATCTTGTGCGTGCGGCAGAAAGTATATGGGCACAAGGATAGAAAAATGACGTAAAGAAATACACAACTTACATTTATTCACGCATTAGAAAGCTCACATGTTTAACTTATATTAGAGCTACCGGGGGTCTTACGATCTAATTTTGCAATTGTACGAACTTCGTATTCGTACGGGGAGGGGGCGAATTTGCTTTACAAACGGTGTTTATGCTCTCACTCCTCCCCCCCCCCCCCCCCTCCTTACTTGTGGCACCCGAGATGGCCTTTCACTGCTCGGGACCAGCACACATGTAGATGTTTGGGATTCGCGAATTTGCTTCATTCTCATGCGCTAGTGCTCCCTACGAAGAGGGACAGCTTGAACCGAGGTCAAAGGGGTTACATATTCCGCTTTCTTGCTGCCCGAGTCTTATCACGCCCTTTCGGGATCCCATGGTGTCGGATGAAGGCGGTCCATAGCTCAGCAAGCGGGAAATTTGCGCAACAAATCTGTGTATTTCTAGGCTTCATAACTCCTTATAAACCCCACTTTGGGTTTGATAGAACACACCTGCTACATAGTGAGCTCTCTCAAATGCGACATTCGGGCTCGGATGGACATACCTACTACCGAGCTACGCCTCTCTGAGCGCCACACGGGAGGCTAAATTTTGATCCGCCTGAGTCATGCATAACGCCACAACGGCGCCATCTGCTCATGTGCCGCATGCATGATCGAGCAATGCGTTCTTACTTCTACAAAACGATGCCAAATAAAGCGAATGACCTTTACTCATTCCCTCAGGCGCTTACGTGAATAAATTATGACACAGCTAGTGGAAACCAGCAGCGTGATCTCACAGTCGTGCTCGTTCCCTGTTCGTAGTGGGCCTGCCGTGGTGAAAGGTGGTGACAGCAACTTGGCATCGCTCTATCATTCTGCACGAGTCACTGCACGCCACCTTGGACACTGCTTCTCGAACGCAGAGGCGCCACATATGAGGAAGCGTGAAATTTCCGAAAAAATTGCACTCTTGTAGGCCTTATTACTCCTGATAAGCACACGTTTGAGTTTGGTGGATTATATCTACTATGGTTGAATTGGGTCTCTCGAGCGTGACGACTCCCGCTCGGATCGACGGACGTACTGTCCAGCTAGGTGCATTTTTGAACGCCGAGTGAGAGACAAAATGGATCCCCGATCACGTCATGCGTGGGGCCACAACCGCGACATCTGTAGCGAAACATGCATGATCGAGTAATGGCTTCTTTCCAGTACACAACAATACCAAAGTAAAGCGCATAGGCCATACGGTTGCAAATGTATAAGAGATCAAAGAATAACATGTTTTCGTTACATACGGTTGCAGCAAGGAACCCCCTCTGAACGATTATAATTAAAGCCGTTTGAAATTAATAGAAACGAAAATAATATCTGAGCACATTGTACAACTGGACGCAAAAATGAATATTTTTGTTTCTTCTGCAGCGGGATTTCGGACCTCGCCATATCAGCCCAGGCGCATTGTAATACTCACGAAGACTGTGTAATTAATTCTAGCTGGCACGAATTTCAGCATTTAGATCATGGTCCATGCTTTACGTGGACCATGCTGTAAATATAAACTTCACGTCTTATCCTGACGCTGTTGCTATGTTGCTTGACTCGAAGTCTAAAACTCCTTGTGGTCCTGACAATATACCCAACATATTTCTTCGTCGCTTTGCCGATTCTATTGCTAAATACTTGGTTATTATTTTTCGTGTCTCTGTTATCAGCAGAATTACAATATGACTGGAAGTCAGCCCGAGTTGTGCCTATATTCAAGAGAGGCAACCGTCTATTACTACAAAATTATCGCCCAATCTCCTTAACATCTTCGTGTTGTAAATTATCGAACACATATTAACCCACAAATTAAGCGAATTCTTAGAAGAACACTCAGTTTTATCAAATCATCAACATGGATTTCGAGAAGGATTCTACAACACAATAGGTTACTATAGTGCACAGGTTTGCAGCTTGCTTAGACGCTAACAGTTAAATTGATGTAATATTCCTATATTACAGCAAAGCGTTCGATACAGTTCCACACGATAAACTAATTGCTAAGCTTTGGTTGATTGGCATACCTGAATAATTCATTTCCTCGGTTTCATCCTCACTAAACAACCACAACCAATATGTGGAGGTGGGAGAACAACACTTCTGCGGCCTTCCGGTAACTTCTCGCTTTCCATAAGGGAGCGTACTTGGCCCTCTACTTTTCTTGCTATGTATTAATATTATTGTCAATCTGGTTAACACCCCAGTTCAAATTCGTCTATTTGCTGACGATTGGTTTTGTTTAGAGAAGTTACCTGCATTAGTGACCAATGCGACCTTAACTCTAACTCAGGCAATGTGGTGAAATGGTGTGAGCAATGGCGAATGCTTCTTAATGCAACTAAGTGTGTCTATCTCCCCACAACGCGCAAAAAAGTCCCCTTAGACTACACTTACAATTTGGCTGCAGTACTTTTAGTGAAAGTAGCCTGATATAAATATTTAGGTCTAACATTAACGAGTGACTTATCATTGAACTTGCACATAAATACCATGTGCTCTGCCGCTATCCGGAAACTCTGCCTTCTGCGCCACAAACTCAAGACTGCTCCGCCTAATGTTAAACTACTCTCTTACGTTTCCTTAATTAGGCCAAAACTGGAGTACGCTTCTACAGTTTGGGACCCTCACACAAAAATTAACATTAAGAACCTAGAAAGAATTCAAAGAAAGGCCGTACGATTTATTTACAGTACATTTAAGGCTACTGACTCCCCCACTGCATTACTAAGCGCAAACGGCCTTGAACTATTACAAATTCGAAGAAAGAAAAGTAGGCTAGAGTTTCCTTGAAACATAATAAATCATAGGCTAGCCTTAGACACTGCAAAACACGTCTTCCCCTTGATAAGCAGGCCCACTCGGCACCACTACCCTCATTCTCTAAAATAAATTTTCACAAGGACTGACACTTCTCGGTACTCTTTTTCCACAAACAATATCTCACTGGAATAAACTAACTGAAGCATGTCCCCGGCGCCAATGAGCTGCATACCATTTGTGTAAATAATGTTGTTAGTTCGTGTATTATATGCAGTTGTATTAAAATCAAGTTGAAAATTTTCTTATTCGTCTACCTTATGACCAAAGAATTGTTGTGAAAAACGTGCTACGCACTTGTGTCATCCTGTTCTTCTGTGTATATAACCTTTTATATTTTGCTCACCCAGCTTGGACTTCTTGTCCACCGTATTACGTGGGGCCGGGCTCCCGATGATCGTAGTTTATAAATAAATAAATATTTTATAAATAATGATTGTGTCAGGAACATTGAGAAGTTTGAACGAACCTAAAAGCTGGAGGAATCATGCACAATACCTTTCTGGAAGCAGCCAAAAATAGATGGATGTGGTGGCGACAGCAGGCTCCGAAAACGTTTCGTCGGTTTAACAATGGAATCGCTTTTTCAGTTCAGCACTGACAGCGAACCACTCGCCTAACCAGAAGCTACGCCATCAGTGCTCTTATTATACTCCGTTGTTCGTCATAGATGAGGCAGTTGGCCCGCTCCGGCTAATACCATAGGGACAAAAAATCTGGCTTGCGAAATACTGACAGCACTATCACAGCGCTAGCTGCGTGAACGCCCTCATCAGAGCCCGTATATTAAACGCTGTTGTTATCGACTGTTTGCCCTAATAAACCACTCGCGCATGGAGAACGCGATAAGGCGACAGCCATGTCAGAGCCGTCTCCATAGCGATTATTTATAGAAAACATTTGGACACCGCAAGTACGGGTTTGGGAAATTTGGAAGGGGACATTCTTTCATGTGACCTCAGCCCTTGCCGCCCAGGTCCACGCCGGAACAGCGTCGTTGTGATTTTCTCTTTCCTTGGTTGTGCATGTGGTGTGCATGTGTTTTGGGCCAAGCCCTCCCGATAGGAAAAGGGTCACTAATCTTCAGATTGGCGGATGATTATGACATCCATCTTATGTTCAGTATTCTGCGTAATTCTTGAACAAAATTCAATTTATACGTGCGTGGTTAAAACGTCCTGTATGTCCGGCCGAGCGCCATGTTCTCTCACTCCTCCACGGTGAATGAACATTTCACGCCTCCCGCAATTCCGCAAATGTCCGCTATTCTTTCGGTGAAGCCTCATGGCCTCGCTCATTTGACAACTGCGAGCCGAACTTTCTGCCCAGCATCGACGGTTAGCTGCGGCTTGTGCTGCTCTCTGTTCGCCACTCTGTCAAGTGTGGCGTTACCTTGAGGTCACCATGCATGGTGGAGCCCCAGCCAGCAAGAATTCCACATCACCGTGATCTACAAGATCCGATGGGAACAGCAGCGAGAAGGTCTTGAACTAAGACACCTTGTCGAGTACTTGGAAGCAAGACCAGCCGGCGTCGCTATAGCGTAAAGCTATTGCAAACTGTGTTTATCCCATCTCTGCTATTCACGATTGGCCAAACATTTTAAGGAAAGCCCCACTTAGCCTGTCTCTCAGGCGACGTCCCGAAAACCACTAAAACTCCTGAATTGATATGACGTGGGCACAGTGATCACCCTTGATTAGACCAAACAAAACATTTCTTTCCGCTTCTACGCCTTTCTCATCATTAGCCCTCCGTGATTGGCTAAAATGTTTTCGAGCTGCGCCCATTTCGCCTGTCTATCAGGCGACGTCACAAAGCCACAAAAACTCGCCACGTGAAAGTGACCTGTACACATTAAAGGTACATTAATATTCCGAACAAAACCGAGCATTTTCGTAATGGCCACAGACTGCCCCGTTTCGTAAGGTATAGAAGATCGCTGCCCACCGATCACTCCGGCCCTCGCTATTTGCTGCTGCCAGGGAGAATGGATTTATTTGTGTATAATGCAAATTATTGTGGGGCAGTCTAACGTTGTCGAGCCTTTTCGACACGTATACGACATCGCTCGGCCAACTTTTCTTCAGTGAGGGTCAGTGTTTGCGGTTTCGGCGGCCCTTTGGCTCTTCCATTGCACGCCGCCTTGATTTTTGACCAGCCATCGCAAGCTAAGTAAGGGGGCAACAAGAAGCAGCCCAATCATAGACGACCGCGCCACACTCCTCCTCCAGTTATCTGCTTTTACTGGCCTAGCTCGGCCCTGACAAATCCTTCTCCACTACTGCGGGTTCCTTGCCTCTTGTCAGCCAAATAGATAAGAACCTCTCAACGTAGGCAATGCTACTCGCTTTGAACGCAAACAAAACTGAGGGCACTTCCAAACGAGTAGAGCATTCATTTGGGCTGTTCAAACAACGCTGCGAGTAAATGCCCGATGCTTGCACCGGCAGTTGCGTCGATTTGAAGTCAGTGGATTGGAATTAAAAGAGATTGCAATAATTTTACGTTATAGGGCCCTTGGTACAGTATTCAAGCTAGGATTGTCGCCATTTTTGTCGCGAGAAAGATGTCTTTGTAAAGAACTCCTCGCCCGTGTTATGATCCACCTGTCGGGGGGGAGAGACATTAAGGCGCACGTTTCCATGACAAGATGATTTACCTCGTCCCGGAAAAGGTTGTTACATTAAGCCTCTACGTGCGAAGTGTGACAAGCGTTCAAGTAGGCGCCCCCATGTCAACATAATTGCCCTCTTCTCCGAAACGACGTCACCCCTTTTATTCCACAAGCTGACACAAAGGGAAGGACGAAGTAAAGAAAACCCGAATAGCAGGAGGTCGCCGACGGCAGAACCTACTTCCACAAGCTCCCCAAGAAAACAGTGATGACCACCAGACCACAAGGGGTAATTAAGGCCGTCATGGCCCCCGTATGATTGACCTGTGAGGTGTGAAAAAGCGTTCAAGCGGGCACCCCCATGTCAACATAGTTGTCCCCTTCTCCGAAACCGCGTCACCTCGTTGTGTCTTTCAGAAACACTAAGCACAATGTATTAAATCACGCCATTGACTTATATTAGTTTTCGAAACTAACAAAGCACGCAGAGTAGTTAGGAAAAGTTAATGATGCTCCTCATATCTTGAGGAGGCTACATATACAGCTTGTCCCTCATAATTTCAGCCAAAACTTAGAAATGAGAGGCATTCCGGACACGACTTGAACCAAATGCATAATGTTAGCACTGGCCTAGCGTTCCTCTTGCTATTTTTGTTTTCCCCTTAGCTAAAGGATTATTGATGTTTACTTAATCAACTTTTTAAGTATTGCCTGCAGATCCCAAGTTCAAGACACAAAGTTGTAGTGCACCTTGAGAGACCTCGGAATAGATTGTTTCCAACACGATATGTCTCACGTAGTCCTTTCTTCCACGTTCCAAAGAGAGCCCGCGAAATATGAAAAAATACCACGTGACCGGGCGATTATGCACTGTTATTGTGCTGCTCTCAAGAGTGCGATGGATGAACAAGGTCGGCTGCAGTGAGAGTGGCCCACGACAGGGCGTTATGCATGGTGTAGGTATCTGGCCAAGCGATCGCATGACGGCGCAAATGCGTGCTGCTGCCCACGCCGTGCCGAAGCGATAAAGAGTCTCAGGACACGAAAGAGAACAACATAGCTTTATTTCTTGGTGCTCAAAATGAACAAAAGCTGGCAGCCTGCCGACGGAGTGTAAGAAGGTTGCGTGGGGAGGCGGCGTTAGGGCCGCAATAATTTTCCAGTGATCATCAATCCAAAAAGCGCCAAGAGGTCACCTTCCGCTCCAATGCACATTTGGCATCTCATAGACACATTTTACGGGGCGTTCTTGATCACGGTATCAGGGATGGAGTTGCAGACTTGTCTTATTTTTCTTTTAGGTTCTCTGATGTTGTGATTGGTGTCCGGTATACTTGATCCTTGAACGTCGCCCCAGAGAAAGAAATCGAGGGGAGTTAAATCTGGCGACTGTACTGACCAAGCAATGGGCCCATGCCGTCCAATCCACTGGTGCGGGAATACTTCATGCAGCCATTTGCAAGATTTGCTGTTTGCATGTGTGGTAGCACCATCATGCTGACACCAAGATCCTTGATTCTAGCCAATGTAACATCATAAATAAAATCCTCAAGCGCCCCATCATGGATCTCGTTGACGTATCTTTCGCTCGTAAGCGTAATATAAAAAAAAACATGGGGCCAATAATAGTGTCATAGTGCCATTCCACACCACACATTAACCGATCACTGATATTGGTGATGTGTCTTCAAAACCCAGTGAGGGTTTTCGTCGCTCCAATATTGAACGTTATGGATGTTGACTTGGGCATTAAGTGAGAAGGTATCTTCATCGGTCCACAGTATTTTGTTGACAAAGCCAGGGTCCTCTTCCGTCTTGATTATAAGGCAGCTTGCGAAGTCCTTTCGATTTAGAAATCGCGGCGCTCCAACATCTGGTGCAGCTGCACGTGGTACGGATGAAGTTGCCTCTTCCTAAGTACTTTCCACACTGAAGACTTTGACACTCCAGCGTCAGCACCCACACTACGAACATTTGCACGTGGGCCTGAAGAAACTTTGACAGAATATGTGCCTCCACGTCCTCACCCAGGATTGAAGATTTATGCCGCTTCTTCGTAAAAGTCCCAGTCTATTCAGCGTTTCATGTGCACGCACAATCGCCATTGAGCTCGGGCACGTACCTGGATGTCAGTGCTGAAAGGGCTCAACTGCGCGCCTTTTATGTTCACTTGACGCAACCTAGAGCCAAAACCACATCCGCTCTTTCCTCACTGGAGTAAGCCATATCTGCTCAACGTTGGTCACAGCCACATAGCGTTGCTGTGGAGAACACGCAGGGATACGGGCGCCCGAGGAGCACTGGATATATTGCAATTCGCTGGGATTGCTTCAAAGGAGGTACATAACGTGTGATCTAGGTCCGGTAAACTGGAACAGCCTGCGGGAGCACTCTCCCAGGGACTGATGCGCTGGTTCCGGTGCACAAGTGTGAAGCCAGACGCGGCCACCCGATACTGTGACCACGAAGAGATGCGCACGTGCGGGGTGCGAGATAAAACAAGAACGTTTGGTAGACAGTAAGTGTAAGAAGGAGATCAGACGGGGCCAGTGCGAAGCGAGTCATCATCTGAAGAAGGCATGCGTAATCTTCCTTAAATATAGCAGAAGTTTTTTTTTACCATTAGTTTTGTCCCCGTGTGATTTATCTGCTGTTATTCGAGCCCAAAGGTTTAATGTTGTAGCCTCACTGTTCAAATAGAAAACTACTACAAGGTCATTTGCCTGCAAAGGCGAAATTGTAGCTGCCTTCATCGCATTCCATCGTTCCCACGTGCTTCACCTTTTCTTTTTCGTGGCCTTAGACGCTTTATCGCTTCGGCAACGCTCGGCCAGCAGCCCGCATTTGCATCGTCATGCGATAAAAGCCGCATGCCCAGATACCTACACCAGGCATAACTCCCTGTCGAGGCCCAGTCTCGCTGCAGCCGACCTTGTTACTCCATCGCGCGCTTAAGAGCAGCGCAATAACAGCGCGCAAGTGCCCAGTCACATGGTATATATATTTTTTTCATATTTCGCGGGCGAACGCGGAAAAAAAGGACCACGTGAGACATATGGTGTTGGAAACAATTTATTGAGAGATTTTTTAAGGTGCTCTACAACTTTGCATATCGCACTTGGGTCTGCAGCCAATACTTAAAAAAGTTGATTAACTAAACATAACTAATCTAATTTGCAGGCATTCTCATATCATGAACAGCAGGTTGCCATTATCCCTCAAGAGAAAAGTGTATAACAGCTGTTTTTTACCAGTATTCACCTACGCGGCAGAAACCCGGAGGCTTACAAAAAGGGCTTTACTTAAATTGAAGACGACGCAACGAGCTATGGAAAGAATGGTGGGTGTAACGTTAAGGGATCAGAAGAGAGCAGATTGGGGTGAGGGAACGAATGCGAGTTAATGACATCTTAGTTGAAATCAAGGAAAACAAATGGGTATGGGCAGGACATTCAATAAGGAGGGAAGATAACCGATGGTCATTAAGGGTTACGGACTGGATTCCAAGAGAAGGGAAGCGTGGCAGGGGCGGATGAAAGTTAGGTGGACGGATGAGATTTAGAAGTTTGCAGGGACAACTTGGCCACAATTAGCACATGACCGGGATAGTTGGAGAAGTATGGGAGAGGCCTTTTCACTGCAGTGGGCGTAGCCGGGCTGATGATGATGATGATGACGACGACGACGACGACGACGACGACGCCGACGATGATGATGATGATTCTGTTAGTTAAGGGGAAAATAAGAAATAGCCTGAGTAACTCTAGGCCAGTGCCAACATTATGCATTCGGTTCAAGTCGCGTCCGGAGTGCCTTTCATTTTTTAAAACTTTAGTTCAAGTTATGCAGAACAACCTGTATGTTGGCTGCACAGATACACCATTACTGAGAAACGGAACTATTATTCTGGTTTGAACCTGCGTAGATGGACGTATGGGATTTCGCTCTTTTTTGCTCTTTATGATTTTTTCTTTTATTAAAGATGTGTCCATTTCTTGTCGAATGTTTCAGCACGTAAGTGAAGTTCAAGTTACTCTACAGTACAGATTGTTCAACTGCACGTTGGGACATGATGGTAAGTGCAGCTATGTTGTCATGTTCGTTTTAGCTTAAGTTTGCTCAGAGTGGTTTTTCAATATAATATAATCGCATGCGAATGAGAGACAAATTCGCAAAAAATCCGTACACTGCCGTCGTGTATCAGGTTATAGCAGTTTTATTATGTATGTATGTATGTATGTATGTATGTATGTATGTATGTATGTATGTATGTATGTATGTATGTATTATGTATGTATGTATGTATGTATGTATGTATGTATGTATGTATGTATGTATGTATGTATGTATGTATGTATGTATGTATGTATGTATGTATGTATGTATGGGTCAAATGCTTTGCGCTCGCTGGATGCGCTCTTCCATACCATCCCCGGAGCGCGATTCTCTACTCCACCTCCAAGCGCCTTCCACCTTTGGCGTTCGCTTCTCTCGCGGCGACACACATAATCTCGCCGTTTTCACCGACGGGAGATGTACGCTTGCGTGTAAAACAACAGAAATTGCAGACGCCTTAAAGCGCACCGTTCCATAATTTGGACTCTCGGGACCTACTCAGCAGCACGACTGCGTGTCATTAGGCAACTACTTCGGCAGGAGCTGTGTTTTTGTTCTTATACGTCGCCGGCGCCTCCTCGAAATCAAACTAACGAAGCCTTCTCAATGTAGTAGCCGTAGGCCACGCCAAAACCACGAGACAAACTAGCTGCTAAATTCACTTCCTTATACTTAACATATGTAAAGTGGTCGGATGATATACTATGCATAGTGCTTCAACTCTGCACGTCTTTCTGAATTAACAAAACTCCTGTCAAACAGAACATAATTATCCGGGATCTTTACGTTTCCTTTAATGGGATTCTACGCTATAAGCAAAGTGTGGCACCATGCCACTAAAAAACAAGCGAAAGTCGCGAGACACGAGATAGGAACGACATCCTTGCTTGCGAGGCTTGCCTGAACCTACGTCTCCAACAAAATCGTTTTCTTGATGACGTGGAACGTAACGAGAGCTTCGGTGTGCTATTGGTACATTAGATAAAACGAAGTGGGTGTTGTAATCTGAACAGTTTTAGTGCAACAGGTATTGTAAAGAAGTTCGTGCGGGTGACTGCTGGTATCACCTTGACGTCACATGACTGCAGAGTAGTTCCCCTACACAAGTTCTGGTTTGTCCCGTACACGCTTCAGCTTGAGAGCTTCTTCTGGCTGGCGGTAGCCACTGCGCATGGGAGAACTTTCAACAGTTTGTTTAACCAGATCTATGGTCGAAGGTGGTGCTATGTAGTGAACAGTGGGAAATCCGGTTCCGTTGAAGCCGCTCACAAAGCTCAACGTGTAGGCGCCCATGTTATCCATCACGAGCCACTCGTCGACATTCACGTCAAAGAACAGCTTCATATCAGCGATGCGGTCTAGGGGGTTGCACGTACTACCCCATAGTGTGGTTAACACATCCATGGGCCTCTCCCGTGGCTCCTGCAGTGCCAAATACAAAAAAAAGGACAGCAGGACTTGCAGTGAGAAATTTGGTTCAAATATGTCAGTTTGCATCAGAAGTCAATATTAACACTGCTATCCTGTGCCAGTGACATGTTGATCGTAGTATAAGTGAGTAAAATTTACAATGTTTATTTTCCAAGGGGTAGAGACAAATAGGATAACGGGTCTATTCTAGTTAGACTGCATCAGTTCAGTAAAGCTTTATAGATGTCGGCGGAGGTATCTCGAAAGAAATAGAGTCCTTTAGATATCCCTTATGAAGTGTTGTCAGGGACAACTTTTTATCGTTCAGGGCCGGTTACGGTATCGTATTAGTTCAGCGAACCCTAAGTTTTATCAGTATTTGAAGCAGCGAAATATCTTTTGTTGTTAGCAGGTGCCCTTAATGCAAAACTATTGAAGTTTGTTACGATTCCGTTTCCTTCGTGAGCCCCCCACCGCAATTCGTCAAACATTTTCTTCGGCAAAGAGCGCTTCACTTGCCTGTAACAAGACTTAACGAAAATCCCGAAAACTGCCCATCACGATATGATGTTTACACACTGAATATGCATCGTTAGGCCGAACAAACGAAGCAAATTTGTTTCCGATTCTACGTATATGTCGCTATTAGCTTTCTGAAATTGGCCAAACTGTTTTCGCGCTCCGCCTACTTCGCCTGTCACTCGACATCACAAAACGGCGAAAACGCACAATGTCGATTTGACGTGTATACACTAAAATACATGGATATACCGAACAAAGGTTGACTTTTTTTCTCATAGCCAGAGAGTGGGGGCCCACTTCCGAAAGGAATAGAACAGGGCTCCCTTCCGATCTCACTGGCACTGGCTGCTCATAACTGCCAGCGAGGATCGATTTCTTAGCGTATAACAAAAAAACTTGCGTGACGGTATAACGTTTTTTGACCTATTTATGAACGTAAGCACGAAAGCTCTTCCAAATTTTATTCACCAAGCATCCGTTCTAGCGGTGTTTCTAATGTGCTGCTGCACCCTGCAGCAGTGGTCGGCGAGAACCACCGCAACCTATAAGCAAGGGGAAGTGGACCAAGCGGAGACGCAGGCACCACTCGCCTCACTCGATTATTTATTTTCACTGCGCACACTCAGCCTAACTGAAACGCTCTCTTCTTCTATCTGCTCCTCGCCTCTCGTCAGCCAATTTGATAGGTAAGTGCTGTCACAGTAGTCGATGGTATTCGCTTTGAATCCAAACAAAAATCACCTCTTATGAACGAAGAGAGCGTTTGATTGGGCTGTTAAACTTACCTTGCGTGTCACCGCCCGTTCTTGCGTTGGCGATTACGTAAAGTTGATGTGGGCAATATGAATAAAATCAGGATGGAATGCTTTACGTTATAACGTCTCAGGATTAAACATATTCGCAGAGTGTTTAGTACGTCGAAATTCAAAATTTACTCTAATTAGCCAACATGGTAGGCAATGTCTGGTGGGTTTGGAGAGCATTAACCAAATTGAATGTCATATATGCCGTAACGTGCGATTGTTCAACGCTAAACTTACCTCCAACGGCATTATCTTCACGTCTATGAAGTCGCAGATGGGAGAAATACAGTTGTTCTTGCTCTCATTCAGAAAGACATCCTGATGTCGATGAGGAACCCCTGTTTAAGATATAACGAAAGGAATATAGAGTCAATAAGTTTAGTTTGGTGAATAATCGCGATAAATAATTTGGAAAAAACTACAGAAGCGAGACATTTCAGTTCTATTCTTGTGTAGATGTGCAACCGTCAATATGTGGTGTGCCCTGCGTTGTTGGTGCACTTGCAGTGTACCACTCAATTTCAATGTACCGGATAGATTGCGAAAAAGAGAGGTGCCATGTTTGACACGTTGTGGCTAAATGTTCGCTAGCGATTCATATTCCCCAGATTTTTTTATGCCAATGTCGAGCTGTTACGTAACTAAGGGTTACTCCAATAAGATAACATTTTGCGGAGAATAAAACATTAACCTCAGCAATGCTATACTTAGAGGTTGAGCGCAGCTGCGAGTGAAATCTAATCCTGTACCGCTGCATGAATTACAAGAGGCAGCTACGGTGTAATTATATCATAGGCAGAAAAAAAAATTAACCCAACAGCTACAGTCACAATGTTGCCTTCATAATGAAAATAAGGTCCCATTTTAATTACCGCATACTCCTGAGAAATCGCTAATTGCTTTTGATTGCTCAAATTGCTCCAACATGGCAACCGAAGCACGTATGCGCTGAACTGAATCTGCCTACATTTTATCTCATAGCCAACGTATTCGTGCTCTCATATGATCATACCAACATGTTTTATGGATCCATTCAAAAGCGTCAGCATGCTCTTATGACGTTGTATCTAACTATCTTGAGCAAAAATTCTTGTCGTGTTGCAGAAGTGTCTGCGTTCTCTTTCAACCGGTTCGAATCGGAAGCCTACTAATGTTCTGCACCTGTCCTTGCGTGCCAGACAATCCTGCAACAATACTTAAGCCAAGAAATTTAGGATAATTTTCTAGTTCTACAATGGTACTTCCTAATATTCTTGCAGATTGAAACTACTGTGGTTAGCGTTAGCTGTGAGTGATATCGCCGATGTTGCGCGCCTTAGAACGTAGAGCCATTCCTCCAAAAGCAGCCAGTTCTCGCGTTAACGGAAAAGCAAATGCTTATATTGGGTTGCTTCCAGCAATGCTTCCTAGTCATTGCAAGCGCGTAATACTTCGTTTTAGGAGATTTGTTAGTGCACCCAAATAATGCGCCCATAAAACTGACACCAAGCGAAATCGTTCGCGTGTGACAACATGAGCATGTTACCGCGACGCAGCATGGGAAGCAACTACTCTTGGGTAATGTTACGGTTGGCGTTAGCACCCCGTGCAAAAAGGATGCTCGACCACCATGCCTCATCGAAACGAAGGGTGAATTCCTAATTCGCCATGGCTGTCTCGAGTGGATGACCGGTCTGGCAGGGCCCCGCAGTGCTTACAGAGCCTTTTGTGTGTGTGTGCGCGTGGAAACCCTTTCCGCGAACCAGACAGGACCCCGGGATGCCGCCAGCAGAGAAACACTCGTGAAGACGTCAACTGGGACGATCGATTAACCGCATATCCTCAATCCGACGCCCTTTCCACGAAATGTCAAGCTCTACAGGAGAACTTCCGCGAACCAACGTCGCCTGGAAGAAAGGAAAGGGGCCTCCAATCCCGGACCTAGGAGCTTGGTATCGGCGGAGGAGGGCCCGTATCGTCTC
The DNA here is from genome assembly GCF_023375885.2 of Dermacentor andersoni. Lineage (NCBI taxonomy): Eukaryota > Metazoa > Arthropoda > Arachnida > Ixodida > Ixodidae > Dermacentor > Dermacentor andersoni. The sequence goes on from NC_092815.1 coordinate 99,995,165, forward strand.
ACTGAAAGTGGGAGACGGCCATCCGCAAACCAGACTCAGTGCCTGTCACGGGACGTTGACGTGAGCAAATTACTGAAAGACGTAGCACAGCGGCGCGCGAAAGCGATCGCCTAATGGCAGACTTGATGGCACCTCCTACGCAGTAAGATGGCACATAGGTCTTTTTCTGGTGTAATTTGAGCGCGTGTGTGAGAAGGCAAAATTCGCAAGAAAAAGACATGGCCGCAACGCTTGCTTACGTTACTGCCACGTGAGGTAGCTGACATCATTGCCCGCATGGCAAAAGAAGAAGCAGAATACTTCGATGAAGTCAAAGCGAATCTGCTTAAAAAGTATATATTATCAGCAGAAGCATTCAGTCGAAAATTAAGAGAAGTCGAGAAGACCAAAAGTGAGTCATACTCATATTTTGCATACACCTTGGAGGTAAACCTGAAGGAATGGCTCAGAGAAGAGGATGCACTCGGCGACGCCGAAAAGACAATGCAGTGCGTTGCTTTAGAACAGTTCTACCGCCGGCTGCCACAAAACATCAAGTACTGGGTTCAGGATAGGCCAGGCGTAGACACTATGACGAGAGCGGCCGATCTCGCTGAGGGGTACGTAACTCGCCGTGTGTTCGAAGGCAACGAAGCTCCTAAGAAGGCGATGAATAAATACCTACCCGGCAAGCCAAAGCGATGGTCAAAGTCGAGTCGGTATAAATCAAAGGAAAGGTCAGATTCGGCGAAAATTAGTGACAAGGACAGCGAGGTAAAGGAGGAGTCACCTGAATGGAGGGCAGAAAGGCAAAAGGAAAAAGCTTTCGAGGCAAAGAAACCAGTAGTTTGCTACAACTGCCAGCAAACGGGACATATCTCCGTGAGGTGCAGAAATCCCAAACTAGTGTTGATGTCACTAAGTAGTAACGTGGAAAATCTGAACTTGCTAGAACCGTACACTCGAGATGTCGTGGTAAACGGCAAACTGTGTAGGGTGCTTCGCGACTCGGCAGCCACAGTGGACGTGGTGCATCCGTCGTATGTAGAGGAAGGCCAGTTCAAGGGATAATGTGCTTGGATAAGGCAAGCCTTAGAGATGTCCAGTGTTTCTCTCCCTGTGGCCAAGATTCGTATCGAAGCCCCTTTTGGAGTACTAGACACTGTAGCCGCCGTCTCGGCAAATCTCCCGCCACAGTATCCACATTTGTTTTATAATAAATCTGAGGATCGGCTGCGACGCAGGGGAATCGGCTTTAGTGAAGGAATAGCGCTAGTCCTCACGTGTTCCAAGGAAAGCAAGCTCGCGGCCGTTCGAAAGACAAAGGACCGCTTACTGCAGGAATTTTACTGGCCCGGCTGCTTTCGGGAAGTGGAAGCATTCGTAGGAAGCTGCGACACATGCCCACGCATAGGCAAGCCCGGAGATAAGGCTAAAGAGCCAATAAGACTTGTTCCCATTATCACGGACCCATTTTGCAGGCTCATAATAGACACAGTGGGACCCCTTCCTGCAACGCAGTCTGGCTATCGACATGTTCTTACTGTACTATGCTCCGCAACGAAATTTGCAGACGCAGTGCCCCTCAAATATTAAGCTCGGTGGAGATTGTTAGCCCGCTTTTGTTTATCTTCGCGCGAGTAGGGTTTCCCACAGAAATCTAGTCAGATCAAGGATCCGTCTTTACGAGCACACTGACCTCGACGTTTCTGGAAACGTGTGGTATTAAAATCACTCATCGCTCAGGGTACCTCCAGCAGTCAAACGCGGTAGAGAAAGTCCACTCAGTCATGAAACGGCTTTTGCGAGCCCTTTGTTATGAGCACAATGCCACTTGGGAGGGTTGCTTGCCTGCAGCAATGTTCGCGCTTCGAACTGCACCGCACGAATCAACAGGCTTTTCCCCTTCAGAGCTCGTTTACGGTCGCTGCCTTCGGTCCTGTCTTCGCATTGTTCGAGAAGCCTGGGAAGGCCGGGCAGACGATCCTTCAATTGTGGCATACGTGCTAGACCTGTTGGACCGTCTGCACACTTCTCAAGAATTGGCAGGGCAGGAAATGCGTAAGACGCAAAGCAATGCTAAGCATTACTATGTCAGGATGGCTCGAACAGGACGCTTTGAAGTTGGGGAAAAGGTAATGATCCTGAAATCCTCATTGAAAAACAAACTACAGGTTCAATGGGAAGGACCTGTTGACGTAACTCAGAAATTGTCTGAAACAAACTAGGTAACCATGGTACCGGGAAAACGAAGGACACCACAAGTGTATCACAGTAATCTACATAAACCGTACCGGCAGAGGGAGGCCGTTGTGATCATGTCCCTTAACCAACCTGAGGAGATACCTGTCGACTTTCCGGAGTTAACATCAGTAATGGGGGCAAAAGACATTCACGAGACCATTGACAAGCTAGTAGTGCAGGGGGAATTTACTGCCAGTCAAAGGGCCGAACTGAGGGAGCTTGTGTTTGAATTTAAAGACATATTTTCAGACATATTTTCACACACACCTGGCAGGACCACTGCGATCGTTCACGATACAGAGTTAACCTCCTCGGACCCAGTTCGTTCGAAAGCTTATCGCGTTTCACCTCATCAACGTCAAGTCAGGGCCGCCGAAGTAAAGAAGATGCTAGAGCTAGTTGTAATCAAACCAGGAGAGAGTGATTATACGTCGCCTCTTATCTTGGTTGAGATCCCAAGAAAGGAGCCGCGACCGTGTATCGACTACCGCCAACTCAACTTAATCACGAAGGACCAGACCTACCCAATATCACATATCGAGGAAAGGCTTGAGAAAGTAAGCAGTGCTAATTTCATCTCTACGCTCGATTTAGTCAGAGGGTACTAGCAGGTTCCGTTGACCGAGAGGGCAAGCAGGCTGGCGGCGTTTATTTCCCCGATGGGAACCTTTCGGCCGAAAGTCCTGAGCATTGGATTGAAGAATGCGCCATATTGCTTCTCTAGCCTTATCGACCTGGTGCCACGAGGAATGGAGGACACACACACATACACACACACACTTCCGTATCTCGATGACATAGCAATCTTTTCTTCATCATGGGCGGACCACATGCAACACTTGCGAACCGTCTTGTGTCGTCTACGAGAGGCCAACTTAACTGTCAAGGCTCCCAAATGCCAATTAGGGCGCGCGGAATACCTTATCTAGGTCACGTAATAGGGCAAGGCCATCGTCGGCCTTCCGAGGTTAAACTGACCGCAATAGACAACTTCCTGCAACCACGCACTCAGGTCATTCCTTGGCTTGGCGGGTTATTACTAACGATATATCCCGCATTACTTCGAGATTGCAAGTTCTTTAACGAATGCTCTCAGAACAACAGAACCAAAAACGGTTAAATGGGATGATGAAAAAGAAAAGACTTTTAGTATGCTAGAGAAAGCACTAACGAGTCAGCCAATGTTGAACGCGCCTGACTGCTGTAAGCCATTCATTCTTCAGTGTGATGCCAGCAACAGGGGTATCGGGGTGGTGCTTTGTCAAAAGAGAGATGACAAAAACGAACACCCTTCACTGTACGCCAGTAGAAAGCTTTCAGTTCACGAGGAAGCATACAGTGCATCGGAAAAGGAATGCGCCTGCGTAGTATGGGCGGCGCAGAAGCTAGCTTGCTATATCGCTGGTTCGAGGTTCACCACAGAAACTGAGCACTGTCCCCTCACATGGCTGCAGTCCACGTCGATGAAAAACAGTCACTTTTTGCGCTGGAGGTTAGCTCTTCAACAGTCACCTTGGATAGTCGCTACAAGAAGGGTAAACGTAACGGCAATGCCGAAGGTCTGAGTCGTTGCCCCTAGAGTAATGAATGCCTCGTGCTCGCTCGGGTTTCCGTGGCATTCTTGCCTGTGTATTTTTTTCATACGTTTTTTTCATTATTGCGAAGTTGTAGTTGATTGTGAGCTGATTTTAGTAAAGACGTCTTAACGCTTTCAAGAAATGGCTGTCTTTAGTGTACAGGGGGGGGGGGGGGGGTAGTACGCACGAAAGGAATGGGAAAACAGTAGCGGGTTCTCATTTTTTTTTTTTTTTTTTGTAAAGCCCGGTGTGTCTTGGGGGAGGGTGCCCTTGTGCTCGCAGCTTTGTGTTTGGGGGTCTGGTACTGTTCTGGAGTGATTGCTTGCCCAAATAGGAGACGAAAAGTTGCAAGACCGGTTTGCAAGTCCAGTCACCGGACCGGACCAGGGAGAAAAGACACAAGAGCACCACGAGGACTGATGAACGACTCCCAGGAATCTACCAGCTACGAGCCAAGGGTTCGTCACCCCTGAAGGAAATTCTGCTACTGAAATGCCGACCCCTCGCCCCTACGTGTCGGGATCTTCCTCCCCCGCCGGAGATGCTGTTATGGTTGGCGTGTAGCACCGCGTGCAAAAAGGATGCTCGACCACCATGCCTCATCGAAACGAATGTTGACTTCCTAATTCGCCATGGTTGTCTCGAGTGGATGACCGGTATGGCAGGGACCCGCAGTGCTTACAGGCCCTTTTGTGTGTGTGCATGGAAACCCTTTCCGCGAACCAGACAGGACCCCGGGATTCCGCCAGCAGAGAAACACTCGTGAAGACGTCAACTGGGACGATCGATTAGCCGCATATCCTCAACCCGACGCCCTTTCCACGAACTGTCAAGCTCTACAGGAGAACTTCCGCGAACCAACGTCGCTTAGAAGGACAGATCGAACCGCCCCACCCGGACCTACAGGCTCACTGAAAGTGAGAGCAGCTGCAAAGCCACGACGAAGGCTTACCACGTCAAGAAAGGAAAGGCGCCTCCGATCCCGGACCTGGTGGCTTGGTACCTGCGGAGGCAGGCCCGTACCGGCTCAGTGAAATTGGGAGACGCCCATCCACAAACCAGGCACAGTGCCTGTCACGTGACGTTGACGTGAGCAAGATCCCGCCCACGATTTTAGAGAGCCTATTAAAGGGGCTTCGCAATGCACTTTTCACTTGATTGTCTTCTTCTTACCTTTTACCAACCATTGAATAAACCGTGCCAGTTTCGCACTAGAAATCGTCTCGTCCCTGCCTGATCGCTATGGTATACCGGATGCCTGCAACACACACACACACACACACACACACACACACACACACACACACACACACACACACACACACACACACACACACACACACACACACACACACACGCACACGCACACGCACACGCACACACACACACACCTCGACCGGCGCTCCGTGTAGGTCGAACATGCGACTTGCCTATTTCAGCGAGGTAGTGTATAAGAGAGAGTTATTCGATCCTGTACAGGTTTGCTTGGAGGCATGCCTAACCCGCTACTCAAGATCAATAGGACGATACAATGAAATGATGTCGACAGTTCACAACAAAGAAGGAAGATAGTGGGTTCAGGAGTAAAATTTTACCTGAATGAATTGAATTCTGGGGTTTTACGTGCCAAAACCCGAATTTCATAATGAGGCATGCTGCATAGTGGGGTTCTCCAGATTATTTTTGGCCACGTGTATATCATTAATGTACCCCTAATGCGTGGGACTTAGGTGTTCTTGCATTAGGCGGCAAATGTTGACATCTGTCCACGGGCTAGCCAGTAAGACCTGCGTCTAAGCTGCTCGTCAAATAATGAAATTCTAGTATTTCACGTGCCACAACTATGACTTAGTTATGAAAGTTGCCGTGGATCGGGAGTCCTGATTAATTTTGCGCACCTGAGGATCTGTATAACGTGCAACCGATACATGGTACACGAACGCTTTAGAAAATCTCTAAAGTTAACCTGAACGCACGTAGCCTTTTCTGATGTCAATTATATGGCTCCGTAAGCGTGTTCCTGGTGGCCAGACCGCTTTCGACTCTTATTATCAGGAAGCTTTAGCTCGGGCCCAACTTCGACGCGGCTTATTCAAATAGATGCAAGACGCAAAAACGTTTTTCTCAGATAACCCCTGACCAATTTTAATAAAATTGGTTGCATTTGACAGAGAAAGTTAATTTCTAGTGACTGTTGCAAGCGGAATTTATATTTAGGGCCTCAATTTTGTTTAAAAATTTTTCGGAAATTTGAAAGTAAAAAAGAATAGAAGCACAAACTTTTTAAATAATTAGCTCTGCATCAAGAACACATATCGCGGTTCTGTAAACGACATCCACTAGATCATTGAAAGCGCACAAACTTGACATGACGTTTGATATGTTACGGGAATTTCTTACATTGTGTACAAGGCTTCCGCAAAAGCTCCATGTACATATTACTGAATTTTTAGAGATTCATGTGTAACGTGTAAATTTTGTCCGCTTTAAATGTACTATTAGATGCAATTCACATATTTGTTGCATCATTTTTCTTTGCTGAGTTACAGCGCTGTAAACTTGATAGTTTCGTTTTCTGAAAATGTCTGATTTTTGTCACTTCCTAATAAAAAAAAATTGACGACCTACCTAAATCGAAAATTCGAAACCAACAGTCACTACATTTTAAATCTTTCTTTTAAGTGCAACAAACCTCGCCAAATTTGGTGCAGTGGTTGCCCAGAAAAACGAATTCTCCTTTTACATGAATTTAGATAGGAGCACCCGAGCTAAAGCTTCCCCTTAACACTGTTTATTCGAAGGCAAGTAGTTCACAGCTTTAATATCAATATACCACCCGCCGTGGTTGCTCAGTGGCTATGGTGTTAGGCTGCTGAGCACGAGGTCGCGGGATCGAATCCCGGCCACGGCGGCCGCATTTCGATGGGGGCGAAATGCGAAAACACCCGTGTACTTAGATTTAAGTGCACGTTAAAGAACCCCAGGTGGTCGAAATTTCCGGAGTCCTCCACTACGGCGTGCCTCATAATCAGAAAGTGGTTTTAACACGTAAAACCCTATAATTTAAAAAAAAAAAATATCAATATACCAGTGAGCGTGTGCCACCGAAAGCTTGCTTGGTTGTAGAAGCGACGCATGACGCAACGATGGTGCAGGTTTAGCGCGTCGCTGGCTTGAAGACAGTGATCTGCCGGTAGCGGCTCACGGAGTCGTGCCAATAGTGACGGTGCCATCGTGACGAAATTTGGGGCGGCGACATTGACGGCTCAGGCATCTTGCTTTTTTTTTTGCCTTGATTTCGCTTTCCGAAAGATATAGTGCTATAAATGCAGAGTAATTCGCTCTTGTCTCGTAGATTTAAATACGGGTTTAAATAAACTCGATATACCATTCAACCCGGAGAGTAGGCGTAAGCGGGGAAGTGCTCACACACACACACACACACACGCGCGCGCGCACACACGCACAGAGAGAGAGAGAGACGACAATTATTTGTCCGCATTCATATTTATACGCGTCCACGCGTGCACACATGTACAAAAATGTACGCACGCAGGCACACGAAACTGCACGCACACACAAACGCGCCTATGCTTGCACACGCAGATTCAAATACGAAGACACAAACATGCGCGCACACGCAAATGCAAGTACACACGCAAGCACGCTCAAGGCGTGTACACGGATATACACTCCCTGTCCTTCGCTGCTGCCTCGCAAAAACATGCGCGTGCAAACAGACTGAATGGCACTCGTTCTGCAATCATTGTTCGAACTCCAGGGCCGCTGTCTTGTACACGTTCGAAAAGCCGACGTTTGACTTCGCCTCACGCGATTGGACTAGACTCGCCTTGGCCGCGATATCGGCGCAGCCTGGACAATCGCGCGAGGCGTAATCGAAAGTCGGCTTTTCTAACGTGTACAAGATAGCGGCCAGCTGTAATAAATGGCTTTACGGTTTAAATTTGGTGCTTCTTCAAGTCAATGTGCTCTCTGCCCATAGGGTACAAAACCATTTGCTCCTGTCGTGTGACATAACCGCCCATTCTCGACCAAAACACTGCTTTAACGCATACCCAATGTTCCGACTAAGTGCCACAAATGCATATGTTGTTACAAAAGACTACCCTCTTGGCACAGACAGCTGAAACTTGTTGATACTCGGCTATTATAATAAAATTGTCTGAAATTTAGCCCATTGAGTTACGCATATGCATTACACACAGGATGGTCAAGGGGAAATGTCCAGAATTCCTGAGTATGTCCATGCTACAAGGCACGATACTATATTTTTTTAACGTAACACAGACATGCGCATGCGTGTTGTTATGTTGTCCAAGAAATAATATATGATCATGAAAGCAATGTCTTAACAAACAAGCAACCCATTCCTACGTTTTAAGAAATAAAAATAGAAAATATAGTATTCGAAGAGCCCTCTTGAAAAAACCAAAACTGAAGCCAAAGCGTGAGTTTTGTGTTTCGGCCATCTGGTGGAAGACTGTCGAACTCAGTCCTAGGCGGCAGTAAAAAACGATATCACGGCGTCGAATCGCTGCAACCCTGACGCGGAACGATAGTTACAAGCGGTTTAACGAATCGGTCAAGGCTTCCGAGGTTGCCACGAGTGATACGCTCGGGTTTTAATAGATACCACGTGAACTTGCACGACTGTGTCTCAAAAATTGCTTTTGGGAACAATGTTACGCCACGTATAGAGAATCAAGATAGGCACCAATCAAAAGCTGAGTCTCCGAACTACATAAGCTGCAGAAACGTTTACGATAGACGCCGTAGTTTTTATCACAGCTACCGTTTATGTCCCGAAAATCGAGTACAAATTTCCGTCGTTTCCATAGGCTTCCATTGCTGAATCTTTAACCTCTCTGGGAACAGAATTCTTGCTTGCCACAGCGTGATCACTGCATTTGGCTCATGTGGGTCGTCTTCCAGAACATGTCTGTCACCTGCCTTTTAAATGATCGACCTGCAGCTTTTGTTATTCGCGAAAAACCCGCTCGTTCCCTTGAACACGTGCTAGTATCGTGAATATGTCATACATATGTCACACATATGTCACACATATGTCATATGCCACACATATCCAAAAGTTTGATATGTGTGACGGTCGCAGTAGGACCGTTCATAGAAAGAGACGCAGCTTCTGTATTTCTGGTACAATAGTAGGAGGAAATCTTTTAAAAAAACTCGGTGCCCTACCACTCTGTGAAGAAGGATGAGGAGCGAAGCGGTGTATGCGGGCCCCTTAATGGAGAACTGCACCTCTTCCACGGGTCGGCCCGGCATTGCACTATCTTCGGGATCGGGCCACGTATGAAAAATTTCTGTTCCTCGCCGCCGAAAGTGGTTCAAGGGCACGTTACAAGTACCCGAGCCCACAAGGGTAAGGGCCATTGAGCTTCGACTCTTTCTGCACTATCACCAGGATCGGCCCACATGAAGATCTTTCTGTTGACAGACGCCGAAAAAAAACTGTGCTAGATATATGCTGCTTTTGCTGTAAGAACCAACAGTGATAGTTGAAGAAAAAGGAGCACCTGCCTTCCTTGATTCAATCTTCTCCAACTTCATTTACTGCGACAGCAGTCAGCTCTCGCCGCCAACGCGGCTATCTTGATATTGCTATTGTTTCTTAAGCAATTGCGTTAAAACGAAGGCTGGAATGAATTGACGAATCCCAACAATGGCGCTTACCAACTACCGTGAATTGGCTAAGCATCGGACGGTATTAAATGTGTTGTTTCATAGATAATATATAATCGAGAACATTTTATTGCGGTGCCCACAACGTTGTTCGTGTCCACAAAAGTATTGGTTATTGAGACTTCCGAAATACATGCAGAAACACCGCCACTATCACAGTTTGCGTGGGGCACAAAATCCGGCCCAAGTAAGCAAGCGCAAATTTTGCGCGATTGCGCAGCAAAAGGTCGTGTCCAACTTGCGGATGAGCTGCCGCTGGGGTTCGCATTCTGGTGGTACACAGCAAAGCTTTGTTTTTCTCCGATTGATAACGCAATCTGACGACGACGATAGCCGAGTTTGTCATCGTCTTCTTTGGCGTAGCAAAAATGACGCCCGAACTGACGAACACAGGAAACCCAACTTGAAGGTTTTAACTGTCGCGACAGAAAAATTGATATCAAACCGCCGCCACTTGCATCGCCCTCTTTAATAGGAAGACCAGGGAAACACTGGTGCGCTAAGGCGAAGGCTCGCGTTTACCCGAAATGTTTACGTCCAATACCTAAACATTGCAATACGCTTGCTATAAGAAAACATCTGTGCCGTTACGCAACAATGATTTGATCGTGCTTTCTTTTCGAATTGAGTTTTTCCTGTGCGGTTTTGGTGTGTCACCTAAATTGCACGTCTTCGCTAGTTGTAAATGCAGTATCCCGTGAAAAGTTGTTTCGCGTGTGTTTGTTACTCGCTTCGTCCTTCGTTTCAGCTGCAGGTTAACGAGCCCCCTCAGACTCGCAAACGTCTGCCCACATGCGGCGCTCCCACACTCACCGTCGATTACTACGTCACTGCGTCTCTTGCCAATGACCCGCAAAACGAGGAAGTAAGCAGATTGACAGAAGAACTGGCCCGGCTCCGCGATGATCTGCACTCCACTTGATTCCGGAAAGTGTTCATCGATTGACCGCTTGATGCACTCGCAGGTCTGTTTCATCAAAAAGAATGCACAGTCAATATGCAAGCAGTACAAGTGCTGCACAAGGCCTTTGATCATACGCTTCACTGCTGCACAGTTATTAGCGCACGCACCAGAGCGTGTAGATAAGATCTGAACTGTTTATATAGAACACAGTCAGCACATTTCTCATTCCCTATAAGAACTCAGCTTGTGCATTATTGTATGCATTATTGAAAGAAAAATTGAAAATATTTGATGCTACATTTAGCTCAAAAGCTTCGCGTAATTGCTTCTACATCATCACACATTTAATTGTGTGTATAATTTCATTCCCATCCATGCATCAAGTTACTAGGTAAGTTTCAAACTAAGTCAAGTAGCGCAAAATATATTTAACGAAATTAACCTGCATAAACTTATGATCCCCACGCAGTGCACCTGGAAAACCACCTCCGAGGTCTAGCACCATCATAGGTTTTCCGATATCTGCTGCTATGTCGAACACGATCCTGGCCCGCTCTATTGCGCGGCAAAATATCTCCGGGTGCTCATGGAAGGATCCCACGTGGAACCTAGATTAAGAAGTACAGTTTAACAACCATGACAATGAAAGACGCGGTATTCCCGATTTCCTCCCGTTATGTTACGCCAAAATATAGAATACTACAAATGTTATGCTCAACGCGCCAACATAAAATTCCATGCAATTCTAAAAACACATGTGTTTACTCTAATTGTTGTGTAGGTAGCTTAGACTGCACTCATTAAGGCGCCACTGTCGGTTGACAGGGGCGCAATGTTGAAACCGTCCACCAGGCCACCACAGGTAAACGAAGGGAACACACTAACTATTGAAACCTGGTCACCCGAGAAAAATAAACATGTACACGTGTCCCTGATGTCCCTGATGGGCTTAAGATAGAGCACACAAAATTTACCACATCTCGCACAGAAAATAATTAGCTACATAATAAGTACTGCGTCAAGTGGAATTCAGATATGGTTATATACGTGCATCTAGCGTAATGTTAGGCGTTAATCTTCTTCGAAGCGCATCACTGAAGGGCACATAACGTTTTGAAGGAGTCACAGGTTCGTGGCGCATTATTCCTTTCCTACCCTATCGCTGTTGTTTTTGGCGCTCACACAACCTCTCGTTTAGCCTGCTCTAGTTTAGCCAGTGCACAGGTTTCGTGCACAGAGAAAATATGGCACAAATGTCGGCGTGCTCGTAAAATGTGTGACAGCTTCGTTTCCTATCACTGACGCTGTAGCTGGTCACTTGTGTTAATCGATCAAAAAGTTGACGGATACATTTAGAAATATCAAGCTGATACAGATAAATTCTTACAGCATACCTTGCATTGGATTCACTTTACGATTATTTACTGCGTCAAGAACCAATATCACCTACCTGGCATCTGCGGTGACTCGGCGCACAGCGTTTTGCGCGCTTGTACAAATGGTAATAGGCTTCCAGCAGTGGGCCGTAAACCGAATGACAATACGCTGCTGAGGGTAAACGCAGAAAGGAATTCACACGAACCCCTTTGTCACTTGAAAATCTACACGACAACACTTTGTCACTTGGGCGAGGCATAATTTGTGCATGCAGGCCCAATATTGAGATATGTCTGTAAAACCGGACACGAAATCATCAGACATATTATGGAAATACTTCATATCCTCCTGAATTTGGTTTTCAAGTTATCTTCCTGAATGGTGCTTTTAATCTTAAGATAGGTTGCTTACAATACTGCCTTACATTCGAATTTCCTTTGTATTACTATAGAAGGTTTCACAGTAACCGATTTCACAATAAATGCATTTGAAGGTAAAATAAAGAATCGATATTTTTCAGCACTTGTTCAAATAAACTAAACAACCGTGATCATACGCACGCATTACTCACGTGACCCCGATTACGTTGCAATTAAGGTCAAGCGCCGACTTCAAAATGTGTCTTGCATCGTCCACAGAGCAGCCGAATTTGTTGTTAAACAATAATTTGCAACCCTCGTCTTCGGTTTTTATTCGAAGAAGCAATCTGCGGAGGAAGTAACATTTGGCAGTGTACCATTACACTTTTGTCGAAATCCTGATTTTTATGGTCTGTGGGAGAGCTGTGGTCGACTAACTGCATCAGTTGGTTCTATGTTGGTACAGGAAATATTTCCCGAATTAGAACGTACACTTGATATTCTTCATTTGACATCTGGTACTTTTAGAAAAGATACGCGCTTCCAAGACAGGGCTCAGTCAGTATTGCAGGGGGAGGCTTATGTTCTGCAGTGAGCACGAAGAGGCTGATGGTGATGAAAAATGGCAGCATATGTGCAAAGCTACAATTTCACTCATGCTTGAAACTGATTTTTATCACCGGCGTTTTAAATTACATAAGTCAGTTACTTTCGTGATGACTACTTCGTAAATATTATTGAAAAATGTATTGCTCTTACATCCAGTGTAGATTAATGTGACAAATCGTAGTATGGAGCAAGTCCTTACCTGGCCTTCTTGTCTTTGACCTTCTGCAATTCCTCGATGCAATCAAAAGTCATCATTGTGACGCCCTGTTCCTCAGCGAACTTCATGTGAGATGTGCTTTTCATAGTGTGGGCGTAAATAATGCGATCGGGATGAATACCCATTTCCAGAATATTCCTCATTTCGTTCTGATGTAGAGAAATGGCACCGTTGGTGAACAGTACATTGGCGATCACCACAGCAGAGGCAGAGTGTTGTGTATTCTTAGCAATAAGACAATAAAACATGAACGAACAAAAAATCTTACGTGTTCTTTAAGTACGGGATATATACAAGCAAGTACTGGCGAAGTCTGAGCTAACCTGAAAACAAAATGTCCTAACAACGAAATCATTTTAAGAACACATTGTGCCAGCTCAATAATACAGTTCGTCCCAACAACGTCATTTTGAATTTTACGCTTTTTCGTTGCATTGCAAGCGATGCGTTATTTCGTCCTAGGAAAATAAAACCATAGCGTCTGCATCAGGTGAAAAAAAAATGTTTATGAAATAAATTGCAGAGAGATTAGCCTGAGTTTGACGACTCTTTCATGCTATTCCGCGGCAGAATAAATATAAGGAGAGATAGAGACGGTTAAGCATAAAATGTCAGCTACAGCCAGCGCTGTCCTCTACATGTTAATAAAATGTAGTGACAGCAGCGCCAACCGCACAGTGGGCGACAAGGCCTTGCCAGGCGACGGAGTTTTGCCTCTTGCCTAAATTTTTTTTTGGGGGGAGGGGATAAAGAGGACCGAATAGCGTTTGAAGTGCATACTTTAAGAATTAAGCACCATCTATATGAGGGAAGGCCTCTCGTCTATCTGTTATCCTCGTTATTTAGCCAGATTCAATTGATAGTAATTAGTTTCAGACTCCAGTTTGGAATGATGTTCACTTCGTGGTTGGTCAACAAAACTTCATGCGATGAATAGGCCATTACTATGCTTGTTACCTTCTCTCTCCATTCTTTCTATTTCCTTCTCTATTCCCCCAACGTAGAGTAGCCTATTGGACTCTTGACTGGTTAGCATCCCTTCCTTCCTCCTTATCTCGCTCTCTACTGCGCTCATATGCATGTTTGCATCCTTAATTAACACGTTTATTTCTGAGATCAGGTGCCGTAACCCTTTGGATTTGGTTATTGAACAAAAGGGGTTGTTCTCCCCAAGCAAATGTAAGGTTTCTACCTACAGGCAACATAGAGAAAGTCACTCGATGAATCTTTGACTTTGCAAATTTTCTATCCACCACGCATTATAAGTTCAATCACTGATTCGGGAATTAGGAATTACAGTCTGGCATGCAGTCGTCCTTACCGTGTTCGAGCAATCAAAATTCACTCCAAGAGAATCTAGGACAGCCATAAGAACGGGGTCTCCATTTGTTTTGATGGCTGGAAAGCAAGAAAGTGTGGAAGTGGAACGTAATTACTCCTCATGGTCTCCTGACGGCTACCCCGCCCAGCCATGTTGGGATATTTTACAAGGTTTTATATTTCACAAATATTTTACAACTACAAAAATATTCTGCAAGGTTGACAGTTTTCATTATATGTTTACTCTTTACCATGAAAATAGCTCATAAAGGGTCGAGCTGCTCACCGCAAAAAGGCGTCACTCGCGGTAGGAGCTGGCGCCAGAGTTCCACCTTCTGAACGATGTCTCTGACATCACAGACGAAAAATGAGTCGTCTTCTTTCTGTGTCAAATGAAACGTTCGGCGAAATGCATATGCGCTGTGGTATGACATATTTATCGGCTGATTTAAAAATTCCAGTCAGGCTCATGCGATAGGCAACTCGGACCTTCCATACTTCCCTTAGCTCGGTTGGGCTAACGTCTCCCACCTTTTTATACAGGGTGTTCCCGCTAATCTTGGTCACAGATTTAAAGTATGCCGATGCACTCTAAGACGACGGGACAAAATGCATGTTACTGACTATTGTATGGAGTAAGTCACACTTTTTCGTATTCTGCTTTATTGCATATTTGTCAAGCTTAATTAACCAACTTCGGAAGCAATGAAGTTATAAAAAAATTCTTGTTAAATAACAACTTTAGTACTCCGTCAAAAGGCTCGTTACTTTACGTCAACATTTTGTCAACAGCTCGTACCGTTTGCCGAAAAATATTTAGAATGGGAAGTAACTTGAAAGTTTTTAATAAATTTTTCTAACACACACTAATGCCGATATATGACATACTCAGGAATCGAGTTCTTTGTTTTAAATCACAGTTTCAATCCAAGTCGATGGTGAATTGTTGATGGAGTGCTACTAAAATGTTTAAAGAAATGTGTTCGTAAACTGTTTGAACTAATCTTCTTAAAGGTTGCCCTGGACTACGTGAACGTACGCTGACGTCAGCACACTTCGAGAAAATTTGCTTGCGCTGCACCACCTTAACGGTGTGATAGCGGAGTAGTGTGCAGGCCGCGTACCAGTTACACAGCTTTATCCCGCCCTTGGGGCTGGTTAATTAAAGGCGGATTAACACTTAATATTGACACCGCCCGCTTGCCGCGTGGGTGCGGTCGTGCGGAAACCTGCACATTTCGCACACTCGTTCACAAATTTCGGTATACACTGGGCACGCACATGCAGTGTAAACCGAAATATGTGTACCAGTCTGCGAAATCTGCAAATTTTCACCCTACCACATGCGTGCGGGCAAGAGGATGGTGTGGCGGACGGCTCGAACGTAAATAGGCCCTTACCACGCCCTGCTATTGCAAGGCCACAAGTTAACTATGCAACGAGATAATCACGTCAGTGCACTCCGCAATGTAAATAATGCGCCCTAAGCTGGAACATGTCAACACAGTAGCGTGAAAAGACCTTTCCGACACCTTTCCGCGAAAAAGACAATGAAATTATCCTTACTGCATAAAATGGTAGCTTTATTCGCGTACCCTATTCGCGCGATTTCGACCCTGCCTCCTACCGGCGGCTTCTGCACATTAAAGGAAACTAATAGAACGTTACGGCAAAGTGAAGGCAAAGTAACTATGCCAACTGATCTGCTTAACGGCGATGGTTGCTTGCTGCTTGAGAAAACATATCGAAAAGGGTTAAATAAGCCCTACTAGTATTTAGTTCTATCACTTCATAACACGGCGACAAAAATCTGATCTCCGACAAGCTTTCGCGGTGCCCTTATAACATTGGTAATTATGGCATTCCGGGTACCAAGAGCCAGATTATCGAAGGCTTTGCTTTTCCCGTGCTACGGGCGTCTGAAAACCACTAAAGTCATAGCCGTCACGCTTCGGACATCTATTTAAGCATAAAAGTACTACTACAATAGATTTGAGCGTCATCTCGCGCTGGGCGCCATGAAGCAAATATTTTTCTTTGAAAGCGACAAGTGCTAAAGGATGTTCTTGCGGAAAATATAATAACGGCACAATTTACCCTATATTATTTTATTTTTCCAGTCTTATTAGACTTGCAGATAAAATGCCGGTTTTATGAACAATAATTGTCTCTAAAGATAAAATAATACGGCCATTAAGCCGGCTGTCTTGTCAGGTTCATTTTAAAACTCGGCCGCAAGGTACATTCCTCCCTCTAAGTGCAGTTTCCTGAAGGGGATGCATCCGCCACCCAAATAACCTATAGGTGATGAATGTCTTGGTGTCATTCAACGTTCGCATGGTGGGGGTGCACGTAAAGAGGGGCTTTAGTTTGGCGTTGGTGAAGGCAAAACGGGTGGGTGGGAAGAATGTTACATGCCTCTCTCGTGCATGCGCACACATTTGGCAGTGGTCCTAGTCGAGGCAAACAAGGAGATCATCGCCATCGATATCATTTCTTTTGCGACGCCGGCTTGGTACGGTCGCAGCGTTGTAGGTGTTTTTGGTCGTGTATTGCAGCAATCTAGATATTTTTGCTGCTATTAATGTGTATGCTCTGTTGTGGCTGGTTGATCGATACACGCCAACCAGCACCGTGCTTCCGAAGCCCACGGCGCTTTCTTCGTTACGTGATGTGTACGTTTCTGTACCTTCTCTGCCAGCCGCGAGGTAGTGTCGTGTAAAGTGATAGTGATTTAATATCCGCTCTGCACGTGTTTTAAACTGCGCCCTGCGCAAGTGGCGAACAGCAGTTCCTCAAGACAGCACTGCGCCGAAGTTTTGTCTGTCTATACATTGTAATAAAAGGTATGTTCTTTTCCATCATTTTTCATAAACATATTGTTTTTATATTCTTTTTATTTAAGTTTCCTATGCCGCATTTTGGGTAGGTTATTATAGCGCGAACTCTAATGACCTGAAATGTATTAAGAACTATTTTCTTACATACTTTAACTACGCCGCGTCATGCGGTCCGCTTGAAATTGCTATAAAGATGAAACGTACAAACACTACGTTCTCACAGCGGTCGCGATGGCTTAGTGTGTAGTAAATATTGTCTGATCATGAACCCATTCCTTGCTCTTGCCTAATCTGGCTGTAAAGGATGAGAGGTAGTGATGTATTGAGCCCATAGTTTCGCGGTTCACAATGACATAGTTGCACTGTTTAGACAAGTGCGAATGTGGTGACTGTCCATGTAAATGACTTTTTGAGTGAGTAAATTATTTATGCAGACAATTGGTTAAGAAAACATTTTGGGAAACTGAAATTAGTCAGGCCACTGATTTGGGGGGTCATAAGAATAGTTTTAGGCTGTTCCCTCTTTTAAGGAAACGATGTTGCAGACTTTACTAATTTTAATAACACGTGGTAAACACAACACAGCAAAGGATACGCACTGCAATATGTGCCCCATCCTTGCCATTTCATCTGCAAGTGTACAGGGTTGACGGCTAAAATTTTTGCATTCATGTGAACTTCCATGTGAACCTTGTTAAAAAGCTGCTCTATACATGTGATGCGCCAACCTGAACATGATTTTAACACTGACCATCTTGTTTCTGTGCAGGGTTCACTCTGCAAACATTCTCAGAGACATCAGCTCTGAATGTAAAAAAATACGTTGTCATCGATGCCTGCTAGAGATTATGCGACAGCTGCGATGTCGTAATCAACTAAGTCATTTTTATGTAATATATTTATAAATTTCACTATTACTTCTCACTCTTTTGTAAATATTAATGTGTGAATAAACTTCTTTTATTATAAATTTTCATCTATTTTCCATGTAAATGCACCATCTAGGTTGCATATTGCCTTATACGAACATGTTCGCACATAGTGAGAAATGCTACTAGGTCGTATGTAGGACAAATGTTACTAGGGGGCTAGTAAAACGTCTGTAGCAAGTACATAACCACATGCAAGTAAAATATTGCCGCAATGTTTCTACACAGCCTAAATGCTTGTGTTACTTGACGGTTACTAAAATGTTTACTGACCATCTATGAACATGTTTCAATTGAAGTACCGTGGCAAGGCCAATTGTTGACAGGATGTTACTAGGGTGTAAAAAAAATGTTAATAGGTGATTGTTAGGAAGTTGGCCGGACGATTACGAACATTCTTCAATTGGAAGAATGTTAATATAGTGTATAAAGAAGGCTTGTTATTAGGGAATTGGTAGGGAGTTGGCAGAACATCTACAAGCAATCTTCAATTGGAATTATGTTAACAGCTGGTTGGTATATGATTGGTATATAAAAATATGATTGTGTGAATAAACTCCTTTTATTGCAAACTTTCATCTGTTTTCCATCTACATGCGCCATCTAGGTTGCATATTGCCTTATACGAACATGTTCGCACATAGAGACAAATGTTCACACTACCCTACTAGGTCGTATGTAGGACAAATGTTACTAGGGGGCTAGCAAAACGTCTGTAGCAAGTACATAACCACATGCGCAAGTAAAATATGGCCACAATGTTTCTATACAGCCTAAATCCTTGTGTTGGTTGACGGCTACTAGAATGTTTACAGACTATCTATGAACATGTTTCAATTGAAGTACCGTGGCTAGGCCAGCTGTTGGCAGGATTTTACTAGGGTGGATAAAACAAATGTTAGTAAGTGATTGTTAGGAAGTTGGCCGAACGTTTACGAACATTCTCCAATTGGAAGAATGTTAATAGCTGGTTGGTAGGAAATTGGCAAAAAATATATGAACATCCTTCTTTTGAAAGAATGTTACTAGCGTTTATAAAGACGAATGTTCATTAAAACATTTGGTAAGAAGTTTAAAAACATCATATGAACACGTTACTATTGGGAGTTGGCGGCCAATTGTTTCTAGGGTGTTACTAGAGCGTTGTTAGGATGTATAAACACAGTTGGTAAGACTTCGATTGACTGCTGATAGGTTCTAGTAACAATAGTCTAAAGATGGTCTAAAAAATGTTGCTAGAAATTTTTATAAGGGTGGGGGGGCACTTAGGGATAGCCTGTGTTACCTGTTTCTGCACAATATGACGTGCCACTTCTTGAACTGTGCCTCGCGTGAGGATGAACGTCTCACTGGTGCCTTCAGAAGACATTTCTGCCTGCACAAAACAGACCTGAACATTATTCAAAGTGCATCTGTTGCAGAGCATGGATATTACGGAGCAGTCGAAGAAAACTCAAAGAGCCCAATTTCATTATACATTCTTCATACCTGAGGCACACAGTGCACAGGGGTCGATATTGTTGTATTATAAACATGGTATAATATCGCAATAAATTGTCTATATCATTGTGACAAAACAAATAAGTCTTTTCCGAGGGGCACTCCGCCTGCGTTATCACCAGTTTTGGCTGGCCGTTAGCAGGGAATGATAAGAAAGAAATGGAATGGAATAAAATGAATCGTTACATTTCACTAGCTCAATTTTTGCTTTTCTTTCATTATCAAGTGCCTATAGAAACCAATCCCATTCTGACGATGACGCCTTGGCGGCACAAAAATATATCACCAAGTTCTGGAGTATTGACATCCTTTTCAGCCGGCTGAAAAAAATGTATGCGATGGCTACCGCTATAACATGTCGATCATATCTGAGTACGATGAAGCTACTAAGAAAACGAACTGATCTTCTATAAACGCAGGGGAACTTTGCGACGTCACGCAAATATGCTACAAAAACATCTAGGCGGTGTCTTAATTATTCCTCCACCTAGCATTTAGCTTGTAATCAGCTTCGCACGTAGCTTGGGAAAAATGATGATGCTTTCAACTCATCGACTCTGCCCTCTGTTATCTGTTTATTCAACGTCCTTCCAAATTACATCGCGTGTGACCATTATGGCACTGAATTCCGCAGTTGCACCACGCGATTTCTTTAGTGTGTGTGCGTACGTGCGGGCGTGCGTGAGTGCGCGCGCGCGTGTGTGTGTGTGTGTGTGTGTGTGCGTGTGGGCGTGTGTGCGTGCGTGCGTGCGTGTGTGCGTGTGTGCGTGTGTGTGTGTGTGTGTGTGTGTGTGTGTGTGTGTGTGTGTGTGTGTGTGTGTTTGTGTGTGTGTGTGTGCGCGTGCGTGCGTGCGTGCGTGTGCGCGTGCGCGATATTCTACCTTACAGCAGTGCGCTTACAGCATTTGCAATGCCTTTCATGGTATCGCACACTTTTATTCTATGCTCCATCTGGGCTCTGTAAGGTATGTATCACTACAAAGAAAGGTAAATAAATAAATAAATATTCACGTACCTTTTACCTGCAGTTGACAATTTGCTCTTCATCACCAGAAATATATTTTCAATCAACATGCCTTGCGCGCTTATGTCCAAAAACGTATACCTCGGGCCCTCTGCTACTCAGTAAAGAGCGGCAGTTACATTACGAAAGCCACATAGTTGCAAAGTATAAAATAAATTAAGCTTTATTCTGGGATAATATACGCCAGAACCAAGATAAGATTATGAGGCCCGATGAAGTGGGGAACTCCAGATTGTTTTGACCACCTGGGGTTCTTTATCTTGCGCCTAATTCAAAGTACACGGACGTTTTTGCATTTCGACCCCTTCGAAATGCGGCCCCCGCGGCCGGGATGTAGCTCGCGACCTTGAGCGGCGCAGTGCATGTCCATGGTGTTGCAAAGGATCGAGGCGCACCTGAGATGCGATTAATAAGGCTGTTGTCGTCGGGGTCCACTGGCAGGATGCAAATTGTTGCCCTACCTCGTTTCAGAAGAATTCAGGCTTATAGTTTACTTACAACTCCATGTCATCTATAACTGTAAGGTGCGACACAAGCTCTCTCTGTCAACTATTTCGTCCACATGGAAAACAAAACATACCGACATTAGAGTTACACGAAGTGAGAAAAGAGAGAGAGAAAGAAAGAAAGCTACTTATTGAAAAGCAGAGTGTATAGCCAGCGTGCTTACACCTACATGCTAGGGAATCGGACCAAGGAGGAGAAAAGTCCTAGAAGAAGGTGTCCAGAAGAAAAAAAAAAAAGGAGGGAGGAACGAAAACAAAATGCAGGTCTTGCGATGGTATTGGCAGTACAATAAGGGTCCGAGACGAGAGAGGTAGATAATATTGGTCAAACCTCGACGCCTAATACAAAATAACATAAAATCACATTCCTGGTGAGACGGCGAGCGTGAGTCTTAGTTTAGAGAGCAAGTCTAGACTCATATATAAAAACAAGAAGTCCAGGGCTGTGCACTGTTTTGATGGGCAAGGCCAGGTACCCAGTATCCGTGTCAGAGTGCTTTGATCGAGCTTTTCATTCTTAATTTTATATCGACCTCTCGCGTATCTGTAAGCTGTGCACTTAAGCAAGATATGCTCTAGAAATTCCACGGCTCCGCAGTTTTCACAGCATGGACTTGCAGTCTGGCTAAACCGGTGGTCATCAAGAGTTGTAGGGCCTAGAAATATTCAATCTGTTGCAGAAATTTTTCGCTTGCTCGGTTATGGCGCACCTGCGTTCGACACTTACGGTCCAGAAATGCCGTTAAGAGACTCGGACAGCAAGACACAAGGGTACCCAATGCCTTGGGCCATTGTAGAACGTGTCCGCATCAATAGGGTGCCGAAGCGCAGGGTATTGAATCAAGCGCAGGAGCCTCAATCGTCTAAAAGTGCGGCGACTAGAGCGACGCAAGTCAATCTTTCTCCAACGGTAAAGGGCGGACGGGGGTAATTTATTTACTCTAATCGCCCAAACATCGAGTCTAGATAGATAGATAGATAGATAGATAGATAGATAGATAGATAGATAGATAGATAGATAGATAGATAGATAGATAGATAGATAGATAGATAGATAGATAGATAGCCCCCCAAATAAGTTAGTGTAGTACCCAAAGAATGCCAATGCTACAACAGTGCTGGGCAATTAGTGAAAGACTGCGCAGCACGCAGACTCTGAGAGCAGTGGCGTCTTTGCACGTAATCTGGAAGCCAGAACGAGCATTCTACTGTAGTGGCCGACGATTACATCATGTGCATTGCATAAAAATTGTTCTTGACAAGATGACGTTGTGCATGCGGGCAATTCCTCGCTGTAATGCTCGTGAAAATAGAAAATAGCGCCGGCTATCTATCTATCTATCTATCTATCTATCTATCTATCTATCTATCTATCTATCTATCTATCTATCTATCTATCTATCTATCTATCTATCTATCTATCTATCTATCTATCTATCTATCTATCTATCTATCCATCTCCTTACGCCTACACAGTGACCCAAGTTTTCTACCTACTTCGGCCACTAGGTGTGTGCTCCTAGTCTTGACGTGGCGTAGTCGTTCCAGTCTCGTCATTCCAGCTTCGTGATATCTTACTCTCCTCATCCCATCGCTTCTATGAAGGGCCAGTGGCCCAAGTTGTCCAATAGTTTAGCTACTAGGTACGGGCTCGTAATCGCAATGCCTTCGTGGCCGTTGCGTCGCGGTCTTTCCAGCTGTGCCATCCGACACTCTTCATGCCATCGTCGTCGTGCATTCGTTGTCACGCCACCATAGCGATGCCGTAGTGGTCTTTGAAACGCCGTCACTCCAGCTTCGCGATCTGACTGTCGTCTTCTGACCCAGTGGTCCACATTGTCTGATAGCTTAGGCGACTAGGTGGTGGTTCGGGGTCCTGATGAGGCCGTGGTCGTTGCACTTCGTCATTCAAACTTTGTCATCCGACTCTCTTCATGCCGTCATTATCACGTCATCGTCGTCACACAGTCGTGGTTATGCCTTCGTCTCACGGTGTTGTTTTATCATTGTCCTTCAGTATCGTCATCCCACTGTCATCAAGCAGTTGTCCTCCTATTGTCTTCTTCGTTACATCGACCTGAGTGCTTTTTCTTAATTGAATTGTAATCATACTGTGCCCGTTCAGTCGCGATTATGCACCCTTGTCATGCCGTCATCGTCAGAGAGCCGCTATCGTGCCTCCATTATTAGACCATCGTCGTGATGCACTCGTTGCCGTGCTGTCATCGTCATTTTGTTACATTATCCGGTTCTCGACATGCCCTCGTCGTCAAACCATCGTCATCATACAGGTTTCATGACAGAGTCATCGTCAGACCCTTGTCATCATACATTTGTCGTCATTCCGCGGTCCTCATGCCGTTGTCATGCCATCGTAGTGACAAATTTGTCTTCATGCATTTGTTGTCATACCAGCTTCGTTGATCCATCGTTGTCATTCCTTGCTGGCCGTTCTATCGTAATGATGCTCTCGTGATTAAATCGGGATTATTCTGCCGTTGTCATGCCATCGTTCTTATTGCGTCATCGACACACAGACGCTATCATGGATTCGTTGTCACGCTGTCGTCATGTTGCCGTCTTGGTCGGGCTGTCGTCGTCGTTCCCGCTTCTTCATCCGGTTATCGTCATACCGCCGTTGTCCTGCCATCGTGCAGTCGTCGTCATCTCATTGTCCTCACGTCGTCGTCATGACATTGTCGTCGTTATACCCTCGTCATATTGTAAATAACATATCATTGTCGATGCCGTCGTTGTTACACGCCTTTGTTATTCGATCGATATCCTTCCTTCGTCACCATTCCATCGTCGCTGCGCCGACTTCAGCCATTCCTTATCATGTCGCAATGCGCATGAATCACCTTGGCAAGCGGCTGCCCTAGCAAAGTGGGACGGCATCGCATTATGTGACATGAAGCCGATAAACGCACCTTTAGAAATATGATCTGTCACTACATTGCTCGATTGCTATTCGCATTACCATCGGCAGTCATCGTGAGATGTCTGCCGTAATTTCTTTTTCGTGCGAATCTAGGAAATGGCAGTGCATCACTTAGCTCGTGACATCCGTTGTAGAAGACGTTACGACCTCCGAACTGGATAATCCAACCAAAAAAATGGCCGACAATTACGATAATTCCTAATGCGAAATTTGAGTGCAGCTCTTCAGCCGTTTTGGCTTTTCGATATATTGAGACAAATAATTCGAGCAGGACATGTGTGTACAGTTACAGACAACTTCTTGTACTTCACACATATTCCTGCTTCAAGAAACACTCCATTCCTAGTTCTTGATTGTCATGAAGGAAGCTTTGTGGTCAGAGTAATAGATGGATATATGCTCGACCTGCTGCACCAATGCC
Organism: Dermacentor andersoni; assembly: GCF_023375885.2. Lineage (NCBI taxonomy): Eukaryota > Metazoa > Arthropoda > Arachnida > Ixodida > Ixodidae > Dermacentor > Dermacentor andersoni. The sequence goes on from NC_092815.1 coordinate 100,019,636, forward strand.
TGGTTCGGCGTAGCGCTCCTCTGGATTCAGGCGGCGACGGCGCTGGGCCTCTGGGGCAGACGCTGAACTTCGACTGGCTGAGAATAGACTTTTTATATAGGCAGACGTATTATATTATAATATAAACCGTCTGTGAGCCTCGGACAATCCGTCTCGTGCGGTACATTTTGTAAACAGCCGCCGCAAACGGAGCATAGCTTGGCGCAACTGCCTCGGTTATCGGGAGGTCGCGGGAGGTAGCGCGTCGGCGCACAGGACCGTTGCGAGGCGAAGAGATGGCAGTGATTGGATGACGCGGCTAGCGAGTCCACTGAAGGTAGCTCTACGTTTCGGCTTGGGAGGCGCGCACCGTGATCCGCTGATACCGAGACGGCGCTTTGGCAACCGGAGAACAGCGCGCGCTCTTGCGCGGTCACCGCCACGGAGGAGGGCGGCAAGGGGTACACGTAGTGGTGAACGGCGAAGGCTATCGTTCGGCTTGAGCAGCAGCACATAATCCAGATCAGCCGACACCGAGCCGGCGCACAGGGGTGGCAGTGGAAGAGGAGTGAGGAGAGCAAGGCTCGCGCGGTGCGCGAGAGAAAGCACCAGGAGCACGCGGAGCTAGAGTAGCGCGCTGGCCACGGCTACGGGGCTGGTTACGGCGAGGCACAACGGCGACGCGAAACGCAGGAACGGGCGCCAAAATGCTTTTGGAAGGTTCCCCAAGCTTCCCAATCTTTGGCTCACTTCATACAGTATCACGGGACTCTCACTTGGAACACTGATGTTGTGATGCAGCCATAGGAATTTTCGCTATGCCATATGAAATTACTTATGCAACACATAAAGATGACTTTATTAATATATGCCGTTTTATTTTCATGATTTATTTATTACTCCTTCATTAAATTATAAAATTCATATAGCAGAAAGGCTCATTTATAAACAATATTATTATTATCCAAAATTTACTGAAGCCTACACTTTACATTAGGTAACGTCTTGTATTCTGCATCTATGTAGCTATTATTGTATATTTAGAAACAATGGACTGCTTCTTTGTATATATAGTTTGTAACTTGTATTCTGCCTCTTCATAAATATTATTGCATAATTAGAAATATAGTGCTGCTTCTTGTAGTTAAAATATTGTTGTTTTTCTGTATTTTATACCACTCCCCTCTGTAATGTCTGTTGACCCTGAGGGTGTAATAAATAAATAAATAAATAAATAAATAAATAAATAAATAAATAAATAAATAAATAAATAAATAAATGAATAAATAAATAAATAAATAAATAAATAAAATGTGTCTGGTCTAATGTTGAAGTTCTTTTCATGCACGCACAAGGCCCTATTCGCGTTACAATAAGATTCCTCCGGTCTACGCGCCTTCATGATAGATTTTAAGAGCGCCGACCCCTACCGATCTATAGTGTACGCGGTTTGTTTGTGTTCGTCACTCTGGCTTTCTCTTTTTGTCTCCCTACTCCTTCCTCCCCGCGCAGGGTAGCCTACCCCAACTACCTTTGGTTAAACTCCCTGCCTTGCTGCACAACCTTTTTTTTTTTCTCTCTCTCTTGAACTTATTCCTCCTTCTTCCTGTCTGCTAAAGGCTTACAACTTTATTGCACATTTTCCTTGAGTTAACATCCGTCTCTTTATTGTCTTAAATTGCACATGCTTTTGTTGGCTTATTAGAACACTCGGTTCTGGCCAATCCTTCACAGTGGCTTTGTGCTATGTACCAGGCGCGCCATCATCATTGTAATCTGCAACGGAAGCCTTCAACGACTCACCGAGGCTGAAAGGTGAGCGCTCTTTAACACAGCAACTACTCCCAGGGTGTTGCCGTATCGCAGACGTCATGCGAATTGCTACTTTATTGAGCTGTGAGGATATTTAACCTCTGAGAAAGATAAAGCCCTTCAAAAAGACTCACTGAAAAGCGAGAGGCCTTTAACAAGGCATTTCTTGGGGGTTTATTGTGTATCAGCGTGGGCTGAATCAGCGACGCAGTCACAGTGGAGTTCCTGAAATATCTTGTGCGTGCTGCAGACAGTGTACAGGCACAAGGATAGAAAAATGACGTGAATAAATACACAAATTACATTTATTCGCGCATTAGAAAGCTCACATTCTTAACTTACATTACAGCTAGCGGGGGTATGGCGATCTAATTTGGCAATTGTGCGAACTCTGTAATCATAGGGCTGGAGAATGCATTTGCATTACAAACGGTGTTTGTGCCCTCCCCCCCTCACCCCCCCCCCCCCCCGACCCGCCCACTCCACCTGTGGCCCCCGAGACGGTCTCGCGCCGCTCGAGCCCGGCGTACATGTAGATGTTTGGGATTGGCGAGTTAGCCTCATTCACGTATGCTCGTGCTCCGTATACGAAGAGGGACAGGTTTCCCCATGGTCAAGGTGGTTACATATCCCGCTGTCTTATTACGCCATTTCGGGACCCTACGTGTCGAGTGAAGGTGGGCCATAGCAGAAGAAGCGTGAAATTTATGCAACAAACTTGTATATTTCTACGCTTCAAAACTCCTTATAAACCCAGTTTGGGTTTGATAGAACACAACTGCTACATAGTGAGCTTTCTCAGATGCGACCATTCCTGCTCGCACGGACAAACGTACTGCCGAGCTACGCCTCTCTGAACGCCGTGCGGGAGGCAAAATTTTGCTCCGAATGCGTCATTCAAAGCGCCATCAGTTCATGTGCCGCATTCGTGATCCAGTAATGGGTTCTTTCTTCTACAAAACGATGTCAAATAAAGCGCCTAACCTCTATTCATGCCCTCAACGGCTTACAATTAATTAATTGTGATACAGCTAGTCGGAACCCAGCAGCGTAATCTCACAGTTGTGCTCGCTCCCTATTCGTAGAGGGCCTGCGGTGGTGAACGGTGGTGACACCAACTTGGCATCGCTCTATCTTTCTGCCCGAGTCAGTGCACGCCATCCTGGTGACTGCGTCTTGAGCGCAGAGGCACCACAAATGAGGGAGCGTGAAATTTCTGGAAAAATTGCACACTTGTAGGCCTTACAGCTCCTCATAAGCACGCGTTTGAGTTTCATGGATTATATCTGCTATGGTTGAATCATCATCATCATCATCATCATCATCATCATCATCATCATCATCATCAGCCTAGTTACGCCCACTGCAGGGCAAAGGCCTCTCCCATACTTCTCCAACTACCCCGGTCATGTACTAATTGTAGCCATGTTGTCCCTGCAAACGTCTTAATGTCATCTGCCCACCTAACTTTCTGCCGCCCCCTGCTACGCTTCCCTTCCCTTGGAATCCAGTCCGTAGCTCTTAGTGACCATCGGTTATCTTCCCTCCTCATTACATGTCCGGCCCATGCCCATTTCTTTTTCTTGATTTCAACTAAGATGTCGTTTACCCGCGTTTGTTGCCTCACCCAATCTGCTCTTTTCTTATCCCTTAGCGTTACACCCATCATTCTTCTTTCCATAGCTCGTTGCGTCGTCCTCAATTTCAGCAGAACCCTTTTCGTAAGCCTCCAGGTTTCTGCCCCATATGTGAGTACTGGTAACACACAGCTGTTGTACACTTTCCTTTTGAGGGATAGTGGCAACCTACTGTTCATTATTTGAGAATGCCTGCCAAACGCACCCCAACCCATTCTTATTCTTCTGGTTATTTCAGTCTCATGATCCGGATCCGTGGTCACTACCTGCCCTAAGTAGATGTATTCCCTTACCACTTCCAGTGTTTCGCTACCTATCGTAAACTGCTGTTCTCTTCCGAGACTGTTAAACAGTACTTTAGTTTTCTGCAGATTAATTTTCAGACCCACCCTTCTGCTTTGCCTCTCCAGGTCAGTGAGCATGCATTGCAATTGGTCTCCTGAGTTACTAAGCAAGGCAATATCATCAGCGAATCGCAAGTTGCTAAGGTATTCTCCATCAACTTTTATCCCCAATTCTTCCCACTCCAGGCCTCTGAATACCTCCTGTAAACATGCTGTGAATAGCATTGGAGATATCGTATCTCCCTGTCTGACGCCTTTCTTTATAGGGATTTTGTTGCTTTCTTTGTGGAGGACTACGGTGGCTGTGGAGCCGCTATAGATATCTTCCAGTATTTTTACATATGGCTCATCTACACCCTGATTCCGTAATGCCTCCATGACTGCTGAGGTTTCGACTGAATCAAACGCTTTCTCGTAATCAATGAAAGCTATATATAAGGGTTGGTTATATTCTGCACATTTCTCTATCACTTCATTGATAGTGTGAATATGGTCTATTGTTGAGTAGCCTTTACGGAATCCTGCCTGGTCCTTTGGTTGACAGAAGTCTAAGGTGTTCCTGATTCTATTTGCGATTACCTTAGTAAATACTTTGTAGGCAACGGACAGTAAGCTGATCGGTCAATAATTTTTCAAGTCTTTGGCGTCCCCTTTCTTATGGATTAGGATTATGTTAGCGTTCTTCCAAGATTCCGGTACGCTCGAGGTTATGAGGCATTGCGTATACAGGGTGGCCAGTTTCTCTAGAACAATCTGACCACCATCCTTCAACAAATCTGCTGTTACCTGATCCTCCCCAGCTGCCTTCCCCCTTTGCATAGCTCCTAAGGCTTTCTTTACTTCTTCTGGCGTTACCTGTGGGATTTCGAATTCCTCTAGGCTATTCTCTCTTCCAGTATCGTCGTGGGTGCCACTGGTACTGTATAAATCTCTATAGAACTCCTCAGCCACTTGAACTATCTCATCCATATTAGTAACGATATTGCCGGCTTTGTCTCTTAACGCACACATCTGATTCTTGCCTATTCCTAGTTTCTTCTTCACTGTTTTTAGGCTTCCTCCGTTCCTGAGAGCCTGTTCAATTCTATCCATATTATAGTTCCTGATGTCCGCTGTCTTACGCTTGTTGATTAACTTAGAAAGTTCTGCCAGTTCTATTCTAGCTGTAGGATTAGAGGCTTTCATACATTGGCGTTTCTTGATCAGATCTTTCGTCTCCTACGATAGCTTACTGGTTTCCTGTCTAACGGCGTTACCACCGACTTCTATTGCGCACTCCTTAATGATGCCCATGAGGTTGTCGTTCATTGCTTCAACACTAAGGTCCTCTTCCTGAGTTAAAGCCGAATACCTGTTCTGTAGTTTGATCCGGAATTCCTCTAGTTTCCCTCTTACCGCTAACTCATTGATTGGCTTCTTGTGTACCAGTTTCTTTCGTTCCCTCCTCAAGCCTAGGCTAATTCGAGTTCTTACCATCCTGTGGTCACTGCAGCGTACCTTGCCGAGCACGTCTACATCTTGAATGATGCCAGGCTTCGCGCAGAGTATGAAGTCGATTTCATTTCTAGTCTCACCATTCGGGCTCCTCCACGTCCACTTTCGGCTAACCCGCTTGCGGAAGAAGGTATTCATTATCCGCATATTATTCTGTTCTGCAAACTCTACTAATAATTCTCCTCTGCTATTCCTAGAGCCTATGCCATATTCCCCCACTGACTTGTCTCCGGCCTGCTTCTTGCCTACCCTGGCATTGAAGTCGCCCATCAGTATAGTGTATTTTGTTTTGACTTTACTCATCGCCGATTCTACGTCTTCATAAAAGCTTTCGACTTCCTGGTCATCATGACTAGATGTAGGAGCGTAGACCTGTACAACCTTCATTTTGTACCTCTTATTAAGTTTCACAACAAGACATGCCACCCTCTCGTTAATGCTATAGAATTCCTGTATGTTACCAGCTATTTCCTTATTAATCAGGAATCCGACTCCTAGTTCTCGTCTCTCCGCTAAGCCCCGGTAACACAGTACATGCCCGCTTTTTAGCACTGTATATGCTTCTTTTGTCCTCCTAACCTCACTGAGCCCTATTATATCCCATTTACTACCCTCTAATTCCTCCAATAACACTGTTAGACTCGCCTCACTAGATAGCGTTCTAACGTTAAACGTTGCCAGGTTCAGATTCCAATGGCGGCCTGTCCGGAGCCAGGTATTCTTAGCACCCTCTGCAGCGTCACAGATCTGACCGCCGCCGTGGTCAGTTGCTTCGCGGCTGCTGGGGACTGAGGGCCGGGGTTCGATTGTTGTATTCATATAGGAGGTTGTGGCCAAGTACTGCACCAGGGTGGCCAATCCTGCTCTGGTGAGAGAGTGCGTTACCGGTTCTGGTCACCGGGATCAGGCCGCACTCCAGGCCTGTTTGTGCAATTTTCTCAACACACTTTTTTTTTTGTATTTTCCGGTGGAGAATAGCGCGGCACCGGGATTTGAATCACGGTCCTCTTGCACTGGAGACGGATACTCTACCGTCGGCGTAGGAGTTAAATTAAAAATTAATTTATGGGGTTGTACGTGACAAAACCACTTTCTGATTATGCACGCCGTAGTGGAGGACTCCAAAAATTTCGACCACCTGGGGTTCTTTAACGTGCACCTAATTCTAAGTACACGGGTGTTTTCGCATTTCGTCCCCATCGAAATGCGGCCGCCGTGGTCGGGGTCCGATCCCGCGACCTCGTGCTCAGCAGTCTAACACCATAACCACTGAGCAACCACGGCGGGTCCCGCAGGAGTTGTACGCCTCATTTAACCTACAGTGGTGCCCTATTTGGTCAGTCAAGGTGGACCAATCTGAGCTCGGTTATACCGCATGGATGGCACTCGGCTACAGAACCTGGTATTTATGACCTGCACATGTGAGTGTGAGGCCATACATATTTGAAGATATATATCGTTCTTTTTTTTTTTTAGGAGAGTTCCCGTACAGTGATAAAATAAAGGAAAAGACATTAAAAGAAAGAAAAAAAAAGAAAAAGGGGCGAAAAAAAAAAGGAACATAACAGGTGATTTGAACTCGTGACCCTTCGATGTTGCCCGGAAAGATAGCTCAGTCGGTTGGAACTTTCTAGGAAAAATGGCCGCTCGAGGAGAAGAGCGAACTCGAGCGGCTTTAGAGGCTAGGAAAACTGCCTTAAAATATTTAGACTTGAGGGAAAGCTTCGTTAACAAACTATAACAGGGCAATCAGCACTCGAATACGACGAGAGAAATTACTGAGACGTGGAAAATTCCCTTGAAAAAAAATCTGGTTTGCGAGACAAATGCTTGTATGTATTGAACCTCTTAAAAGATGAGGGGGGGGGAAATATGCGCTCACCGAGGGGGCATCGTCAGCACGAGACATCCACAAGGCACCTTACAGAGATGTGGAGAGCTTCGCGGCCGGAACGAAGCCTCCCCTCTCCGCCGGCCAAGAGGGGGAAACGCGCTTTCCGATCGCTCAAGGTTGCGCGGACAAAGCATAACTCTAGCGTCTAGGAAAAGCTTAACCAGGTGCGATGGCGGCACGCATAGCGTGGGAAGCTAGCCGCCAGAATAACTATACCAAGGACTGCTGCTGATGAGGGCGAAATACCTTCGTGTAATTATAATAACCCTAATAGGACTACTTTCGAAAAAAAAAAAAAAGGAAACGGCCCAGAGGGCTATACTACGAGAGCTATGACTGATAGTTTTCTATATATATATATATATATATATTCATCTCATCTAAGGGATCGCATGCGCGCGCTGTTGCTTTGTCTCTGCGTGTAGTATAGTTAAGAGAGCCAGTTTAAGGGCGGAGGAGAAGAAAGAAAAGAAAAGCAAAAACTGCAGCGCCGTGGTTTTAAAGCGCACCCGTGGTAGAGAAACGGAATGCGATATAAGCGAGCGTAGCCATGATACGCACACGACAAACTGCCTTAAAATACTTAGACTTGAGGGAAAGTTTCGTTAGCAAACGATAGCACGGCAATCAGCACTCGAATATAATTATAACCCTAATAATAATTGTAAATATTCATCTCATCTATGGGATCTAATGCGCGCGCTGTTGCTTTGTCTCTGCGTGTAGTACTTGAGAGAGCCAGTTTAAGGGTGGAGAAGTGGGAAGGAAAGGATAGTCTCTGAAGCAAACTTGCAGCGTCGTGGTTTTAAAGCGCAACCGTGGTAGAGAAACGGAAGGCGATATAAGCGTGCGTGGCCATGATACGCACACGACAAACTGCCTTAAAATATTTAGACTTGAGGGAAAGCTCTCTCAAATGCGACCACTCCCGCTCGGGTCGACAGATGTACAGCCCAGCTATGCCTATATTGAACGCCGAGTGACAGACAAAATTGGTCACCGATCACGTCGTGCGTGGTGCCACGACGGCGTCACCTGTAGCGAAACATGCATGATCGAATAATAGCTTCTTTCCACTACACAACAATACGAAAGTAAAACAAATAAGACATACGGTTGCAAATATATAAGAGATAAAAGTAAAGATGTTTTCGTTACATGCAGTTTCAGCAAGGAACCCCTCTGAACGATTATAAAGCTGTTTCAAGTCGATAGAAGGGAAAATAAAATCTGAGCACATTGTACAACTAGCGTCAAAACTAATTTTTTTTGTTTTGCTTTCTGTAGCTTTTCGGCCCTCGTCATATCAGTCTGGCCGCATTGTAATACTCCCGAAGACTGTGTAATTCATTCTGGCTGGCACGAATTGGGTCAAGAACTTTGAGAAACTTGAAAGCACCAAAAAGCTGGAAGAATCATGTACGATACCTTTCTGGAAGCAGCCGAGTATAGATTGGTGTGGCGGCGAGAGCAGGCCCGAAAACGTTCAGCCGATTTAACAATGGAATTGCCTTTGTGGTTCAGAAAGTGAACCACGCGCCTAACGTGAAGCTATGCCGTCCGTGCAAGACTTCGCTCTGGTTATACTCTGTTACATGTCATAGATGAGGCAGTTGGCTCACTCCAACTAATAGCATAGGCGGAAAAAATCAGGCTTGCGAAATACGGACAGCACGATCACAGCGCTAGCTGCATAAACACCCTCATCTGAGCTCGTATATTAAACACTGTTGTTATCGACTGTTTACCCCGATAAACCAGTCGCGCATGGAGAACACGACAAGCCAGCGACCTCGTAATAGCCATCTCTGACTGCGATTATTTATAGCAAACAGTTGGACGCCGCAAGTACGGGTTCGGGAAATGTACTAGGGGACATTCTTTCACGTGACCTGAGCCCTAGCCTGCGAGGTCCGCGTCGTAGAGAGGGTCATTGAGCTTCACTCTTTCCCGGTTTGAGCACATGATGAACGTGTGTTTAGAGCCACTCCGTCCTGCGAGGAAAGGGCCCCCTAATCTCCAAATTGGCGGGTGGTTATGTCATTCTTCTCCTAACGCCGGACTTGGGGATGGCGACGGAAACAGGACGACAGAGGGGTTAAAAGAGGAGGGGTACCCTTCGTCAAAAGGATCAGCAACTTGTGCGTATATTATGTTTAGTATTCCTGCGCAGTTTTTGTACAAAAATTAATTTATACGTGTGTGTTTAAAACGTCCTGGACGCCAGGCCGAGCCCCACATTCCCTCATTCCTTCAAGTGACTGAAGATCTCATAACTTCGGACCCCCGGTCGCAACAGCGCTATGGGGAGGCTAATGTGCGCAATTCTATCGGGGAAACCTCATGGCCTCGCTCATTCGGCAACTGCGAGCCGAACTTTCTCCCCGGAATTGGCGGTGAGCTGCTGGTTGTGCTGCTCTCTGTTCGCCGCTCTGTCGAGTCTGGCGTTACCTTCAGGCCGCCTCGCGTGGTGGAGCATCAGACTGCGTGAATTCCACATCACCGTGATCTTGAAGCTCAGACGGAAACAGCAGCCACAAGGCCCTGAACTAAGATGCTTTGTCGAGTACTTGGAAGCAAGACCAACTTGCGCCGCTATAACGTAAAGCTATTCCAAACTGTGTTTATTCCATCTCTGCAATCCACGATTGCCCAAATATCTTTTGAGAAAGTCCCACTTAGCCTGTCTGTCACGGACGTCACGAAACCCGCTAACACTCCTGAACTGATATGACGTGGGCGCACTGCTCATGCATGATTGGACCATGCAAAACATTTCTTTCCGGTCCTACCCCTTTCTCACCAATAGCCTTTGGTTATTGGTCAAAACCTTTCTGGGCTGCGCCCACTTCGCCTGTCTGTCGCGCGACGTCACGAAGCCACGAAAACTCACCACGTCAAAGTGACTTGTACGCATTAAAGGTACATGAATATTCCGAACATTGTAATCATCACTGTAATTTTTGTAATCGCCGGAAACTACCCCGTTCCTTAAGGACTACAAGATGTGTGCCCATCGATCACTCCAGTCCTGGCTATTTGCTGCTGCCGGGGAGAACATATTTGTTTGTGTATAACACAAATTTTTGCGTGGCAGTCTAACATTCTCGAGCCATTTCGACACGTATTCGACATCACTTTGGCAACTTTCCTTCACTGAGGTTCCATTTTTGCGGTTTTAGCGGCACTTTTGTTCTTCCATTGCTCGCCGTCCCGGTTTAGACCAACCACCGCAAGCTAAGTAAGGGGGTAACGGAAAGCAGGCCAAACGCGGACGCCCACGCCCACACTACTTCTCCGGTTAACTAATTTCACTTCCCTAGCTCGACACTAACGAATCTCTCTCCACTTCTGCGGGTTCATTACCTCTTGTCAGTCAAATAGATAAGAACCTGTCAAAAGAACTGGCTTAAAAGTAAACAAAACTGACGGCGCCTCCAAACGAGTAGAGCGTTTGATTGGGTTATTCAAACAATGCTCCGAGTCACTGCCCGATGCTACGTCGAGTTATGTCGATTTGACATCAGGGGAATGGAATTCAAAGAGATATCAATAGTTTTACGTTACAGGGCCCTTGGTCCCTATAAGGCATTCAAGCTAAGATTGTCGCCATTTTCCTCGGAGAAGGACGTCCTCACGAACAACTCTTCACCAGTACGCGCCATACTAAGCACTTTCTATATATAAACGAAAACGCTATTAAGTTTACTTGCTGCTTATATTCTGTATATTTCAGTTGCACAGAAGTGCTTATCGCTGTTGGCTGTACCGAATTCAGCCTTGAGATCGTATTTTTTGCTATAATCAGAAGAAGTGTGCTTTCTTCGGTCCTCAGTTCAGGGAATACAAAGGAAATCCTCACCCTTAAACATAACATTGGTGTGCTCTGCGGGCATGATGTCAAGGAGTGTTAAAACAGTCTACATTACGTAAGCTAGTCGACTCGTTTCGAAACCTGTGATTTTTATTTCGATGCATGGTGGTGTATGTAGGCCTTTATGGGTGGAACCTTTCGTTCTTATCGAAAGCTATTATGTAAGAGAACTGATATAAGGCAAAACAACGCCAAGAGTACAAGCTAAATATATGCTGGCAGATTTAAAGTGTCACTAAAAAAAGGAACTTTAGCTGTAGTAAATGACCTTCCTACGATATCAAAAAAGCATGACTTACCATGGGAAAAGGTCTTACAAACCGGAAAAGACGGGATAACATGAGACGGATCGTGACGCCCCCTTGAATTTCCCACACCAAGTTTCCGTGAGACCATACATTTTGCACGCGCCTACTTCGGCCTGGTCATTTGGTATCGATAAAGATGAACTACCATTATATTCTAAAAAAAAACGCTGACGACTGAACTTATCAAGTTCCACGACTTTGTACAGAAAGGCCCATATGGATAAGAAAAGAAAACGTAATTTGAAATTGAGGACGTCACACTAACGCACTGGCGCTTGGGTTTTGGTGCGGAACTTATGAAATGAAACTTTTACCTTCATTTAATTCATCTGATAATAATCAGCCTATTGTCATGAAACTAACGAAATTGGATTTTTGAAAGAATACTTGAAAGCCTAAACAGACTGTGTCTTTAAGAAGCACTAAAGACATGGGTTAAATCACACCGGTCACTTTTACGCATTAGTTTTCGAGAGCAACAAATGATGCAGGGTAGTAAGCAAAATTTAACGATGCCCTTCATATCTTTAGTACGCTACATATATATCCGCTGCACAGATGCGCCATTACTGAGAAACCGAACCAATATTCTGCTTTGAACCTTCGTAGATAAACCTATGGAATTTCGCTGTTCTTGCTCTTTGTGATAGTTCCACTATCCAAACCACTATCTTGCTTCTTTGTTGTGAACTATCCACATAATTTCATTCTTTCGTGCTATTGATGCAGAGTAGCGGGTTAGGCATGCCTCCACGCAAACCAGTACAGGATCGAATAAGTCTCTCTCACACACTACCTCGCTGAAATAGGCAAGTCGCGTACTGGACGGAGCGCCGGTCCAGGAGAACGTCGAGCCACCCTACGGCAGCGTACCGGCAACATTCATAGGCCAAATATTGGGGGTGTGTATGTGTGTGAATTCTCCCTACGCCAGGCAGGGGGCTCTTTCTGCTGCCCAACACTAGTCGCATCTCGTGCAGCGTCGCGGTAACATGCGCATGTGGACACACGCGAATGATTTCGCTTGATCACAGTTTCATGGGCGTATTAGTTAGGTGCACTAACAAATCTCCTAAAAATAAGTATCACGCGCTTGCAATGTCTACGAAGCTTTGCTGAAAGCAACCAGATATAAGCATTTGCTTTTCGTTAATGCGAGAACTGGCGCATACGGAGGAATGGCTCTATGTTCTAAGGCGCGCAACGTCGGCGATATCGCTCACAGCTTACGCTAACCGCAGTAGCTTCAATCTGCATGAATATTAGGAAGTACCATTGTAGAACTAGAATATTATCCTAAATTTCTTCACTTAAGTTGTGTTGCAGGACTATTTGGCACGCAAGGACAGGTGCAGAAAATTAGTAGGGTTCTGATTCGAGTCGGTTGAAATACAACGCACACACTTGTGCAATGCGGCAGCAATTTTTACTCAATATCGTTGGGTACAACGTCATGAGAGCATGCTGACGTTGTTGAATATACCCATGAAAAATGTTGGAATCATCATGATATGAGAGTAAGAATGCGTTGGCTTTGAAGTTAAATGTAGCGAGATTTAGTTCAGCGCATACGTGTTTCGGTTGTGATGTTGGCGCAATGCCACTAATCAAACAGCAATTAGCCAATTCTCAGCAGCACACGGTAATTAAAATTGGGCCTTTGTTTCATTATGAAGCAACATTGCGACTGTAGCTGTTGGCTTATTTTTTCTCCCTATGATATAATTATATCGTAGCCGCTTTTTGTAATTCATGTAGCTGTAGATGATGAGATACCACTCGCAGCTGCGCTTAACCTCTACGTATAGCATTGCTGAGGTTTATATCTTGTTGGCCGCATAATGTTATCTTATTGGAGCAATCATTAATTACATAACAGCATGAAATTGGCATAAAAAAATCTGGGGAATATGAATCGCTAGCGTAGGCTTAGCAACACCGTGTCCAGCAAAACAGTTCTCTTTTTCGCAACTAGCCGGTAGATTCAAATGGAGTGCTAGACTGAAAGATTGGCCTGCACCACAAACGCAGGGCATAGCACATATTGGAGGTTGCACATCTAGACCAGAAGAGAACTGAAATGTCTCGCTTCTGCAGTTTTCTCCAAATTGTTTATCGCGATGGTTCATCAAACTAAACTCATTTACTCTATACTGCTTTCGTTATATTTTAAACAGGGGTATATATGCTGGAGCGAAGGACGTTAGACAGTTTCCTAGCCAGCGTTGGCAGACAACTACTGTCGGAGGAAGCTATCCTCGGCCCATGGCCTGACACTGCAATTTCAATGCGTGCAACAAAAGTATTGTTGAAGTTCCTGCAGGACACCAAGCTCGACGAGCGGCTCTAGCGAGGCAACTGTCACATATACATAAGCACTCACCACTTCTCTTATCATCATTATCCATCCCAATACTTTCACTCCCCTTCCCTCTTCCCCAGTGCAGAGTAGCAGACTAGAGCGCACTAGCTCAGGTCGACCTCTCTGTCTTTCCTATCAATAAATTCTATTCTCTTCTCTCCTCTCTTAAACAGGGGTGTCTCATCGACATCAGGATGTCTTTCTCAATCAGAGCAAGAAGAACTGTATTTCTCCTGTCTGCGACTTCTTAGACGTGAAGATAATGCCGTTGGAGATAAGCTTAGCGTTGAACAAAAGCATGTTACGACATTCCTGGCATTACCCGCCGTGGTTGGTCAGTGGCTATGGTGTTGGGCTGCTGAGCATGAGGTCGCGGGATGGAATCCCGGCCACGGCGGCCGCATTTCGATGGGGGCGAAATGCGAAAACACCCATGTAGTTAGATTTAGGTGCACGTAAAGGATCCCCAGGTGGTCGAAATTTCCGCAGTCCTGCACTACGGCGTGCCTCATAATCAGAAAGTGGTTTTGGCACGTAAAACCGCATAATTTAATTTTAATTTTAACATTTATGGCATTCAATTTGGCTAACGCTTTTCAAACCAACCACGCCTTTCAGTTTCAGTTTATTATTCATTCATAACAATTTGTTACGAAAAATGGTATGCAGACAGGGGTCCCAAAGTCAGAGACTGCACCGGGACCCTTGGATTAGAAGTTATATAAAAAAAAGTAAAGCGGGATACAGAGCAGAGAAACAAATTCTGACATAAGCAAAATATAACCAAGAAATTGAGTGACGACACACATAAAAGATAAAAGGAAGAGGAAAGATGCACAATCAATGGCAATTACACAGCTTCTAAATAGCAAAATAACATTGTAGGAAATTAATCAGACAGCAAATAATTATTGAGTTCATATTTGAAAGAGTACAAGGTAGATGACAACTTAATGGAATATGGAAGACTGTTCCAAAGTTTAAGTGCGCAAAAAGAGGAAGCCATCTTTCCGTAATTAGTATGACATAAAGGCAACAAGAAATTTCCTTGGGCTGCAAACCTTTTGTTATTGGGATTAAAAAGGAGATCAGAACTAACGAAGTTGTAAGAAACTTGTTGAGTTAGTAATTTGAAAAATAATATCTCTAAATGATAGTTAAACAAATTAGTAACTCGAAGAGTGCGGTTTGTACGTAGTTGTGAAGAGGCGTTAGAGAAGAAATGGCTTAGCGTTATAATTCGGATAGCCTGATTTTGAATGTGCTGAATAGAGGAAAGATGATAATGATAAGTATTACCCAAAGAAGCGATACCATAAATGATATGACTATGAATGAAAGCGAACCATAATGATAATAATGCTTCCTTGGAAACAAAATGCACGTGACTTGAGTAGTGCTCTAATGCCAAATGCTGTTTTTTGTTTGATGTGTGCAATGTGGTTAGTAAACTTAAGGTGGGGACCTAATTTGATACCGAAAAAAGAAACACAAGTCATGTGATGCCCATTCAGAAACAGAAGAAATGTCATGCCCATTCAGAGTTATGGTCGCAGAGCAAGGTAAATGTCTCAGTGATGACTTAAATACCGTGAATTGCGTTTTCGTAAGGTTTATAACTAGAAAACTGGCGCTACACCATTCAGTAATTTTTGACAGATCACTGTTTAGTTTCAAAGTTAGCGAAAGTAATGATTTATCCGAGAGGGCAGCAGTCGTATCGTCTGCGTATAATATAGGTAGGGTATAATTAAGGCACTCAGGTATATCATTTATATAAATGGAAAATAATAGTAGACCCAAAGTCGAGCCCTGAGGCACTCCTTGGTTAATAATTTTGCTTTCAGAGAAAGCCCCGCCTGCGTACACTGTTAAATCACGATTAAATAGATAACTTTTTAATAAATTAACAGCTGGACCAGAAATTCCAACAGACTCCAGTTTAGTAAACAAAACTGTGTGGTTTATTGTATCAAAGGCTAAGTAAAGTCTAAAAAGGCCGAGCCAACAAAGTATCCGACATCAAGTGAATATAATCAGTTAATGCTAGCAAAGCCAAGTTAGTCGAGCTTCCTGAACGAAAACCGAACTGACAGGGTTTCAGCAAGCTAAATTTGTTAATGTAAACGTTAACACGACGAAGTATTAATTTTTCTACAACTTTACTAATTGAAGGTAAAATACATATAGGACGACAGTTCGCGACTTGAGCTTTCTCACCTTTTTTATGAACAGGAATGACTTTAGCTTTTTTTAGACTTCTAGGGAATATACCGGTTTTGAACATAAGATTAATTAAGTTACTGAGAGCATCAGAAATAGTCGGAGCAACAAGCTTTAAATTAAATGCGGAAATTCCATCAAAACCAGGACTTGTGTCTTTTAAGTTGTAAATCTCAGTAAGGACTTCTTCAGATGTTACAGGAAACAAAAGGAAAGATTGGTCGCATCGGCTCGTATGATAAACAGAAGGAACATGGGTAGTATTATAAATTTCATAAAAGTGATTACTGAACGCTCGAGCAATGCTGTCAGTGATAGTCACATTATTGTAAATTACTTTTTCAATGGAACTGCCAGAACGCGGTACTTTCAAAAACTCGTTGATAAGTTGCCATTGTTTTTTTTTTTGGATCAAACTTATTTTTCGTCAATTGATTTACGTAATATTGCCTTTTTGATTTCTTCAATAAATTACTCAGCATGCTGCAATATTTCTTATAGCGTAATGTTAAATTAACATTGAAAGGCTGTTTTTTAGTCTTCCTATACATGTTCTCTTTTTTCCTCATGCTCACAAGTAGCCCATCAGTGATCCAAGGATTTTGCGGAAACTTAAATTTCTTTTTGCACTTAACAGTGCAAGAACAGTTAGCATGAACAGCTTTTAAAAGTAAAGAGAAAAATAACTGAAGCGCTTCTTCTGGATTTAGTTTGGTAGCTATAACTGTCCAGTAAATTTTGTCAATTGCATCAACAAAATTGATATTATCAAGACGAGACGTAAGATAACAGGGATCTGACCTAGGAGGGTTAGATTTGAAAGTGACGAATACAGGGTAATGATCCGATATGTCTATGTCAATTACACCAGATTCTGGTGAAGGCGAAATATTAGTGAGCGCATGGTCTAAGAGGGAGCTGCTTCCTTGAGTGGAAATCCTGGTGGCCGAGGTAATTAATTGGTCAAGCCCAAAGCCAAAAACACAGTCCGAATAAGCGCATACAGTACTATTGTCGACATCGAGCAAGTTAATATTTATATCGCCTACAATTACGACAGGCTTGTTTTCACTGGTAATTGTTTGAAGAACTAAGCTAAGATGACGAAGGAAATCAGGTATGGAAGAAGATGGAGAACGGTAAATACAGCCAATAATAATTACGCCACAATAATTTGGAAAAGTCAAGGCATCGGTTTCGATCCAAACAGTTTTGCAGTGAAATAGATCTATGGAAAGGTACAGTGTACGTTTATATTTAATGTGGGGTGCGACAAAAATCGCGCTACCACCATGTTGATATGCAACACGTTACAATACTCAGCCTGATAGGCATGGAACCCGTATAGATTGCTATCAGCCGGGCCAAGCCATGTCTCAGTTATGCAGATGAATGAAAAAGTGTGGGAAAGAGAGTCGATGATTGAAGATATGTTATCATGATACTTACGCAAGCTTCGCGCATTGAAGTGAAGCAATGAACAACCACCAGATTTAAGCAGTGATGTAGCTTCAGAAGGTGAAAACAAAGACATGTTTGAGGGAATGACTGAATGACTAAAACACAGACTAATCGCAAACCAGGTTAAGTGATGACGCTGAGGTCAGACTCGGAGCTTATGAAGGACACTGCTATTTTTAGTCTTGCGTGCTTTAATCTGACAGTTGTATGTCCAAAAGAACTGCCACTTATGCTGCTTCTCTAAAGCAAGAGCACGGCTGAACAGACCTTTGTTCTCAAATGTGAGGTGCTCATTGACATAAATAGGGCTATCATTATTACCAGAGAGCCCAATCATGGAGTTTCTCAGGCGTGCCTTTCGAGCCTTACGGAGGAAGTCATTCTTCTTGACACGGGAGCAAAATCGAACGACTAAATTTTTATGGGGTGATTTGCTAGCGACACGATGAACTGTGTCGATCTCCGCCACATCAATTTGACAGTCAATTACATCAGCGACAGTACTCAAAATGACAGAGCAATCCTCTCCTTGCGTTGATGGGATGCCTTTAATTTCAATATTGTTTAGCCTGCTGTACTGTCCCATTGATGCAATTCTTTTTGTCAGGGATTCATTCCGTGCTGTCAAAGCCTTGTTTGTAGCTGACAGTCCATCAAATGTCGTCCGCATTTCTTCATACTGCTGACTGATAAAACGTACACTATCAGCAAGTACATAAATATTGCGAGGGCCCTGCTCTTCAAGCTTTTGTACATTCCTTGCAGCAAACTCTTCAATAACAAAGTCCAGTTTGCCCTGAAGCAAGGATTCGAGCCGCTCAATCTTTTTGCATAGCTCAGCATTAGTAGGCATCTCACAGCAGAAGAAGTAACCACGGCCAAAAAAAAACCAGTGAGCAGCCGTCGCAAAAAGAACCGTGACGTAGGAAAACTTCCACGAAAAATGAAAACCAACCTGCAGGCAGTAGAAGCAGCAGGAAATAGTGTTCGTGCCCGTTGTTGCGACTGCTGCTCAATGAAGCTGGAGTCACAGCGGATCCGTTTATATCCTCTCCGTGCCAAGGTAGCGCAAGCGCAGCGTGGTCCAGGGATTTGAAGCACGTGCCAGATGATTGTACAGATGACTCGATGATGAATGAACAGCGCAGGGCGCAGATTGCAGGAACCAAGCAGAAACGAGGGAGCGGCTTATAAGAATCTGCAGGCAGTAGAAGTAGCAGGAATTAGTGTTCGTGCTCGTTGTTACGACTGCTGCTCAATGTTGCCTACCATGTTGGTTGACTAAAGTAAATTTCGAAGTTCGACGTACTAAACACTCAGCGAATATGTTTAATCATGAGGCGTTATAACGTGAGGTATTCCATTCTCATTTTATTCCAATTTCCTGACGTCAACTTTACGTAACCGCCAGTGCAGGAACAGACGGTGACATGCAAGTTAGGTTTAACAGCCCAATCAAACGCTCTCCTCGTTCATAAGATGTGATTTTTGTTTGAATTCAAAGCGAATAGAATTGACTACTGTGCCAGCATTATACTTATTAATTGGCTGACGAGCGGCGAGGAGCAGACAGAACAGGAGAGGGTTTCATTGAGGCTGAGCTTGCGCAGTGAAAATAAATAATCGAGTGAAGCCAGTGGTCACGCGCGTCTCCGCTTGGTCCGCTTCCCTTTGCCTATAGGTTGCGGTGGTTCTCGCCGATTATTGCTGCAGGGTGCAACCGGGCTTTATAAATGGTGCTAGAACGGATGCTTCGCAAAGAAAATTTGGAGGAACCATGTCGCTCGCTTGCGTAAAGGGGGCAGAAAACGTTCTACTGTCACGCAAGCTTTTTGTTACACGCTAAGAAATCGATTCTCGCCGACAGTTCCCAGCAGCCAGTACCACAGCATTCGGAAGGCAGTCGTGTTCTACTCCTTTCGGAACTGGGCACCCACTCTCTGTCTTTTAGAAAAAAGTCAAGCTTTGTTCTGCACATCAATGTATTGTAATGCATACACGTCAATTTGACATCACACGTTTTCGCCGTTTTGTGATGTCGAGTGACAGGCGAAGTAGGCGAGGCGCAAAAACAATTTGACCAACTTCAGAAAGCCAATGGTGACCCCCATATACGTAGAACCGTAAACAACTTTATTTCGTTTGTTCGGCCTTATGAAGCACAATCAGTGTGTAAAGGTCATGTCATGATGGGCAGTTTTCACGGTTTTCGTGAAGTCTTAAGACGGGCAAGTGAAGCGGCCTTTGCCTGTATGTCGAATTGCGGTGGGCTAACGAATGAAATGGAATCGAAACGTACTTCAATAGCTTTACATTAAGCGCCCCTGCTAACAACGAAAGATATTTTTCTGGTTCAGATGAAACGGAACGTTCTCTGAACTAATAAGATACCGTAACTGGCTGTTGTCCCTAACAACACTTGATAAGGATATCTAAAGGACTTCATTTCTACTTTGGGTCCAGAAACCTCCGCCGACATCATCTATAAAGCTTTACTGAACTGACGCAGTGTAGCTAGAATATCCCCTTCATCCTATTTGTGTCTACACCTTCGACAATAAACATTGTGAAATTTTCTCACTTCTCCTAGGATCAACATGTCACTGGTACAGGATAGCAGCGTTAAGACTGACTTCTGACGTAAAAAGACATATTTGAACCATATTTCTTACAGCAGGTACTGCTGCGCTTTTTTGTATTTGGCACTGCAGGAGCCACGGGAGAGGCCTATGGATGTGTTAACCACACTATGGGGTAGTGCGTGCAACCCCCTAGACCGCATCGCTGATATGAAGCTGTTCTTTGACGTGAATGTCGACGAGTGGCTCGTGATGGATAACATAGGCGCCTACACGTTGAGCTTTGTGAGCGGCTTCAACGGAACCGGATTTCCCACTGTTCACTACATAGCACCACCTTCGACCATAGATCTGGTTAAACAAACTGTTGAAAGTTCTCCCATACGCAGTGGCTACCACCAGCCAGAAGAAGCTCTCAAGATGAAGCCTCTATGGGAAAAACCTGAACTTGTGCAGGGGAACTGCTGTACAGTCATGTGACGTCAAGTTGTTACCAGCAGTCACCCGCACGAACTTCCTTATAATACATGCTGCACTAAAACTGATCAGATTGCGACACCCACTTCGTTTTACTTGATCTACCAATAGCACACTGAAGCTCTCGTTACGTTCCACGTCATCAAGAAAAACATTTTTGTTGGAGAAGTAGGTTCAGCGAAGCCTTGGAAACAAGGACGTCGCTCCTATCGCGTATCTCGCGACTTTCGCTTCTTTTTTTAGTGGCATTATGCCACACTTTGTTTATTAGTAGAATACCATTAAAGGAAACCTAAAGAGCCCGGATAATTATGTTCGGTTTGTTTACTTTGGTTCGGTTGCTTTGTTTACTGAGTGTTGGAAACTCAGCGCTGACGCCCGTTGTTGCAAATGGGTCGCAAGCCCCAAGGGTAGCGTTGGCCTGGCGGCCTGGGGCACAACTGGAAGCATCCGAAGGTCCCGGCAAAGCATGAGTCGACTGGTAACAGAACAACTTGTTTATTCTAGCATCGCAAAAGAGCGGGCGGTCAGGTCGACCGAAGTGGAGAGCCGGGAGAGCACGTAACTCAATGGATGAAATCGGAGCCTCTCTCGGCGTCCGGGGGCAGCTGCTTTTATAGTCTCGGAGTCGAGGGCAAGAGGGAACGCCTGATAGAGGCGCACGTGACGCGCGGCACGGACAGGCTGAGAGACACGTTGGGACGAGTGTAGTGACGCATCCGCCGGGCCGGCGCCGGTCAGACCTCCTCGCTTCACACTTGGGGAGCTCCTCTCCCCGGCTGCCGCGCTTTGACAAGCGTGGGCACCAACATGCACACACACACACACGCACACTTGAAGACACGTGGCATTGAAACATGCCTGGACGCGCTTGGCGGGGAGGCGTATCGGCGGCGCTGAACGGGCCAAAATGTCTGCCGCTTTGAACGAAGCCCCGGCGTCCGTTGCATCCGCGCCGGCTATACCGCGCGTTGTAGGCGAAACGTAACATGAGGAAGACGTGAAGAGGTGAAGCACTTTATATATGTAGTATATCCTCCGAACACTGTTAGATATGGTAAGCATAAAGAAGTGAATGTAGCAGCTAGTTTGTGTCGTGGTTTTGGCGTGGCCTACGGCTAATGGATCGACAAGACTTCGCTAGTTAGATTTCGAGGAGGTGCCGGTGATGTATCAAAACAAAAACACAGCTCCTGCTGCTAAAGTAGTTGGTCTAGTGACACGCAGTCGTGCTACTGAGTAGGTCCTGGGAGTCCAAATTATCGAACGGCACACTTTAAGGCGTTCAGTTTCGGTTGTTTTACACGCAAGCGTACATCTCCCGTCTGTGATATCGGCGACATTACGTGTGTCGCCGCGAGAGAAGCGAACACCAAAGGTGCAAGGCGCCTGGAGGTGGAGAAGAGAATGGCGCTCCGCGGAAAGCATGGAAGAGCGCATCGAGCGCACTAGAGTCACTGGAAAATATTTCAGAGTACCGCAAAGGTCGGGATTTGACTGGCAACACTGAGCGGCCACCGCCATATACCTTCCAAGCCGACTGCGTCGCGGGAAGGCCGCAGTGTTGGAAGAGCTTGATATTCGGTGACACATCGGGTTGAGTGTTTACTGAAGTACAAGTACTTTGTGCCCGGAGATAATGGTTGCTAAGAACGAAAATAAAATTTTATTTTGTGCGAAGTAATGCAGCAGGTGGTTGTTTTGCACGCCTATCGCGTTTACTGCTGGAACTGTGCTACGATTGTGGGCAGTAGCTTAGCGCTGCTATCGGGAGCTTATGCACGCGTTTTTTTTTTCCCTTCCGCGGAGCGGGCTACGAAGGAAACATTTCGTCACTTCGAGCGGGAATGAGGCAAGCTTGTGCTTTTGGGCATGAACATCGTGGACCGCCCCATCGGCTTCTATTGAATGTTTCCAAGTAGGACGAAACTAACACCTGACAGTGTCACAGGCACGTACGTTCATTGTGTAATTTCACAAGCTAAATCGGATACATTTAATTTAGTTTGTAAACGGATACCGCGCGTTCTCGATTCTGCCGGGCGACTTCGTCCGCCGTATACGCACGACACACTGCGACTTCCGTGTGCGCACCGGTGTTTGGCCGTGATCGCGTAAGACGATCTGTGCACAGCAGGCGTAAAAACCAACTTCGATTTCCATTTTGCGCACTAAATCTTGTGGAAGGCCAATATGAGACATTTGCGTGATTACAGGTACGTAAGTTTACTTCTGTACACTGATAATGAGCGAGAGTTTGCTACATTGCGATTTATGAACGCGGCTGTCTAGTGCGTGCATGAGCGGCTACTCTTCTCAACTTATTTATGACTGTTTTCTTAGACTGCCAAGATTTACTGCCTCTGTAAAAAAAAAGTAACGCCCGCTGGTGACGCAGTACTTCTTTTTTTTCTAAGTTACATAGGCGATGTATAAAATTCTTGTGCTTTTAGAGCGGTTTATGTAACATGCATAGTGACAGAGTCAAACTAAAGCTACTGGGTGTTCTGTTGTTTTGTATTTCTTGTTATGCATCAAGCACAACGTTATTTGGGTATGCACCGTAGCATTTCAACATAAAACATATGTATGCTGACTTCAGTTCATTGCATGTGCTCGGCTTACAAGCTGAATATTTAAAGCATGTGATGTGAATATCACCTGGCCATTGGTTTCAAGCTCGAAATGCGTATGTATAAATGAGCAAAGGATAAGTGGAAAAAAGGAAGTATCATGGGCCTCGCATTGACCATGTTTTTATTGAGTGCGATTGTCACGATCTCCGAAAAACAATTGCCATATGGGTCGAGTGACTCGAGGCGGGAGCGCGCTCACGTGCGCGGAGAAATCATGCGAGTACCTGGTGCACGTGAGGACGTGGATTTCTCGCGCGTCAAGTGTGCCTTCGCGCGCCACGAGCACGGAATAACCGCGTGTGTTGAGCAACAAACGCGTATACACGTGTACCCGCGTCAAGCGTGCAAGACGCGAACGATCCCTACAATGAACTCCTATTTTCGTAGCATCGCTAACGCCACGTGCACTTCACTTAAATATCTTCTAAAACAGTGCCGAAAAGCACAAGCAAGGTGTACTTATATCTCGCACACGCGCGTGTATTTTGTAGGCTTGAAGTTCTCCCGGCCGATTCTGTGTAACCACGCAGAACGACGCTCTCGGTCATTTTGCCCGGTCGGAATGTAGGCAAAAGTCTTTCCAGACTCAGTTCGGTTGCTGCATCCTAAGGCGCAGCAGGCAGGCATGATTTCCTTGCAGTCAAATGCGAGCGCGACAATCGGAACATAAAAAAAAACGTAGGGAACCTGCGCTGCCTGCGCTATAACTCAGCCGGCCCGCCCGGCGCTTGGAAGGTATATGGCACCCCAAAGTCACGTGGTACGGTTGGGCCAATGAACGCGTCGGCGGCGCGGGGAAAACGAATGCGGTACTCTGAAATTTTTTGCGTTGACTCTAGAGCGCACGGCAAAGCAACGCCACCTAGAGGAAAATCTAGGTGGCGTTGAGCGGAGCGGGAAAGGAGAAAGGAGGTTTCCCAAAAAAACTTCTTGGGCAAGTTCGTGCTTATATTTCCTAGGTATACTTTGTGGCGCAAAATACATTTCTTGAAAGGGACGGTCTTCCTTTCTTCTGTCCCTTTTCATGAAATGTATTTTGCGCCACAAAGTATACCTAAGAAAGGAGGTGAAGCGTCGAGGAGGAGCAGGGTAGGCGGAGGCACGCTGTGTCGATCTCCTCTGGCAGTTGCTTTGTGCGCTAGGGACGCACCGGGTTGGTCTTGCGATTTCGAGGCTGAGCAGGCCGAGCGCCGAGCGAGAAAGACGGAGCAGTGACGCAAGCGGAGGCAGGCCGAGCGCGAGTCGAACAGCCGTGAAGTCGTCACCAATCGCCGGGCACGAACTGAACAAGTCCGGCAAAATGCGCAGGCTTGGCGTGCCCAGGATACTGCACAAGAGGTGGAAGGAGAAGACGGGGTAAGGGAATGGTGTGCATAGTAGATAACCAAACTACCCGAAATAATAGATACTGTTCATTTTGTTAGCGCGCCTTACCACCTTTCCCAATGGCACTTTGCACTTTATAAAGATCGGAAAACGGACATAAAGCATACAAAATAAAAATAAGCTTACTTACAGCCGCACTTACACACAATCAAAGCATCTTTAAAACATTCTGTAGACAATGCACAAAAAAAGGAATGACTAGTCCAGACCGAGACGCTCTCGTGCAGCAGTTATTTGACAGAGTCGTTGACGCCGTGTTTGCCTATGCCCAAGTCACCTTCTCGGAGATATAGAGGCGCAATTCGTATTTCCAGAGGAATACTCTGTATGTCTAAAGTATGTTTAATGAGAAAGACCGAATTTCACTAAGTAAGCGGAGGCTTGAAGTGATCAACAGTGGACCAACAAGAAATCCTGCTTGAGCCAGAGCTGGTCTTCAGCGGCATTCCTTGTTGAACAACTGTTGATCGCTCTAAAATGATATTAGCAAGCCCGGTCGTTATCGCCCCGTTTCAAGTGCGTGACTTAATTAGCACATCTATGTAGTACGTTACCGTCTTTGTAAGCGAGGATGGGAAGGGCTTTTCCCGCCTACTTGAGAGCAAAAAAAAAAGAAAAAAGAGGAAGAGATTATGTGCAGAATACCAACGACCCAGCGAAGTATAGGTTTCAAGACAAAGCCACCGCCGTGCACGTATTGTTATACACTTCAAGTGTTTACTCAATAAAATAGCATTTCGGATTCCAGTGGAACTTTATCAGTCCTCGAGTATCCTAGTCACTTGTTCCGCTTACCCGACGTTTGGCCAGAGAAATCCACACTGATGCTGGAAAATACAGCCACTGTCTACTGCATTCACGTTGTACAGAACTCTCCTCGGATCCGAAATTCAAGGTTTCCACGCGTTTTGAGACGGGCCTACCCAGGTGGCTGCGTCAGTACAGGCCTATCATGATATTCGCACGCGCACTATGTGTCTCCTCAAATTGTTTTTCGACCCAGTAGTATTGCAAAAATGATTTAGGTGAAGCCGGGAAGTGTGATTTAGGCGGACCAGCTGTATGACAGATTAACAGAACATTTTGCCACATACAAGACCGGTACCTACGCTCGCAAGGGATGTAAGGAAGTTTTATTCTCACTCTATCAGGTGAGACGCAGCAACGCTGCGCGTGGCCTTGGAGGGCTGCACAGGTGTCGACATAACTTATTCGAGGCGCCCGTCAGCAGGGCGGCAACCATATCGTCATCTCGGCTGGCGTCTATACGCTCCTTAACTTCGACGCCAGAGGCACTGGTACCCAAGACAACGGCGGCGCTGTCAACGGCGCTGGTGTCAACAACTCTCCTGTGCTGGGCATCCTGCTCGCCGACGCTCTCTAGAACGCGCTGACCGACAGAAAGAACAGGAATTTCAGGACTGGTCAACAAATGTTCGGTAACGCGTACTGTATGAGAGAGATCCTCGGACGCATCCTGGCACCTGATCCGAAACACCTCCTCCTATCTTCGCATTCCATGGCTTGTACCATTGTTACTTCGACCTGGCACCGGATGCTGCTGGCGTTCAGCCTCGAAACTTTTTCGGCCAGTCAATTACTTTTCCTGTTATTTGTCCCTGCTCCACTCCTGCCAGACTTTCGAGTTGAACAATGTCAATGATGGGCTGAGGCTGTCCATGTCAATTCGGCACCTGGAAGCTTTCTGCGATGCCTTTGGTTGTGCGTCGGAACCGCAGTTCAAATCGGCCACTGTCCTGGAAGAATCTCAGGAAGACTGCCTTGGTGGGTTTCTATCCCACTTATTGTTTAAGTGCGGAAGTTGGACGTGAAAGCTGTGCTTTTATTCCGGGTTAACGCATAGTTTCGCTTTCTTTTAGTAAAGCGTTACTTTATTATTAAATTAAAACTTTGTGAAATGCTTTAATCGTTCTTGGCGCTTTTTAAGCGTGTGATGTGGAAGTAACTTGAACTAGGACAGACATTAGGACTTCAAAGTGCTTGATGTCGTCACGTTACCCAGTTGCTTTACGTTATTGTGCGCCTGTTTTGTGAAACATGTGCATTGGTAGCTGAATATGATGAACATGGGTCACTTTGCCCCCTTTATATTTGTATTTTCGAATGAGCCACTTTTGTCATTTTGTTTTGCCTTGTTTCATTTATTTCCTGCCACTTTCGGGAACGTTAGCGTTCTAGAATGAAGACTTCAGTTGCATTTTGCTGTCGACATACAACTCACCACCTGTTATGTATGTTAAACCAAGATTCTATATCCTCTTGGGCTTTCGTCAGATGTTAGAGTTATGCCTTCTTTAATCTTCTGTTATGAAATAGATAGTCTGGAACGTGGCGTGACGCTTAATCATCTATCTGCTGTTCTTTTTTTTGTGTGTGTCGTTTTAATTGGTTCACAAGGTGACGGATACATATAGAAATTTCAAACTGATTAAGGTAAATTCTTGCAGCATGCCTTGCCTTGGATTCCTTTTAGGACTAATTACTGCGACAAGATCCAACAGCATCTACCTGGCATCTGCAGTGATGCTGCACACTGCGTTTTGCTTGTAAATTTACAAATGACAATGACTTAATTCTCGAAATTGGCAGTACACCGAAGCACAATAAGCTGCTGAATGACAACGCAGAAAAATATTCACACTGACCCCTCTGTCATTCGAACACCTACAGACTTTGTCACTTGCGAGAGGCATGATTTGTGTATGCAGGCCTAATATTCAGTTATGTCCGTAAAACAGGGCACGAAATCATCAGAGGTATTATGGAAACACTTCGTATCCTCCTGAATTTTGTTTTCAATCTATCCACCTGAATTGTGCTTTAAATCTTAAGAAATGTTGCTAACAATACTTCCTAACATTCGAATTTCCTTTCACATTGTATAATTAGAAGGTTTCACGGTAACCGATTTCACAATAAATGCATTTGAAAGTGAAATAAAGGATCGACATTTTTCAGCACTTCTTCAAATAAAGGAAAGAAGCGTGATCAAGCGTACGCATTACTCATGTGACCCCGATTACGTTGCAGTTAAGGTCAAGCGCCGACTTCAAAATGTGTTTGCCATCGTTCACGGAGCAGCCGAATTTGTTGTTAAACAATAACTTGGAACCCTCGTCGTCGGCTTTTATTCGAAGAAGCAATCTGCAGACGAAGTAACAGTTGGCAGAGTACCATTACACTTTTGTCGAAATCCCGGTTTTTATGGTCTGTGGAACAGCTATGGTCGACCAACTGCATCAGTTAGTTCGATGTTGTCACAGGAAGTATTCACCGAATTAGGACGTACGCTTCATATTCTTCATTTGACATCTAGTATGTTTAGAAGAGACATGCGCTTCCAAGACAGGGCTAAGTCAGTGTTGCTGGGGGAGGCCTATGTTCTGCAGTGAGCACAAAGAGGCTGATGGTGATGAAAAATGGCAGCATATGTGAAAAGCTATAATTTCACCCATGCGCGAAACTGATTTTTATCACCGGCGCTTTAAATTACATAAGTCAGTTGCTTTCGTGATAACTATTTCGTAAATATTATTGAAAAAGGTATTGCTCTTACATCCAGCGTAGACTAATGGGATAAATCGTAGTATGAGCAAGTACTTACCTGGCCTTCTTGTCTTTGACCTTGTGCAATTCCTCGATGCAATCAAAAGTCATCAGTGTGACGCCCCGTTCCTCAGCGAACTTCATGTGAGATGTGCTTTTTACAGGGTGGGCGTAAATAATGCGATCGGGATGAACACCCATTTTCAGAATAGTCCTTATTTCGTTCTGATGCAAAGAAAGAGCACCGTTGGTGAACAATACATCGGGGAACAGTGCATAGGTCACCATTACAGAAGACGGACAGTGTCATGCATTGCTAGTAATAAGATATACAAAAAAAACGTAAACAAAGAAAAAATCGTACGGGTTCTTTAAGTACAGGCCATATACAAGCAAGTACTGGCGAACTCTGAGCTAACCTGAAAACAAAAGGTGCTAAGAACGAGATAATTGTAGGAATACATTGTACCAGCTCAATACCGCCGGACGTCCCCACAACGTCATTTTGAATTTTTTTTTTTCATTGCATTCCAAACGATGCGCTATTTCGTTCTAGGAAAATAAACAGCGCAGCGTCTGCTTGAGGAGGTAAAAACTGTTTATAAGATAAAGGTCAGATGGATTAGCCCGAGTTTGACTACTCTATCATGCAACTCTGCTTCAGAATAAATGTAAGGGGAGATAAAGACGGTTATGCATAAAATGTAGACTACACACAACGCTGTCCTATACGTGTCATTAAAAGGTACCTACGGCCGCGGCCAACGGCACAGTGGGAGGCGAGGCCTCGCCAGACGACGGATTTTTGCCTCTTGCCTATATTTTTTTTGGGGTGGGAAGGAATAAAAAGAGCGAAATAGGCTTTGAACTGGATACATTAAGAATGATACCCCATTTAAATGATTGAAGGCCACTCCTCTATCTGTTGGCTTCGTTGTTTGCCAAGATTCAATTGGCACTAATTAGATTCACACTCCAGTTTGGAATGATGTTCACTTCGTGGTTGGTCAGGAAAACTTCATGTGATGAATAGGCCACTACTATGCTTGTTACCCTCTCTCTCCCTTCTTTCTATCTCCTTCTCTCTTCCGCCAACGTAGAGTAGCCAACCGGACTATTGACTGGTTAGTATCCCTGCCTTCCTTCTTATCTCGCTCTCTATTGCGCTCAGCTGCATGTTCGCTTACTTAATCAACACGTTTTTTTTCTGAGATCAAGTGCCATCACCCTTTGGATTTGGTTATTGAGCAAAAGGGGTTGTTCTCCCCAAGGAAATGTAAGGTTCCTATGCACAGGCAACATAGAGAAAGTCACTCGATGAATCTTTGATTAAGCAATTTCTCTATCCACCACGCATCATAAGGTCAATCACTGATTCCTGAATTACGAATTATACTCTGACATGGACTCGTCCTTACCGTGTTCGAGCAATCAAAGTTCACTCCAAGAGAAGCTAGGACCACAATAAGAACGGGGTCTCCATTTGTTTTGATTGCTGGAAAGCAAGAAAGTGTGGAAGTAGAACCTAATTACTCCCCATGGTCTCCTGACAGCTACTACGCCCGGCCAGGGTGTAGTAGCTGTGCTACTAAAATATTTTATAGGTTGACAGTTTTCATTGTATGGGTACTCTATACGAAGAAAATAGCTTATGAAGGGTCGAGCTGCTCACCGCAAAAAGGCGTCACGCGCGGTAGGTGCTGGCGCCATGAGTTCCACCTCCTGAACCATGTCTCTCACATCACAGACGAAAAATGAGTCGTCTTCTTTCTGTGTCAAATGAAACGTTCGGCGAAATGCATATGCGCTTTGGTATGACATATTTATAGGCTGATTTAAAAATTAGAGTCAGGCTCATGCGATAGGCCACTCGGGCCTTCCATACTTCCCTTAGCTCGGTTGGGCTAACGTCTCCCACCTTTTTATACAGGGTGTTCCCGCTAATCTTGGTCATCGATTTAAAGTATGCCGATGCACTCTAAGACGACGGGACAAAATGCATGTTACTGACTAATGTATGGAGTAAGTCACACTTTTTCGTATTCGGCTTTATTGCATATTTGTCAAGGTTAATTAACCAACTTCGGAAGCAATGAAGTTAGGAAAACATTTCTATTAGAAACTTGGAGATCGCTTTGAAAAACGATCGGCTTGACATTTGTTCATACACCTTTAAAAGCCTTTCTACTTACTTTTCTATAAATAATATCTTTACGTACACCATTGACATATCTTCTTCTAGCATTTGTACTCCGTCAAAAGGCTCGTTACCTTTGAATAAAAAATGTTTTAATATATACATCATCAAAATATTTTTTTCTGGATGACATGTATCCTCAGTACGTCCACAGCTCGTACCGTCTGCCAAAAATATTTAGAATGGGAAGTAACTTGAGAGTTCTTGATACATTTTCTAACACGCAATAATGCCGATATATGGCATACTCAGGAATCATGCTCTTTGTTTTAAATCACAGTTCCAATCCCAGTAGGTGGCGAATGGTTCATGGAGTGCTACTAAAATGCTTAAAGAAATATGTTCGTAAACTGTTAGAACTAATCTTTTTCATGGTTGTACTGGACTACGCGAGTGTGCGGTGGCGTCAGCACACTTCGAGAAAATTTGCTTGCGCTGCACCACCTGACCGGTGTGATAGCGGTGTAGTGTGCAGGCTGCGCACCAGTTACACAGCTTTATCCCGCCCTTGGGGCTGGTTAATTAAAGGCGGATTAACACTTAAGTCTTGACACCGCCCGCCTGCCGCACGCGTGCGGTCGTGCGAAAAACTGAAATTTCGCCGACTAGTTGATACATCTTGGTGTACACTGTGCTCGCACATGCAGCGTAAAGCAAAATATGTGAACCAGTCTGCGAGCGTACCAAGGGTAACTCGGCCCTCACCACGCCCTGCTATTCCAAGGCCACCAGTTAGCTTTGCAACGACAAAATCAGGTCAGTGCACTCCGTGATATAAATAGTACGCCCTAAGCTGCAACATGTTAGCACAGTCGCGTCACGATATTTGTTAAAAAAAAGGAAAAGAGCCGAAACTTAGCGTAACACGGCACTGAAACGTTGGCGCTCAAACATCCAATTGTCTGCAAGATACAGCTGCTGCTGAGGGAGAGCGATTGTTGACCTCAGTAAGCGCACAGGTCAAATGCAAAGAAAAGCTGAACTCATTGCAAGTGACACCTTTCCGTGAAACAGAGAATTAAATTATCGTTACTGTATAAAACTAGCTTTGTTCGCGTCCCCTTTTCGCGCGCTTTCGCCCCTGCCTCCTACCGACGGCTTCTGCACATTAAAGGAAACTAATAGGACTTTGCGGCAAAGTGACGGCAAAGTAACTATGCCAACTGATCTGCTTTACGGCGATCGCTGCTTGCTGTGTGAGAAAACAGATCGAAATAGGATAATTAAGCACTACTAAAGTTCAGTTCTTTCGCTTCATAACACGGCGACAAAATTCTAAGCTCCGACAAGGTTTCGCAGTGCCCTTATGACATTCGTAATTATGGCATTCCGGGTACGAAGAGCCAGGTTATCAAAGGCCACGCTTTTGCCGTGCTTCGGGCGTCCGAAAACCACTAACGGCATAGCCGCCACGCTTCGGACATCTAGTTAACCATAAAAGTACTACTACACTGGATTTGAGCGTCATTTCGCGCTGGGCGCCATGAAGCAAATTTTTGTCTATTGAAAGCGGCAAGAGCTAAAGGATGATTTTGCGAAAAATAAAATAACCGCACAATTTAACCTATATGATTTTATTTTCTAATTTTAATAGATTTGCAGATAAAAAGGCGGTTTTATGAACAATAATTTCTCTAAAGATAAAATTATACAGCCATTAAGCCGGCTGTCTTGTCAGATTCATTTTCTACCTCGGCCGCAAGGTACATTCCTCCTTCTAAGTGCAGCTCCCAGAAGGGGATGCACACACAAAGGCCCACCACCCAAGTCACCTAGAGGTGATGAATGTCTTGGTGTCATTCAACGCTCCCAAGCTAGGGGTTGGGGGTGCACGTAAAGAGGGGCTTTATGTTGGCGGTGGTCAAGGCGAAACGGGTGGGTGGGAAGAATGCCGCATGCCTCTCTCGCGCATGCGCACACGTTTGGCAGTGGTCCCGGTCGAGGCAAACAAGGAGACCATCACCATCGATATCATTTCTTTTGCGACGCCGGCTCGGTACGGTCGGAGCGATGTAGGTGTTTTTGGTCGTGTATTGTAGCAGCAATCTAGATATTTTGCTGCTGTTAATGCGTATGCTCTGTTGTGGCTCGTTGATCGATACACGCAACCAGCACCGTGCTTCCGAAGCCCACGGTGCTTTCTTCGTTACGTGATGTGTACGTTTCTGCACCTTCTTTGCCAGCCGCGATGCAGTGTCGTGTAAAGTGATAGTGATTTAATATCCGCACTGCACGTGTTTTAAACTGCACACTGCGCAAGCAGCGAACAGCTGTTCCTCAAGACAGCACTGCGCCGAAGTTTTGTCTGTCTATAGATTATAATAAAAGGTATGTTCTTTCCTATGCTGCATTTCGGGTAGGTTATTATAGCGCAAACTCTAATGACGTGAAATGTATTAAGAACTATTTTCTTACAAACTGGAACTACGCCGCGTCATGCGGTCCGCTTGAAGTTGCTATAAAGACGAAACGTACAAACACTAATTCTCACAGCGGTCGCGATGGCTTAATGTGTGGTAAATGTAGTCTGATCATGGAACCCATTCTTTGCTCTTGCCTAATCTGGTTGTACTGGATGAGAGGTAGTGATGTATTGAGCGCATAGTTTCACGGTTCACACTTCCATAGTTGCACTGGTTGGACAAGTGCGAATGTGGTGACTGTCCACATAAATGACTTTTTGAGTGAGTAAATTATTTATGCAGACAATTGGTTAAGAAAACATTTTGGGAAACTGAAATTAGTCAGGCCGCAGCTTTGGGGGGTCATAAGAATAGCTTTAGGCTGTTCCCTCTTTTGCGGAAACGACTTTGCATACTTTACTAATTTTAATAACACGTAGCAAACACAACACAGCAAAGGATATGCACTGCAATATGTGTCCCATCCTTGCCATTTCCCCTACAACTGTACAGGGTTGACTGCTACAATTTTTGCATTCATGTGAACTTGCATGTGAACCTTGTTAAAAAGCTGTTCTATATATATGTGATGCGCCAACCTGAACATGATGTTAACACTGATCATCTTGTTCCTGTGCAGGGTTCATTCTGCAAACATTCTCAGAGACATCAGCTCTGAATGTAAAAAAATATGTTATCATCGATGCATGCTAGAGATTATGCGACAGCTGCCAGGCCGTAATCAACTAAGTCATATTTTATTTAATTTTTTTATAAATTTCACTATTACCTTACACACAATTTTTAAAAATATGATTGTGTGAATAAACTTCTTTTATTGCAAACTTTCATCTGTTTTCCATCTACATGCGACATCTAGGTTGCATATTGCATTATACGAACATGTTCGCACATAGAGACAAATGTTTACACTATCCTACTAGGTCGTATGTAGGACAAATGTTACTAGGGGGCTAGTAAAACGTCTGTAGCAAGTACATAACCACATGCGCAAGTAAAATATGGCCACAATGTTTCTATACAGCCTAAAGACTTGTGTTGGTTGACGGCTACTAGAATGTTTACAGACTATCTATGAACATGTTTCAATTGAAGTACCGTGGCCAGGCTAGCTGTTGGCAGGGTTTTACTAGGGTGGATAAAAACAAATGTTAGTAAGTGATTGTTAGGAAGTTGGCCGAACGTTTACGAACACTCTCCAATTGGAAGAATGTTAATAGCTGGTTGGTAGGAAGTTGGCAAAACATATATGAACGTTCTTCTTTTGAAAGAATGTTACTAGTGTTTACAAAGACAAATTTTCATAGTAATTTGGTAAGAAGTTTGAAGACATCCTATGAGCACGTTACTGTTGGGAGTTGGTGGCCAATTGTTTCTAGGGTGTTACTAGAGCGTTGTTAGGATGTATAAACACAGTTGGTAAGACTTCGATTGACTGCTGGTAGGTTCTAGTAACAATAGTCTAAAGATGGTCTAAAAAATGTTGCTAGAAATTTTTATAAGGGTGGGGGGACACTTAGGGATAGCCTGTGTTACCTGTTTCTGCACAATATGACGTGCCACTTCTTGAACTGTGCCTCGCGTGAGGATGAACGTCTCACTGGTGCCTTCAGAAGACATTTTTGCCTGCACAAAACAGATCTGAAAATTAGTCAAAGTGCATCTATTGCAGAGTATGGATATTACGGAGCAGTCGAAGAAAACTCAAAGAGCCCAATTTCATTATACATTCTTCATACCTGAGGTACACAGTGCACAGGGGTTGATATTGTTGCTTTATAAACATGATACAATACCGCAATAAAAGAAATAGAATGGAATAAAATGAATCGTTGCATTTCACTTGCTCGAATTTCCTTTTCTTTCATTATCAAGTGCCTATAGAAACCAACGCCATTCTGACGATGACGCCTTTGCGGCACAAGAATATTTCACCAAGTTCTGGAGTATTCAGATCCTTTGCGGCCGGCTGGAAAAAAAAGTATGCGATGGCTACCCGTATAACATTTCGATCATTTCTGAGTACGATGAATCTACTAAGAAAACGAACTGATCTTGAATACACGCAGCGGAACTTTACGACGTAACCCAAGTATGCTACGACAACATCTAGGTGGTGTCGTAATTATTCCTCAACATAGTGTTTTCCTTGCAATCAGTTACACGCGTAGCTTGTGAAAAAATGCTGATGCTTTCAACTCATCGGCTCTGCCCCATGTTATCTCTTGATCCAACGTCCTTCCAGATTACATCGCGTGCGACTATTATGCCACTGAATTCCAAAATGGCCTTAAGAGTTGTTTTACGATTAGGAATTAATATATTATCTTTCTTGTTTTCGATTTTCATAACTAGCATTAGCGGAACTTCCATAAAGAGCAAGCTAATTTCTTTTTACTTTTGGCTGCTATCACGGATCAAGTGTCAACTTTTTTCATTTCTTTTTTTTGGTCACTGCTTGCCAGCATTTTTGTAAGTTTACGGTCTTGGAAATGACGATGTGTATTTTGTGCCGTTTTGTGTCTTTTTCTTTATTGTGTGTCTGTGCGTGTGTGTGTGTGCGCGTGCGTGCGTGTGTGTGTGTGCGTGTGTGCGTGCGCGTGCGCGTGTGTGCGTGCGTGTGTGCGTGGTTGCGCGTGTGTGTGTGTGTGTGTGTGTGTGTGTGCGTGTGAGTGCGTGTGTGTGCGTGTGTGTATGTGGGTGCGTGCGTGCGTGCGTGCGCGCGCGCGTGTGTGTGAGTGTGTGTGAGTGTGTGTGTGTGTGCGTGTGCGTGTGCGTGTGTGTGTGTGTGTGTGTGTGTGTGTGTGTGTGTGTGTGTGTGTGTGTGTGTGTGTGTGTGTGTGTGTGTGTGTGTGTGTGTTTAATAATACGCTTGCTTGTAGCGTTAACTGTATATTTGTTGTACACTCCCTACATTAATGCTTGCCGCATTTTTATTACTGTATTTTACTGGGTATGCCGCCTACTTCCGTTTAGTATAAGGGGTAATATTGTGCTTACAGCGCTTACAGCGCTTGTTCCTCTGTGGACAACTATTTTTTTTTAATTATCTGAACGAGCGCTAACGCTGTGCCATGACGACTCCGAATATATCGCGTGCGCTAAAATTAGGTACGCAACATTTGTCAAGCCCGTGTCACAAGAACTTGTTGCGAATGGTTGTAAATAATACATTTACGATCAAATGCCAACATCCTCACCTGAAGCCAACGGCAGCTTAAATAATGCCCCGTCCTTACCATGTGAATTCGCGGCGCAAGTCAGCTATGACGCACGAAGGCTGGCAGAGGGCAAGAACGATCGCTGCTTTGAAGTTTCGAAAGAGTATTGCAAACTACAGTGCCGCCAACTTGCGTGCTTGCCAATCTTCTAAGCACGCGCAAAGGCTCAGAGGTGAGCGCTGGCGCTATTATGTTTCTCATGCCTCAAAGTCCACAGAAATACAGGCGGCCAATCATCTAGTGGGGATTCTGCGTATACAAAAAATGAAATCAGTGTTTTAGTATTCGTTCGTGAAGCGCGAGCACGGTAACAGCGCTTCATTCAGGCTCAAACGAGCCAAAAGGAATGCGCTGAATCCTAACGTTTTGTAATTACGTTCTCGCACGCAGCCTCGCCTGTCTGCGAATTCAAGCCTGATGGCGTAGAATTTGATTAAGCGAACCAATAACACCACGTTCTGCTTATATAAACAAAGTGCACGACGAGTAGAAATCGTGTTAAAGCGTGCAGACAAATGGCAATATCCTTAGTGAACTACACGTGCAATATCTACTACGTTATGGCCCGCAAGAAATTACGCAAGCCTGACGCATACTGTGCTACGAGAGACTCGCAACTACATCGTATAGTCGTGTGGAGAATGTTGGTCTGACGTTCTCCCTCCCAATTTGATGAATCTGTGTCTTTCTTCTTAACCTGTAGCGCTTACCGGACGGCATAGAGAGGAGTTTCTTGTCTTTGCTGAAAATATTTTGGCATAAGATGGCGCAGCAGGTTATGGTGATAGAAATGCCGTGAAACGAGGTCGCACTTGCCACGAAACTTAGTTCAAGGCGTTTGCAAAATGAAATAATAGAGTAAAGCAACGGCGCCAACATGCGCTCCTCGCCACTCCGCAGACGCCTGTCAAGCGAAAATGGCGCTGAAGCGCGACTGTAAACAAACGAAGCCGGCGTGAGGGCCCACGTGATGCCATTAGGCCAATAGCGACGCGGCGTCGTCCTCGGCCAGAGCGCGCGAGGAGAAGGCGGGATTCTTAAAAGCGTGGCGCTACATTACGAAGTTTAAGGGACTTTAGGTACACGCAGTGGCGAACGGCGGCGGCAATGCGTTCCAGCTTGGGCAGCCGCCCCCGAGCCGGCGCTCTGATGGCCTCGGTTCTTTATTCTATGGCCACACAGGGGTGGCAATGGAAGAGGAGCGAAGAGAGCAACACGCGAACCTTGTGCGAGAGATGGCGCAAGGAGCGCGCTGGCCCTAGTGTTCCTGTATATGCTCCCGCAGGGAGCAGAGTTGCGCATAACTTTTCCGGCACCGCTCGCACCGCTATTGGCCGAGCGCGAAAAATGACGTCAAATGATCCGCGCCGCTGCGAAGCCAACTTTACGGGCGCACCGCCGACTCATGCGAACTCGTCGTTTCCGTCAGTACCATCGCCATTGCAATCAGTGGACCGTCGATCGTGCGTTCAGAGGAGCAGCTAGAAGCTCTTGCATCTTGAATCTTTTTCTACTTGCAGATTTGCTGCTACTAAATAGTAAGCACTACTACTACTAAACAGTAAGCACTACTAAATAGTAAGTACTACTAAATAGTAATAGTAAATAAAAGTAAGCTTTGCTTAAAATGTGCACATGTCAACATTTGAAATGCGCTTAAATCTGTGTCTGCACCGCATGTATCGAAAACGTGCAGCTGTTGTGAACGATGGTTAGTGATAAATGGCGCTCTGTTAACGATCACTGACATAACTGCAGGCACGATAGCTCTCTTGGCGACGGTCATTAATCGGCTGGTTTCGGCAGCCAAAGTGCGCTAAGTGTCCACTTTACGTGTGTGAAGTTCTAAACGCTCTAAAACATTTCTTGCTTTCTGACCATGATAAGACAACTTCATATGCATGCTGAAAATCATTGAACCGCTTTTTGTGTAAATGTACTGCGCGTTTGCGAGCGAACTTTGGAGCTGTTCGAGCCACGGGAATACTTTATTTTGGGGAATCGAAGGCGGTCCTACCCCCTATTTGTACGTTCGTGTGTGTGTTTGTATATGCGTGTTTACATAGGTACATACAAAGTTTCGCTTGGTTGGAAGCCCACCCCGTCCGGCTGCACGAATGACTCATTCGAGCGTAGCCTGTATTAAGAAGTGCCCTTTGCTAAGCGCCTGCGAACAATTGGCGCTTGTAGCTCGCGACCACTAGAGAAAAAGGCGGAACACCACGCGGCATTTGGCTCCTGCGCGCGCGAGGAGTGGCTTCGCTGCAGAGCTGGTTCACGGCGGTGGACCTATGCGCAACTCTGCTCCCTGCGGGAGCATATACAGGAACACTAGCTGGCCCTAGTGTTCTTGTATATGCTCCCGCAGGGAGCCGAGTCGCGCATAGGTCCGCCGTCGTGCTAGTGGTCGCGAGCTACAAGCGCCAATTGTTCGCAGGCGCTTAGCAAAGGGCACTTCTTAATACAGGCTACGCTCGAATGAGTCATTCGTGCAGCCGGAGGGGGTGGGCTTCCAACCAACCGAAACTTTGTATGTACCTATGTAAACACGCATATACAAACACACACACAAACGTACACATAGGGGGTAGGACCGCCTTCGATTCCCCAAACTAAAATACTCCCGTGGCTCGAACAGCTCCAAAGTTCGCTCGCAAACGCGCAGTACGTTGCCCTAAAAAGCGGTGCAATGATTTTCAGCATGCATATGAAGTTGTCTTATCATG
Source organism: Dermacentor andersoni (assembly GCF_023375885.2). Taxonomy (NCBI): domain Eukaryota; kingdom Metazoa; phylum Arthropoda; class Arachnida; order Ixodida; family Ixodidae; genus Dermacentor; species Dermacentor andersoni. Next base: position 100,058,236 of record NC_092815.1, read on the forward strand.
GTCAGAAGGCAAGAAATGTTTTAAAGAGTGTTTAAAGAAAACTTCACACACGTAAGGTGGACACTTAGCGCATTTTGGCTGCCGAAACCAACCGATTAATGACCGTCGCCAAGAGAGCTATCGTGCTTGCAGTTATGTCAGTGACCGTTAACAGAGCTTCATGTATCACTTCATGTATCACTTCATGTAACCTAACCATCGTTCACAACAGCTGCACGTTTTCGATACATGCGGTGCAGACACAGATTTAAGCGCATTTCAAATGTTCACATGCGCACATTTTAAGCAAAGCTTACTTTTACGATTCATTCATACCGCAGACTAATCAGCTATTTAGTAGCAGCAAATCTGCAAGTAGAAAAAGATTCAAGATGCAGGAGCTTCTAGATCAAATTTACTTCATACAAGGGAATGCATGAACGGCTGCTGGCAGCAGGCCAAGTGTGCTGGTTCTTGGAACCTTGGGGGCAGAATTCAAAGAAACTGGAAAGGCAACAAGCTATTAAGAGTAACAACAGGTTATTTTTATTGCACTAATCACATCAAGAAGGCAAACTTGCAGAGTAATTATTCACACAGTGCAGACTGTAATATGACAACACATTTTTCTTGATCTCTTACCACTCAGAGAAGAGCCAGTAGTTGAAGACACTGTATCAAGTCAATGAAATCACTGAAGCAGGCTTTGGACAAAAAGCCAGGTTACAAAGCTTTGTGACCTATTGCATCAGAGGCAAGGAAATTTTACGTCATTCAACAGTGCATTCACCCCACTCCCGCCCACAGGAAACAGCATTCAGCAAAGCACAACGTAGATTTCCAGCATGTTTCATTGAACGACAAGTTTTGTTCCACTGGCACCGCGTAGAGCGCTTTACCGCCTTCCGTGCGCTTTGTGCAGTGTGGTGCGCTGCACCCCGTCATACTGGAATACAAGTGCGAATACGATGTGTTTCGTATCACTTCACCAACGTCCTTGACTTCACATCGTCGAATACCGTACCTGAAACCCGCAGCTGCTCCTCTGAACGCACGATCGACGGTCCGATGATTGCAATGGCGATGGCACTGGCGGAAACGAAGAGTTCGCATGAGTCGGCGATGCGCCCGTAAAGTTGGCTTCGCAGCGGCGCGGATCATTTGACGCCATTTTTCGCGCTCGGCCAATAGCGGTGCGAGCGGCGCCGGAAAAGTTATGCGCAACTCTGCTCCCTGCGGGAGCATATACAGGAACACTAGCTGGCCCCGGCTACTGAGCTAGTTACGGCGAGGCACAAGGGGCAACGCGAAACGAAGGAACGGGCGCCAGAAAGCTGCGCTCTAAAATGATTTTGGAAGTTCTCCAAAACTTCCTGATCTTTGGTGCATTTTATACAGTATCGTGGGACTATCACTTGGAACACTGATGTTGGGATGCAGCCACAGGAATTTTCGCTGTTCCATATAACATTACTCATGCTACACATAAAGATGACTTTATTAATATATCCCGTTTTCCTTCGTATTTTATTTATTTTTCCTTCATTAAATTATAAAATTCGAATAGCAGAAAGACTCGTTTATCAACAATATTGTTATTATCCACAATTTACCTCAAGCCTAGACTTTACACTAAGTGTCCGTCTAATTTTGAAGTTATTTTCATGCGTGCAGAAGGTCCGACTCGCGTTACAATAAAATTCCTCCGGTCTACGGGCCTTCACAATAAACTTTAATAAAGCCGCCCCCTACCACTCTATAGTGCACATGTTTTCTCTGACCTCGTCACTCTTTCTCTCTCGCTCTACTCCTTCCTCTGTATTTCTCTTCTTATCTCCTTACTCCTTCCCCCGGGCAGGGTAGCCTACCGCAACTACCTCAGGTTAAACTCCCTGCCTGACTGCACAACCTTTTGAACTTAATCATACTTCTTCCTGTCTGCTAAAGGCTTACAACATTATTGCACATTTTTTTTATTTATCATCCGTCTCTTTATTCTCTTAGTTTACACACGCTTTTTTTCGCTTACTATAACACTCGGTTCTAGGCCTATCTTTCACATTGGGTTCGTGCTATGTACCAGGCGCGCCAGCGTCATTGTAATCCGCAACTCAAGCCTTAAATGACTAACAGAGGATGAAAGGCGAGCGCTCGTTAACGCGGCAACTACTCACATCGTGCTGTCATATCACGGACGCCATGCAAAGGCTACTTCATTGACGTGCGAGTAAATTTAACCACTGAGAGAGTTAAACCCCTTCAAAAATACTCACTGAAAAGCGAGAAGCCTTTAACGAGGCAGTTCTTCGGGTGTTTACTGTGTATCAGCGTAGCTGGATCAGTGACACAGCCACAGTGGGGTTCCTGAAAAATCTTGCGCGTGCTGTAGAAAGTGTATGCGTGCAAGGATAGAAAAATTACGCGAAGAAATACACAAATTACATTTATTCGCGCATTAGAAAGCTCACATTCTTAACTTATATTACAGCTAGTGGGGATCTTGTGATCTGATTTTGCAACTGTGTGAACGTCCCTTACGAATTATTCGTAGGGGAAAAGGCGCGTCTGCTCTACAAACGGTGTTTGTGCCCTCACCCCCCCCCCCCCCCCCCCCTACTTGTGGCGTCCGAGACGGTCTCGCACCGCTCGGGCCCGGCGTACATGTAGATGTTTGGAATTCTGGAGTTAGCCTCATTATCGTACGCTAGTGCTCCCTACGAAGAGGGACAGGTTGCACCATGGTCAAGGGGGTTACATATCCAGCTGTCTTATTAAGCCATTTCGGGACCCTACGTGTCGAGTGAAGGTGGGCCATAGCGTTGGGTCGGAATCATCAAGCAAGCGCGAAATTCGTGCCACGAAATCGTACATTTCTAGGCTTCATAACTCTTTATAAATCCCAGTTTGGGTTTGATAGAAGACACCTGCTATGACATAGTGAGCTCCCTCAAATGCGACCATCCCTGCTCGGATGTACAAACGTACTGCCGAGCTACGCCTCTCTGAACGCGGTGCGGGAGGGTAAATTTTGTTCCGAATGCGTCATGCATAGCGCCACAACAGCGCCATCTGTTCAGGTGCCGCATGCATGATCAACTAATGGGTTCTTTATTCTACTAAACGATGTCAAATAAAGAGCATGACCTCAATCCATGCCCTTAACCGCTTACGTGATTAATTTATGATACAGCTAGTGGGAACCCAGCAGTGTAATCTCGCAGTTGTCCTCGCTCGATATTCGTAGTTGGCCTACACTGGTGAAAGGTGGTGACAGCAACTTGGCATCACTATATATTTCTGCCCAATTCACTGCATGCTATCTTGGACACTGCGTTTCGACCGCAGAGGCACCACATCTGAGGTAACGGGAAATTGCTGGAAAAAATTGCACACTTGTAGGCCTTATAACTCCTGATGAGCACAGGTTTGGGTTTGATGGATAATAGCTACTATGGTTGAGTGCGTTCTCACAAACGCGACCACTCCCCACTCGGATCGACAGACGTACTGCCCAGTTATGCCTATATTGAACGCCGAGCGAGAGGCAAAATTGGTCCCCGATCACGTTGTGCGTCCATGGTGCGACAACGGCGACAACTGTAGCGAAACATACATGATCGAGTAATGGCTTCTTTCCACTACACCCAAATACGAAAGTAAAGCGCATAAGCCATACGGTTGCAAACATATCAGAGATGAAAATATGAGGTTTTAGTTACATGCAGTTTCAGTAAGTGACTCCTCTGAACGATTATAAAGCCCTTTCAAGTCGATAGAAACGAAAAGAAAATCTGAACACATTGTACAACTGGCTTCAAAAATGAATATTTTTGTTCCTTCTGGAGCAGTCTTTTCGGCCCTCGTCATGTCAGCCCGGGCGCGTCGTAATACTCACGAATACTGTGTAATTAATTCTGGCTGGCCCGAATTGTGTCAAGAGCTTTGAGAAGTTTGAAAGCACCTAAAAGCTGGGAGAACCGTGTACGATACCTTCCTGGAAGCAGCCGAGAATAGATTGGTGTGTCGGCGAGAGCAGGCCTGAAAACGTTCAGTCGATTTAACAATGGAATCGCCTTGTGGTTCAGCGCTGAAAGCGAACCACTCGCCTAACGTAATGTTATGCTGTCGGTGCAAAGCGCCGCTCTTATTACACTCGGTTGCACGTCATAGACGACGCAGTTGGCCCGTTCCGGCTAATAGCATAGGGAAAAAAATCAGGCTTGCGAAATACGAACAGCATGGTCACAGCGCTAGGTGCATGAACGCACTTATCTGCGCTCGCACATTAAAAGCTGTTTTTATCGATTCTTTACCCAGATAAACCAGTCACGCATGGAGAACGCGAAAAGCCCACGACCTTGTCAGAGCCATCTCCAACTGCGATTTATAGGAAACAGGTGCACACCGCTGGTACGGGTTTCGGAAATTTTCAAGGGGACATTCTTTCACGTGACCTCAGCCTGCCAGGTTCGGGTGGGAGAGACGGTCATTGTGCTTCACTCTTTCTCTGTTTGTGCACAGTGATGTGCGTGTGTTTACGGTCAAGCCGTCCTTGGAGCAAAAGGGGCCACTAATCTCCAAATTGGTGGGCGGTTATGTCATCCATCTCCTAACGGCGGATTGGGGGAAAGCGACGGAAACAGGACGACGGAGGGGTTAAAAGAGGGCGCGGACACTTGGCGAAAAGGATCGGCAACTTGAACGTATCTTACGTTCAGTATTGCTGCGTAATTCTTGTACAAAATTTAATTTATACGTGCGCGTTTAAAACGTCCTGGATGTCAACCCACGCCCCTCGTTCCCTCACTCCTCCACGGTGAATGAACACCTCAAACCTTGGGACCTCCCGTCGCAACAACGCTGTGTGGAGGTTAATGCGCGCAATTCTTTCGGTGAAGCCTCATGGCCTCACACATTCGACAACTGAGAGCCGAACTTTCTCCCCGGCATAGGCGGTGAGCTGCGGCTTCTGCTGCTCTCTGTTCGCCACTCTGTCGAGTGTAGCGTTACCTTCAGGCCGCCTCGCATAGTGTAGCCTCAGACTGCAAGAATTCCACATCACCGTGATCTACAAGCGCAGACGGAAACAGCAGCGAGAGGACCCTCGACTAAGACGCCTTGTCGAGTACTTGGACGTAAGACCAACCTGCGCCGCTTATAACGTAAAGCTATTCCAAACTTTGTTTATTCTATCTCTGCAAACCACGATTGCCCAAATATTGCTCGGGAAAGTCCCACTTAGCCGGTTCGTCACGCGATGTCATGAAAACCGCTAACACTCCTGAACTGATATGACGTGGGCGTACTGCTCATGCATGATTAGACCGAACAAAACATGTCTTTTCGGTTCTACACCTTTCTCACCATTAGCCTTCCGTGATTGGTCAAAACGTTTCCGGGCTGCGCCCACTTCGCCTGTCTGTCATGAGACCTCACAAAGCCGCAAAAGCTCGCCACGTCAAAGTGACCTGTACGCATTAAGGATACATTAATATTTATAGCCAAACCGAGTATTTCAGTAATCGCCTAAAACTGCCCTGTTCCGTAAGGAATAGAAGATCGCTGCCCACCGATCACTCTGGCCCTGGCTACTTGCTGCTGCCGGGGAGAATGGATTTGTTTGTATATAATACACATTTTTACGTGGCAGTCTAGCGTTGTCAAGCCCTTTCGACACGTATACGACATTGCTATGGCAACTTTCCTTCAGTGAGGATCAGCTTTTGCGGTTTTAGCGGCACTTTTGTTCTTCCATTGCTCGGCGCCCCGGTTTTATACGAGCCACCGCTAGCTAATTAAGGGGGTAGCAGGAAGCAAGCCAGTCGCGGACGCCGCGCGCCACTCTTCCTCCGCTTAACTACTTTCATTGCCTTAGCTCGGCACTAACCAATCCCTCTCCACTTGTGCAAGTTCCTTGCCTCTTGTCAGCCAAAGAGATAAGAACCTGTCAAGGTAGGCAATGCTACTCCCTTTAAAAGCAAACAAAACTGACGGCGCCTCCTAACGAGTAGGGCGTTTGATTGGGCTATTCAAACAACGCTGCAATTAACGCTGATTTGACGTCATGGGAATGGAATTAAAAAGGAATTGCAATAGTTTTACGTTATAAGGCCCTTGGTCCCTATACGGTATTCAAGGTGGAATTGTCGCCATTTTCCTCGGAGAAGGACGTCCTCATGAACAACTTTTCACCAGTACGCGCCATACTATGCACTTTACAAATATAACCGAAAATGTCCCTTATTAACGCTATAATGTTTACTTACTGCTGATATTCTGTATCTTTCAGTTGCACAGAAGTGTTTACCGCTGTTGTCTGTACCGAAATCAGTCTTGAGATCGTATTTTTTGCTACGATCAGAAGACGTGTGCCTTCTTCGGTTCATAGTTCAGGCAATACAAAGGAAATCTTCACCTCTAAATCTAATATTGTTGTGCACTGCGGGCATGATATCAAGTAGTGTTTAAACTGCCCACATTACGTCAGCTAGTGTACTCGTTTCGAAACCTGCGATTCTTTTTTTGATCAAAGCACGGTGGGGAATATAGACCTTTATGGGTGCAGTCTTTTGTTCTTGTCAAAAGCTATTATGGAAGACAAACGGATATAAGGCAAAAAAAAGAAACGCCAAGACTATAAGCTGAACATATTGTTACGGGGATATTGGGACTATAGACGGAATATATTTACAGTATATATACAAGCAAAATCAATGCGCTCAAGATGGCTGACCAGCAACAACACGCAGCAACCAGCGTCTCGCGATCTTCTTCTTCCTCACTCTCTTCTGTCATCATTCCGTAACAGGACCCCCGGGTGGTGAAATGCCGCCTCGGCGCATGGTAGGCGAAGAACTGCGAGCGAAGTATGGCTTCAGCCGCGAAACGTGCAAGACAGGCGGCGGACTTGAGGATGGATGAAACTGTATTGGCCCGATCTCGTAATTGACGTCGTTAACTTGACGTAGGACTTCATAAGACCCTGTGTAGCGAAAAAGGAGCTTCTGGGAGAGGCCGACCCGACAACATGGTGACCAAAGCAGCACCCAAGCACCTGGGCCGAACAGAACATTTCGATGGCACTGGTAGTAACGCTCTTTTTGCAGATGCTGCGAGGCTAATAAGCGAGATCGGGCGACTTGACGCGCCATGTGAGCGCGATCGATGACTTCACGAGCGTACTGAGCGGCAACGCGGGGCGCAGAAGGTAGGATGTAGGATGCAAAGTGGTGTCGCGACCATACAAAATATAAAAGGGTGAATATCCTGCGGTGTATTGCCGGGACGAGCTATACGCGAATGTCACGTAGGCCAGCGTGGTGTCCCAGTCGCGGTGATCGTTGGAAACTTACATCGACAGCATCTCTGTGAGTGTTCAGTTGCGACGTTCCTTAAGACCATTCATTTGTGGGTGATAGGCGGTGGACACCTTGTGCTCAGTGGCACAAGAGCGGAGGAGGTCGTCCACAACTCGAGACAAGAACGAGCGGCCGCGATCTGCAAGTAACTGTCGAGGTGCACCGTGCTGGAGAATGACATCATTAGGGACAAAATCGGCGACGTCAGTTGCGCAACTAGACTTCAACGCCTTTGTTACCGCGTAGCGTGTCGCGTAATCAGTAGCGACAGCGGTCCACTTATTCCCTCTAGTCGTCTTCGGACAAGGGCCAAGCAGGTCAAGGCCAACGCGAAAGAATGGTTCAGAGGGAACTTCAATGGCATGGAGCCGGCCGACAGGTGGCAGGGGAGGTTTCTTCCGGCGCTGGCACAATTCGCAAGTTGCGACACAATGACCCACAGAGCGGTAGAGACCCGGCCAGTAGAACCGGCGTCGTGCGCGGTCGTAAGTACGCAAAACTCCAAGGTGCCCCGCCATCGGTGCATCGTGAAGTTTTTCAAGAAAGACGGATCGCAGATGACGAGGAAGGACAAGGAGCAACTCAGGGCCATCAGGGTTGATATTGCGGCAGTAGAGGATGCCGCCAACGACCACGAACATGCGGCATGTGCGGTCGGTGCTGCCACATTTCACTCCGGCGATGATGGACGGTAGGGATGCGTCGCGTTGTTCAGCGTGCATGTCGGTCACGTCATTCAAAGCCATCACGCAGGTCACGGGATCATGCGCAATAGGCTCGGGAGGATCCACGGGGTGACGCGATAGGCAGTCAGCGTCCTTTTGCAAGCGTCCAGACCTATAGTTGAGAACAAATGAAAATTCCTGGAGCCGCAGCGCCCAGCGACCAAGCCGTCCTGTGGGGTCCCGGAGGGAAGACAGCCAGCAAAAAGCGTGGTGGTCTGTAAGGACCGAAAACCTGTGGCCGTACAAATATGGCCGGAACTTGGCGACAGCCCAAACTAAAGCCAAGCACTCCCAATTGGTGATGGAGTAATTTCTCTGAGCAGGTGACAGCAGGCGGCTGGCGTAAGCTATCACGCACACGGTACCATTGTACTGTTGGGCGAGAACAGCGCCGATATCGTGGCCGCTTGCGTCAGTGTAGACTTCGGTCAGTGCAGATGAATCAAATTGGGCAAGTATGGGAGGGGTGGTCAGAAACCCGATGAGAGCGTCGAACGCGTGAGCTTGCTCAGGGCCCCATGAGAACGGTGCGTTCTTCTTTAGAAGATCTGTCAAAGGCCGAGCAACGTCGGCGAAGTTTTTGACGAAACGGTGAAAGTAAGAACACAGACAGACGAAGCAGCGCACGTCAGAAGCAGAACGTGGCACAGGGAAATTGCGTACGGCGTGAAATTTTCCGGATCTGGTTGGACAGCGGATGCGTCAACGAGGTGTCCCAACACGATAATCTGACGGCGCCAGAATTGACACTTCGTGGAGGTCAGGTGGAGGCCGGCTTTTCGGAAGACCGCAAGAAAGGCAGCGAGTCGGGTAAGGTGGCTGCCGAATGTGGAAGAAAAAACGATAACGTCATCAAGGTAACAGAGACAGGTGATCCATTCGCAGCCTCGCAGAAGAGAGTCTATCATACGTTCAAATGTCGCCGGAGCATCGCATAAGCCAAACGGCATGGCTTTGAACTGATATAAACCATCCGGTGTGATGAAGGCCGTCTTCTCGCGGTCCATTTCATCAACTGAAATCTGCCAGTAGCCGGATCGAAGATCGATGGACGATAAGTATTTTGCTCCCTGCAAGCAGTCTAAGGCGTCATCGATGCGTGGTAGTGGGTAAACGTCTTTTCGGGTGATCTTGTTTAAATGGCAATAATCGACACAAAAACGTCAGGTACCACCTTTCTTCCCCAAGGACGACAGGCTAAGCCCAAGGGCTGGCTGATGGTTCGATGACTCCTTTGCGCAGCATTTTGTCCACTTCTGATTGGATGACTCGACGTTCAGCATGCGATACACGACATGGACACCGACGAATAGGATTCGTGTCTCCAGTGTTGATACGGTGGTGAACAACAGATGTTTGTCCTAAAGGCTTGTCGCCGAAATCAAAGATGTCAAGGTACGATTCGAGGAGCAGACGTATGTCCGCGGCCTGTGAAGAGGTGAGGTCAGGTGCAATCATCTTTGCCAAGTCATCCGTTAGGGAACCAGAGCTGTGAGCTGCTATTGGTGCTAAGAAACCGCTCTCGGCATTCAGACATTCAATGTCAAATTCGGAAGTATTAGAAACGCTGGCCGAGAACACCCCGGCGGGAACCACTTGAGGGCACAGGCTGAAACTCAGAAGCGGAAGAACGACGGAAGAATGAATAATAGTCACCAGCGTATGCGGAAGAGAAACGTTGCGGTTCAAAAGCACGTCGATGATGGGGTAAAGGAGATATTCACCGTCTGGTATCTGTGGCTGTGCGGTCAAAGCGACATAAGTGACTGCCTCATTTGACAGACGCACATCTTACAGCGAACACAAGTGCGGTGGAGCGGTGCTTGGAGCATCGGCGACTTGAGGCAATCCTGACTGAAGAACGCTGGTTGCTCAATCGATGAAAGCGGAATGATGGGATAAAAAGTCCGATCCAAGGATAATGTCATGAGGGCAGTTGTCAATCACAGAAAAGAGAGCAGAAGTAGGGTGCTCGGCTATACTTATGCGTGCAGTACACATTCCAAGTACAACCAGCATGCCACCGTCGGCCACACGAAGCACTCGGACAGTGGCTAGGATGAGGACCTTCTTTAAACGTCTACGTAGGCTAGCACTCATCACATATACGTGGCCTCCAGTGTCGACGAGTGCTTGGACAGGTAAGGCGTCAATTTTAACGTCAATTACACTTCTCTTTGTGGGCACTGACAGAGAATTTGCTGCAGTAGTGGGCAATGCAGCACCACCTCCGAAGGCTGCATTTCTTAGTTTTCTGAAAGGGTGCGGCCAAAAGCCATAGCCGTAAGGCGACATGGCTGCGGCGAACGGGAAGATGGGCGACGTGTTTGCGGTGAGCGAGACTGGTGACCGCGTGGTGATGGTGAGCGACTGTACCACATGTTCCTAGCAGAGGAAGAAGAATAAGGCACAACACCGGTGGGAAGCGCTGCACATCGGCTCCGCAGTTTTTCAATGATTGTGCCGGATTATCACCTCGTGCTCCATAAATTCTTGCACCAAGTGTGCCGTGTAGTTATCAGGACCACGAGGATACCTGCCTTTGAGGTAGGGGAGCATTTTTGGGGACTTTAAGGAAAATTGTGTGCCCACCCAAGGCGAGTCATCGCTAAGCCTAGGCTTGTTCCGCCGACCGCTTGGCCTAGCCGCCGCGGCCGCCGCCTCCGCCGACTTCCGGACGCTGTTGGAAAGCACATTATTCCAAATTCTACCTGCATCATGGTCACTCCCATGAGTGTTGAAATAGAGGGGGAGGATATTCACCCCGAAGAAATCACCAGGACCCTAGGCTGTCGCATCGCCGGTGCAACACGTCAGCCACGTTCCGGCCACGTCCCGGCCACGTCAGCGAGACCTAGGTCTACCCAATGCACTTCAATCAAAACCCTCCGGTGCCGGTCATGGACCCGGGAACGCCAAAGATAAGTTAATCAAGAGAGCGCGCATGCCTGCATTGCCCCGAGAAAATACCAAGATCGTGGTGAGACCACTGGGGGTCTGAATATCAGCAAGGTCGGCTATATGGAAGTTGGCCGGGCCATTTATGCTGCGGTAGAAGCCCACCCATCCAAAGGATACGCCTTAGCCAGACCAAGGCGGGCAGAATTGTCCTCCGCAAGATAGGATGGCAAGAATAGCACTACACCCGCCACGGCCACTTACCCAAAAAGTTGAGTGAGAAGCTGGAATGCAAACCACTACCGCGCAACATGAATGCCACAAGGCATGCCGGACGACGCGACGCCCGGTCGAGAGCCATCTTCAGGACCCTGGAGGAAGACAAAACTGTCCAATATGCAGACGCCTCTCTATCCAAACGCTCCACGAGGGCAACAGTCGTGGTCACCGGGCTAGAAAAGCTGGTCACCTGCGCATCAATCTACACTCCGTCTTCGGAGGAAGCAGAAGCGGCGATTGCTCTCGCACTCCTGCAACCTCACGTCACCAAGGTCGTCACGGACGCACAAGCTGCATACAAGAACTACAGATCTGGCTGGGTGTCCCGTGTAGCACTAAAGATTCTCGGAAAAGCTACGCCTTCCAAACAAACAATCGAATTAGTTTGGGTCCCGGCTCTCTCCTCTGTTGAGGGCAACGAATATGCTCATCAACATCAAGTTTTCAAGTTCCTGTCGAACGATGGCTTGCACGAGGGGAACTGAAATAGAGGTAGTATTAGGGCTACGCGAACAGAAAGCTGCGGGCGCCATCGCGTCCAGTTCACGTCGAACGATTCGCACCACGTCCTCTGATGAGGAAGCATGCTGCTGTGCGGGCTGATCTTCACACGTCGATGTTGCGGCAGTATTGGGAAGTCTGGTGAATAAGTGCAGGACGCGTCGGCATTTGGCCTGCTTGAATTGTCGGCACTCATTGGTAATAATAATAATAATAATAATAATAATAATAATAATAATAATAGCCTTTATTTTCCATCCCAAGGATGTGGGAGGGGGAGAGAAAAACCTAGATATCCAGCTTGACGGGCTTTCGCCTCCCCGATACAAATACATGATGTTTAGAAAAAATGATGATAGCTTTAACTGTAGAGCAACTTTTGCACATGAGCAGATTAAAGGCGTCGTCAGCAATTACCTTGAGCACATGCCCTACTTAGCTTCGGTCATGTCGTGATCGGCTATTCCAGCACGTATATCGATTCCAGATCGTATATCCAGCACGTCCTGGATATACGAAACATAGGACTCTGTGGGGATTGGGCACGAGAGGCAAGTTCCTGATTTGCGGCAATTCTACGGCGGTTGGTTTGCCAAACAACTCTGTTAACTTCTCTTTGCATTGGTCCCAGCTGGTCAGCTCCTCTTCGTGGTTTTCGAACCACACCTTTGTCGTGCCTCTTAGGTGGAACAACAGGTTAGCTAGCATGAGCGTAGGGTCCCATCTGTTGATTCCACTCACACGTTCGTACATAGCCACCCACTCTTTAACGTCGGCGCCATCAGTCCCGCAGAAAGTTCCGGGATCCTTGGGTTGCACAACCACAGCCGAAGGGGCAGCGTCGTAGCGGGTGATGGTGATGTTGGAGGCAGCGACGACGTTGATCCCCAGTGCTCACCGTCATTCATGGTGAGGGCGGTGATGCGACGTGCACTGCGGAGCTCCGTTTACAGCCGTGGTACCCCGCCCGTCCTACCAATATGTTACGGGGATGTTGGGAGTACAGACTGAATATATTTACAGTATATATACAAGTAATGTTAATGTGGTGAAGATGGCTGACCAGCAGCAACACGCAGCACCCAGCGTCTCGCGATCTTCTTCCTCTCTCTCTTCTGTCATCCTTCCGTGACAATATGCTGGCAGATTTAAAGTGACATTAAAAAAAAGAACTTGAGCTATAGTAAATGACCCTCCTACGATATCAAAAAGCATGCCTTACCATCCGAAAAGGTCTTACAAGCCGGAAAAGACGGGATAGCAAGGGAGCGATCGCGACGCCGCCTTGAATTTCCCGCACCAGGTTTCCGTGAGACCATACATCTTTCAGGCGCCTACTTCAGCCTGGTTATTTGTTATTAATAAAGATGAACTACATTACATTCTAAAAAAAAGAAAGCTGACGACTGAACTTATCAAGATCCACAACTTTTTACACAAGGCCAAAGGCCCATATCGATAAGAAAAGAAAGCATAGTATGAAATTTAGGACGTCACACTGAAGTACTGGTGCTCGGGATTCCGTGCCGATCTTATGAAATGAACCTTTTATCTTCACATAATTCTTCTAATAATCAGCCTATTACCATGAAATTAGCAAAAAAAGAGTTTTGAAAAAATACTTGAAAGTCTAAACAGATTGTCTTTAAGAAGCACTAAAGACATGCGTCAACACATCAGTGACTTGTATTAGTTTTTGAGAGTAACAAAGGATGCAGGTAGTTAGGAAAAGTTAATGATGCTCCTCATATCTTTGGTAGGCTACATATACATTGGCTGCACAGATACACCACTACTGAGAAACCGAACCATTGATCTGTATTGAACCTACGTAGATAAACCTATCGGATTTGCTGTTCTTGCTCTATGATTTGTGCTTTTGTATAAAATGCGTCCATTTCACGTCGAATGGTTTAGCACGTCAGTGAAGGTCAAGTTACCCTAAAGCACAGCTTCTTAAACTGCATATTGGGACCTGATGGCGTGTGCAGCTATGTTCTTATGTTTGTCTTCTGCTTAAGTTTGCTGAGAGTGGTTTTTCAATATATTGCAATCGCATGCGAACGAAGAGTCAATTCGAAAAAAAAATCCGTTGACTGCCTTCGTGTATGTGGTTATAGCAATTTTATCGTGTATGTCGTGAAGAAAATGGATATATTTAGATCGCACTATCCTACTTGCAGTCGAGTCAGTACAAGAAATCGTTTATATTGAATGATGCTAAGAAGTGTGCTAGTGTTGGGCTGGACACGTTTTGATCATAACTACTGATCAGGTAGCATAAGTAGAAGCAGTGCTATGAACATTGTATGTATCAAACAATTACAGCACAATTTAAGACGGAACGCCACAAGTTGCATTGCAAGAGCGACTTTTTATTGAGATCTGAAGGTGAGTTATGCATTCCTTGACGGCTACCTTGACGGAACACGCAATCCAAGGTTAATTGTGTACTGTATATTTCATCAAGGTAGTCGCAATAAGAAGGGTCAATAATCATTACAGCTGATGTCACTTATACGTTGCCGTTTGTGCGTAAAAAAGTCCCTTTTGAGAGCTTTCTCCTGTTGGCTGTATCCGCTTCGCAGGGTTGAATGCTCTATCACTTGACGGACAGAAGACACTGCATCTGGCGGGACAATGTAGTGAACCATCGGAAATCCAGTGCCGTTGAAGCCACACGCAAAGCTTAGCGTGTAAGCCCCCATGTTGTCCATTAGGAGCCACTCGTCGACGTTCACGTCAAAGAACAGTTTTCTAGGCTCAATGACGTCAAGCGGGTTACAGGTGGCACCCCACAACGTGGTCAACACATCCAGTTTTCTGTCTCGTGGCTCCTGCAGTAATGGCAGACGAAGTGAATCAGAAAAAACTGTCACTTTACATTGGTACTTAATTGTGCTGTGGGTTTCAATTACCGCGTGTAAGAAACGAGGCTCAACAGGTTTGAAGTTATCAGCAGTGTTACCCGAGATGTTCAACATGACCAACAGCAAGTACGCAGAAGCTTTAGCAAGGGTGCCGTGAAACGACTTTTGATCTTGAAGAGTAATATCACCTATCATATTAACTTGCGGTTTGTACTACAACAGCATGTCCCTTATATAGGACGCATTCATACGACCAACGAACACTCACTCTGGCCCACAAATCAATTAGGCATCTTAGCTTCTTCTGCCATTAATCTCTTGTGTTTGTTTGGCTTCTAGGCTTATCGTATAGCGTGTTAAGCGCTAAAGAATGATGAGGATAGTGAAGGAAACCCGAAGAACTATGTGCTGTCCTGGTCTTTCCTTTGCGGGAATTACGTCACACAGTAAATACCAACTAAGAGAAGCTGAACTTGTTCTAAAGCATATTTGTAAGCTTGGATACACTGATGAAATCAAAACCTAGGTTGTAGCTCAATATAGAAGTAGAATGAGGACAGTAACGGTGTTCAACCGCTTCAAGGAAATCTGAGCGGCGAAATAAGACTAGTGCGTCAAGGTGATGCTTGGAAATATCGGTGGGCGGTCGTTGCGCAGAACTTCTTGTTCAAATGTTTCGTGAAGCAGGGAGGTAAATGTATGTTGGAAGGCTGCGAGGCTTTAGGATTCGTCCACTTTGATTTACAGAAATTACCTTTCATTATACTTAGCCCATCTACCTGAATATTCACGGCTACGACACTACTAAAACAAATTTATACGGTTGCTTAGTAGGCTTCGTAACTAAACGCCGCCCCGGAATTATACGGAAAATTAGCACAATAAGTACCTTTACTACGTTTTTCTCAAACAATAAGTAAATTTCAGCACTCCACATATTATAGTAGCCGTGAAATAATAAATTCACCTGAAAAAAGCTGTTTTTCATGGCTGATGTGAATAAGCATTTATATTTTCATACGTGATACATATTTTTACTATATCCACGCTTAATAATACAAACTAATTAGGCCATATTCCCATTTCAATACGCCTCTTAAACTTTGCTATGTGTTCGTTTATATTCATTTTAGCTGCGGAACCTGTTCACCGGGTTTCACATGCCTTGTTCATTCATTCCCACTGTAAAACACAAAAATTACCCTACACAAGTTATAGTGATTCTACCGGTCATGCCCTTCTCACTTCGTACACAAAACACACTGCCATTATAACGTTTCATGACCAAGTACTCCCTAGGAACTCGTGGATGCCAATTTGTGCTGCAAGCTGTATAGCAAAACATAGATGAAGAAATCGCGGTCCCACACATACAGAGGATAGTGCTCTCTTGCTGTGTAACCCACACGCAACCTTTTGTAGAAATTCAGCTTTGTAGATCGCTCATTGAAACACCCCAGCAACTCCTAATAATAAGCTTCGGTTAAATTAAATGACGGGGTTTTACGTGCCAAAACCACTTTCTGATTATGAGGCAAGCCGTAGTGGAGGACTCCGGAAATTTTGACCACCTAAATCTAACTACACGGGTGTTCCCGCATTTCGCCCCCATCGAAATGCGGCCGCCGTGGCCGGGATTCGATCACGCGACCTCGAATAAGATTGGGTTCCCATATTTCTGTTCTGCTGGATTCAACCTTCACTGACTAATGTCTTATTACTTAAACTAGAAGCTATTAAAGGTAAAATCACTGACAATTTACTTAATCATCACTACAAAGCGGATTACCTGTTGACCTGAACTATTATTGTGCCGGTGGCTCATTAAATTGAAGTTGCGCCTGAAACTTTTATGTTTATTTATGTGTTGTGATGTTTATTTATGCATCATTGTTGCATCATCATGCATCAAATCGTTTGCTCGTGTGTGCTTGTATATTTGTGCGTCATTTATTGTTTCTGTATAGGGGCACTTAATTTCTTGTATGGCGTTTCCTGGCTTCTGTAAAATTCTTGCTTTTTCATGCTTGTTAATACTACCCGAAATCTCGCCTCTACAGCCTTCGCCTTTAAAGCCTCTTTGAGGTTATACTGATGATGTACTATACTTTATGCTATGCGAAACGAACAAATATTGAAACAAAAAGTCATTTCCCCGTCTGTGTGACAGACGTCCACTGATGAAAGCCGCGAGATGTGCATGGGAAAACAAAATTGTACGTGCACATAAAGAAACATCCTATGTCCTGCCTACCGATGAGAGCGACAACTGCCTTACACTTACAGGAGCAGAAAACAAGCCACATTTGTTTAAAGATGCTGGTCGAGTGACATGATTTGACGCATGTCAAGCGCCCTTCTTTAAATGACACGAAGAGAACCCCCGGACACAGAGACGCTCCTATAACGCACAATGAACTAGCTTACTAAGTTATTTTACTTAGAGAGAAGGGTTTTCCTGCCACCACACTCCAAGCTAAGCAGGCCGCAGGCGGTCACACTCAGACTCCTGCAAACTAACTCCTACCCAAATCGGGCGTCCCTTTGCAGCATATATCCCGAGATTTATGCGAATTTTTCTTGCGTGGCCTGTGGTGAGGACGCTACTTTGCCTCATATGCTCTGGGAGTGCGGGTCGCTGGGCCCGAAGTTCACCAAGGAAGAGTGGGACACGCTCCTGCGGAGTCCCGTCTTTGAGGATCAAATCCTGGCCGTCCAGCGCGCCCGCGATCGGGCCGGTAGACTAGATCTGTCAGTCCCGTCGTGGGATTAGCCTAGTGCGCGTTCTATCGCGTTTTGCTGGGCCAAATAAAAGTTTATTCACTCACTCACTCACTCACTCACTCACTCACTCACTCACTCACTCACTCACTCACTCACTCACTCACTCACTCACTCACTCACTCACTCACTCACTCACTCATAAAAAGAAATGCTAAAAAAGTTCACTAACGATCATTTTTTAGCACATCCGGATATCGGACAAGTAGAAAATGTTTTACTGTTTGTCCTCTTTATTATCTTTTGATACATCCAGGATAACTTTAGTGCTTTCTGTTTGTCAGAAAAAAAAGAACATTTTAACTTGGCTTGCGTACACGACGATCATGAAATAATCGAAATTCCCTGCAGCTCATGAACTCACCTCTAAGGGCACGATGTTCACGTCTGAGAACTCGTACAGATGACGGGAAACGCAGTTGTCTCTGCTCTCATTGAGAAAGACGTCTTGGTGCATCTGAACGACACCTAGAGCACAGAAGAGGACACATCTGCTACAGCTATTTTCTGAGCACCAGCCGTGGTCGGGAACAACACGAAGACGTTCTATGTGCCTCTCTCTACGATTGGTTTCACGAAGCACTTTCACGAAGAGTTTCGTTCATATGAACGGAACTTACAAAAGACTTGACAGACTAAATCTGAACATAGGGGAGGTGATGAAGTATACACGCCATTCGTGGCTATAATATGCGCTGATATTGCGTACTGCTAAACTCTGGCCCACATTGTGCAGTATGCAGCTGGACGTGGTCCAATGTGGCAGCGCCCAACGGCCCTAATGCTGTCAAGGCTGTGTCATAATGAAACTGCTGGAAAAGTAGATTACCTATAGATCAATAGCTATGAGAAAATTGAGTCGTTTTATCATAGCAATGACTTCGACAAGTCATTGCTGAAGTATGCACGTTGCTATAGGCGGCTGCACTGCCAGGCCAGAGCCAACAATTCGGGATAAATTACGAGACATGTCCAGCATTTCTCGCCTGCGTCCGCTTAGGAAATACACTGTCGACAATTTGAAAATTTGCGTTTAGCACTTTAGTCACGCAAGGCAACCTTTAGAAATTAAGAAAGTATGTGATTCTCAATGAGTTGTGGTTCAGGTTATTCTCATACAAAAAATAATGTGACTGTCGAGTTTTTGTGCAAGCTGTAGATGGTTGAAGAAATATAGGCGATCGCCGAAAATGAATAAAGTGGGTGAGTACTTACTGTCAACGACAATATCCTTGCGTCTTTTGCCGACGACTCGGACAGCGAGGTAATACGCTGACGCCACGAAGAACTGGCCTGGCTCAGCAATGATCTGCACTCCACTCGATGCGGGGAAGTACTCATCGGTTGCACGCCGCACAGACTCACACACCTGCATGCGAAGCTCAGTGTTGCAATGTGAATGTCGGCTGCATTGTTTCTGTCAACATTACCCTATCATCATTCTCATCTTTTTTTGTTGTTGTTGTTGTTGTGAAATATGGTAATGCTTCAGTTGCTGTAAAGAGCTCTCATAGAATTACCTGCGCCAGTCACCAAGGGTCTGCGCGCGCTGACCAATGAAGGGAGCCCGTTTGCGTTTTTATAGCGAAACTTCCTTGTGTTGTAAGTACTCTTATATTCATATGTGCGAAACGTTGCAGGTGCACTTAGTCGTTTAGGTCACACGTGTCATTTCATTGGTTTAGTGATCGTTATGCGTTTTTTGTGTTTGTATTCCTTTGAGGCTCATCTCATGGCGCCCTCGCTATATGGTGCGCTTGCGTAATTGCATAGTTCTTGTATTTACCTTCTTTTACAGACCTCAGACGTTTAATAATATTACGCAGGCGTCTACCGCACGGCTTATAAGTGACTTATAGCAGCAATAACTTTCGAGATCGGAGAAAGTATACTCTCAAGCACGCAAAGCACACTCTAGTGCGAGCGTCGTCTGCTATGCTGTTCACTTTAAGGGAATACATCCCTGGCTTATTCTGCGAATCAGAGGACATGCGCGACTATGATGTGTCGCTCACGACGTTCTTTGCAATTTTCTTTGGTTTGAATGGGCACGCGCATGGGGTGGGAAATAAGATGAAAAAGAAAAATGAAAGTGTCGCAGTGTACGTGAGGTTCTTATCACCAATTTATATTAATGATGGGCATCACAGATAACAAAGACAGGACGCGAGCACTCTTGAAGAGACAAGCTCGGCAGACGACGCTCGCCAGCTCGCCCTCGAGTCTGGATTGCGCTGAGCACGCTTGCGCGTACTAGCGCCATCTCGCCTCTTCTATCCGTTAGAGGGCACTCACACGTTGTGTGGGCTAGGGTGTCTCGATGTAGCGCGCCGCCGTACAGGGTGGAGACACTGACTTCGTGACCGCCTTATTGGGGTGAGCGCAGATACGGCGGGCAATGGAGGGTCAGTCGATATTCTTGCTTAGCGTGCGTTCGCGCCAGCAAATTCAGGTGTATAAAGGTCTTGCACATTTACTCGCAATCCTAAGCGCTTCTTGCACACAGAAATAAAATAGCGTATGCTTGCATCCATAGATCTCAGTGGAAATGACTACTGTGCCGCTAGGCCCGCGTTGGCCACCTGGGATGCTCAAACCGATGGATGACTTGACTAGATTGACTGCTTTATAAAGGAACGCCTTTCGGTGCTTTCGGGCACGAGAGTTTAGAAACCCGCCGTGGCTGCTCAGTGGCTATGGTGTTGGGCTGCTGAGCACGAGGTCGCGGGATCGAACGGCGGCCGCATTTCGATGGGGGCGAAATGCGAAACACCCGTGTACTTAGATTTAGGTGCACGTTAAAGAACCCCAGGTGGTCGAAATTTCCGGAGTCCTCCACTACGGCGTGCCTCATAATCAGAAAGTGGTTTTGGCACGTATAACCCCATAATTTAATTTAATTTAAGAGTTTAGAAGGTGCATAACATGCAGTATTCTTCAATTGTGTCTGTTTTCACTTACGCCATTTTCTCTTCAAGAAAGGTGCGTCAGTCGCGGCGGCGATAGCAGCAAACGTGCTCGGCTGTCATCGATAAACAGGATGCCCGCCGCTCTCAGCCGAGCTGAATTTAAAGCTGGTAAGGAAACTTCGATATAACATGCTAAAGACAACAACAACAAAACTGTGGAACCCGACATAGTCGCGCGTGGTTCGGATGAATCGAGATAAATCTGGTCGCAGCTCGCGTCACAGAAAAACTGGTAATGCGGCGTGCCGGACGCTGTAAGAATGATCAAACGAACAAAAGCAAGCTTCGCGGCATTATTCTAACCCCACAATGCTGGTACCTAAAAGCGGACAGGTGCAATACTCTTATAAGAAGCAGCATTGGTGTTGTGGCTTACTTCGCAGATCTTCTAGTCATCATTCGCGTTCCAGTCTTTACGCCTCCCATACTTTTCTCCGTTCCTTATCACGCGGAAAGCGAAAACAGCGCATGTCTTTCGCTGTCGAACCGGCACACAGCGGTACACAACACCCTGGCATGCTGGTTTTTGCGACTAAACACAGTTGAATCGCCCAGCACCTGGCGCACAACACAGCAGCTTCGCAAACTCCCCAACAATGCTGCTTTACCAACGCTGGAAGGAACGGGCGCAGCAAGCGACTCGCCTCAATATGGCGATCGCGGAGCAATATGGCGGCGCGGCGCAGGCCAAAAGGTGTGTCCACCCTGTACGGCGGCGCGCTACATCGAGGCATCCTAGTGTGGCCCGATGCTCGTGCACTAATATCAAAACTTCGAGAGGCGGTACTTTATCTGTGTATGAAGATATTGCAACAGGGGTACGTAATGCCTCAAACTTTCTGCTGCAACTTGTGACAGATAAGGACAGGTAATAATAAGACATGGTAACGGTGACAACACCTGTTTGTACATGTAGATGCTGCGAACTCCCCCGGGAAAGCCGCCTCCTATGTTGAGGATCGTCAAGTGCATTCCAAGCTCCGATGCCATATCGAACACCGCCTTGGCCATCTGTATAGTGCGAGCGAAGATCCGCGGGTTCTGGTAGAAAGCTCCCACATGGAAGCTGTGAGAAGAGGCATCGACTTGTCTATGTATTTCTGGAAAACACTGCACGACTACGAAATGTAAAAGTGCCTAGTGATTTTTTTTTATGACTGCACTTTGTTTCTTGCATTACTGCAAGTAGCTCCTTGTCTTGCTCCGTGGCGATGTGGAGCTTGCGCGAAAATTTAGGTGCTCTTATTCGTTGTTTCGAACAGCATGGGGCTGTTTCTGGTAATTCTTATCCACTTCACGAAATTGGTATTACTGTTGCGAATCCTTAAAACATATCAATGCTGCACAAAAAGGAAGGTAGGCAGGCCATCATTCTTTTTAAAAAGATCGCCACCCTTAACCGCTTCACTAAGTAAGAAATAAAAGAAGAAAAGAAACGAGGAACTCTATCCATAGTACAACACTTCACAGGCAAAGTGTGTGCACCAGAGACGAGTGTTAAATCTGGTGTTCGTGTAGAACTCCAGGACAACTGTTCTGGCTTCGTATCGACTTGAACACCGGCCTTTGCGAAGCAAGAAATTATAGTAGGTCTGTTTAGTTAAAGACAACGCTTTTGGAACTTGCTGAACAGCACAGAGACAGCTTCTGAAAGTTGCGTTAACGTGACACGTCTGCCGGCAAGCGCAAGTGCGTTCGCCGAGCCCTTTCAGCCCAAATTTTGGATAGCGCAATTAAATCTAAGAATTTGAGTGTTATACTTCGCCTAAGGAACATTGCATATCAACAGATTTATTTATTTATTCATTTATTTATTCATTTATTCATTTATTTATTCATTCATTCATTTATTTATTCATTCATTCATTCATTCATTCATTCATTCATTCATTCATTCATTTATTTATTTATTTATTGCTGTTTACAACATGCGAGACCAACTTTTCAGCACCCACAATTCTGATGAACATGTTAGTGCACTCTGTCAGAAAAAAAGAAGCACCAAAAGAACTCAAACAAAACTAAAGGTATGCGAACATTCTGGGCGTTCTAGTTAAATCAGCAACGTTAAGATGCTAAACAAGGTAATGCAACGATTTTATTCTAATAAACGTATTCGAAGATCGTACGCTGACAAAAAAAGAGACCAAATAAAAATATCTAATTGACATTCTTTCTGTCACTTCTGTCGTAGAACACGGTTTTCGAGCTCACATACTTGTGTCACATACGCCAAGGCAAGGCAACGTTGCTTCTCGGAAATCTTGCGGTTGAATTTAGGGGAAGAAATGTCGATAACTCAATCATTCACAAGCATTCATTACCAAATGCAAAAGATGAGACTGAACAGGTAGCTGCTACAAAAGTTAAGACTGAGAGCTGGAAACACTTGTACACAGAGGCCGAATTGAGCGACGAGATTAACACGGCGTGAATGTGTCATAACATGGTACCGAACGTGTTCTGTTGGTGTTTGAGCTATATGTAACGTTATAGGTATTATTGCTCCGTATGTGAACGTGTTTCGCCCATGTATAGCTTTAATCACAGCAATTACAGAATCACGAGCTTGTATTTCTTCTCATGAAAGAGTAAGGAAAGAAATAACACGCAGGCATCACTCACCAGACACCAACCACGTTACAGTGAAGGTCTCTAGCAGTTTCCAGAATGCGTCTTGCTTCGTCTACGCTGCAGCCGTATTTCTCATTGAATGAAATTTTACAACCTTCGTTGTCGCCTTTTATTCGAAGTAATAGCCTGAAAAGAAGCACTGGCGTCAGATGCCATTGTTTCATCTTTTAACTTGAGCGGGGATATACTTGCTAGTGGCACGAAGGACCCTGGTGGTACATATTAAACGCGCAAATTAAAATTCAAGAAATAGCTCGAAAAAAGCTTTATAGACAAATAGAGCATGGCGCCCGAGTTGCATCAGCAAGATCTATTAAGGGGCAAGAACGGAGAGCGAAACGCAAAGCACATATTCACATAAGAAAAAAGAAAATTTGCGTTGTTCGCAAAATAATGCGACAGAAATTTACAATGTCGAGCGCACTATTGCCTAACGTGGTTGGCCAATGCAAAACCGCTTTTACGAACGAGATTTGTGATTCGGCCCCAGGTTATGGAGAATAATGGTTTAGTAAGGTTTCTTAATAAACGAGTTTCTATAGTAAGCAGCCTAACTAACAGCTCACTCCAAAAAAAAAAAAAAAAATAAGTGTACACCCTCAGCATCTTATCCCGTCCCAAAATAATAATCGCCATCGGTCTCGTTTTTCTTTTTTTTTACGTTTCAGAGAACTTTGCACTCGCTGCTCTCCTGTCAAAAACGCCATGTCATTCTAATAGCAGTGGAGTCTTGGAGTCTCAGTGGAGAACCGACCACCACGGGTTCGAGCTTAGCGAGCCACAGGGCCGTGTCAGCCGTCGCCCTCTAGCGCCGCTGCGCTCGAGCTCAGACCGCAAGGGGCTACCGAGCGACGCATGCAATAACACAGTATTGCCCTGGGTTAACTGATACCGTTTATTGTATCCGACGGCACCCGACACTGCACAAACGCCCAGTCCCGGGGTGGCGGGGAACCAAAGGGGTCCCACACCAAGGGCGAAAAATATAGTCGGGGGCGTCCCTGCGAGAACTCACGCTCAAGCTGGAACGTGCCGCTAGGAAAAGTCTCGGTGGCTATGCTACTTGCTCTCGCGATAACCAATGGGGCAACGCGCGAGAGCTCTGTTAATCTCCTTCGGCTTGGGCCTCCGATAAGTGAGGCTCGGCGGGGTACGACCGCGTGCGAGCACTAGCCACCCGTTCTTCGGCTTAGCGTACGGACAGGATCAACATATGGTACGCGCTTTCCGCACGGGCAAAGGCACCGTGCGTGAGCTCAGTCTTATTCACAAAGGTGTCGGCGGAGGAGAGGAAGCATATAAGTACTCGGCGCCGTCCTAAGGGAGAAGAGACCCGTTAGCACCCCGAGAGTCACCGCCAGGAGCACCCTCGTGACGTCTTAGCCCCGCTCTCACCGCGAACCATCGCGAGTGGAGCGCCACCACTGACAACTGGCTCGGAGCGACGAGGGAGTGAGGCGTAGGAACGGCAGAACAGGTGAATGCGCCCGCGCAATGGGGCATCGAATTCCCCAAATCCCCACATAGCGCACATTCCATTCGTGACCGGGAAGTACTGGACGTGCAGCGATATAGAAAGGAAAGGTAGGCCACACAGATGACTATTATTGTTTGGGGACAACATAAGCCTTAAAGGGAGCAAACTTATCCGATAGTGCTGTCGCCAAGGCCGTGGCTACTTGTGGGTCGTCAATGTGCGCAGGCACCTAATTCGCAACTAGTAGACCAGCTCAAAAATTATTATGTGTAACTTATGAAGGTTTGTACATCTGGGGCCCTATAGCGTAAAACTATTCCAATATGTGTTATTCCAATCTCCTGACGTCAAATTTGCGTGACCGCCGACGCAAGTATCGGGGGGTGATCCGAAGCGTTGCCTGAACAGTCCAATCAAACGGTATCCTCGTTTATAGGAGGTGACTTTTGTTTGCTTCCCAAACGAATAACATTGCCTTGGTTGAGCAGTTTTTCTTATCTAATTGGCTGACAACAGGCGAGGAGCACACTCAACTGGAGAGGTTTGCGATGGGGCCGAGCAAGCGCACTAAACATAGATGACCGGATGAAGAGGGAAGTGCTGGTTTCTGCTACTGGTCCGCTTCCCATTACTTAGCTTGCGGTGGCTTGTGAAAAATCGGAGTGGCGTGCCACGGACAGTGAAAAATGTCGCTAAAATGGATCCTCAGCTAACAGGAATTGGCAGAGCGATGTCGCATACATGCCGAAATGGATCAATAACGTCACACAGCCACGCAAAATGTTTTGTTATACGCAAGTAAACCTAAGGCTCTCCGGCAGGTGCGAGTAGCCAGTGCCTGAACGATTGGCGGCAGCCATCTTCGATTCCTTTTGGAACGGGGCGGTTTCCGGTTATTCAGAAAAAAATCCTGTTTTGTTCGGCATATTGATGCATCTTTTAATGGTATCTTGCTTGATCTTCTTTCATA
Source organism: Dermacentor andersoni (assembly GCF_023375885.2). Lineage (NCBI taxonomy): Eukaryota > Metazoa > Arthropoda > Arachnida > Ixodida > Ixodidae > Dermacentor > Dermacentor andersoni. The sequence goes on from NC_092815.1 coordinate 100,083,677, forward strand.
CTTGTGTTTTGTTCTAAATACTCACTCCTGCCTAAGGCCTGGTAACAAGGCTGGCAGTACTTGTAAAGTAAATAAATAAATGAATAAATAAAGTAATTATTAATTAATTGAATTAATTAATTAATTATAATTAAATCTTTGAAGCGTGCACGTCGCTTTGACGCGATGAGTTGTTGCGGTTTTGCGACGTCGAGTGATAGGCAGGCGAAGTGGGGGCAGCCTGAAACCTTTGGAGCAATAGCAGTGGGTTAATGGCGAAAAATCGTCGAGTCAGAAATGATTATTTCTCCTTTGTTCGGTTGAATCATGCATAATCAATGTGTAAACGCCCTGTCAGGTTGATAGGTATCGTGGTTTCGGTGACGTCGCATAACAGACATTCAAAGTGGGGGTGGTCGAAAAAAGTTTTCGACCAATCATGGAGGGCTGGTCCCAGAATTGGAATAGAAAACTTTGGAATACCTTTACGCTATAGCGGCGCTGTCCTCTTTCACAGGTACTTAACGTTCGACACTCGTCCCGATTAATCCTCGTTGTTTTGTGGCGGGAACCATAACATGAAGTTTGAATTTTTGTGAATACATTTGCAACACTTACACGGTTTACGTAATACAACGTTGTTTCTTATTTTTCTTGAGATGTATACGCATGTGTTTCATCGGCCTACGTATGGACTACAAGAGACGAAGTGACTAAAGCTTGCCCGGTGATTAACAGTAGCAATTAATGATCCACATGAAGTGAACTACGATGTGTAGACTGGTGTGTCTGGAATGGTGTGGCTAAAGGCGGATGCGGTTGTGTTTGGGGAGTGCCCGAACTCTGTACGTTGCTCACTGGCGAAACGCCAAGGAAAAAGTCCGCCACATAACAGTAGGAGAGATTACAGGTACCCTTAAATCCCGGTAATGCAGTTCCGGCTTTCGTGGTGCTAGAGCGTGAAAGAAAAGCCTTATTCTTACCTGACGTTCTTGTCCTTGATTTTCTGCAGCTCTTCGGCACAGTCGAACGTCAAAAGTGTGACGCCGTTTTGTACAGCGAACTTTATGTGGGACGTGCTTTTCACAGTATGCGCGTAGATGATGCGGTCTGGGTGAACACCGATTTCAAGCATAGTCAGTATCTCTGGCTGTAAATAAAATTACGTCCAATTGAACAATGGATGCATAGCAAGAAAGTGCCAATGACTAGTGATAGTACCGAAACGCAAATACGAGCTATCAAAGAAGAGGTTGCATCCTGACATATGAACAGCTTGCGTGAACTATTTTTCGGGTACAAAATGAACTGGCTATAACTTAGACTTCGGGTATGTTTCACTCACAGTGTTTGAGCAATCGAAGTTTACTCCTCGGGCGTTCAACTCTGCGAGTACCACAGGGTCTCCACATGCCTTTATGGCTGCAAGAGAACAGTGCAAGGCTGAGAAGGATATCTCACCTAGAAAAAGCCAGCCATAGCAGCAGTGCTTAGCTTTTACGATAAGAATATGTGCTTCAAATTGTATGTACTGTCAGTCACATCATACCATAGAATGGCGTCACACGGGGCAGACACTCGTGCCAGAGATCCACCTTTCGGATGATGTCCCGGAGGTCGCAGACAAAAAATGCATCATCTCCATCCTGCAATAGGTAAGATGGAATGCTCACAGAATCATTTAAGGCAAAGAATGTTTGCACTGGCATGTTTTACCAGTATCGCACAAGGAGCACTGTGGCGCAGGTCTCTCAGCAATGCAAGAAATGGCTGCTTGTCTCTGTGCCTTCTTCCATGCTGATCTGGACCATCTGTTACAAACTTGTGCCTATGTCCAGCTAGTCGTAAGGCCTTATGCATAGAGATCTTTGAATTCAAGTAACATTAACTTAACCGTCATTTCGGTGACTTCAGGTGCTGTGAACACGACCGATTTCGGTTCAACTTCGCCTTACGAGACCTCGGTCTTTGATTACGTTGCATGGCACATCCCATCACGGAACATTTGACTCAACTTACCGTCTAAATGGAATACGTTCACATAGTGCGACCGTGATCTATAGCAACAATGCATGTTTCTGTTATATACCTGCCTTTGGTAGATTTCTCGTGCCACTTCTTCAGCAGTCCCACGGCTAAAGATAAGCGTTCCGTTCTCTTGATTTTGGTATCTCAGGGCCTGCGCAGAACATGACTAATGCTTAGCAAGAGACAGTTAAAAGGCAGAGAGAGATAACTGAGCAGCGTGACACTAGTCGTGGCCAGAACACATCTATGCAGCATCTTCTTGCTCGTTTTTTCATGTGCCACGCGTCACGAGTGTCATCATGTTCATGCGCCTCTCCACCAGCTAAGGCAATAGCCGTTGAAAGTGGTGCATGTGTACCCTCTCTGATTCAATATATCGCGAGGTTGTTTCCTAGCCGCATTTCAGAGGGTGCAGAATGCAATAACGTTAGTGTAACGGGTGCATTGAGTGCACATCAAAGAAACCCAGATTGTCGAAGCTAGACTAGTCATCGACTTTGGTGGCTTAACTTTATAAAAATTATCGCAGCGAGAGGACGGCCTGAATACTGGCATTATTAACGCAAGTATACGTGTATTTCGCATCGCCATATTTCTCATTGCTCGTATTAACTACTTTATCGGAGAGCCGTCATTGATAACATTTTTATTGCATCGTGTAATTAAGTTGTTCCATAGGTTAACACAAATGGCCTGTCTGATTCGCTGGTGGTATTGTTCGCACGAAACCATCTGAAGCGCAAATAATATTGATACATGCATAGTGCGTGTTTCGTGTGGACGATGCACGTGGGCGCCCTACAGAGACGACGAATGCTCTCTGGCTCTCGAGCTGTGGGCTGAACTGATCGGGCGTCAGGTCGTGAGACGAAGCAGGCAACAGGAAAACCGAGGTTTGCAAATTCTTGCCGAGAACTGCCTGAATTAGAGAGATCGCTGGGACTGGTTGGTCAATGGTGAGGTCAAGTTGGCGTGCATGGAACGGCGCAGGACTTGTAGCCTCAAGCTCGCGGCGAATAATACGTGTGACGTGCTCAGTTAGGGGCGGCGAAGCGGTAAGATCGACGCAACAAGACGTCGCGGCCGTGTTAGGGAGCCGGGAGAACTGTGGAGTGACGCGCGGCTTTTGGCGAGCTCAAAGTGGCGGCATTCCTTGACAATAACATCGATGGTGGACACATTGTTGAAGACCAACAAGTTGAACGCGTCGTCCGCGATCCCTTTGAGTACGTGGCCGATTTTGTCAACCTCGGCCGTTTTCTCGTCGACTTTCCGGCAAAGAGCGAGCCGTCTTGTATGTACGAGACATTCGATTCAGTAGACGACGGAACTCGGGTAGCAAGCTCTTTTCTAGCAGCCAGCTGCCAACCGGTGGGATTTTTAAAGAGGTCGCTGAGCTTCTCCTTGAAAGTATCCCAGCTAGAGATCTCGTCCTCGTGTGTCCGGAACCAGACACGAGGAGTTCCGCCCAAGTAGAAGAGGACATTCGCTATCTCATACAGGCTGAGCTAGTACTCAACGTCGACATCATCTTGGTCGCAAAAAATGCCAGGATCGCGGGGAATGGTAAACGTAGCGTACGTTGTTGTCGGGGACGCAGGAGTAGAAGCAGACGAGGTGTCGTCACCGGGAGCCTTGGCGGAAAACAGCACCGTGCGGCCGGTGCGTAGCTCCGTGGCGGGGACGGGGAACGGCGCCCTCCACCAAAATTAATACTGTAGCAAAGGAATTATAGGGTTTTATGTGTCAAAATCACAATCGTATTATGCTGCACGCAGTATTGGTGGGCTTCGAAACAATTATTACCACCTGGTGTTCTTTAACGTGTGCCGAAGGCCCGGTTCACGGGCATTTTTGCATATGAAGAGCGAATCGTCACAAATCTCACGCATACACGAGGGACTTTTTATATTCTGCGTACCTCTGTGCACTTGAAGGGCTCTAAAAGTTAGCGCTTTCTTTTCTACTCTGAGCTACGACCCGGAAAAGAGCGTTCTTTTTTGTCAAAACAGCGATTCATAACAGGAGTGATCATTTTCGAAAAGCTAATTCATTGGTCACTGTTACCTTTGGTTAGAGATCCTGCAGTAGACTACAGTGATAAGACGCCTTCGCAATCAATCTCTAGCTGCTTCATTACATAAAATAACTATGGTCTAAGCTCTCGACTTGACAGACTTCAGCTAATTAGGAGTTTCTGCCCTTTGGGTTCAACGGTGATATGTTTTCAAGCCGGAACACAGTTGTTTCTCGCGGTTTGCATTATAATTCCGCGCCTGCCTGCCACGATATAGATGGATAGATGGATGGATGGATGGATGCGAAACGTTAATGAATGTCCTGAGGTACGCGACTCAGAACAGATCTTTATATACCGAGAAATTCAGGAATGCAATTAGCTGCACTGGACCTGATGTGCCGGTAGAGACGAATCATGGTGGGAACACGTGCTATGATGAACGCTCCTCATATTGAGCACTTGGAGGTAGATAACTAAAGTTGAGTGGTTTCTTTTCTTAGAGATATGTGCTTCAGTCCCATAACATTGTTGAGTACGAAAGACAAATCAAATCGTGGAGATAATTTGCGTTCACTTGAAGTCAGCCAACACAAGTAATTGAAACTAAGTAAGAATTGACCAGCGCTAGCGTGGGGCAGTATTGGAGCTCAACCAAGTGCCCCTGTTCATATATTAAAATTCCCTCGGGGTGGACTGTGGGTGCCTTGAAAGAAACAAACGTTACTAAATCAATAATATTGGTGTCTTACACGAATTTTTTTCATTCTTTTTGCGTGCTATGTTCGGCAGTCCGCAAGTGTTCTCAGAGCGCAGCAGGCGCCGAGAAAGAATAATTGCATAGTTCAACAAAACAACGTATGTGTACGCACTACGTAAGTTATATCTGTACTGCTTATTCGAGCAAAAACATGCTTTTCTACAGGTGCAATAAATGCTTAACTTCGAGTGCACACTGTGCACTGTGCCCTTCAACTGCCCATTGTTTGTGTTCACTTCATGAAAATGTTCTTCAATTTTCAGCTCAAGACCACCGAAATGCCAGTTTGACACGTGCTGAACATGCTATAGTATAGCGCCATTGGCCAGACCAACCTATGGGCAAGACCAACAGAGGTCACCGAAAACGGCTCACGACAGGCGACACTGCAGCTGTCACCGCTTAATACATATGGTCAATGTAACCACGTGACGGTTACCGCTGCGCAAGCGCTATGTTAGGCTAGCATCTTCCCTCAGCGACAATTTCAACAGAGGCCATATTATTGCTAGCTTAATCGACAGCTGCCTGTAAGTGCAAGCGCCATGGGCTGAATTGTGTGCGAGTTCATCACTTGCGCATTGTTCACGCTGCATTGTGCAGTGGCCGCCTAAAGAAAACATCTCTGTAAGATTAGGTGTGAACGTAAATTGGGTGGTCAAATCACCCCGCGTCTACCAAATGGGGGTACATTATCGTGCGCCTGTCAACAAAAGAGCCGGCTTATTATTTAGCCAGGGATGACGCGAGGCTACAGCTATATACCTGACAGAAGCATACATTGGGTACGTTAGTATTTCGTACTTATGAAAACAGCGCAAAACAACAAAGTACGAAAAGCAGAACTGGACAGACGTAGCGCTGAATATCAACAGACATTTTTATTGAAGCACGAGAGTAAGCAGACCGCTAGGCTACATGTGACAATAAAAGGGCGGGAGGGGGTGCTAGAGTACTGCAGATGTGTACCAAGGGATTCCATTTCTATTCTGTTCAGTGCCACAGATGGTGTCGCGACACACTCGTCACAACACCTATGCATGAACATTGCTTCCGCAATCTCGCCTGCCTATATCAGGATGGGGTCGCTGTCATGAAGGGAGCTGTCGACATCTTCCATGTTGTGTTACTTTTTACTATAACTGATGCATCAAGCTCAGCTATTTACACGTCAATGCCTTGATATGATTGTGCAGTCACAGCAATTTGCTAAAGGCGCGTACAAAATACCACGGGATGTGCGAGTGTGTGCCATACTTTAATCTTGTGCCATTTCACCGAACAAGCACCTTGGCGTGAAGGCAAGATATTACACATGCATGTTCTTCCATGCTCGTTGGTCTGCCAATAAATCAACTTATAGCCATCCTGCAGTCATAATCGCGACGACTGCAGAAGATTACGCCATAGAAGCAGCAGCGCCGTATTTATTTACCCCAAGCGGGGAGTAGCTTACGCCTTTTTTTAGAGCGAAAAAGGTGTAAATTTCTATATAACTCACACCTTCACACTCATAAAGGGAATAAACATGTGAGTGATAAACAAATTTACACATTTTGTCACTTTCGAGTGTGTAAATTATAATTTACAGTTCACGCTGCATAGTCGCTCGGACAACGTCGCATAGTCGCTAGGACAACGCTCTCCTAGCGTAGTCTTCTGAAATCATCACGATTCCTACAGCAGGCAGGCAAAAGTTAAGTGGGCAAATTAGCAGGCACACAAACGTCAAAGCACACCCATGCTCAATGCTATGTCTCGAGAATGTATTTTGGTTTGTGTTCGCAGATGCCGTATTATTTTGTCCACGCGTTACCTTACAACAAGCCGCCGTGGCTGCACTCATATTAAACTGAACTTGTGTGCCTCCAAGCAGGCTTCAAACCAAAAGTTACCAGAGCCATGCCATAGGCCCAACAATGAACTCGAAGGTGGGACTCAAAACGCAGAAGACAAGGAAAAGCTTTGTGACCACTGTAATTGGGAGTCAGCGGGACAGGTCTACGAAATATTTTTTTTTGCAGCACATGAAAGTTCAGGTCACTAAGATTGAGGATATATACTTTCACGGACCGAGCTTAGAGTTGAAGTCGAGCGCCCGCCGCCTGGTGCCTCCGAGAACTGATCCTGGCGTGTTGGCCTCCAGACACCTGAGGTGTGGCCGTTGCGAGGGCGCCACTTCTTCAGCAGTCTGTGAGGTCCCATGTAACTGGTCCCAGCTTGTCGATCCTGTCGCCACGGTGACCTGAAAACAGCACCAAACCGACTTGTTTATTTCGTTTCTCATATAAATGGGTTGCTGCAGCGAGGCTGAGGTAAGAAATACCTCAGCTGCTCCGTGCTGCTCTGGTGTGCAGCAATAAATAATTTTTATGCAATGACTTATTCATAGCAGTGATTTATAAATAAGGAAATCAGACAAAAGATTTCGTAAACATCTAACGTATAGAAAAAGCTATGAAAAAAATTGAATTTATAGGATGCACCTACAAAAGTCAGAGTTTGGCTGTAAGATACGTCCGTACTGAGGTCCTCTGGTTCAATTTTCACATCAGCTGTGGTATCCTTACGTGAACCGAAAGCTCAGAAAATGAGTCTCTGCATCTTGTCGTCATCCGAATGCGACTCCGGTGACCGGTAGTCTACCCCCGTCACCACTGAGTGAATAAACTTTATTGCAGGTCCGGCGAGGACGCGAACTCGTCGCGCACCCGGCTAGTCCCACGTCGGGACCGGCAGGTCTAGCCCACCGGCCCGGTCGCGGGCACGCCGGACGGCCAGGATTTGCTTTTCTAGAGCGGGGTTACGCAGAAGCGAGTCCCACTCCTCCTTGATGAACTTGGGGTATGTCGACTCGCACTCCCAGAGCATGTGAGGTACAGTGGAGGTCTGGCCGCAGGACGCGCAGTCGTCGTCGCGACACACGTCGGGGTAAGCGGTAAAATGAGGCACATGACACAGGTGCTGCGACTGTGTCGTGCGCTTTTTTCTGTGTCCCGTAGTTCGCACCGTTTACTAATGAGTGTAATTGAAGATCAATAACTGTATAATTATTATTTGCCACTTTTAAGAAATGATTACCGGAGTCTGTTTTATCCTCCTCGCACGCGAATAAATTCATCGTTGAAAATGCGAAGCAGTGCTTTTTTACTCACTGGTGCACACGCCCAGAGGCTGCAAGGATAATCCATTTTCGTGGGTTGTTTCCAAACGGCTTGTCGGAAAGCGGAACGGAAGAAAACGGAAGAAAAAAGCGCACGACACAGTCACAGCAGCTGTGATGTGCTTGATTTCTGTGTCCCATTATTCGCGCTGTTTGCTAAAGAATGTGTTCGTACCAACAAGCCGGGCCAGCCACTTAAGCTCTTCAATGGATGGATGCAGAACTTTAATAAGGTCCTGAGGTACGCGACTCAGCGCGCTGCGGGCCGCTCCCACGTTGGGACAATCAGGCCTTGCCCGACCGCCGCATCGTGGGCCCTCTGGACAGCCCATAGTTGCGCCCCGGCATCGGGGCTCTTGATAGCGGAGAGCCACTTGTCTTCATTGATTCACGAGGGTTGCAATGTGGGCTTGTTGGTAATGCATCTTCAAGGGGAGTATGGTAGCGCGATTCAAAGACGCTGTGTGTGTCCCTTTGTGTCTTCTCTTGTCCCGTCTTTGAATCGCGCTACCATACTCCCCTTGAAGATTCATTGATTCGTTCTGTGCCTCGTAACGAGGGGCAACGCCAGAGCATATGGTCTAGGCTAGCGATGTCATTGCAGTGCCTGCAAGAACTAGTGGCATAGGTGTCGGGATAAATTTTGTGAAATAAAGCCGGGTTGGGATATGAGCCTGTTTGCAATAATCTGAGGGTCAATGCCTGCGCTCTGTTTAACTTCTTGTGTGGAAGGGGAAAGTCTCTCCTGCCGAGATAAAAGTGCTGCGCAATTTCGTTGTATGTGGTCGGTTGATCTCTGTTCTCCACCACTGCGGGCCGGCGTTGGAGTTCTCCATGGTCGCGGAAAGCGAGACCTCGCGCCTTGGAGTGGGCCAGCTCGTTGAGGTTTGTGGGGCCTCTCATGATGGATCCCATGTGAGCGGGGAACCACGTGAGAGTGTGGGTGGCGATGCTTTTGCCGTCGAGGATGCGAAAGACTTCCTTACACACGGCGCCAACGCTGAAGGCGCGGATGGCTGCCCTGGAGTCGCTAAAGATATTGGCATGTCCGTCGTCCAGGAGGGCCAAGGCAATGGCCACTTGCTCGGCCGCATGCGACGACGTGCTTCGTACCGAAGCGGCGTTAACGGTCGAACCCCTGTGGTTGATTGACACTACCGCGAAATTGTTGCTGTTGCCATACTGGGCCGCGTCAACGAAGCAGCAGCCGCCAGGGAGTTCTGTTGCGCGGCGTAGGAGCGCCACCGCTCTGGCCTTCCTTCTTTGTACGTTGCGCTGGGGATGCATATTGCGCGGGGCGGGCGATATGATGATGTTATCTTTCTGCTCTTTTGGAAGGCCCTGGTAGGCGTTTTCGACAGTGGCCGGGGGGACGCCCATCTCAGTTAGGAGTCGTCTGCCCGCCCTGGTGCCGGAGAGCCTGAGAATCTGTGCCCTTTCTTGTGCTTCTGCAATCTCTTCCAGGGTATTATGAATACCCAACTGCAGGAGTCTGTCGGTGCGTGTGTAGTTTGGTAGCCCGAGCGCGCTCTTGATCCCCCTCCTTATCATGGCATTTAGCTTGTCTCGCTCGGCCCTCTTCCAGACGTGCATGGCCGCTACGTACGTAAAATGGCACAGCAAGAAAGCGTGTACTAGCCTTAACAGATTCTCTTCGCTCAGGCCTCTCCTTCTGTTAGCTACCCGCCTGATTAGACCGATGACGCTATCCGTCTTTTTAGCTAGTTTGTGAATGGTGATGCTATTCGTGCCCGCCCCTTCGAGTGTCATTCCCAAGATTCGAATGGACGCGACTTTGGGAATGGGATCTCCGCAATTGGTGTAGAGATTAATGTCAATTTCAGTGGGGGGTTTCCAGTTCTGTGGCTTGCGGCCCTTTCTACTTGGGCTGTAGAGAAGGAGCTCCGATTTCTTTGGGGAGCACCGGAGTCCCGTGCCGGTTAGAAAGCGCTCTGTAGTGTCGACAGCTTCCTGGAGAGCGGCTTCGACTTGTCCGTCACTGCCACCCGCGCACCAGACAGTGATGTCGTCCGCGTAGATCGTGTGACCGATGCCCTGGACCTGGCGTAGATACCTTGAGAGCTCTTCAAACAGAATTTAAATAAAGCTCTTGTTGTTTTGCCACGTTGCTGAAATTTCAAAGACGGAGTACAGCATAAATAACGAATAGTTTTGGCTGTTTCTACATAAATGATGCGCTGCTATAAGCTCAGTGCACATTAGTGAAAATGTACTTCCTGTGATAGCTGGATTAATTGCATTTGGTACATAACAATATTACTGTGCTTATTACCCAGTAGCTGGCAAAAAAATTCACCTAATCAAGATTTCACTAAGCACAGCCCACACAAAGATACCAATGAAACAAATTAACACTCAAAACGATGTTTGTGTGAGTGTGCTTTTCTGTCATGGAGAATTTTGTGCACTGTTCTTAGTCATACATGAATCACAAACTGGCCCACACTTCCGCCATAGTAATTCAGGCTCTTTTTTCTTTCTACTACAGCCTCCAAGACGCTGCTCATATTTCTTCGCCCATTTGGAATGTATTGTCTCTGGGCGTACAAGAGAACAGTGAATCTGTCACCACTGGACCAGAATCCTCCCAAGGTATGTTTCTGAACACTTCACCTAGAACCATGATTTGCTCATTTATTTGTCTAACTTTTCTTCGCCATTTTTTTCCTTGCGTGTTTGTCATGCGTTCATCATTTCCCTTTTGAGGAAGACGGACAAAAGATATATTATTGTTCTGCAAGCTGCCCACGCCAAGCCGTAAGAAGCTCAACAGTCACCATAATGGCAGCAGGTCATCTTGAACTATGTGCCTCACCATGAAATGTTGCCGAGCGGCAATGCTAAAATTTTACACACAAGCTTACTGCATTTAAGGACGTTTTATGACAACCGGAGAAGTAACATGTTGAGTGCCGACTTGTTTCTTTTCAAGTCATTATAGCCCCGACGACCAGAATAGAAACAATGTAGCAATTTTCTACATTATAATTCACAAACTATGCCGTCTTGTCTATGCAAATCAGCTTGGTGGACATTAAGACAAAGTATCACATGCTGCCTCACAAAGTTAACTTCTTACGTGAAGGTGCAAATAATTTTAAAACCTTCAAAAACGCTCGATGCAATTTTGAAGAAATTATACTTCATCTTGACTCAAATCCTGGCAGTCACTCTTCAGTTTATTAATCTATCTTCTATATAAAGCACCCTGAGGGCCATATGGTATCAAAGAAGGGAGTAGTTACAAAGTAGTAGAGTAAAGCCAACACACATGCAAGTGAAGTGAGTTCTAGTAAAGTAATTATTCTTTTGAGTATACGATGTTAGATAATGTTTTGCAAAAAAGTTTTTTTATTGGTGATGGCAAGCAAACATGAGGGAAGGTGATTCCATTCCGGAGATGTACGGGGGATGAAAGATTAAGAGAAAGACTGTGTAACATAAATCAATTCCTACCTTACTACGATGAGCAACGCGGATATAAATGCACTGAGGCCGCAGTGTGAAGTCGTCGTGAAGTGTTGTGTAACGGAAAATTTAATGAAATAGCGAAAGGCTGGCGACATTGCGGCGGTTAGCTAGCGGAATATCTGCTAGCTTAGTTTTCATTGAGGTGCACGTGATACGGTTACAATGAGAAAGAATGGAATGAATAGAGTTAAGTAATGAAACTAACGCTACTAGGATCCCTATTGCAAATGCACATTCAAGTTTCGAGCGTATTGTAGTGTTGTAAAGCTGTAGTCATAGTTATATGTCATGGTGAAATGTAATAGAACGTGGTTCAGAAGTTAAGGGCTAGAATTAGAATTAGGTCTGGATACGAGCATTATTTCACATTTAACTACAAAAGGCTCATGTGCAGTTTGCATGAAATCAATAACTACGCTAGCGCTGCACCATAAGAGATAGCTAGAAAAGGCAAATGCACGCAGCCGGCCTGCTCCATGTTTCTCAAACGTGACAAATCACTAAAAACAATTTTTCTTTCTCTTCAAACAGCAGATGACAAACCTGAGCAGTGTGTTCCCAAAAACGTTTTCAAATATACTCGTAGTAACTTTGACTTAACATTCAGCTAATCAACAGTGGACGAGCAAGGGAAGCCTCATAGTAGAAACTTGTCTTCGTCAAGGCCCTCACAAATATGTTTGCTTGTTGAAACGTTGGCTCCAGGCTGAGGCTTCCCTCGCTCACCTCTGTTATTCAATTGAAATGTTCACCTCCTTGTAACCTCTTTGACTTGTTTGAATACAAAAACCGAGATGTTATTTTTCAACAGGAAACCGTAAATTGCATTTTGCTAGGATCCCTGAGCATCAATATGTTTATTTTGTGCTCTTGTTTATTCACACAATATTTGCAAAGGTCCTTGTAAGCACTGTTGTCTCCACAACGTTCCTCGCTTTCCTACGAGTACTCCCCTTGTGTCAAAGGCTTTCCTGCCGCAACTGAACACTAAATGTGCTGCAAAAATATCAAGAGTAGATAATGTGTGATATAAAATTTAGCATAACGTTTTTTACCCCTACACTTCGTGCCACTCGTCAATGTGTTGTGAAAACAACAGAACGTTGCAGCTCGACCTTATCTTGCGGAAAGTACATCTTTGCCGAGCACCATTTTATGTTTCTTTAATATAGCTGAAATTGTTGAACGCAGACTATATGCTATGAAACACGTCAAGCAGCACTGTACGCAATACAACAACGAGGGTAGCCCAGCATAAATATCGTTGTCTGAAGTTTCGTTCTCCCTGCTTTGGCAGAACATGATGAGAAAACTCAACTTCAGCTTCCAATTTCATTAAATAGATAGCTATCTCTGTTACTGTGTGTTGTAAACTCAGTGACTGACAGCATTAACCCCACCTGACCTCTGCGCAAACTGTAGCATGTACGGCTTCATGCACCATCACAGTAAACGGTGTAAGCTCACTTGTTTGACGTGCTTTTTTTGCCAGTTGAGGCCTCTCAGTCAGCTGGCGATAGAATGAAGATATCTGTATTCATGTCACGAATACTGCCTCGAAAGCGGTAACAAAGTGCCCAAAACCAGCTAGCGAGCAGCGCGACAAGCCCCACCAGCCGCGATGCCGTAGCGGCCATATTGCTCACTACGTAATAATGATGATACGAGTTGATTTTGCTATCGCCATCTCTCCGATCGCATAGTTTAGTCCACAACGCCACCGCTACTCTTATTTCCCCTGCACTGTGGAAGGAACGATTTCCCTCCTCTTAGCTGCTACATGAGCAGTTGGAGCCGGAGTAAAAGGCCACCCCCCCCCCCCCTCCCTCCCCTCCCCCTATTTTCTCGCAACGTTCGGTTCCTTGCGCGCCTCGAAAGACGGTGCGTTTCCTCTCCGCTGCCGTCCTTTTCGCGCGGGCGAGACTGAGCCGCGAGCATCGTCTCCCCTCGCACACTCTCACTCGTACATACAGCGCAGGGCGCGCCGCGACGGTGTTATCGCCCGTGGACTTTACACGGAGCCTCACGGCGACGGCGACGCGGACGATAGAAATGTGCTTGGAGTGAAATGTGCTTGAACCTCTGAAGTAACTGAGTGCAACGCTGGCCCGTTTTGTGCTTACCTTGGACGTGACGCATTTGAGACGGATGTACCGGCCTTACGCTGCTCTAGCAGTGCCTGATGGGGCGGTACTGCCTTGTGTGATAGATCCATGATTTTTGGGGAGAATGCGATTACGCTAGCGTCTGCGTTTCGAACTGTGTCTGTCACGACGGATGAATGAGGCAGCCGGTCTGTGGGTTGAATTGTCCTGCAGAATTTTCCGAAGGACGCGCTTTTTCTCTATCTTCAGACAATCGTTCGATGGCGCTTGCGCCTCGGAGCAATTTTTGCATCTAATATTTGCAGCAGAGTCACTGTTATCAATTTTGTGGGGCCAACCGCACCACTGACAAATTATTCCACTTTTGCACCATGCGCTAACGTGCTCCAACTTGTGCAGAAACTCGTGCAAACATCGTAATAATTTAGATAAGCCCAAACTTTATGCATCAGATTTTACCGCTTCAGATGCTCCAACAGATACAGGTTATAGAACTGCGACATCTGTTTTTGATGGACAGTTAGGCATCTAAACTTCGTGCTTCTTTATTGATTTCTTTTAACTTTGTAACTTTCGGCAATTTCTCTCAAACATTTTAGGCTCTAAATCATAATTGCGCTTGTTACAGTGACTAGAATTTAACTTTCTGTCTTAAATGTAACAAATTCCATTCAACTCGGTGAAGCGATTGTCTATAAAAGCATTTCCACATTTTACTTGCTTTGAATAAAAAGTAAACGTTGGCTGCTAAGCACGAGGTCGCGGGATCGAATCCCGGCCACGGTGGCCGCATTTCGATGGGGGCGGAATGCGAAAACGCCTGTGTACTTAGATTTAGGTGCACGTTAAAGAACCCCAGGTGTTCTAAATTTCCGGAGTCCCCCACTACGACGTGCCTCATAATCAGAAAGTGGTTTTGGCACGTAAAACCCCATAATAAAAAGAATAATAAAATAAAAAGTAAACGTTAGCCCCGTACAAAAGCTTCCCCTTTACCGAGCTTGCAATGAATAAGCATTTGTAATACTCACTTGAAATTAGGCCGTGACATTTGGATTGTGCATGAGACAGAAAAAATAATCGTGTGTAGTATGCGCAGCCTGTTTTTAAAACTTGGCTGCCTGGAACGACTGCCTGCCACCACTGTCAAGTGGCAAGATAAGTGCACCAATGTTGCCAGCTCGATGTTTGTGCAAACTGCTGTAAAACACTGTCGTAAAGTCACAAATAAAAACAGTGTGTAATACAGACTAGAACCGGAAATTGGGCTTGCGGAATGAATACGTCAAAGGACATGCCTGTCTCTTTAGGTCATAAACCTGTTCCCTTTAATACTAAAACCATTTCCAGCTTTATTTCCTGTTTTATCATGCTTACCCTTTAAGCTGTGGCTAAAGATACGTAGGACGTACTCCTCAAACTCTCTTTACGGGTACTTTGGCGGATCGAGCAGTTTTTTTATGGACGTCTGACGTGTGTCGTTGGTTTCGACGTGTTTCATGTTCCGATATCTCCAGCCTAAGCTTGCTAAACAGCTCATACGCGATGTTCTCGCGTCAACGTTCTTTCTGGGTGTGTGGCTGGGAAGCGTGCATATAGTAATTGGAGCTGGCCCGGGTCGGCATGCTCATCATTGTTGCAGCAGCCGCACCTGCTCCCACAGCTTTGATGGGTGCTTTCACACAAAGAAAAACGCATTCCATTCTGTGCCTCTCGATGCGATACAATGACAGCGTGTTTCCCGCAAATGGACCAATAAGCTCCGCCACCGATCCGCTTGTATGATTGCTAAAAGTGCGTTCGTGTTGCAGCAGTTGTATTGAAGCTATTAGACCGGGAAGGCTTAGGAATGAGGATCAACGGCGAATATCTCAACAACTTTCGGTTTGCCGATGACATTGTACTGTTCAGCAATACTGGGGATGATTTGCAACAAATGATTGAGGACCTTAACCGAGAAAGTGTAAAAGTAGAGTTGGAGATTAATACGCAGAAGACAATAGCCTGGCAAGAGAACAAGAATTCATGATTGCCAGTCAGCCTCTAGAGTCTGCGCACTAGTACGTTTATCTAGGTCAATTATTCACAGGGGACAACAGTCACGAGAAAGAAATTTACAGACGAAAAAAATTAATTGGAGTGCATACGGCTGGCATTACTAAATCCTGAATTGGAGCTTACCACTGTCGTTGAAAATAAAAGAGTTCTCGTCGAACTGAAAACGGCACCTATAGTTGATATTTGGTCGAAATACAAGACAGTTATATGTAATCTACAGCGTGTATTAATCACAGCTTTCACAGCAAATGGTTTATGCAAATACTCTAAATTGTTATACAGCCATTATACTGAATGCTTTCCTGTGTTGGGGAAGAACATAGATGCACGTAGTTTTCACATGTGGCGTAAAAAGAGGTAGGTCATCCATGATGTTCAAACAAAGTTTAAATTGTCGGTCTGTCACGCCTATTGCAATAACTGTTTTTATTGCTTGACTCGAACACGGTACATCCTCGACGCATACTCGTAAACGTGCTGCGATACCATATGCTCCCGGTACAAGCGAGGCCTTCGACCGCGTACTTCGTTCATTTTATGTGCACGTTGCACCTCTCAGCAAAACAACGTCAAAACACGTTTGTAAATGTAAAATACAAGCTTCCAAAAGAAAAGTAGGCAGGTGTTGTTTATAATATTCCTCATGTTCACTGCAATGACGTCTACACCGGCGAGAAAGGCAATATTCAAAGGCTCACCAAGAAACATTCTTATGATGTTAAAAAACAAAAAGTGTCGTCTAACGCTCTTGTCGAGCATTCTGTGTCAAAAGGACATAATACTGGCTGGGGCAGAGCGCATGTGCTAGCCGCTAAAGGAAATCTAAAATCGCGGCTTCATCTTGAGTCATTACTAATCCAGACCATTGATGCCACGCTGAACCGCAATGACGGCAGCTTCCATCCGTTTATGCCCCCTGTTTGCGCCGACTATTCAAACGTACTTAGTCGACCCCCCCTTTCGCTTGCGTTCATTGTGAACAAAGCCGAAACGTCTTGTCTTCGTATCTTCTTAGCGTTTTGGTCGGTGTCCGTTCTACCTTTGACTGCTACTTCTTCTACTGCTGCTGTTGGTGTTGAAGTTCTCATCCTTCCGAATAGCACAAGATAGCATTCATATAAAAAAATGGCTGTTATGTAGCCCCATCTGTGCTACCTCTATGGACGTGCCAATGGCCTACTTTGTTTTCTAAATAATTAAGCAATGGAACAATCAAATGTAGCTAAGTATTCTCAGCACAACAAATGTACGACTAGGCATTCAGATGCATGATTCCTATATGGATACAGAGAAGCTTTCTATGCTTTCGCTACCGGGTTTTGGCGCAACTGCTCACCGATTTCTTGTTGAGAAAGGTGGGCTAGTCCTGCATATAGTGCAATAGTAGATTTGATAAATGTGGCGAAATGGGTGTGTTAGTAGATATTTGAAAAGATGGCAGCGCAAAAAAAAACAAACAAAGAAGGACACGGACGGAGACAGGACGACAAGGACGAGCGTTGATGTCGTAACGCTTGGCCACCTTTTTCAGATTGTGCGATAGTGTATGAGTGTGAGGTATTACAGCTACTTACTGCCTACGCTTTGCGCGAGCTTTGCACTTTTGCGGCTTTGTGCGCATGTTATTGATAAGACCCTCAGCAACGTAAATGAGGATTAGCTGAGGATATCCGGTGCTAAGTAACATTTCGGCTTCATTATTGAAGGTATCTGAGATACAGTACGGACAAGACTTGCCAAGAGCGTTCTTTAAGCCTAAGATGGATATAGCTAGTTTAATGAGCTTAGTGTGGGTGGCCTTGAAATGCAGAAGTGGTTTGTTGGCACGCGCTTCATAGCTCCAGTAAAGTACAGGTGGTCTTTTGTTGAATGCGCAGGTGTAGTGTATGAAATTCCTTTAAGGTGCAGAAAATTGTACGTTGGCCAAACTGGGAGATATGTTCACGATGAATTAAAGGAGCACGCAAACAATGTAAAATATGCGCGTGAAGGAAAATATTTTGAAAGTTTACTGGCAAGTCATTGTCCGACATGCAAGGGCTGTTCGCCCAATCTTGAAAACACTTCCGTTATCAATAGGAGTAAAACGCATGTGACACGTGAAATCGCAGAAGCTGATCGCATCTATAGACTTGGAGAGGGATGTACCAGCATTGCCTCCATCACGCTGGTAGATGAAAAGTTGGTATATTTATGCATGCGCACATGATAACCCCTGGCTCGTACAGAGCGTATATTTTCATGAACCATTCCCAATCATGTTGCTGCAAGTCAGTGCTCCTCCTTGCCCGGTCTCCGTCGGTGTCTTTCTTTTTTGAGCTGCCGCCTTTTCAGACGGTAAATTGGCCCGAACTTGGAGACGGCGCGATTAAATGTGGGCCGATCCCGCAGACTGCGCAATCCGTGGTCACGTGGAGGCCATTTCAGCATATAGCTGATTTACCGGGCCGGCACGTAAAATTGATGCTGCGAAACGTGTTCGAGCATGTGAACATTTATATCGCATCCAATCAGAAGTACACATGCTGTGCGTGGAATAGACACCACAAAGGAGAACACGTACAACGACGGAGCGCTACTACTAAGCGAGTTTGTTGCGACTTGATGAGCCCTAATATATAGACAAATTCATAAAAAAACCAACAAAGCAGAAACACCAGATAGGACATCTCCCTTCACTTTGCATTGCGTATGCACACCATTTCTTTGTCGAAAGTAATGAAGTGTCACTCATACACCGGCTTCCCGTCTTCCTGATGAAGCATTCTTCTAGCAAATTACCGGCGATGACATGCCTGCTTTTTCCTGGTGTTTTTATATTTCTCCGGTTTGGTTCACATTTGCAAGATTTACAATAGGCTGGCAGATACAATTTTAATCATTTTTTATCTCCCATTTATTTTAGATAGCTCTGTCATTTATGCAGCGGCCTGTTTGCCCTACGTAAACTGTACTAGATGTCAGGAGGGTTTAAGGTATCACCCTTAGGCGGCATCTTAAGTGTCGCTTCACGTGTTTCACGTGACTACTTTCTTGTCTTGTGTCTGCAAAATACGGAAACACAGTCGACCCGACATGCGCTCAACAGAAAGAAAAAAGAGTTTAATGCTGTATTAGCTAGCAACCTTCTTCAAATTCGGTTGCACTCCGTGTATATGGTAACATTTCATTTTTTGGTTGAGATGCCTGAGGAAGTCATGGCCAGAAATGTCAGGGAAAATGCACGAATGCCGTGGCCAGAAAAGTCTTACAACCATACCATATCAAGAAAACGAGAAACAGCTGCGTCAGTGATTTTCCAGTAGTTTTATGCGACTTTGACGAAGAAAATCGGCAGGCTAAAAAGCCCCGTTGCTATCCCGTGGCTCATTTCCAGTTCGCTCTCTGGCCGCGCCCTACATGCTGTTGCTGGGTTGGTCGCTGCTTCTCTACGACCCGAATAAACGCCCTTTACACTACAAAGAAATAGTATTCATGCGCAATGCAATGGGAAAGATTGCGTCCTACAGGTTTTATGGTTTGTTAGTTATTATGAATTCCAGTAAATATTGGTGCTGATCAAGCGCAATAAATACAATTTATGGTTTATGGTAGCGCTCTTTGTCCGTCTTTCTTTCTTCTTTTTGTGGTGTCGCTTTTGCGCACAATATGCTTATGTTTATTATTGAAGATCACCAACCAACCCAACGCTACTTTGTATTTGCATTCAATCAACCTTCAAGAACGCTTCACTTCACATAGATTTCAAAAGCGCGTTAGTGCTGCACAATTCTGTAAATGGAAATTTAGTGTTCACAAATGCAAAAACTACCCACCCGGGGCACGGAGAGTAAAGAGATTCTGAGAAGGGAGCCACCAAATGCGGATAATTGCAACTACTGCACGTTATATCCATTGTCATCTGCCGGATAGCACGCAGGTGGCCCGTTATACCGTTCATATTAAATAGACGTGCTATGGAAAGACCGGCGAGTAGGCACTTGTACGGCGAGCTTCGTGCATGTATTTTACATCGTAAGTTGTTATGGGCTCATTTCAATCCCCGTTTCGGTTGGCGATGGTGTCCGCCACCACCACCGGTGTCAGTCGCCGCTATCGCCTAGCACGCGAGAAGTCACGCGATGTCACAGGCGGGCCGCATAGCGTTGATACGTGCTCACTTTGCATTGCAATTACATATTGTAGTGCGTATAAAGCAATACCTACCCAAGCGAGTCGCGTTTTGATGCTTCGTGCACGCACACACAACTTTCACATTGGGAGGGTACTTCCTTTGAAAGGGAGAAGAATGCCACGCGTGTATTGGGGCAAGTACAATGACGAAAAAAAGACATATCGCCTTTTAGAAGAAACATTGCGAATAAAAAGAAGTCAGTAATGCTTTCTTACTTATTTATTAACTAATTCATTTCATTTCTCAATCATATGACCACCCGGTTCGTGGCCCATCCCAAGAGTGGTTTTGTGCCATTATTTGAGGCTTCACAATGATCATCAGTCCGTTCTTGTCACTGTTCCTGCGGACTGAGTGCTTTATACCCTCCAGTTTCGATTTTTATCGTACCGTGACACATATCAAGGGATGTGACATGTGTGTCGCGTTGTCTTGCTACCTCTGCTACCTTTTCGCAACGCGTTATGGCGCATCCTCGCAACGTACGACTATTTGTTGAAGAGGCGACTCGTAGAGATATAGATATGCACGCGGCTGCAGCAGGCAATGTCGGGTTCAGCATACCGCTGTGCAGAGAGCAGCACAAGCCGCAGGCCACCGTCAAGGCCGGGCGGACAGTTTGGTTCATTTTCGAGAAAACGACGCAAATGGACTTCGCCGCGAGGACCCTCAAGTGCGTGTTGCCGAAAATCAGGCACGACAGCTTCTGCGCGAGCAACCTCACGTACGTTCTGCCGAATATGCGGCCCGACAGCTTCGCCGCGAAGACCGTCGCGTGCGAGCAGACGAAAAGGCGAACCGGGAGCTTCGCCGTATATGATAACCGTCAACATAGACGTAATGGACGTGCTGGTCAATGGTGCAGTTGAGAACCTCGCCCACACTGAGGTAGACGAGTCGGGAATCGCAAACAGACTGGCTCAGGTTCGACTAATGCCACGGGAATACTGGCACGGCTAGAGGCGGCACCGTTGCGCAGTTTACTCGGGAGCGCGGTCCGGCCCGAGTGGTTGCCAACTGAACAACTTACGGTGACCACAACGCTGCACCGTAAGGTGTATATAACACGTCGCTACACACAGTTTCTCGTGGGTATCTGCTAGCGTTGTTTACAATACAACAAACATCCTCCACCACTCCTCCGACCCTAAAGGACACCCGAGTGTGTTCCAATTTATGCATGGAAATAAAAAAAGAGAGACTTGCAATATACTTACCACTTGCAGTTTCCGCGTTCAATCAGTTTATAACGGTCTCCTATGGAGACGCTCCTCCAGCTTGCGCTGAGCGTGCTGCGTGTGCCACGCAGGCCTGTGACTTTTATCACGGCCGAACAAACGACTACGCTTCACAGACGGACTTACATTGGGCTAGCAGCACCATTTATTGTTTATTTGTAAATTGTCTCAGTATCTCTGTCTCTCTCATTTCCTTTCAACAAAGTTAAATAGAAAAATAAAATATACCGAGCGAT
Source organism: Dermacentor andersoni (assembly GCF_023375885.2). Lineage (NCBI taxonomy): Eukaryota > Metazoa > Arthropoda > Arachnida > Ixodida > Ixodidae > Dermacentor > Dermacentor andersoni. Next base: position 100,104,927 of record NC_092815.1, read on the forward strand.
AACGGGAGCCCTCTCTGGAGTTAGATAAAGGGGAGGGAAAACACGCTTCGGTTGGCTGTGTCATGTGACGGTCGCATGTCACACAATTAATATAACTTGAGGCAGTGAGACAAGAGGAAATAACGGCAGAGGCACAGTGACGCGGGCGGAAACACACCTGTCTACTTTACAACTTTCCACATACGCCTGAAATACGTCATCAAACTTGGTATTCGTTTAGAGTGGTCAGCGAATCGTGATGTTCGTCTGTCCTGGAACTCCATGAGACCTAACGCATATACCACCATGAGATCAGTGGAGTGTTAGCTTGGAAAGGCAAGGATGTAGGTTATGGTCACAGCAAAACTATGACGTCAATAGGACATCCACGAGATCCTTGTGAGCTAAGTCTGCTCCTAGTTTCTCAGCACCCTTAAGGCTTACTAAATTTTGAATGCGCATTTAACTCTGTGCGGTTGATGAAGATGAATAGCGTGCATTTGTGCCAGCATAGCAGCTTCAAGATTGATGCATGTGATTGTTCCTAGAACAATTTGCCTTCTCCAACGCTTGCGCTCCCTCTAATGCAAGTTCACAGCTGACATCAGTGAGGATGCGGCCCCAATCAACATTTGTTCGAGTGCCTTAAAAGTCTGCTACAGTGAAAAAAACGAAAAATATACGTGTTTTCAAGTTTTGTAAATCTACTGGATACTCCCATTTACATTTCAAAAAAGGAAGTACCTATCATGCCTCGAGCACATATTTGTGTAATTTTTCACCTTACTCCGAAATTGGTTTGTAAAATTATAAGCTCCACAGGAATGGCGCTAAAATCTGTGGGCGTATGTTTTGCGACACTAATGGGACTCGCTATTAACTTTGCTACCCGCTAAACTTAGCGGGGTATTTTTGCGGGCAACCAGGGTGTCAGTCTGTAAACAGCAAAAAAGAAATTACACCTCTCGGCACCCCTTTGGCGCTATAATTGTTTATCATGAAGTTGTCAATCTCTTCTCTGTAGTAATGTTCGCCTTCAGAAAACGTGAGTTCATTACATACGGCATGCCGTTGCTACTCCTGCGCAGTTGTTGACAAACAATCTCAACCCATTATACTCAATCCATTACTTATTTCAAGACTTATTCTTCTGCTCTTATGTGATAGAAGGTGGAGAAATGCAGGAGCAAAAGAAAATCCAATTAAATTGGGAAAGTTGACAATACAGGCGCGATCGCGACACCCAAATTAAGAAGAATGAAGGGTACATAAAGCGCTATCACTCAGAACTACTTTTTGATAGCCCCAACTGTGCAAACCCACACAAGCACATGTTATTGCAGGCCTTGTTTTCACACGGGATGTGTGGTTTAACTTTGCTCGTTCACTTGCTTTCTTTGGCGTAGCTACGTGTGAAAAACGAGATAAAAACCAGCAAGCTGCATATTGTTGCATTCATTTTATTCAGGTCGGAATATGTTCGTAAAGGCAGCCTAAACATGTCTGTTCGAAATCAAATGTCTTTTTTTTATTTTTGTTTCGTAATCCCAACGCATCTGACAGGGTGGTTTTCTTTTTCCTTTGTTTGGCTGGGTCTGTCAGAGGCCTCTCGCAAGTAATGACGATAGCAGGTAGGCAACCACTGCAACCGCCGCAACGACTGTGAATGAATGATAAGGGTGATCTATAAGGGAGCGCGAAAGACTCTCTTTAGAACACAAAATTTTCCACGTCATTGAAGCGCTCCAGTTAGATGACAGTTTGACAAACACTCCATTTATTTATTATTTGCTTTTGTTCCTTCATTCAAGCATTGCTGCTTGTGAGGCTGTTGGTCGCTGTTAATTCTCATTTAGGTTACAAGCGCTAAGAGAGAGAAAAATTCACCGACGATTACGATACACAAACCATGGTGGGACATGAGCGCACCGCACGAGCGCCCCGCACATGAACCGTGCCGCTGCCATTGACGCCCATGGAAGCCGGCATATGTGACATACATATATAACACCCCCCCTCCACCTGACACCTGGCCCCTGGGGCCCACGACGTCCCCCCCCCCCCCCCCCCCGTTACTACACCACTTAGAGCAGCTGAGTTTTTCATTCGAGAGCGCCTAGGGGAGAGCACCAATTTGCTCTTCAAGCTCATTGACATATCGCTATGGCTATGTGAGACACCCATTCAGTGACGTTGTAATTAAGGCATTAAGAGCAGTATTAAGATAAAACTTAGAGACAAAATGTTGCTTTTGGGTGCTGGCATCGGGATGGGCCGTCATGCTTGAAACTAGCAAGTTTTGCAGGATGCGAAGAAAGGCGGGAATTGCTGTGTCTGCGCACGTTGCCCATATCTCCTGAACAGCCGTCATCGTGGTATTTCAGTCTCCCGTTTAGCAAGGATGTTGCAGACAAGAGAACTGACAAACTGACTTTTTGTTAATGTTCATTCCCAGTATGGTAGCGCATGAGATGGTGTGAAGCGCCTATCCTACTTCCTTGCCGTGGGCTACAGCGCACTCTAGAATATTGCGTAAACCACGACGTGCTGTTATCGCTTGCGATTCAGCTTCTGCGATTGTGTTTTGGCCCCTTCTATCCCACGTGGCTGGTATTTCATGATCTTAAGAGGAACTTTGTGTCCAATATGAGGCGGCCGCATTAAATTTTCTTCGGAGCCACGGAATGCTAGCAATATATTGCGTTGCTTCTACCTTTTTTCTTGTTATAGTTTTTGTAGTTCGTGATCGGATACCGCATATACTCTGTGTAACTCACTAATGGCTATTGCATTCGTGAGTCGTGAATGCCCTTGGCGTAAGATATCCTGTTACTCCAGGTAGTCACTATTTTTTGCTGTTTGTGTCTGGTGACGGTCTCTACGCTGCGCGGCTTTCGCGGCGCTTAGTCGGACGTCCACCGAGTTCATGCGCCTGCCATGTGTACGCACGGAGTTTCGGAAGCGCTCGCGTGTTTCTTTTTTATTTATTTGTGTGTTGTTCGTGTACTTCAGGCCACACGGCATCCTCTGTTCTTGTTCCTTATGCAACAAATTTTCCAAGCATACGTTGAGCCAGAGAAGCCTCTATTTAGGGATTTAGGCATCTTCGTTCATTATGTAAGTTGACGGGTAACAGTACATAGCATTTGCTGCTTAGAGTCCATGTAATATGGGCTATTTGCACAGCAATTTTAGCCATGTCATTGGGGAATTTATTTGCGCATATTTAATTACATATATTGGCCCCTACCAGGATGTTTCAATAGAAAATGTGATGACAAGGTGACAGTGTGCCAATAAATGCCGCAATATCGGACTAACGCTTGGTAACTTAGCGTGGTGTCTTGAATGGTAGTAAGCAAATGGCAGGTGGCATAAACTGTGATAATATCTTAAAGCCACTATGTGCTTAATTCTTGCTCCATTGCAATATGCTAACTGAACGTTCTCATTCAGTCCACTGGCATCAACACAGTGGCCCCTGGTCAAAGGGCGGGAGAATATGTGGATATACATCGGGGCATCTCCCCTCATCCGCTTTAAAGGACATCCTCCAAATCGTTTAAGAAATGCAAGCAATCAGAGTTCTAGCACAGGGAGGGCGAGTGAAGGCAGCTTACATTGTAATCGCACAGTTGAAATGCTTACTATACTTAATGTGGAATCTGCATATTTTGTGAATTGAACAGCCTGTTTGAAATAATTTCCGCAATACATTTTTATAGTCAGCATTGGTTATGTTTATTTTTATGATCTGGATACAGTGTTGTAGTGGCATATTTTGTGCTCATGCCACTTTCATAAGTCATAAATTTTAGCATATCTTTCACATTGTACCTTAAGTGTGCTGCTATATGTCTATAACAAGCTGCACAAACTTGAGTGTGAGGCCTGCCCGCTTATCTGGCAAGCACACCGAGAGGGAACACTTAAAGTTCAGCGCTACCAAGCGAAGAGTAAGCGCATAGATGTGTCAGGGATGGTGTGTGGCAAGTCGTTCTGGTGAAGCCACTGCATCTGCATTCAAAACATGTCAACTACCAGCGTAGTGCAAACTTTCGTGTCCACTTCGACGAAATGGAGCTCCAGTGCAAATATCTGGGCATACCTGTCCAGGGCAGCAAGTGTGTCTACATTGAAAACATTTCAAGTACCAGCATGCACGTCCGTGCCATTGCCAGCGGAACTGTGGAATACAAAGTAGGGTGCTCCCAAGCTGTTCATCAATGGAACTCTCCCTGGACTGTGCCAGACATCATAGATGCGAAAGGGGGGGGGGGGTGAATTGTTAAATCATTTGCTCGGGGCTACATGTGTGAAAGCTTTTTGTCAGTCAGAGGGCTTTTTACAGCGCAGCTGTTAGCATTTAATTGGTCGGCATTCTTGTGGCCGTGTCCGTTACCAAAATGTGGGCCAATCGCGGCAGCAGTGCAGGGCCAGAAGCAATGGCTCGCACCCGTGTAAGGCAGAGGCTTCACCAAAGTGAAGCGCACAGTGCATGCATTCTTTGGAATCAGAGATACAGCATACAGAACACCATACCCTTCAATAAAGAACAAGCTCCAAAACAAGCTTCCGAGCCACATAACTGATGATAAGGTGGGCCTGGTAAGAATGCGAAGCACGAAGCACTCCCCGCATACTTTTCCCGGTAGCGATGAATGCTGCGCAAGCTGCCGCGGCGATGGCAGCTTGTGACGTGGGAAGTGACGTCCCTAGCCTTTCGTATATGGAATAACCAGCCTATCACCTGATTTCAGTGTTGTTGCAGCACCGCTGCGGGCGGCGGCGGGCTGTCAAAATTACCATCCCTCTAAAGCAGTAAAACATTGCACACCCTCGCAGCAGTTGTAGCGGTGGTATTAAACAGCTTCGATGGACTTCGATCCACTTTCGCAGGGCGGGCATGGCAAGCCAATTTCCTTTTTTTACTTTAGGAGACTGCAGATGTGTACAAAGCGTGCTAATGTATTCATGGGTTTGCAAATGGTTCATTACAGCCTTATGCCTGTTTTTGCGAGGCTGGTACATATGTGCCCTTTGTACAATGCTGTTTATATAAACCGATTCGTGTTTATTATGACCATTGCATTCCCAAAGCACATGGGCCTGTAATGTAATGTCATGGGCCTGTAATGTATTCCCCCTGCACAGGGGAAATACAACAGCAGAACCCTCTGAAGCGGGGCGCCTCGCTGAGAGATGGCAAGCCGCCCTCCTCAGCGAGGCACCCGAAGACCAGGAGTGGGCCGTCCAGCGGGCCAGGGCCGTTGCCGAGGATCTCGAAAGATCTTCCTCGGGCGATGGACCCCTGGCAGCCTAGCCCCGGGCACCAACATCAACAACCGTTGGACAAATAAAGTTTACTCCTATCCTATCCTATGACCATTGCCCTTTGGTTACTGAAACGCAGCTTCCTGTGCATTCCAGTTAATTCCTAGGTGTACACAAGTTTCTAATATTGAGGCTTGCACATTTATTTCTCGTGTACTAGAGTACGAATATTGTTTTAGTTATGTAGCGTTACTCTATCTCATCGTACTCTGCATTACAGGGGTGCTCACTTTTTACACAGATTTCCTTGTTTGAGTATTCTATACTATCTTTGACTTGATTTCTGTTTCTTTAGTTTTGTGGTTCTTTCAATTCTCACCATTACTACATTTGATGTACAGCAAAGGCAACATTTTCAATTTTGACATGTTCCCGTTGTTAAGTTTTTATCACAGAGGATTAATTTTTAATTATATGTGTCGTTATTCCTTTTTGTATTCTTTCCAAGCTTCTAGATTATTGGCAACATTGCTTGTAGACAGCTACCGTGCGATTCGATGTCGTATTTTCATTCTGCTTTTTGCAGTTGCTGTGATATCAATTTCTAAATTACTCTAGTCTGTTCATCTGATATCATTTGCCCTTTACTGTGCAAAATAAGAAACTTTAGCACACTTAGCGTTACTGCTGTTCATCATTGTACCTTTACTTACGAATTTCGTTTACGCATGTTCTAGTCATTGTTAATCAATTTCTAGCTCATTAAGAATTGTTTCTGAGAGTCCTAGACATTCTTGATGTGCTTTTATTTTGATTTACTTTGCATTTTGGTTTTATTTTGCTCAGACCATGCATAAGTATTATTTTTGCAATAAAGTGTTACTTTGTGATATGTTCATTTCATGCGCTCTTGGCACAAAAGCCCTGGCCTGGCCGATTGTCAAGACGTGCCCATATCTTAGCGGGATGTCATACCCATTTTGGTTGTAAACATCGTTGCTGCATACCAAAGGTGGCATTGGGGATTCAGTTTCGTGGACATCTTCCTTTTCAAGTGACTTGGTCGAGGATGCGGCAGTCCCTATTGGCAACAGTGCTTGGCACTGCGCCAGGAGCTCAGTAACACTAGACACTGACGCTTCGATTCATTTGGAAGCCTCGAAAACGAGCTTCAGATCATCGTAAACCTTTCAAGACTACTGCTAGACCAGTTTTTTGATAACTTCTTAAAAGCGTTTAGAAATAATATACGAAGAGCACTGACAAAGGTATTATTTGTGTCTTTCCCAATCCTATTTCAAGACCAGCTTTTCCAATACGTTTTGAAGAGCTGCCCTAGATCGTCTGAAAAAAGTTAATAAGCCGGACATTAACAGATATATACGACGTTTCAACAACGTTGTCTTACTCGTGTCTTCTTTAAGCTGTTTGTATAGTCTCGGATAAACGCTATAAAAACGTTATGCATCTCTTTTGTGCTACCTGGGTAGCGGCTACCTCTTCGTGCCGCCTCCCACAAGTTAATAATTTGTCTAAATTATCGGGCATTGATTACGGAGAAGCATTTTCCAAGCGGCTTTTCATTTTCTATAATCAGGCGTACACTCATCATTCCATCAACAGAATTGGGGCTTTTGTCCTATGTCATGGCAAATTAACTTTGCTTCCGGAAACCCTCCAGAACCGAACAAATCGTTGTAGTGATTTTCTTGCCCCTGGGATTGGCGAGGTTCGAGATGGCTGAATGCAAGTAAGTCGGAAATTTATTGTGGTTCACAAATGTGCGTGCTTGACATTCTAAAGATGTTATTGAACACATTATTTCAAATTATCAAGGAAGGTGGTCGCTTTTGGTTGCTGAGTCAGCCGCGAACCACGACGAAACATTGAGGCCAGTGCTACGATACATTAAATCTAACACGGAGTAAATTTGACCTTTAGTGCATGCCTCATAATCAGATCGTGTATTTGGCACGTAAAACCCCATTATTTAATTTTAAACTGACCTTTAGCGAATGTTACATGTCCTACGTTCTGAGATGAAAGATCAACCATCAATAGTACTCTTCCATAGTCGCTTATCACACAATTCCGTTTTTAGCGTCCGCGACACGTGATGCGAATTTAAGTCCACTGCAAGCAATATTTCTACAAGCATCCACCGCCCTATTGAGTAGACGCGCACTTATTTGCACACCGATGGGAAAATAAGCATCTATAACTGAAAACGGACGATACAATTGGAGACAGAAATCTAATGCCAGACTTTCGTAGTCGGGGTCCATGATTTCAAAATAATTTTTTCCCCTATGACAAGCTTTACTTGAAATAAATATCACTAATCCACCACCTCGCGAGTGTCCATCTCATCGGAAAGACCGAAAGCCTTCCAAATGAAATTTTTTCGCTGGTGAGAGCCAAGTTTCTTGAATAAGTAAAACATCTGGATTTAGTCGATTAAATTGTCAAAACAAAACTATTGAAGCTGACAATATCGATCGAGAGTTCCACTGTCAAACATTTAATTACCCACTGGTGTTCAACGCACAGTAGAGTCAACTGCTGCCTTAAGGATACTTTATTTATTCGAAGGCGATGGAGAACTGTGTATTCATTTTGTCTTAATAATCATAGAAATTGGGGATCCCACGCACTTTGGAAGCAAGTGCATCAAGTTGTATATCTATGAAGCTAAAGAAGTGGGTACGAGAGGAATGAGAGGACTGGCGGAATAGTGCCCGTTGACTGGTCGGTATAGATGTAGAAGCCGCACTACTTCGTCGCTAGGCATTTTAGGTGTGACGCTAGGTAGCGACGACTGTAGCTGCGCCGTTGTGGTCTGCATTATTTGTTTTATCTCTTTGGAAATTATTTGCGCCAAACATTCAGATAACCTGGATATCAATTTATTCACAGCTTAAGCTATTGCCTTTTGCACAGTAGCGTCAATTGCTTCAGAGTGGTTAATACCTACGATTGAAGTGTTGCGCACTGCAAAACCACAGTAGCCAAAGGGCACGTCTTTAACAAGTGCAATGGCATCTCTCCGAGAGCAGCGACGGTGGTCAATCACTTCAAGAATTTTTTTCATTCTTTAGCGAGAGCTGAGCAGTTATTAGTCTGCTGGGTGTGCCCCCCCCCCCCCCCCCCCCCCTCGGGATGCTGCACCGTTGAGACTGTAAAGAGTACTCACGCACGTGAGGGTGCAGAAACGCAAGCTCGACTTACATCCTCCTGAGTTGTACCTGAATCTCCAAAAATTTTGACGTTGGGTCGGATGCGAGGCCGTTCTACCCGTAAGACAAGAGGTTGCACCCTTATTTCTGACGGACATGATGTGCCCACAAAAGTGGCAATTACTGATTCAGTCGGAATCCTCTTGTTATTTACAAGACGACTGCAACGGTAAATAGCAATGAGGTCTTGTACGGAGAGTTTGTCCAGAGTTTCACCTGGACTTAAGCGGGATAAAAGCACTCACCAGGGGCGAAGAAACGATGTGCGTTTCAGTGGATCTTCCACACAGGTCTGGTCTGGTGACCTACACACTATACCTAGCCGTCTGAACGATCGCCTGAAAGTGGTTGCACATGGTGTTAAGTTCCTTCTGAACAGCTGGTGAGTTCGTGAGGCTAAAGGAACCTCCATTGGTTGGCATGAGCATAACAGGAATACTACTGACGCCACTGCGAAAAAATACGACTAGAGGCCATTCATTAGGTGGCAGGGATGCTGACCTGGCGGATCGAACTTTGCCAGGGCGATTGGTCGGCATCAGCGCCAGACGGCTGATGCGAGAAGTGCAAACAAACGGCACTAAAGTAAAGTTAGTTAGAAACCTGAAACTGCCCGATATTTATCCAAAGCACTACTTCAGGTCAACGTAGTTCGTTCCAAGTAGTTGTAAAATATTCGTGAAAAACGCTTCTTCATCGCGAAAGTAATATAACATATTGTAACGGCGCGACTAACGCCTCCAAAGCAGGCGAAGAAGAAGATGGGCTCACGTGCAGGTAGCGCGAGGATAGAACACGCCAGTGCGCTCGACTTATCGGCCGCTCCCGAGATGCCGCTGCAGCATGGCTGGCCCGCCTTAATAGACTGTGGCTACGGCAGCTACCTCTTCGCGCCGACTTCCCACAATGTATACTATAGAGATCGTAGTATCAGCTTTTCTCTATAAATAGGCACACGTTAAGCAGAAATATTAGTAGTGTTAGTTCCGCGACCACTGACCCCTAAAAGAATGAGATATTCACAACGAAAAAATATATGCCGTTTGGTTACAAGAAATGCTTCCGAATAATAAAAAAAGAATAGAATATACGAGTCGTGCGACAAACAGAGTAGAACAATTGTTGCGTAGTGCAAGTAACAACAATAGATACATTACTGAACAGCATGAAGAGGGCTAATAAACTCATTAACGAAATAATAATAAGCAGAAACCAAGGATGCCAGTTTGGCAATCAAAAAGAAGAGTGCGAAGAATTTGCACACTTAAAAACTTCTGGCTCTCTAAATGATTATTTTTAAGCACTCCAACAGTTGAGGCATTGTTCCATTACTTAATCAAGAGCTAGCTAATAGAGAAAAAAAAGTATGATACATAACTCGTTCTCAGTGCGCCAGTAAGCAGCAGTACAGATGGTTCCACTTCTAAGCACATATAGAGAATTCTTTAAGAAGCTTTTCACATAACCGTTACTATAGTTACAAGAATTCAACAGGGAAAGCGCACCTTTAACCACCTAATGAATCCTCTAAAAAACTTGTGACGTAACTGTTATTGTATGGGTACAAGATTTTAGCAAGGACAGCTCACGTATTGAAAGACAGAGAGCAAGAGCGATCAGTTCTATTTGACAAGGCCAATGATCGTCCTTGTCTCACCTATTCTGCTATATTAGAACAGTGCCGTGTCTGCCGTACCAGCCTCATTGGCCGCACCTTGTCGTGTTGGGTACGTGCCAGCCCATTTTAAGATCTGGCACGTACCCATGTGGGGGAATTAGCCAAGGTCTGCAATGGAAACGAAGCAAAAGAAGACAAAGTTAAGAAGGTAGTGATGAGTCGAATGTGCCGAAGGCTGGTTTCTCGAGCTACACTGCTGCTTATTTGGTCTACCTTCTTTCTGCTGGTTTTCTTCGACTTGGGGTTCCTGAAGCTCAAGCCCATTCTAGCGAGTATGACTGTGATTTCCACTGGCTACCTACTCGAGACACCCGGCTGCTCGTTGCCGCTCTACAACCCTTACCATTGGTCGGTCTCTTATCAATGGGAGACAGCGAACGCCACCGACGTCACGTACGAGGAGATGTGCTCAGCCCGCAACCGCACGGTGATCTTGCAGGAAGGGGGCAAGTTCAGCTTGGACTCAAACGGCCTTCTTCTAGGTTACAACGCTACAGTACAAAGTATTAAGTGTCACTACCGCGAAGTCTCCAGAGACGAAAACGCTAGTATACCGGACATAAAACCTGTTCTGGGCCCAGTCCGAAAGCTGCCTTTCGGTGAACCGATTGACGCAGAGTACGTGCAAGTTTCATGCGAAGATAGCGGGAAGCTGCTTTTTATCGAATACTTTCTAATTCCTCAGCCGAAGCAAGCAGTGCAGGACGCTGACGAACCGCAGGCGGACGAGGCTCCAAATACCCACCAAATGAGTGTGCTACTCCTCGGGATAGACTCAACCTCCAGGATAAACTTCAACCGCCTCATGAAGAAGACCCGCAAGTTCATTATTGAAGAACTAAACGCTTTCGAACTGCTTGGCTTAAACAAAGTCGGCGACAACTCGTTTCCGAACCAGCTTCCGCTTCTCTCAGGATTCGCTGGTCCCGACACCAATAGTTTGTTCAAACGCTACAGCTTTGATGCGTTCCCTCTCCTGTGGAATACGTTTAAGGATGAGGGTTACACAACGCTGTTCCTCGAAGAAATGCCGTATTATGGTCTCTTCACCTTCCCAAATTACTTAGGATTTATCCGACCACCAACCGATTACTACCCTGAACCTGTCTTGCGAATGATGGACGAGAGAGGAGGCAGCGACCGTTTTTGCGTGGGCTCCCGCTTGAAAACGAAAGTCCTGATCAGATACCTGGCCGATGTGTTGAAGATGAACATCGATCGCAGCATGTTCTCGTACGTCTGGTTTTCCGACGTAACCCACAATAACCTGAAAGGAATCGAGATCATCGACCAACCACTCGAGGAATTTTTCAGAGAACTTTCAGACGCTGGCCTCTTCGAAAATACCGCAGTTCTTTTTCTCAGCGACCACGGAAACCGCATTGGTCCGTACAGAATGTCTGAGATTGGTCGACACGAAGACAAGACCCCCTTCTGTTTCATTATACTACCCAGGCGCTTTCTGGAAGAGTATCCGGAAGCGGTAGTTCAGTTGGAAGTCAACCAGCGGCGTCTGGTCACTCCCTACGACCTTCACGCTACGCTGCTCAGCTTATCCACGCTGCCCGCGTTCAACCCGGAGCCAACAAACAAGGGCCTGAACGTCTTCACTGCGATACCGCCAGAAAGGACGTGCGCGGACGCTTTCATAGCTCCCGAGTTTTGCGCTTGCACGGATAGCGCGAGTGAGACTCCGGACCCAGGAATCATGCTGTCGTTCTCCCGTTACGCCGTTTCCTACATCAACGCGCTCGCGACGCTCCACTTTCCGGGCAAGTGCGTCGAGTGGTACCTCGAGAGCGTGGACGAGGCATCCGCTCTCGGTGGCCGCGTCGCCGGCAAGCTCCTGCTCCGCGTGCAGCTGACTGTAACGCCGACGGCGCACTTCGAAGTGTACGGGACGCTCCGCAACGCCTCTTTAGAGGACAAGCACGTGGACTTCGTTCAAAGGTTGGACAAGTACAGCAACGAGACTGCGTGTTTGCCCAACAACGCCTGGCAAAAAGTCTGCATGTGCAAGCCCGAGCTGCTGAACGTTTCGACGACGTTTCAGCCACCTGACTCGGCTAGTTTCGACGGCGTGGCTGGAAACGGATAGCAAGGTCTGTAGGTGCTCTGAGTTCTGGCGTGATGCCCTGCTTTAGTACGATAGTTGCACAATTTCTTTCCTCGGACAAATATATCGCTGGTTATTTGAATTTCTTGCAATCTAAAGAATTTAGTTCCAGTTACGGGAAGTGGAACTAGCACAATAAATGTCACGTTTCGAAGGCATTTAAACCCTGTCTGAATTGCCTGGGCAGTCTGCTCATTGACCATTCGAGAGAACGAAAATTCGGGCGTTGTAAACATTGCGGCTACTCAAGAAGCATTCTTCGATGAATGTCAACTGCATTAACCCATCATCTCCTTGTCAAAGACGAAATCGTAGAAATAAGTACGTGCGATTCTAATTCGAACTTCTGCTCTCATTCAAGAAGGTAAAATGTCGCGCTGATTGAAGCTTCATGACATGGTAGTAATTTACACGATAACCCCAGCCATTGCACAGATCAGAGCGGGCAGCTGGCACTGGTCCATATTCAAAATAATTCTATATAGGCACAAGAACAGAGCTTGCTATTGTAATATGCCGCATAAGAAAACTGAACTTTAATATTTGTCGTAGTTTTATCGTCTTTTCCTTTGTAATAAATTACATTTCTTGTTCTGGTGCAAATTTTCGCTGTTTGGTACTCCGTAAACAATGTATATTTCCATATTTGTATGATCAATGTAAAGGACGGTTGAACAGGTACGACTACGCTTCTTTATGTGCGCGTGTCTTTTTTTTTTTGTGTGTGTGTGCTGGCGCCTTTCGTAGTAAGCGAGGTCTCAATAAGTTAAAGTTGGTAGTTATTTGTTTCAGATTACACTGGGCCACACTCATGGGCACCTGGGGTTCTATCGCTGATTGATGAGGGGGATCCGAGGACCAAGCGGCGTCCGCATTGCCGTCTGTTGTACGGCATTGCATATATACCATGTGTTCCGCGTAATTTGTGCCAAAATGTTAAAATGTACAAGCCATGCAGCTGGACAGAATCGAGCTATAGCGTTGTTTGCCGCCGCTAAGAGCAAGTCAATCTAATTACATAACTGCTTATCATCAATTAATGAACTTCTCAAGTATTATGTTCCTAGCAAATGTGTCAATGAGAAAATTGTAGACCATTCGGAAAAATTCCCTGATCCAGCTTCCTGTTGCGCAATAGGTGCTACATGAAAGTTGTTTCCAAATCTGAAAGAGCGCCTTCGATGCCCTCGTTCAGCAAAAAAGCAGCAGATACAACTAGTTGGAATCTACGTACAGCAAAGCAGTGTGTGAGTGCTTAAAAAGTCGGAAGACGAGTTTTCTTGCTCCCTTTGGTTAGAGCGGCAAGCATGTTCACATCCCTCTTGGCAATCAGCGCCCCCACCGACAAAGCAGATGGCGCGGACAAACAAACCGTTCAATAGGCCGTTAAACGCGAGACGTGCGCTTTTTACAGCGAAGCTGTATACCTCTACCCTTTAAGGAAACTTTCGTGTCATGAGCAAAAAATTCTCCATACGTGGGCCGATCACGGAGATAGTGTAATACCGGCCCCACCCGCGTCGGAGGTGAAGCAGGCGTTAAGCACTCCCCCATACGTGGACCTATCCTGAAGATAGTGCAATGCCGGGCCGACCCGCGACGGAGGTGCAGTTCGCCATTAAGGGGCCCACATACAGAGCTTGGCTGGTCATCCTTCTTCACAGAGCGGAAGGGCACTGATATCTTCCTGGTTCTTCTTTATTCTTTCTCGACCCGCACGGCCGCCGCCGCCACTGCCGCGGATGCGCGGAGGCGTGCATCATCTGGTTGCGGTGTAAGGAACCTATGGCGGCGGTGATGTCGGGCGCGCGCGTCCTCCGCTGTGATTGGTTAGCCTATTCGGCTATAGACAACAACCTCGCAGCAACACTAACAGTCACGAAAACCCGGCGAGGTTCGAAAAAAAGAAGCTTCGTTTTTTAAAAATCAGGAACCGGAGCATGAAGGTAACTTCCGGGCAGCCCTGCGGTAAAGGTGCACCAACGAAGCCTCCACCACAGGGGCGTCAGTAAGAAACCTTTCAGAATCGGCGTAAGGCGGCCTCACAGCAATAGAATTTTCCTCACTAAGATAAGGAAGGTTTTACAAATTGGGGCCTAAACCTTACGACGCCACAGAGGCCTCGCGCGACACCATGTGCTCCTCATTGAGATGCCGTATGTGTAAGTACTTGACGTTCGGCTAAAGACGCACCCCGCAACTTGGTTGGGTGAGAGCACGAACCCTTAGCTGCGGCACCATTTTACCAGCGGGGAAATTTATGATCGAGCACCGGTCACCACGAAAATGGCTGAAAGAGGGACAGAAAGCTAATCATAATAAAAGACGAACGTTATCCACTCTCACGTATACTTGCAGGGGTATTAAGCGATAAAAGGTTTGCGTCCCAGCGGGGATGAGTAGTGTCTGCGCCCGCACCATCGGCACCGCTCGGTAAAACCGTCACGACGAAATAGCATTTCTGAACTCTGCTGCGCTGAACAGCAGTACATGCATTAGTTTACATCGAAGCTGTATGTTACTCGGATGCCAGGATTTCTTAGTCTCCGTCGACAGAACAGTCAAGAGAAAATCATTTAACGAAGTTAAGCGGAAAGTGTTTATCTCCATTGGAATTACGAATGCAAGACATATCTCAGCATTTGTTTCAATAAAGAAAAGCACAAAAGTGTCAAAACCACGTGATAGAGCCTAAGGTGCGTTAGAACAATGCGAAGCACGTACCGTTCACCGCGCGCGTTTCCCGCTGAAGATTACGGTTGCTTAAGCAGCAGTTGCCTGGAAGGGGCAACTGTAGCATACGAAGCAAGAAGTGACGTTACTATACGTTCATATGTAAAAGAAGAGCCCGCCTAGGAACTGATTGCATATGTGTTGTTACAGCGCTATGAGAAGGCCGTGCATAGTTAGAACTCTCGAAGAGCAACGTGAACACGATGAGCGAGGAAAGGAACAGCAGGGTCAATATGCATAAGGGCTGCGTACTCAGCCTCGGCGGGACCCAGTGGTTCGTGTCTTGCTGTCTGTCTTTTCATGTATTGCGTTGTTCAATCGCTCAAGGCTACGTCGCATTAGTCTATCGGATCACGTAATGCCACAGCTTCGCTGGCCAACCACTTTCACATCGTGAATTTGAGCCTTTTTCTTTTTTTTAGGAAAAAGGGAAACAAACATTCAGAGTGTTTCTACGTGGTTGTTCTTTTCTTTCCACCACTTGAACCGACGTCAAAAGGTATTTCCAATGATGCAACAAGCCTTGCGACGTGCCGCGTTTGCTGGAGCACCGTGCAGGTGTCAGTAATAGCAAGCTACGGTGGTTCAGAGCTTTGATTTCAACGTTAGTTTTTGTACTAAGAATATTAGAGGTAAACATGTCGGTATGCGAATCGCCATATTCTGGTGGCCCAGCTGACATGGGAGTTTTGGGCAGTGCACAAATTTGCCTAAACGTGGGCTTTCCGTTTTCGGATATCATATCATTTCATTCATTCATAATATCTAGCGGCCCGGCTAAGGTTTCAGGCGGTAAAGAAAAAAAAACGCTCCGAAACATTAGGCACTCCTATTGCACAGACATCTAGGCACCAACTAGACACCAACATCATGTATACTAGAAAAAAGCAAAGATAGTCATTGAGAGAAGACAAAGTTGTAAATTTATGCAGAAATAGGAAACTGGGGTCACCATGTCACTCTAGAATGTTCTGGAGCACCACGTCAATGGAATTATTAAATAAGTTTGCTCATTAAGCTGTGTAACGATGTAGTATTAAAACACTTCATAATAGTCATTAGACCAAGTTATGTGCGCTTTGTTTTCTGATATTGACGTTATTCGAAACTAAGTTGCGGTGAAGTAAAAAAAAAATTTCAAGGTCTTATGTGCCAAAACCACAATCGGGTGATGAAGCACGCCTCAATGGGGTACTCCGGACTCATTTTTACCACCTGGGGTTCTTCAACGTGCACCCAATGCCCTGCACACAAGTATTCTTGCAATTCGCCCCCATGGAAATGCAGCCGCCACGGTCGGGATTTGATCCCGCGACCTCGTGCTCAGCAGCACCACACCAAAGCCACTAAGCAACCATGGCGGACATGGCAACAATCATTGTATGGCAGCATTAAGATGCATTTTCCATCAAAGTACTATAACTAAATGTATAGTTTGCGGAACACTGCAAAGAAAGGCACTGCCATAATGCAAACAAGCGGTGTACTTGTGCTAAGTGCTGCGGTCTTACCAGGTGTTAAAATGTTGCTGCACACGTTGTCTGTAGTATCGCGGTTTGTTTACAAGCTGACAAATATGTTGTAAAATAAATAGGCTGCAAATAAAAATAAGCGTGATCTACCGCACAATATTTCAGCTAAGTTAAAGCAATCTTTATGTGTTAGCTTATGCATAGGGTGCGTTTGAATCCTGTCCAGCATCGGAGACATTCTACGTAGACAGCTAAGGAGACAGCCGAGACAGCTTCGAGGCCAAGTAATGGAACGCGTTTCGAGCCGTCTGGAAGACGCTTCTGCGACGTGACGCCACCTCGCGGCGGCAACAAAAAGTTGAAAAAAGCGCGCATTATTTCTGCATTTGAAGTATTTCCACCTGCGAGCCTATTAAAAACAATATGTGATTTGCATTAGAGCATAGGAAAGCGTGTCTACGTTTTCTTGTACATAGACGACCTTCCCGTCGAGTTTCCAAGGGCCCTGCTCAGCCGCGCATCTAGTTTGTACAAGAAAGTAGCCTGCATCGTTTTTGACTTTGATGCTGTCTTCGCGAAACTCTCTACGTTCGTGAGAACTGTAACGAGACTTAAGATGGCCGCCATCCGCTTAGCCGTCTACTCTGCCGTCTACGACGAGTATTGGAACAAATCCGTAGACGCTGAAGACTCAATAGACACTATGCGCATGTCTTCGTCTACGTTGCGCTGAAGCTACCATGTCGCATAACTCCCACCAACTAGCTCAGCAACATGTACTACCAGGAATCTTTTCTAAAGCTACATTCATTAGCAGGCACACAGCGCTGTTGTACTGCAACAAGTGATAAATAAACTGTAATGCGACTTTGGTCGAAGCAGCGCCAAATCTTAGAAAGCGTCATGTGACATCCATATTTCATATGGTTCTTACTGATTGCCTGTTTTATTTATAACGAGTAGGGTTAGCCCAAAAAATCAATGAAAGCCATAACAAGAGAAGGCAGCATCTGTAAACAAAGAATGCCGCAGAATATGCCTTATCACAGTGGGCACAACACACGGCGCCGTCGGATTCGACCAAGCAACAAAAACTACGGCGAACCGAGATGCGTCGACAGAACCCATGAGAAAGAAGAAGCAGAAGAAAGGCCCATCGCACTAACTTCAAATGTTATAAAATTAATACAAAGGGTATTGCACATTTGTGTCATGAAAGTTTCAAATGATAATACATTATTAAGCCCATGGCAGATTGGATGTAGACCTGGATGCTCGATATGGTGCGCACATGTCGATTTAGAGGGAGGCATTAAGCTTGCTCGACACAGGGGGCAGTAGGCAGATTTAGTGACCCTTGATAGCTTGATAGCTTGCTAGCTTAGAGCTAAAGCATACTACAGCGCAGAGCATGTCATACTCATTAACGCTTGAAATAGCATGAGTTTTCCTCGATACATTATAAATTGTATATATGAATTTTCAAAGGATAGGAAATGTTATTGTTCGCCACGTGGCTTGTTGACGCAAAACATATCATTCAAGAGGAGTTCCCCAGGGATCTGTCCTTTATCCTTTGTTTGTTTGACATTTTGTTAAGCTCAACTTTATTGTGTGATACCGTGCAAGCATCTGCGAGTGATATTCACTCATTACAAAGGACACTGCAGGCATACTTAAAAACAGTTGAAGCTTGGTTTGCAGATATTCAAGTGTCGCTTAATGTCAACAAAAGTTCCTTGATTGTGTTTCCATTGAAAGTACCAGTTAATATCTCTCTTCAATACCGTCAACAAATAATTCACAAGTTGACTTCATCAAACATCTGGGCGTAATATACGACGGAAGCCTGAGCTGGCGAAATCACATTCATGATGTTAAAACAAGGGCAGCAGGTGGTGTTGGCATGATAAGCAGACTTGGGCGACATCGGGCTGGGATATGCAAGGATACTCTAATAATCGTTTACCGCCTGTACGTTCGTCCGATATTGAAATTTGGGTGCGTGCTATTCTCTGGTGGGCCAGCATACAAAATTAACCCCCTGATTCTTCTACAGTGGGAGGGTCTCTGGAATTGTCTTGGTTTACCAAGATTTGTAGCCAACAAAGTTTTATATCAAGAAGTACGACTGCCTACTCTTCCCTGTCTATTCCGCATTCTAACAGTAAAGACGTATATAAACATCTATGAATCTTCTTTGAGACGATCGCAATTTGTATTTATTAGTGAAATGAGGGCATTTTTCGATGAGCATTGGTCTCGTTTATATAGACCTGAGATTTTGTTCGTACAAGCTGAGCTAGATTCACTAAGCATTAATGTACACGAGATGATTTGCCCAGACAAGAGCTTGCCTAATATAAATATTGCATCTGATTATATATTTCCATCGAATGCCAAACTCCTGCCCACTACATATTGAAATGGCATGCTACAACATCATTTAACGAACGAGAAGAAAGGGGGTTATCAGAGGGGCCCGATTTTTATTAATCATATCATGAGAAGACAACAAACAAAGACGCCAAGGACAACATAGGTGAAATTACTTGTACTTACTAATTGAATTAAATAAATGATAAATTATTGGAAGTGAAAGTGTATGAATAAACAACTTGAGCAGGTGGGGAACGATCCCACGTCTTCTCACTACGCATGCGATGCTCTAACCTTCAGGAAATAATGCGGCGGATGTTCCCCATCCGCCCCGAAGGCTTGTGAGTGGTGGTGCTGGCTAACATTCTCTAGTAGTAAAACATAAATACCCAAGAAAGTGGATGGGGAAACGGCGCCGCAGTAGCTCAATTGGTTAGAGCACCGCGCGCGTAATGCGAAGACGTGGGATCGTTCCCCACCTCCGGCAAGTTGTTCTTTCATCCACTTTCATTGCCATTAATATATCATTTCTTTAATTCAATTCGTAAGCACAAGTAATTTCCCCTACGTTGTGCATGACGTCTTTGTTTTGTTGGCTTCTCATGATAACATCATTTAACGCCATTTGGAATGGATAATGTGATCGCGACTGATGCGTCAATGAGTGAGGCGAAAGTGGGTGTGCGTATTTTCTCTGGGTCACTATCCTGGTCATATGCATTGCGCCGTCCGGATTTCACACCCATATTTCTGGCTGAACTATCAGCCGTTATCTTAGCTCTTCAAAAACTTCCTTCAAATATTCAACAACAGGTATGGTGACTCATTCATTGTCAGTAGGCACATCACTCACTTCATCTTCAGACACTACTGTAGCCAATACGTTTAAATAATTAATCCCTTCA
This sequence comes from Dermacentor andersoni, assembly GCF_023375885.2. NCBI lineage: Eukaryota > Metazoa > Arthropoda > Arachnida > Ixodida > Ixodidae > Dermacentor > Dermacentor andersoni. The sequence continues at coordinate 100,124,699 of NC_092815.1, forward strand.
ATCTTAAGCCAGGTGCGGTTGATATGGGTTCCAAGCCATCGTGGTATATTTTTAAATGAAATGGCAGGAACCCATGCGCAGATGTCTCTTGATGCGCCAGCTATGTCCGTCATGCCTACTTCGGCTTATGTCACAGCGGTTAGGTTTAGAAAATTTTCTCTTTACCAAGATTCTACAAAACTCAAAATCCAAACGACGGAATCCAATCATTTGTCCTTTTCATGGGACAATAAATGGTGTATCACACGTAAATAAGAAATCTCCATAGCAAAATTACGATGCCGCATCCCATCATTAAATCTTTACTTGTTCAGGTCTGGTCTGGCACCGTCCCCTCCCTCTGTGTCCTGTTCGCCAGGAACCCGAAAACATTGATCATTTTCTAATAGCATGCCGTCGATTTAGAAATCAAAGGAAGAAATGAGAATTTTTGTTCCCAAAATTGGGTATTTCTTTAACTACTCAAAATATCCCCTCATTCGGGGCTTCTTTATTGGACTTTAGCCACAGGAACACCTGCACGGCTATTTGCGACTATCTCTGTGACACAAGAAAGCTACCATGTTAATTCTCTATATCAATAAATGGATAGATCATTAAATCGCTGATTGTGTCTTCGAAATTATTCTAATACCACCCAAAAAACAACATAAAATTTGCTGTTTATATATTATTACGAATATTTTTTATTTATATATCTGCCACGCCAGTCTATTTTTTGATAAACATAAATGTTATACTTCCCCCTAATTCCATTTTCCGTTTAGGTTTTTCTCTCTCCTCTTCCCTTTAACCTTCAACATTTATACGCCGGCTTCTTGACCAATCCCCCGTAGTGGGTAAGCGCCACAAGTAAGGAGCAAGCAAGCAACCAAGCAAGCTTGTGCGAGTAAGGCTTTGCACTGGAACCTAGTTAAACTAAGTGAGGCCGTGATAACTATGGTAAGATTCCGCTGTACGCGACGTTTCACTTCATGCTCATCGGTCATTCGATGCGTTGTATTATCTCTCTGTCTTTTGTGCTCATTCCGAACACTCAAGTGCATCCTAGAGAAGATAAAAGCCGAAGAAGAAGAAATTTTGGCAGATGATTTCTTCGTACTTCCAGGGTGCATGCTTCCTATGTACGACCTTAAACGCTCGATCATCGGCGATGGGTCTGAGATCACCGACGCCCAGTACGAATCCATGTGCTTCGCAAGAAAACCCACTGTCATAAAGCAAGACGAGAACAGGCTAATCCTTCAAGACAGTCGCCTTCATGAAGGTTACAATGTCTCGGCCAAGGACCTGCGCTGCTTTTATCGGGAAGTGGTGCGTAACACGAGCTGCCTCGTTCCGGACACCAGCCCTGCCCTAAGCCCGCCCAGACGCCTGGTCTTCGGGCGGCCATTACACGAGGAATACGTTCAAGTGACTTGTGAATCGGCAAAGTCCGTGCTTTTTGTGGAATATTTTCTTATCCCTCAAGGGCGAGAAAGAGCCGTGTCCTCTTCATTTGAAGCAATCGCAGCTCAAATGAACATTCTCATTTTGGGCATCGATTCCACCTCGAGCCTCAACTTCAGGCGCCGCATGGCACAGACGAGACTCTTCCTACTGGAAGAAATGGGGGCTTTCGAGTTCCTAGCTTTCAACAAGGTCGGTGACAGCTCCTTTCCGAACCAGATCTCCCTCCTCTCGGGATTCGCTGCTAGCGAAGTGGAGGAAATGTTGAAGCGAAGCTACTCCAACGAAGTACCCCTTCTGTGGAACGTGTACCAGGCGATGGGTTATACGACGCTGTTCTTGGAAGAGATGCCTCACTACGGCCTGTTCACTTATCCCAACCAGACAGGGTTTAAAGTAACGCCAACCGACTACTACCCAGTCTCTATTCTACGCCTCATGGATGAAAAAGGTGGAATCGACCGCTTCTGCATGGGTTCTCGCCTTAAGACCAAAGTGCTTATTAAGTATCTTAGCGACGTTCTAAAGCTGAATGACAACTCGAGAACCTTCTCGTATATCTGGCTGTCGGACGTGACCCACAACCACATCAAAGGAATAGCGATCCTAGATGAGCCGCTCTTCGAATTCTTCAAGGGCCTTTCAAACAGAGGGGTTCTTGACAACACTGTCGTGCTTTTTCTGAGCGATCATGGTGCTCGCTATGGATCTACACGCCGCAGCGAGCTCGGAAGGCACGAAGATAAGACGCCATTTTGCTTTCTAGCTCTCCCAAAGCGCTTCCTGCGGGAACACCCCGACGCGGCTGCGAGTCTGGAAACAAACCAACGTCGCCTTATTACCGCCTATGATTTGCACGCGACGCTTCTGAGCCTGTCAACCTTGCCATCGTTCTCAGTGAATCCCACGCGTCATGGTCTCAACCTATTTGCTAACATTCCCGCCAACAGGACCTGCGCCGATGCGTCTATACCTCCGCAGTTCTGCGCATGTCGTGGCACTCGCAGTGAAATGCGGGATCCCACCGTGGCGCTAGAATTCGCCCATTATGCCGTCGCCTACATGAATGCCCTTGCCGAGTTCCACTTTCCAGGACAGTGTCTCGTCTGGCGACTAGACCGTGTGCAGAACGCCTTTGTCGTCGCGAACCGCAACTCCAGTGACCAGCCCTTTGTGCACGTCACCCTTCACGTGCTCTTACGCACGTTACCGCTTGCACACTTCGAAGTGTACGGAAGCCTTCCAAATGCTTCGACATCTCTTTCATCGAATCGGTCGCCACCTCGAGTGGATTTCGTGCAAAGGTTGGACAGATACAGCGAGTGGACTTGGTGCCTGCCCAAGAGCGCATGGCAGAAGATCTGCATGTGCAGATCTCGCGCCAGATCTTGACTCGCGAAGTGTACGAGGTCGCAAAATATGCATGTACGTTGTTGTACATGTTATATAAGTATGCATATGAATATGTATATATGTTGCGTGTATGTACATTCTGCCACGAACTATTAGCAGCCACGAACTCAACTTTTTTCATCATATATTCCCGAGCTTGTGTTTTGTTGAATGACTAAATAAAAATACATAAATCATCAAAGCAATGCGATGTTATGACAAGTTAAGAACTGATATTTCTCAGTGTTCTTTCAGTGTGCTGCTTTTGGGCAAAGCCACACCTATCGATTTGCAGGAACAATACAGAAATATTACAGCGCCAGCCAGAAACTAAAGCTTTGAAATCTGGAGTGATCATAGCCCTCTTACAAATTGTACAGGCTGTTGAGGTAGTAAAAGTATTGAACGTTCGAAAATACGCGGTAAATTACGCAATAACGAGCATACAAGAATGTCGCCTACATATACCTACGTACTGAGAGACAAAGCCTACAAAATGAAAATGTTTGAGAAGGTTCACAGTCAGAGGCAGCCCCGATGCTATCACAATTTAATAGGGTAAGTCAATAACTATTATATATTGATAACCCATCAGCACTTCGTGTCTTATGTAGAAGTCGGCTAAGTGTGACACCAATGAAGTTGTTTAAGCCTACATTTTGCATCTAGAAAAGCTAGAGGACACAGCTACCTTCTTTATATAAATTAAACAAATTATGGGGTTTTACGTGGCAAAACCACAATATGATTTGTAGCGCCAGCGACATCGACGCGATCGCCCTAGGAAAGAGGGCGAGGTCAGGCGATGCCACGAGCGGCGCGAAAGCTGAATTGGCTGGGAACCGAAGAAATAAAAGATCAGTTGAGTTTGAGCTCCGGTGCTTGAATACCATCTCGTTGTCTCTCTTTCTAATATGGTCTACCATTTGTGACGCGTACATGATTGCACGCGACTGACCTCTCAAGACACTTTGCACGTATTCATGGGCTTCTTTCACGCTCACAAAAACAGTTTTACGCAGCACGTATTAAGCAACAAAAAAAGTTGTATCGGTAGTTTCGACAGCAGAGCTGCCTAAGCTTGAGCTCTGGCCCTGCCAAACAACAGAAAACTCTGCTCGGCGACGGGGAGAGAGGAAGACATAGTGAGGAGGAGGAGGCTAAGCGAGGTGGGGGAGAGGGACAGCTGTGTCTGAGCGCGCCTCGGTGCAGCGGCCATAGAGAGGAGGCGCGTCGTATGGGATTGGCTGAGCCTAGCGATGACGTAGTTCTGATGTTAAGGTGCTCTCCTGGAAGAGAGGCGATGGAGGCGATGTGTGTGCCGGCGGCGTCAGTATCTGGTCTGCTATCGAGATGGGCAAACCAGGGCTAGGACACTCATGTTCTACAAATGGCCGCAGAGGGCGAAAAAATCAACCGCGTGCCGCTGCTAATAAGGCAGGCATAGTAAAGCCATTTGAAAGGTGCCTGCGTAAGTCCAATATCTCCCGCTAGAAGTGCCGTAGTAAGCGTAATTTTATCTTACAAGTTTTCTCCCAATTTTATCGAAGCATTTGCATTACATAAAGCAGAGTACAAAATTATCATTGCTAATTAGATATTGTACTTTTTATTAGTAACCTCGTCGTTTTTTTTTTTTTTGCTATAAACGCAAATAGCATTCAGCATCATGGGTCTTCCGCGTGACCTCTGGCCTGGATTTAAAATTTTTCACCGGTATTTTCGAGTGCACGGCGGCACGGATTCATTTGTTGATGCACCTTTAGTGGTTGCTTATTTTGTGCTAAAACAAGTTTTCTTGCGCATCGATGTCTCACCTTATTTAACTTGGAGTGAAGGTACGTGTTTACGAGCGGACATGTAAGCCCGAAATCTACGTTTCGGTCGTGAGCTATGCGTCTGCATCGAAACGGGAACCGTATTCTTCTGCGAGTGAGGACAGCAATAGCGGTGAGTCCTTTAATATCGGTGCTTGAATTCTGATGTAATTAATATTGCACTTGTTAACATTCAGGCGGAGACACGTTAAAGAACTATATCCTGCATTACATATAGGCTTTCAGGACCTTCCGTTGCTGTTTCCAAAATAAACCTTTAGTTGCCAGCAGTTGTGAGTCAGTGTTGACTTCTCATTCTTGTCTTCCTTTGTTGCGCTATTTGGCCACATTAAGGGGACTTTGTACGACAGCGGGTGTGAGAAACGCCGCACACTTGCAGCAGGCCGTCGTTACACGCCCAAAATCATGAGAAAAAGAGAGATATCTTGTAGCCGTGGCCATGGACGACTGAGTGGCTTATTTTCGTGCTAGCCCGCAACTTCTTTCTTTTGGTAAATTGAAGTGAAAGTTCTGAATTTAAAGGGACACTAAGGGCAAATAGGAAGTCGAGCTAAGGTGATATATTAGGGTTTTTGAATCACTAAGGTGTCGATATTATCTCGAACAGAGCCTTAATAATCGAGAAATTGAGGTAAATACAGGACATGATTACAGACTCCTACGGGACATTCGTGTACTTGCCCGATGACAACAGCACTCCTCAGTTAAATGCTGTCACTACTACTCAACCACTCGTTCCACAAAACATTCTTGTATTGAATTATAAGATGAAATAAAATGCTGTTTGACCAGTTCTATTTCACTTTCAGGAAAAAGAACTCATTAAAATAACGCCAACAACGACGCGGGCGGTTGAAAGGTTTCGTTTTCGCTCGACTCCGCGCCGCCTGTGATTTCACGTTTCAGTAGTTATCGCGTAGTGCTGCGCTGGTTTTGTTGGCTCGCGAAACTCGCACAAACTACAAGTAGCTCGTCCTGTCTGCTCCTTTCTGTGTCCGTGTTTCACTTCACGCTAGAAGCCAAAATCAAACTACAAGTACCAGAGAATTCAACTTCCATGTGGCGTCGCGGGACGCCCGAACGGCCTACGCCACTTGACCGAAAAGCTGCTGCAGCGGCGAATCCGCCGTTCTGTCTTGGCTCGGTACCACCGTCTGTCGGGCGACGTCTTACTCACCGACGGCAGCAAAGGGTGGTGATGGCGTATGCGACGTCACCACTCCCCCGATTGGGTGGTGACAGATTTGAATTTCGAAAAAGGTATTCAAGCCCTCCAGATGCAATTTTCTCGTAAACTAAGTCATTTCTCGGCCCGAAAGAAGCCTTGCGATGTTTCTGAATGGTATTTAAACAGTCCACGTCGACTTGGTATTTGACTTAAGTGTCCTTTTAATGTATTAAACAGCTGCACGCATGACAATTTAACCATATTTCACTCTTGTTAGTTGCAAATTTTCTTGGCGTTAAGTTTGGTTTACATTAGGGTATTTAAATTTTTTTCCAGTTGTGTAGCTGTACATGACGTTCGTGGAGAAAAATATATACATCATTCCTAATAGATTCATGTCTTTCATGCATTTGCTTGTGGAACTAGTAGTGCGCTCACTCCTAGTCTATAAATTAGCCCATAAGTGTTCTCATTGTGATCCTAATAATATTTAAGCTATTGACACATATTGTAGTAGGCATACATCAATGGTATGAACAGTAGCAATATTTATTTAAAACCACAAAGCCCAAAGCATCATTTTTATATGCTATATGTGATGCCTTAAAAATCTGATTTTGTGCTGTTAATCCAATGTACAGCTCATACTAGCCGTTTCGGTATTCTGGAGGGAGTCTTCAGTTGGAATTAGTTAAGCATATTAATTACTAATTAAGTGGTTATCATACTAATTATTTTCACTCAATTATAATTTTGCTATTTTCTTTATACCAATATACTCTATATGGCCGCAAATACGTGTGACCAAGTTTTTTTTTATCATCTTTGACGTGGAACGGTATTCGAGCTTTTAAGGTTTAATTAACATGCTGCTGAAGCACCCTAGAACACACAGTGTACATTTGCATGTGTTTTGCAGTCCCAAACCATAACAATGTTACAGTTTCTTGCATTTCACATAGGAAAATTGTGTCTTTTTTTTTCATTTTCTGATGGAGTCAATACTTCTCTTCCAGACATGCAGTAAAAAGATGGCGCCAGTGTAAAGCAAGGCACTCCATGCATTAAAGAGAAGCTACTGCCTGCTACAAAAAGGCGATTGTGTGGACTTTGGCTGCTGTTATAAGATAAACAACACTGGGTTGAGAAATAAAATGCTTGATATATGCTGTCTTGGCTTGCTAGTATTGAGATACATGTCATGTGTTTATAGCAGATGATATGAATGTTTCTTCATATTAATGGTTCAGCATTATTAGTTCAAACAAAAATAAAACAATATATGCACGTGTTTGCCTAATCTCTGGTGTGAAATCCATATATGACCGAAAAGGATCTTTCTTGAAGTGTAATGGCAGACTGGTAAAGGAACTCGGGAATTGTACAAATTAGTCATTTTGTCGCATTTAACAGCAGTTATTGTTTAAGGCAAGGTTAGTTCTGGGGTGAGACGCTTGAAGTGCGTGGCAGTGTACAGTGCCAAAGGCTGGTCCATGCCGGAGACTTGTGGCGAGTCTCTGTAACCTATCGCCTGGGGGCAAGACGTTCATCATTTCACTCACGAATGAAGTCGGCCGTTTCCGTCCCAACAGACCTACAATCAAGGGCATTCACCAAGGCAAAGTTCACCAGGGCATTCCCAAGGCGGTGAACTCAGACCAAATTTTGAAGTGGCCGTGGGTTGTAGCGGACCCTTGTAATCCAGCCATGGAGGCCTCAGCATGGAATGGTGTGCCTGAGCTCAGACTACAGTCGTGAAGTGGCCGGGGGTCGTGGCGGACCCTTGTAATCCTGCTTCAGGGAGGCCTTAGCATGGAATGAGTGAATTAACCAGACGACAGCCTGAAGTGACCGGGGGGCTTCGCGGACCCCTGTGATCTAGCTACACGGAGGCCTCAGCATGGAATGGCGTCCTTGAGTGCGTTCCTAACCGTACTGTTAGGGCCGGGGGAGGGTTGTGCGCCCCTGTAATCCAGTCTATTGGAGGCCACAGTGCGGAAGTCGGTCCACCTGGTAAGTCGGTCAAGGAAAAGACCGGCGACCATTCATGGTCCAGAGGTGCCTGAACGATGCGGATTGTGGCGTGTCCGTGTAATCCAGCCTGGATGGAGTCGCGGCCTCTGGATCTGAGCTCTCCCCACCTCCTAGGGGTGCGTCACGGGCAACGGGCGAGTGGAGTCGGATGCTCGCACGGCTAAGCGGGGGAGCTCTTGCCGCAGCCTGGAGTCGGAGGGTTGCGGTCGCAGAGAGGGGGAAAATAGGGAGCCCTATATGTTTCGGCACCCGGCAAAACGCGCGGGATGCCTACCCCCTCCTGCTATCCCGGTGCAGGGAATGTGCCCAGGTGAGCAGAACTGGCCTCAGCTGTGGCAGGGCTGGTCAGCTTAGCAAGGGAAACGCTAGCTGAACCCTTGTCAGCGTGGGTCGTTTGGATGCGATCCATGCGGCTGAGCTAGTCCCTGCTATCTGCAGCTTGAAAAAGGGTGAACCCTGCAACAGGCTGGACGTTGGGCTACCGGAGGCTACCGGCTACCGTTGGGCTACCGGGCTACCGGACGTTGGGCTACCGGACGTTGGGCTACCGGGCTACCGGAACTGTTGATGCCGGGACAATTCCTGGCACAACTCCTGCTACAGGTGAACCCTGTAGCTAAACATGTCACCGGTAGCCACTTGCCAGGTTGCGAGTTAGCGGCAACTGGAATGCACACTAGGAAACGAAAGCGCGGACGAATGGAGAAAATAAGGAAAGAAATGTCCACAGTGCTCATGTCACACATAAAGAAGCAGCAGCAACAGTAGGTATTGTAGCTGAGGCACTGGAACAACCGCGATCTGGCATGAACGGAGATCAGCATACGTGCTTACATGGTGTGAAGTGTATGAAGTTGATAGCCACGTGGGGGGAAAGGCCCCCCAAAAAGGCTGATAAGGGCCATGCCCACGAAACGGACGATGCACATATTGAGATAAAGTGGGGCACAAAGTGCGAGCAACACATGAGCGGCCCCCGAAAGAACAAGAAGAAACGCGTAGGGTGGAAACGAGTTGAACGCTAAAGTGGCGGATAGTCCATGTCACTGTGGTGGCTGCGGCAGCAGATGCCTGCGTCAACCGATTGCTTCGCAATACAAGTTGAGAATCTTCATCGGCCACTGTGGGTTCAAACAGGTGGGACGCTCTGTCCAGTCTGTTTGCACTGCTGGTTGTCGCTCGTTACCAGACCACCATGCCCGACGAAGAAGAAGGGCTGTTTAGGAGCTGGCGTTAATGATTTCAGCGTATCTCGTCATGCAAATTTTATTTTTGTTCTTGCACGAGAAGGTGCAGAGCTTCTCTTCTTCCAATCAAGTAGCACGCTCTGTTCACTCACTTGTGGCTTGTTTGTATGGACGCCAGTAGAGGCTCATTGGCCTCCCGACGCACCAGCTACGCAGCAGCCAAAGTATTGAGGCATGCCGCCTAGCTGGCAGGGCGACCACGGCGCGTACCAGCGTATGCTACCGGTGGCTACAGTTGAAAAGCGGCCATATTGGATTCTGCTCTAAAGAAAACTGCATTTCCTGATGGATGAATGGATGTTGCGAGCGTCCCCTTTGGAACGTGGCGGTGGGTTGCACCACCAAGATCTTATTATATTGCCTAATGTCCTACCTGGGTTGAAAAGGGGAAAAAAAGAAAGAATAACCCACAATGAATTCCCATAACCAAATTTTATCACCCCCTGTTGTGAACTTTGCTTTTGTACGTCTCCATTTCTGTCGTTTCCCTACTTTTCTTCCACCAATCTTCTAATCGCCTCTTACTAATGCCTATTGCGGCCATGTTTACTTTTCCACTGCTCTCGCTGAACCCAAGGGCTTCAAGGAGGCCAGTGGTGCCTAAATTGACCGCTGGGTAGAAGTCTTCACATTCTAAGAAAACATGCTCCGTCGTTTCCCTAGCTTTACCGCAGCAAGCACATACTTCCTCCTTCTTATATCTCGCTTATAGGTGCGTGTTCTAAGTCATCCTGATCTCGCTTCGAAAAGTAATGAGCTTCTCTTTGAGTTATCATAAATTGTTTCTTTCCTGATTTCCTTTTTTCCTCTTATGTAGTTACTCATGGCGGGCTTTTTTTTTTCATTGCCCCCACCCACGAGATTATTTCAGCCTCTATGACTTTCCGCTTGAAGTTCTTTGTTGCTGTGCTGCTCACCCTACATGCCGCATACTTGCTGGTAAGCTTCCTAGTTTTTTTCCTCTATTGTGAATCACTATTTTTCCTGTACAAATACCTAAACACTCTCCCAGCCCATTTACTTTCTTCCATATTCCTAAGTCGTTCTGGATAATCAATTTTACTGTCAGCCTCTCGCACTTCAAAACACGTCCAGCCCATATCACCCTGCACAGCTTCATTTGTAGTCCTGCCATGAGCACGCAATGCGAGGCGTCCTACTGACCTTTGGGATTGTACCCCTGATTTCAAGCAAACAGCCGCATTTCCAAAAGTAAGTCCTGAAACCATTACACCTTTCCAAATACCACGAAGCACCTTGTACCTATTGTATCCTTACAGCGCTCTGTGTTTCATTATGGCTACATTTCTCTTCCCCTTTACTGCTATTGTTTTTTCCTAAGTTTCCATATATATATTGCCTTCGTTTATCCATATACCAAGGTATTGATATTCTCTCACCCGAGGTATTTCCTGGACCTGTATTGCCACTGTCTGTTCACTGTTTTCATTGAATACCATAACACCTGATTTTCTAACACAAAATTTCAAACCTAAATTGTTGCCTTCCTGTCCACAGATATTAGCCAGACGTTGCAACTCACTTTGCTTGTTGGCTAGCAACACAATGTTGTCCGCACAATATAAACCTGGAAGCTGCTGCTCTACTACTGTACCCGCCTCTTTGTATGAGAGAATTAAACCCGATATTACTTCCGTCTAGCGCCCTCTCCATCCTCCCCATGTACATCATAAAGAGCAGTGGGGATAAAGGGCACCACTGCCTCAGTCCATTGTTGATATCAACTTGCTCCTCGCTCCTCATCCCTTCACATTCAACGCAAACGGTATTTTCTAGGCAAATCTCTCTCAAAAGCTGCAGCCAATCATCCCCTAAGCCTTCCCTTTCCAGAATATCTCACGAAATGTTGCGGTCTACGTTGTCATACGCTCCTATAATGTCTAAAAAGGCCACATATAACGGTATGCTTTCTACTCTTGATATTTCAATACACTGAGTAAGAACAAATAAGCTGTCATCAAAACGCCTACCTATTCTGAAGCCATGCTGAAGTACTCAACAAAATGCCATTATTCTCTACCCATTCTTCCAGCTTTAATTTGATTGCTTGAATTGCTAACCTGCGTATTACCGATGTAATGGTAAATGGTCTATACGAGTCAATTCCTTACTCACCCTTACCTTTATAAATTAAATTCATTCTCCTTTGTCGTCAGCTGTCTGCTATTCGTCTATCTTTTAAAGCTTTTTCCACTGCTTTCACCAGAGCTCCCTTACTTTTCGATCCTAGTTCATTAATCAGCCTAACGGAACCTCGTCTAGCCTTGTGGCTGTGCGCTTAAGAATTTGCTGTTCCGCTTTCTTCTAGTTGAAATTTGTCAGCACCAGCTCCTTTTCCATCTGGTTCTCTTTCATGCTTTTGTCTTCAAATACAACCTCTTCATTGCCTTGGAAAGATTGGGATGTTACTTTTCGGATCTAATATAATTGGTTGTATGGTTGAGCAGCACCATCTGGCGTCCACCTACGTAAGTTCCATGCGCTTCCGCTGCTTGTTTTCGTACCACTGTCGAAGTTACAGTTTCCCTTCTGTAAAGCTGGTTCCTTTTTTCTATGGGCAGACAGAAGAAGATAATTTTTCCTGAAGAAGCCGAGCGAATGCGAAAGAGGCGGGAAGCCGCTCGCGAGTGTATGAGGCGTAAGCGGGAAGATCCTGATTATAAGGCCAATGCTGCCGAAGCTAAGCGCCGGAATATAGGTGACAATACCGAATTGCGCTCCAGACAAGTAGAAGCAAAACAGGAATACGACGCCACACATCGGGATGAATGACGTCAAGGGGCTCGGCTACGAAGAGCGTCCGATCCTGGCTTGCGCGTCATGGAGAAATTCAAGCGAAGAGAGAGGATGGCTATACTTCTGGCGCGGACGCACGATCCAGGCGAGACTTTCTGAACGTTGAGTTTGGACACCGTCGTGCGGTTTGCGATAGACTTTGGTTCAATGTAAATTAAAGCAACATATGCAGTGCGCTTAACGAAGAGCAGCGCGACAGTGCCCTCAAAGCTCTGCGAAAGGCGTTTCCAGAGGAACCTTCTGTGGCTGACATGTCCGTGTGCAAGACTTGCAAGGACTCTTTGCTTGACAGGAAGTTGCCCCAGCTAAGCAAGACGAATGGCTACTGCTATCATACGAGATCGTTGCATCTGCCTAAGCTCATCCACGTCGGAGAGCGTTTGATTGCACAGCGCCTTTCCTTCATGAACACGAGTCTGCTGTGCTTGGATGAGATGACATGTGCTAAGTGTATCGGGCCCGGGTGATACGGAACGAGAAGAGAGCTATGGCGAAGAAGATGGCATTTCAGTGGTGATCTATAGCGTCGTGCCTCACTCGCGGTGTTCCTGATGCGTTTATTTCTAATAGTGCAACTGCGGATCGAAATGCTCCGAGCGTCTCAACGCGCTGGCTAGCCCGCGAGAAAGGCTGTTCTGTGCCGCTCGTCAACGGATGCGTCCGTGGCGTAATGCTTTCTATATTAGGTTTGTTGGGCTAGAGGTCCTGTCTTCGAATTCTGCCATCGTACAAATTAATAATGTCTATTTGATTAGTTACAACGCCTTAAATTCTTAGCGTTGATGGGAACGCGAAGTCACAAAGCCATCTGAAGCCAAAAGGACGAAGTTTAGGAGAACGCATGTACTAACCGTAATTCCCTCGATGGCTGAAAAGGCGTGCTTGCAGCTCCCGTAGACACTAGCGCCACTGTTCTTACTAACAATTATTTTATGAAACTCTATTACCGTTTTTTCATGGGCGCCACCATATTGCTACGCAGTGGCGTTATCTATGGGCAGTCGGCATGCTGGCTTGGGCGAGCGCTCCGTTTTGCATGGCAGGTATACGTTCGGGCGATAGTTTGTGGTGTTTGTCTTCGCGCTCGCGCGGTCTATGTAGCATGACGTGCGTCTTCTACGCGCTAAACGGTTCTGTGAGAAGTAGTGAAGTGGCTAAGTCGATATGGCACGACTTTCTGCTGGCATTGATGCGGACTGAGCACGCAGAGCGATCTGTGCGCGCGTATATTTGAGCCTACAATCAGCCTCGGAGATCATTTGTGTATTTCTGAATGTTCCATTCAGTAATGTGATCTTATTACAGTATTATCCTCTAGTTCTAAGCTGCGGTTTAGGAGAAATGAAACATACGCGACAATCGTGACAGCGTGGCGTGGGTACCGTTCTGCTACGATAGGAGCTGTGCTGTTATACTTTGACAAGCGTTCATACTGTTCGCTGCAGGTTACACTGCGTGACTACTTGGTTCGATGGATGAGTTTTCCACCCATAAATAAAATACATTTGGCTAGTAATAGCAGCATACCTTACAGTCTGAATTAAGCTTGTCCAGCAAAGCGACCGTATACGAACTGCCCGAGCGTCCTATAAGCAGTGGTAGGTGCTGGATTACAGATATCTTTGTTCTATAAAGCGCATGGTCCAAGCATACGGCATCAGTGGTTATATATCTATGAACGTTGTACGGCGGAACTATGCGAGGTCGTATTGCGGCGTTAGCGCGTTTTCTCTTGCTTTTTAGAGAAAGAAGATTATAACCTAATTTTTCTTTTTCGGTTGTGTTCGTTCCGTTCTCTACGACGCACTCACAGGTATTAAGAAAATTTCGTCCTCAATAATAGCCATCGCATTCTTTTTATGCGATCCCTCTCATATATTATGGCTGTGTATAGGCCAAAAAGGCAATGCCGAAGCACACGTATGTATCGTGCTGTTTCACCAACCGCAGTGATCGCTGTGTTGAGCAGCGCCATCGGCCTCATGTAGAAAGGCTAGCGTAGACATACAGTAATTTCAAACCTACTAGACTTGAAATGCGTGTGAACGATGCCGGTGTATCACAAATATTTGATAGCAACTGCGTTTAGATGGTTCGTGGTTGGCTTAGGTTGGCCGTGCACGAGCATGCGTTCTTATGTTTTACTGCCTGCGTTCAGACGGTGAGCTGATTTACCATTTAATGCTGGTAACACAGAGACACCGGTTTTCTTTGTTGAATTAAAACCGATATAAACAAAATAGTTCACAACACATACACACACCGCGGCTGATTGCGCACGTCACATTTTTGTACCCCCAAGACATATTTCTGCCTACTGTAGTTTCCGATGCACTGAAAGGCTTCCCTGACGACATTATATGAACGGACATGGCGTAAATTTCGCAAAGTACGATCAAAAACATTCCGAAATCGTTCCACAGCACGCGACAGCAATACTTTCAAGCAGCGCCGCGCCGGATCGCCCAAACCAGAGAGGAGGAAAGACTCGACGCGGGCTCTATCCTCCTCGCCCGATGAAGATGTCTATATTTGAAGCCAGGGCTTGAAACCATGTGCTTGAAACGCTAAGCTCACAAAGTACTTCTTCGCTGCACCATTCCTAGATGGCGCCACCATACCGTTATATCTGTTTGCTGTTAGAAGTCGGGACACGTTCGAAAAAGTGCCTCGAACTCGGCCAGGAAGCTTCGCTTTAAAAGCCTTTGATATTGATGCTGGATACTTTTTTTTTTTTTTTGTAATGAAAAGTCAGTATTCATGAAAATTTTAAAGTTAGACGTCGTGATACCCCAGACATTTCTACTAGTTTGTTCGCGATTTTCTCACTACTCGTCGGGAGCACCAAGACTTGTGCGCCTTAGGAGCGTTAAAAAGAAATGCAGCACGTAATTCACTTTAATTACCCGTATTCTATCGGTCTAAACTGTTTACCGTGGTCGTTGAAGGTTGGTGACGAGTGACTCCCAAGCACTGTGTCCGATTTCAGGGCTCTTGCGATTGTGATGAACTGCCAGAATGCAGTCACAAAAGTAGTCGCTTTTGCTTTCTTTCATTCTTTTTTTTTTTCTCGTATAGACGCAATATTGAAGGAGCGCGCAGAACCGATGGAATAACTTTACTGAAGGGTCCTGCGAGCTACGAGGCGCAAGGCACCATAGAGCGGGCTACTCCCACATTGGGACCGAGAATTTTAGCTCCCTGGGCCCCAGTGATCACGAAGAGGGCAAGCGATACGGTAGCTAAGCTGTTGCTGTTCCCTCAGAAAATGCCTAGTACTACCCACCCGGGGAATTGGCCACACTGTAGGCAATGCAAAGTACACAAAACAAAAGCCAAAACGGACTAAAAAGAAAGCAACAAAAAAGCATTAGGCAACTTGGGCATTAAAAATTTTGAGAGGCCTAATTATTCAGTAAAGAGGAAAAGGAATAATGTACACTATGGTCAGTACTATAAATCACGCACCAACATCCTCCGCGCAGTCCTTCTGCGCCTTCATATGTATATTTGAATCCTCCTAGTAGCAGTGAATCTGAGGACAATGCCAGATCGTAAGATTTTTATTGGGATGACGGAGGCCCTCAAAACTAGCCCACATCGTTGTCAGATGTTCAGTGGCGAGTTTCGTTTTCTGTCTGTTGGCAAGTCCATGGTAGGGGATTAATTGTGTCGAAGGATATGTAGAGACGATGACAACATTAAATCTCCCCTTTCAAATGTTTCTACAGCATATGGCGGAGGTGTGCTACTGCCAGCCCAGCAGAGTAAATGTTTCCACTAAGCAGGAAGCCTTTTCACAGCTAACGTCCATTGTCAGTTAGAACATTGAAACTAGAGCAGAGAAACATTGAAGGTAGTTCAGAAGGTACACCTTTAGGAGTACTGTTGTGTTCTTCGAAGGTACGCAGCAGGTATTTTTGTATGACAGGAATTCTGTCCCAGTTGTCCTTTGTTGTTGTAAATCATATGAGCAATCTGAATATAGTTTCGATCAGAATAAGATGTAACAAAATAATTTCTGCAGTCATAAATAAGGTAGGCGAGCTACCTTAGGCAAGCATTCAATAAAAGGAGCAAAATCAGTCATTAGGCTGATCCATATTAGGTGTCCATGACAGATATTGATTAAGCTATATCCCGAGAAACCTCTGCGTATGTAGTTGTTTCCGGCATTCCTCATTAAATCGTAATCTTAAAATTAATTAAATTCCATGGTTGTACGAGCCAAAATAATGATCGGATTATGAGGCACGCGGTAGTGAGGATCTCTGGATTAATTTGGATGATCCGGGTTTCCTTAACGTGCACCAGATGCACGGCACACGGGTGACCTTGCACTTCACTCTCATCGAAATGTGGCCGCTGCGCCCAGGATTTGATAGCGCGACCTCGTGCTTGCAGCGCAACGCGAAAATCACTAAGCAATCACGGCGGGTTAGAACGTACTCTTCTATTGCCACTGGCGTATTTCTAAATTTGCCTTAACAAAATATATTTCTTAAATACTGAGCATTAAAGCACTCCTGTACCACCCATCGGATTGGTCAAAAAAGTGACTCCGCCGATAGCATACGCTCTTGGGAACATCTAAGGAAAGTTGTTTTGCAGTCGTGCGCGGCGTGTGGAGCTCGCAAGCGGAGCGCGTAGCCACCTTTCTCTCACACGCTCTCTTTTCAGCAGAAGCCGTCCGCCTCCCTCTCTGCCAGAGAGCGAGGCGGACGGCTTCTGCTGAAAAGAGAGCGTGTGAGAGAAAGGTGGCCAATGGTAACCGCGTGTGTGAATCTGCTTTATTGCGAAAGAAAACGTCCAGAGACTCTCTGGACGTTTTCTTTCGCAATAAAGCAGATTCACACACGCGGTTACCATTGGCCACATTTCTCTCACACGCTATCTTTTCAATAGAAGCCTTCCCCCAAACTCTTTTCTGGACGCCTTATTTCGCAATATAGCAGATTCACACACGCGGCTGCTATTGGCCAATAGCTGACATCAATCAAAAAGGATGTGCTTTTCAAAGCAAAGGATCAATGCTCTTCTTCCTACTGTCACTGTGTATATTTATTCACGAAGTCGAATAAAGAGGCGGAATTGGGTGAGCGAAGATGTTTTCGAATTTCGACGATAATTACGTACTTTCGGTAGAAGTTGATTATCATGTGCTCACTCTTGGCCGAAGCCGCCAAAGTAGGAGTTAAAATTTGGCCACCCCACTTATCTGTGTCCTGGCCGTCGGGTCTCGCTGATTTACGCTAGTTTTACATTGAACTAGCCTCGAATCAGAAGAAACTTAAGGTCAGACCACACGCACGCTCGTCAGCGCGCGCTCACTCCTGGCTGCTCCTGGTTAGAAACCTTGGAATACTTCGCTTGGTATTGAGCTTATGGTAGCACTTTAAAAAGCGTAAATTGGATGTGGCTGCTATCCGTCGGCCAAGCATTGTGCAGGACGAAGCCCCTCCGCACCACGTAGCACGGCCAGGCTGGAGCATATGAGCGGGCGCTCAAGCCCTATGCGGCACAACGCAAACTCTGCGCCATACAGTTGCATGTAGCTACGGCCTGCTACGTAGCGTAGACAGGCCCCGCACACTCTCAAGTTCCAGCGATCGCCACAGAGGGCGGAAAATCAACCGCGGCGCGTTCCAGCATAATAGCGTAAGTGGAGTTACTGTAATGTGGTCGCCTACTTTAATTTCTATTTTTTCTGCTAGGGGCGCTCAATGCGGCTAAATATTGCATCTATAAAAGTACTACATATAATAACCGTGAAACATAGTGAAGATGCAATTTTTTTGCAGAATAAAAATAGTTGTTTTTAATAAACCTATGTTATTACAACCTGTGCTTTATGTACTTGAATAAAGGTTTTGAGACCTCACTGACGTGTGATAAGCAGCAGCCCACTGGTATCGATTGCAGTCCGCGCCGTTTATCGATTCAAATTGTACGGCGGCTATATTTGCGAACGGGGTAGTCGTTTCTCTTGTGCAGCATCACGCAGGTTCACTTTAATTAGACAACAATAATATCTCAGCCAGTTTGTGCGTCCGACATTCGATAGCCACTACCAGGTGAACCTGTTTAAAGACGGTCAATTTTATCAGCTGCGGCGTTTCACTGGTGTAATGGCTATATAGACAGCTTCCGTTGTCAGTGATCTGCCGCCTCTGGCCGCGTAATGGCAGGTTGCTTGAAAAAAAAAATGCACTAGCTAGCGTGAAAACTCGTCGCTGGAACCGAGCAGTCTATCTGGAAACTACCTAAGAAAGCGGATTAACCTTGCAGCCCCTGGGTGTGTGCACCGGTGAGTAAAAAAACACTGCTTCGCACTTTCAACTTTCAACTTCTCCGGGTGCGAGGCGGATAAAACAGATTCCTGTAGTGAAATTTATTTTCAGAGTGGAAATTCACAGTAAAGTTATTGCTCTTCAAAGGCAATTCAAACAAGGCTCTTGTTATTTTAACACGTTGCTAAAATTCCTAACATGGAGTACAGTATAAAATATAGTTCTGGCTGTGTCTGCATGAATAATACACTGCGATAAATTCACAGCGCATTAGTGCAAGTGTACTTCCGTTTATACAGTTTGATTAATATCATTTAATACATTATAAAATTATTGTGTCTATTATCAATAGCTGGCAAAACATTTTATCTAGGTTTCACTAAGCACAGCCCGCACAAGGACACCATTTAAAGAAATGCACACTCAAAACAGTGTTGTGTGTGTGTGCTTTTCCGTCATGGAGCGTTTTGTGCACTGTTCTTAGTCATACATGAATCACAAAGTCAACCATGCTTCCACCACAGTAATTGAGGCTTTCTTGTTTTGCCTCCAGCCTCCAAGATGCTGCTTATATTTGACCACTCCTTTGGACTGTATTGTCGCTGGACGTACAAGTCAACAGGGAATGTGTCACCACAGAGCCAGAATCCTCGCAAGGTATGTTTCTGAACACTTCAACTAGAACTGTGATTTGCTCATTAAATGGCGAAATTTTTGTTTCACCATTCTTTGCTTGCATGTTTGTCATGGCTTCATGATTTCTCTTTTCAGGAAGAAGGACGAAAGAGCGATTATTGGTTTGCAAGCTACCCACGCCAAGCCATAAGAAGCTAAACGATCACCATAATGACAACAGGTCCTCTTGAACTACGTGCCTCACCATGAAATGTTTGCAAGTTCACCAGATAGAGGGCTATGAGCGCTATCGCGAAAGTAGCAGTCTACAGTTTTGTATTGTGCCGAGCGGGAATGCAAAAATTTGACATCCAAGCTTACTTGATTTTAAGGGCGTTTTATGACAATCGGAGAAGTTACAAGTTCAGTTCCAGCTTATTTCTTTTCTCGTCATGTAGCAAGCTCCTACTTATTAATGCACAAACTCTATCATCTGCTATTTGCAAATCAGATTGAAGGGCATTACCACCAAGTATCACATACTCCCTCATAGCATTAATTTGTTACATGAAACTGCAAAGAATTTGAAGCCTTCAAAACCGCTCAGTGCAATTTTGAGGACATTATCCTTCATGTTCACTGAAACTCTGGCAGTCACTCTTCACTTTATTATTCTATTTTTTATTTAAAGTACGCTCAGGGCCATATGCGATTAAAGAGGGGAGTGGATACAAAGCAGCAGAGTAAACAAAGGAACAAGAGCAGTGAGTTCTGGTAATACAATCATTCTCCTGATTATACAATGCTAGCTAATGTTTTGCAAAAAGAGTTTGTTATCGGAGATGGCTACAATACTTGAGGGAAGGTGGTTCCATTCCATTCCAAGATTTAAAGAAAGACTTCGTGTAGCAAGAATCAATCCCTGCGATACTGCGATGATCGATGCAGTTAGAAATGCATTTGAGGCCGCGGTATGAAGTCGTCGCGAAGTATGGTATGATGGAAACTTTTATGAAATAGCGAAACATGGCGACTGCCGCGATTAGCTAGGGGAATGAGTGCTGGTTAGTTTCATTAAGCTTATACTCGCTGTACGGTTATAATTAGAAAGAATGAAACGAGCAGAGTTAGTTTGTGCTAGTTCAAGTGGAATAACAAGACTAACGCGACTGGGATCCCATACTGCAGATGCATATTAAAGTTTTGAGCGTATTAGCCTCTTGTAAATGTGGTTTTAAAGTAGACAGTGCTTTGGAAAAGTTGCACTGTAAGTACCCGAGCAGGTGAATAGCATTGTTAATGACATACTCCATATTGGTCCAATTTAAATTATTTGTAACGTGTACACCAAAATATCTATAGGACATGAAACCTAAGGGAACATTGTACAGATGGTAAGTGATAGGATTAGAATTAGATCTGGATATTGCAGTTTTGATTTGTTAACTACGAAAGGCTCATGTACAGTTTGCATGAAATCAGTAACTAGGCTAGCCCTACACCCTAAGAGATGGCTAGAACAAGCAACTTCACACAGCTGGCCTACTCCACATTTCTCGAACATGACAAACCGATAAAATCAATTTTTCTTTGTTCAAACAGCAGATGACATACCTGAGGACAGTGCGTTCACAAAAAAGTTTCTGAAATATACCTGAAGTTTGGCTTAACATGCAGCCAATCAACAGTGGACGAGCAAGGGAAGCCTCAGCGTGGGAACTTATCTTCGTCACGGCCCTCACAAATATGTTTGATTGTTGAAACGTTGGCTGCAGGCCGAGGCTTCCCTTGCTCACCTCTGTTACTCAACTGAAGTGTTCATCCCCTAGTAATCTTTCTGCTTTGTTTGAACACGCAAACCGAGATGTTTTTTCAACATGAAACCGTAAATTGCATTTTACAAGGATCTGCGAGCATAAATTGGGCATACTTATATGTTTATTTAGTGTCCTTGTTTACACAACATATTTGCAGAGGACCTTGTACGCGCTGTCGTCTCCGTAACGTTCCTCGCCTTTCTAGGAGTACGCAACTTGTGTCAAAGCCTTTACTGCTGCGCCTGAACACTAAATGTGCAGCATAAACATCCAAAACACACAATATGTGATCTAAAATTTAGTATAGTGTTTTTATCCCTCTACACTTCGTGCCTATCACCAATGTGTTATGAAAATAATGTGACATTGCAGCTCCAGCTTACCTTACTGACAGTACATCTTTGCCGAGGACTTCTTATGTTTCTTTTTTTTAATCTAGCTGAAATCGTCGAATGCAGACAACATACGTATAGTATGAAACACGTCAAACAGCACTGTACGCAACACAAGTACGAGTGCGGCCGAGGACAATATCGTTGTCGTTGCTTTAGCGGCACGCCAAACACAATGAGAAAACTTCGCTCGATTTCAGCTTTCAATTCCGTTAAATAGATTGCTATCTGTGTTTCTGTATGTTGTAAACTCAGTGATTGACAGCACTATAGCTCCACCTGGCCTGTACGAAAATTGTGGGCATGTACTCCTTCAATCACGATTGACAAGAAACAATGTAAGCTTATTTGTCTGACATGTTTTTTGCCACTTGAGGCCTCTCGGTCACCTGGCGATATAATAAAGGTATCTGTAGTCATTTTAAAGCATTTGTACACACGAACAGTGCTCCGAAAGCGGTAGCAAAACGCACAAAACCAGCGAATGAGCAGCGCAGCAAACCCCACCAGGCGCTACCGTAGCGGCCATATTGCTCATTAAGTAATGATGATCATAAAAGTTTTGATTTTGCCAGCGCCATCTCTCGGTCGCATACTTTAGTTCACAACGCCACCGCTACTCTTATTTCTGTTGCACTGTGGAAGGTACAGTTTCCCTTCTCTAAGTTTGTACAGGTGTTCTGTGGCGTAGATACCGCGGCCGCAGCGGGGTGCCACGACGAGTCCGCTGCAGGGCTGAGCGCCCTGCGGCTCAAATGGGCTCACTGAGGACAACCGCATTCGGCTTAGGTAGAATTGCTGTAGACGGTAACGCTACGGTTGGCGCGTAGTAGGCGCCAGAATCGGAAGTAGTGCCGTCGAGGTGAGGCAGTGTATTTCTGAAATAACCTATTTTAAGTTCAAACACATTTCTCCGCTTCGACAAAAAGTTGCAGTTTCGCCCGAAAGACGAAGCATTGATCAAAATAGCAAATTGTTAGGCCGCTATACGGAGTAAGGATAGTAGTTCTATCGACCGTATAAACTTGTAATCATGCGCATACTAACTAAATTAACACTGTGAAGCGTGGTGTCACGTGCGCACAAGCAAACATGAACACATCTTACTCGATGACTGCGGACACTCGCTTTCAGAACGCTGGCCTGAGGAAGCGCGGCAGCAGCAGTGAGCGAATTGCCCTTCGTGCTGCCTCTCGCTTCAGCGCCAACTAAGCGGCAAGCACACAATGCACACACAGCTATCAGCCGCGCTCGATCACGCCCGGCACAGCTGCGGCCGGTGTAGAACGCCCCCCTCCCCTTCCACACAGTGCCTTGTGTACGATGTAAAACGGTGCAGTTCCTCCCTTACGCGAGAAATCGAGCCACCATCGTCGGCTCACCCTCGCACGCTTTTCCTCGCACACACAGCGCACGGCACACGGAAACGATGTTATCGCGTTTGAAAACTTTGTATGACTCCATCGATTCCTTACGGTATTATTCTATAAAAAAGTACCATGGTTAGCCAAATCTAGAGCATTATTGGGGTCGATAAATGTCCTAATGTGTACACTTTTCCATTTATACCTCCTATATGGCGCGTTTTATTTGTTTATCCATTTTGCATTCATTCTCTCCCTCCACTGCTGTTTTATTCTCACGGGAAATATACGTATACATCGTGAGAGTGACAGTATGGAATACTGTAGGCAGACATCGTTTTATTACGGATGAAAATATATCGTGCTCCCTTTCCAGTTTGTGATACTGTGGGACGAGATCTTTTATTCAGCTCTGAACGCCTCCACGCTGCTAACTATGGCATTCACCTCGTCGCACCTGTCGCTTAAACAGCTTACCGCGTGCTTTTTTTAAGAGCCCGCATTTCGATGCATATACTTCTTGCTGAAAATTTCATGACAAAGTTGCTGTCCTCCTCATCGCCCTTGCTCAGGTTGCAAACTACGGTCGCGTGATCGAAAATAGAAAAGAAAAATTCACACAAATTCCAGCAGCACTGCAAGAATGCAATGAAATCACAACGCTAGGTTTCTTAGTCTCACCTGCAAGGTTCCAGATTTGACTTCAGTGCCTCGTCAGTCCGTGCATCACTTCTGGATTACGAAGGGATTCAGTGCTTTCTTGATTATGTTGCTGACAATCGAAGTTTAGCGCACGGAGTAGCGTATATAGGAGAGCCGACTCTGGCACTCGGCAATGCGTTTGTTCTGTTCCCTCAGGTATGCCACAAAGCCACTCGACCTCTTCACGCGCAGCACCCCGCTGAGCTACATGCCTCTTCTGCTCACCCTCTCCACATGAAGCATTCCCTAGTGCTACTCCCCTTCTCCACTTCTCCAGGCTGCTAGCGCAGATACAGCGCACCCCGTAACGTCAAAATTGGATATTAACAGCCAGCCTAAGAACCGGCTCTTGGGTGGCCGAAGGGGACCGCATAGCACACGAAAAGACAAGAACGAGGTTGCGTGACAATCTGATTGCAAAACAACGCAGTGCACTGCTCGGTTGTTTGATAAATGTTCCAAACTTAAACCGACCGATTTCATTTGGTATACTCACATACATTAAGCGGTTGTCATGCCAGGCTATTGAAGCGGTACGCTGCCTCGTTTCAGTCGTGATTTGAGTTTTAATCTTGCGCATGTTCCTTTTGCTGTGTTTTTTATAACTCAAAGGTTGTTTTCGTCGCGCATCTGATGTTTTTAGGTTGTTAAGCTTATTCGATGGTGCATTAGTGAGGTCAAGAGCTGTTTTGCTGTCGAGTGAGAGTGCGATTTGGCAACGCAAGAAGAAACTACAAAAATTTCGCATTCATTAATGTTCCTAAGAGCTGTTTTTGTGTTTCCCAGAAGATAGCTGCAAAGCGTGATGCAGATGAATGTTCTTTTTTTTCGATCATAGGACTTTTTCAAGCTCGTTTATTTTCTCGTTTAAATGCGGTTTCTACGACTTTAACCATTCATAATTTTTTCCAAGTAATCATTGCATTTGCGCAAGATCTAGCAAAAGGATAGATATCCGCGATGGTTTGTTTGCAACTAATCGCGTGAACATGCTGTGGGGTGGATATATTGAGAGCTTCGCGTGAAATAATAGCTTGCCAAATTGAATATGTTATCAGCTTGCACCGTAAATTCATCCAAATTCATTTAGCAGCTGTTGAGCGAGACCTTTAACCAAGGTGATCGTGGCAAGCGAACGGCCGCCCGTGAGTGTCTGCGGCGTAATCTGAAGCAAACAACAAAGATTTATGCGCATTTATATGCTACAATCGACGGCACAGCGCAAGCGCATGCGACGAAGGCTAAAGCAGACGAGAAACGAGGTGGTGGTGGTGAAAAGCTTTTATTAATGAGAAGGCCAAAAGTAAAAACAAATTAAAAAGCAGCGTTGTGGGCGGCCTTCGGGCTGCCGGTCTCCCGCCGTGGCGTACGTGGCAGGTGCGGTTGGCGGCACAGCAGCGAAAGGAACGCGTCAAATCTAGCGGCTGGCATGAAGTAACGCCAAGTATCGCCACGTACAAAAGTGGCGAAATTGCTGCCTCGTCGCATCGACAAAGAAACACTGTTATAAGAACATACAGATCTTCAAGGCCAACACAGAACGTTTTCATCATCATCATCATCATCGTCGTCATCATCGTCGTCATCATCGTCGTCATCATCGTCGTCATCATCGTCGTCATCATCGTCGTCATCATCGTCGTCATCATCGTCGTCATCATCGTGAATCAGCGTTTAGCTGCTGGCCTGTTGTGGACTTCCCAGAATATCGCGTGAGGTACCTGGCGTCGATGCGCAGCATGCCACGGGTTGGCGCGGCGCAAGTTAGCGGCGAAAATGCTAACCTTGACAAACGCCACGATGCCTGTTTCAGTTAGAAGTTCGCCTGAGTTATCCTGCTGCTCCGCGAGCCGATGTCGCAATGTGAAAGAATGCAGTTTATTTTGCTGGCGTAGACAGTCGAAGGACAGCTACTCAGCATTCAACGCTAAAGACCGGTATTTGTGCTTTTTCGTCGCTGCAAATTTTATGCCCGTGAACAAATACAAGACCGTTGGTGAGCCTCCTGCCAGTCCCATGCCTAGTATATTTGTTTCCTTTTAATTGTCTTTTCTTTCAGAGATGTAGTTCAGAAGTAAGACTGGATTACCAAATACTCAAGTTATTGCACCGATGCCCGGCCATTGAAGACATAACTGGAAAGGTTAATGGCTTTCCAGAACGTTAAAGATGGTCTCGTTTGAATATTCTTAAAGCATACCGAGCACTGAATGCGAGCCTTGAGGAATTTCCCTTCCACCTGTTTTGTTGTACGGTTAACATGCTTCTATCACAACTTATCTGCGAAAAATGTTGCTTCTCGACGAGAGTATAAGAAACTTGAGCGTTTGTTATACTCTCGCGCTCGCGCGTCTGCATATAAGCTTCGCCCCCTTGTTTTTCTTGAAAAGCAGTGATTAAGTCCGTGTTTAGGGCTGGGTAAATATGTAGCGAAAGCTATTTGGTATCCAGAAGTAAGGATTCATTCTCTTGTATGCCGGCTTCGAGCACCTGCCGTACAAACATATTAAAGTGAATACGGATCACCAATCACACGTAGCCAAACAGTGTTTATTCCTCAGCCTAGGATGTGTTTTGGTGTACATTGGCCTCAATTCCATACGCCTGAGGTTAATTTTATTCAAAATATTTTCGATCCGTCGAACCTTAGAACCAGGGATATGAATCCCATTTGCTGCGGGGGAAAATGCTCTTCACATACAATTTGACAACATTTTTCTAGGTAATGCGAAACACCCAGCTGTCTTACCGAATGTGAATTGCTACATTACAGGATTAACAAAATTTGTTGCTGGACTAATTGGTTCATGCTTAACAACTGAATAATGGCAAGCGCAATTTCAAGACGCGATAGAAGATAGACACACAAGAACAGGACAAGCACTAACTCGTCCTGTTCTTGTGTGTCTATCTTCTGTGCCGTCTGGGAATTGCGCTTACCGTTATCCAGTTGTTATTACAGGATTATTTAATGAAATCATACACAAATGTGGTTATAGCGACTGATGCCTCGTAGAACAAAGTAGAGTGTCGTATTGATATATTCAGTCCTTTGCACGATTGGTCATTTTCCCTCCGGCTCTCAGACTTTGTGCCCATCTTTCTTGAAGAAATTTTAGTGCTAGTTCTGGCTTTTTGTAAATTAAACCTATCAATACATTATCCGGTCATTGTAACGGATTAATTGCTTTTGTGTACTTCGCTCAAAGCACGCAATGACTCTCACATTTTGTGAGTGTTTAAATTATTAGTGCGTAAGCACTAATATATATATTTGGTCTAGGTACCTGGTCGTACGGGCCTCGTCATAATTGAAACAGCAGATTCATTGGCGAAACCGCTGGCCAATCATTCGAATCCTCCCTGCGTCAGCTTTTTTCATAGCTGCAATGTTTAGGTGGCAAATGATGCTGCGAGAATTACCTGTACCATCTATATCAAGTTCATTTCATTTTAGACCCTCATTGCATCCCTCGACAAGCAATCCATGTCAAAAGAGCATTGAAGTAGCTATTAGTAGGCTAGGCTGTCGCATACCCTCATTAAATTTTTATTTGCATAGTGGTGGTCTGGCCCCCTCACCAATTTGTCCTATGTGCAGGGAAGATGAGACCATAAAACATTCTTTAAATTTCTTGTCGGCGATATATCAGCTTAAGATAACGAACCTTAGAAAAACCAATTGCCTTCTTAGATTAGATATAGGTGTTGAATATTTACTATCCTTGGGTGCCTGTACTGTTGGGCATGGCGACGGAGAGATTGGCGCTGCCATCCAAGATTTTCTTTAAGGATCAATGAGATTTAAACTAAAATTCAAGAATTTAATCTTCCTTTTGTTTCAACCAAATTGAGTTAGATCTTTTTTTACGGTTCATCGTTCTCATCTAAGTTTTCGTTTTCGTAAGATCTTTCGCTCCAATCTCTATCTTTCGATTCTAATCTAGCTGTCATAATATTTTGTCCTCTTATGTAATACTCGACTTTCACGTATACCCGTACCTTGGCCAATGCCCCAGGGTGAGTGCCTTCCAGTATTTTCAGGGATCTGCATCTACATTTACAAATGGGTACGCTGCACTTGTTGTGCTGTTGCCTCAAAACAATCGTGATGGCCAAAACGCAACAGACCGCACTATCTCCATATTGTCATCGTTTTAACCCCTTATATGACAATACATACAACAACACATTTTAACACAATTATATGAGCATGAAAAATCAGTAGTGCTTTATACCTCAGGTTAGTCGGCTATATCAAAACATGCAAAACTCGCGACGCAGAAGAGGTATTAACACAAAGCTGGTAGTGTTATCATTCGTGACATACTGGCATTTAGGCTGCACTGCAAGAAAGCGCCTGTTCTTTTCCCGCATTTCTTCTTGCAAAAATTACGGCACTATTTCTGCACATTGAGAAAACGGCGAAATTCCGTTATATTGTGCTAGGCGCGTGCGCACTGTTTGAAGAGGGAGGAAGATCGAAAGGACGCAGCAAATGAGCGACAGCGCAATGCCGCAGGACGCGCATGCACTGCTTTACCGCCGCCTGGCGCGACAAGCCTGGGCCCCACTGAAGCAGATGGTGCAGAAAGCGTTTTCGGGTGGACAAGTGAGCGAACGTCCAAGCGGTGGCGGCAAGAGGTGTCTATTTTTTCCCCTCTTGAATGGGGGTGCAGGAGGGGGAGGGGGGGTTGCAGGGGAACCTAGTATTGTTTCTTCTACGTCTGCCAAGCAGCTTCGGTTGGATGAGTACTCTTTGAGCATAACATTATTAAAGTTGCGTTTGCTTAAAAAACCTTGGCGCTAGTGAAGCTAGGAACGATATTTTGTAGTCCAACCTGCGTGATGCCGTACTGAGCGTCAGTGTCGCGTACCTCGAGACAGGGTTGGCAGTGATGGAAATGTTTTCTGATTGTCGTGATGTGTTATTTTTGCGTAGAGCAGCCAAAATGGCCTTGCGTTACGTTTGCTTTTTTTTTTAAATTCCGTTGAACTGTGGCACCACGTGCGTTCACTGCCGTTCCTGTGCTTTATGTACCGCACAGCCCTCGGTGCCTGCATCCCTGATTTCTTGCACTTCTCGTTAATGTCACGTAGGAAAAAATCATGCGAACTCGCCAATTTCAGCCGCCAGAGCTGGGCAATATGCTCGTCATTTCGCTAACAAATGCAGTTCTAGAAAAATATCTTACACTTGTGCGTCCTGCTTTCGCGAAATCGAGGATTTTGCTACATCAACGTGTAATATTTTTCGCATTCACAGAAACGAAGTCCAGGAATGCAGTTTTTTAGGCTCTTGAACACTTATGATCGAGTTAATGGAATTGCGATGAAGTACCTATACTAAGGAAATCTTTGCACCTTAAAGGAACTTGTAATTTCGTTCGTCTTATCGGAAATCCAAATTTCACATTATTGATGAGAAATAAACTAGCTTTCTCACTGTAGCTTAACCAAGAGTTCAGCGTAACATTGTTCATCAACGAAGAGCTCGGTGCCTTCTTCGCGGAATCAGCTGCCTGTGTTGTATCGATGAAGGTGCATTACATACACATTATGCTCTTTCATTGGGTTTGCTCTCAAAGAGCGGAAATTTTACCATATTGTAGCCTGAAATTTCAGATGTCTGTATATTTTAGATGGTTGTGCAGTAATTATGATAGCGTCTTATTGCAGTGCTGTGGAATGAAAATACTAACTTTCGTAGATTTTTACGAGAAATAGTTGGCAGTCGGAGTGCCGGTGGAAGTCCAGTAAAACAAAGCGGCATGTTTTACAGTGTGCCTAAATCACTATAGTGGCCTTTCGAGTAAACAACGGCATCAAGAAAAAAAAATTATGGCTCTGCGTTGGCAAGAGGAACAACATTGAAGGTCCCGTTTTCCTACACAACCTAGCAGCCATATCACTATGGCGCAGACTACAATAAAGCAACTTTGATAAGCATTTGACCAATGCCTTAGGTGCGCAAGCGTTCCATCATTACGCCTTTGCGGGCTACAGAGTCACCGGCCTCTAAAAAACCACGACCGGTAAAATCTTGGGATTCATTTCAATCGGTTATGATCATTTCTGATCGTCCACCATTCACGGCCTGCCGATAATGGCAATAACGTGAGCGGGGCGTCGCTAGAGACCATCACGAAGTGTCAAAAGGAGTAACATTCGAATAGAATTGCTGCATTATACAGGCCTACAGGGCCGCGCTAAGGTAGCAGTTGAGGACTTCAACTGGGACCGTAATAATAAAATTAATGCTGCCAAATTGGAAAAGAAAATAGAAAGCTGGGCGAAAATCGGTTTTCACTACGGCTGCTAGGATTTCAAACTAAACACTTGCAGAAAGTCATTCAGAAGAAGCTGGACACGTTAAGGTATAACCGAGGCTGAAACATGGCTGGCGTGCATTACACTTTTTCTAGAGCGTGTTAGCACACTTTTGCAACTGCCCATGGGCAGCTTTGGCACTTAACAGTGGTTCGATATCGTCTGCCTTAGGTCTAGGTCAAATTTGAGGATTTGCTGGCACTGCGAAAAGAGCGTTGACGTCGGCGTTGACGTTGTTTTTTGCCCTTTTGCCATAGAGCTAAGCCTTAAGCCTCCCTTTAAATTCTCTTTATGGGTGTGTGTGCGATAACGACACACAGTACACGTGAAGCGCTCCACAAATCCGGCTTGATACCAGCCTACAACTTTCAGTGTCGAACTTATTTACAGCGAATCCATGACACGCACTTGACACCTGTCGGATAGCGAGCTTATTTATTTACAAATGCTTATCTGCAGCGGTCAGGTGTTTTGATGTACGCCTGATTCATGACTGTCCGAGAAAGGCATGTTCAACAATGACTTTTGATGTAGAACCATACCAGCTGTATCTTTCACACCCTTTCTACAATGTTTATTAGCCTATCACTGTTCATATTTTTTTTCGATGCCTTGCGTACTCTATATACTGAACTATAGCCGTACAAGTTTTTCACTATTTCTTTCGCTAACGCAGACTGTGCGCTGTAAAATATATTGCGCTGAAGCTGCTCTCTTCGAACAGTTTACAGTCATCGTCTTCGATTTAAAAAGATTTCAGCCGTACCAGAAATATATATATTTTACAGAGGCGGAATTGGAGAGTGGGGACACCTGGGATCTCCGCATCGAACTAACCTGCCCATTTCTTCAGTTTCCTTTGCCGGCAGGACGGAATACTTCTCAAATCAGGCTCCCTATAATTACTGCATTTCATTTCTTGAAGGAGAATTACCACAGTGTAACAATCGTTTTCATCACGGTCAATGTGTTCCACAAGTCGCAATCATTTTAGGATGGAATCCCGAAACTGCTAACACGCGGGAAGGGTGTAGGGTACATTATTCAAGCCAACTCGCACATTTCGCCCTGTGTGCATGCAGACGTGGCATGAACCAGGGTCAGCTATGAACATATATTTTCACGCCATCGCGTCACACTTTAATGATTCGAAATTCGATAGTGATGAACGTGCCTTTTCAAAGTCGATCTCAAGCTGGAAAGAAAATGCCTTAAGTTCCGGAAATTCACGGTACCTTTGGCAGCTTCAATGATGGTTAAATGAACACAAGTCGTAGGCACAAAACAACCAAATTCTCGTCAGTTGCAAATCAACAGAGCTCAGGGAAAAAAAAAGATAATGATTTACTTACGCGGGAAGTGCGGAGACACGGGCAATGTTCTTCAGCGTGTTAGGAGAGGCCCGGAAGGAGGCTGCCATGCTGCGCAGTATGGACGACAACTTAGCAGCGTAAATGGCTCGTGTAGGGCCAATTGCTGGCACTGCATGAATGGTACAGAACATGATTGCCATTTTAATTCAACATAACCACCCATCTCAGGGTGCGCAGCGGGAGGAGTGACGTTTTTGCTGTCGCCTGGAGCTAGTACACATATATGTATCTGTCCGCAAGGAATACCGCACATGTACTATCAGCGTAAAATGACACTTGAATAGCGGAGCGCGTGGCCCAAGCATAAGTGAAGATATAGTGCGCGCCGTCCAGTCATCACCATTGACAGGCGCGCACATCCGGTTTGGCCGCATTGCGCGATCCCCCTCTAGTGAGATAATTTCGCATCTGTTCTGGTTCATACCTTTGAAAGGGAGAAAATGAAAAATAAAAATGAAGCTAAAATATTGCAGTTTACGGCTAGTCTTGTCGCACACACTCTTAGGCAAAGTTACACCCTTTGGGGTGTATCTCTGCCACGTGCACAACCATAATCGTCATCTGCCTTGCTTGCGTTTCCTTTCTTGAAACCGCCGTGCCAACTACTTTCCTGTCGGGAATGCTATGTCATGCTGATAACGCACATGTCGTTCATTGCTGGAAAGTACCAGGCTCGCCAGGTTAAAGAAAGGAAATGCGGATGAAGCAGATGGCGATTATTGTTGTGTGGCAGAAGTGTGTAATTTTGCTTAAGAGTGTGCGCGTGGTGAAGTTTGCACCGTCATCGCAAGGTAGCTTCGGTCGCGCCGTCCACGCGGGCGAATTAAAAATTAAAGTTTTGCTTCAATAAAGGAATTCCCCAGGGTTTGGCGCATCTGTTCTGTTGGCTTCTCATCGAGTAAACTGGGCCGATCCCGGAGATGTAATTTCATGTGTCCCGTGGTCGTTGTGGGTTGTGGGGATTTGGGGAATTCGACGCGCCATTGCGCGGGCGCATTTCACCCTAGTTCGCAATCCTTAAAAGCCACATCGTCCTTGCTCCGAACCAGTTTTGGCGGTGGCGCTCCACTCGCGGTGGTTCGCGGTGAGGGCGGAGCCAGTGACGTCACGGAGCGGCCCCTGGTGGCTACTGACGTGACGGTAGCGACGCTCTTGCTCCTTGGGACTGCGCCCGGTACATACATGCTTCCACCAAAGCCCCCCGCCCAGTCAACCCGGGTAGAGGGGGGGAACCGGGGTCAATGTATCGAATGATGCTTGGTTGATGAGTACACGAAAGCTCATGGACACGGCGCCTTCAAAGGTGCCAAGTCCTCTTCCCATCTGACAACGGTTCCTCTCGTCCGCCGACACCTTTGTGACTAGGACTGAGCTCACGCACGGTGCCTTTGCCCGTGCGGGGAGCGCGTACCTCGTGTTGTTCCTATCCCGACGCTAAGCCGAAGATCGGGTGCCTAGTGCTCGCGCGAGGTCGCACCACGCCGAGCCGCACTCATCGGAGGCCCAAGCCGAAGGAGATTGCCCGAGCTCTCGCGAGTTGGCCCATCGGTTATCGCGAGAGCAAGTAGCATAGCCGCCGGGACTTTTCCTACCGGCACGTCCCAGCTTGAGCCTGTGCTCTCGCAGCGACGTGCTACAGGCGCCCCTAACTGTATTTTTCGCCTTGGTGCGGGACCCCTTTGGTTCCCCGCCGTCCCGGGACCGGGCGTTTGTGCAGTGTTGGGTGCTGTTGGAGACAATAAACGGTTTCCGTCAACTTAGGGCAATACTGTGTTCTTGCGTGCGTCGCTCGGTAGCCCCTTGTGGCCTGAGCTCGCGCGCAGCGGCGCTAGAGGCTGACGGCTGACGCGGCCCTGTGGCTCGCTAAGCTCGAACCCGCGGTGGTCGGTACTCCTGTGAGACCCTAAGACCCCACAGGGTCCAGTGGAGGCGTCACTGCGTATCACGCAACTCTTTTCCCCAGTGTGGGCTGCACTTGTCCTTCCGTCGTCCTTAGTCAAATTTGTAAAAAATTCCGCTCCACGGCTTTCCGTTGCATTTAGAAGCAGCTGACGCTCTCTTTGACAGTCTTGTCAATGTTATTTCTTTTTGTCATGAAACTATAGGATGCCAAAATGGCATGGAATGTACAGCAGCGAAACAGGATCAAAATAGGAGTTGTAGCTGAAGGGAATTAAGAGACTGACTCGAATGGAAAATGCGACAACACGATAATGGACAGCCTAAGTTAAGGTGACAGACTAAGGCCTCATTATGCAAAAAAGAAGTCAGGCGTTTAGACAGGACACAAGAGTAGGGAAGTGGACAACACGAACGCCACTTCTCTACTCTTGTGTCACCCGCCGTGGTTGCTCAGTGGCTATGGTGTTCGGCTGCTGAGCACGAGGTCGCGGGATCGAATCCCGGCCAGGGCGGCCGCATTTCGATGGGGGCGAAATGCGAAAACACCCGTGTACTTAGATTTAGGTGCACGTTAAAGAACCCCAGGTGATTGAAATTTCCGGAGTCCTCCACTACGGCGTGCCTCATAATCAGAAAGTGGTTTTCGCACGTAAAAGACCATAATTATATATATATATATACTCTTGTGGTCCTGTCTGAACGCTTCACTTCTCTTTTGCATAATGAATCCTTACCAACTATCTCAGCTGTCTATCGTTCCAGACTAAGCATCCACTTCCTTCGTTCTCGCCTATCTCCTGCGCAGTTCTCAGTCTTTACAAATCATCCTTCGCCCGTTTAACGGAAAATAAAAGAATGAGCGAAAGAAAAAAATAAAAGAATGTGGGCAATTGGTACGTTCAGCTTAGTGTTGCAATTTGAACTCTAAACTTCTGCGAAACACATTTAAGCTGGCTTTCACAGATGGCTTATCACTAAAGAAAGACGCACTGCTCACAACTTGGGCCCGGCGACCACTGATGACGTCGACAGGCACACAGTGCGCGATCTTGCCGTCGAGTTTCCGACACTAAAGACTTCTTCCACAGCCCACAAAAAATGGAGAGTTGCGGCGTGCGCAGCTTTGCCAGGACCACAGCCGACACTTCTTTCACCACTTAAATTTAGCACGCTCACCCCGAAATGGCAAAGATCTGCTACGCACATGCAGCTGCGGCGCTTATATCCCCGGTAAGTTTTACACACAAAAACAGGTGGTATTAATTTTCAGGCTGGCGACTCATTCCAACAGAATGTCAGCGTATCTAATAGGGCCTTCAACCTGTATGCACATGTGTCAAAGTGGTTAAAGTTGGGATACAAAAGCAGCTAAATCCTAGGACACGCACCGAGCTAGCTTCTGCGGTTGCAGTCAGAGAAGCGTGGCACCACTGTTACAACCGTGTCACTGACCATCTCATGCTCTGTAGGATGTGCTCGATTGACAGATGTCACAAACAGCGTTACAGGCACACTCAAACTACAACACTATAGCTTTTCGCCTGCTGTCCCACTCGCTCCGTTTAAATTGTCGAATAAAGCTTCGTTCGTTCGTTCGTTCGTTCGTTCGTTCGTTCGTTCGTTCGTTCGTTCGTTCGTTCGTTCGTTCGTTCGTTCGTTCGTTCGTTCGTTCGTTCGTTCGTTCGTTCGTTCGTTCGTTCGTTCGTTCGTTCGTTCGTTCGTTCGTTCGTTCGTTCGTTCGTTCGTTCGTTCGTTCGTTCGTTCGTTCGTTCGTTCGTTCGTTCGTTCGTTCGTTCGTTCGTTCGTTCGTTCGTTCGTTCGTTCGTTCGTTCGTTCGTTCGTTCGTTCGTTCGTTCGTTCGTTCGTTCGTTCGTTCGTTCGTTCGTTCGTTCGTTCGTTCGTTCGTTCGTTCGTTCGTTCGTTCGTTCGTTCGTTCGTTCGTTCGTTCGTTCGTTCGTTCGTTCGTTCGTTCGTTCGTTCGTTCGTTCGTTCGTTCGTTCGTTCGTTCGTTCGTTCGTTCGTTCGTTCGTTCGTTCGTTCGTTCGTTCGTTCGTTCGTTCGTTCGTTCGTTCGTTCGTTCGTTCGTTCGTTCGTTCGTTCGTTCGTTCGTTCGTTCGTTCGTTCGTTCGTTCGTTCGTTCGTTCGTTCGTTCGTTCGTTCGTTCGTTCGTTCGTTCGTTCGTTCGTTCGTTCGTTCGTTCGTTCGTTCGTTCGTTCGTTCGTTCGTTCGTTCGTTCGTTCGTTCGTTCGTTCGTTCGTTCGTTCGTTCGTTCGTTCGTTCGTTCGTTCGTTCGTTCGTTCGTTCGTTCGTTCGTTCGTTCGTTCGTTCGTTCGTTCGTTCGTTCGTTCGTTCGTTCGTTCGTTCGTTCGTTCGTTCGTTCGTTCGTTCGTTCGTTCGTTCGTTCGTTCGTTCGTTCGTTCGTTCGTTCGTTCGTTCGTTCGTTCGTTCGTTCGTTCGTTCGTTCGTTCGTTCGTTCGTTCGTTCGTTCGTTCGTTCGTTCGTTCGTTCGTTCGTTCGTTCGTTCGTTCGTTCGTTCGTTCGTTCGTTCGTTCGTTCGTTCGTTCGTTCGTTCGTTCGTTCGTTCGTTCGTTCGTTCGTTCGTTCGTTCGTTCGTTCGTTCGTTCGTTCGTTCGTTCGTTCGTTCGTTCGTTCGTTCGTTCGTTCGTTCGTTCGTTCGTTCGTTCGTTCGTTCGTTCGTTCGTTCGTTCGTTCGTTCGTTCGTTCGTTCGTTCGTTCGTTCGTTCGTTCGTTCGTTCGTTCGTTCGTTCGTTCGTTCGTTCGTTCGTTCGTTCGTTCGTTCGTTCGTTCGTTCGTTCGTTCGTTCGTTCGTTCGTTCGTTCGTTCGTTCGTTCGTTCGTTCGTTCGTTCGTTCGTTCGTTCGTTCGTTCGTTCGTTCGTTCGTTCGTTCGTTCGTTCGTTCGTTCGTTCGTTCGTTCGTTCGTTCGTTCGTTCGTTCGTTCGTTCGTTCGTTCGTTCGTTCGTTCGTTCGTTCGTTCGTTCGTTCGTTCGTTCGTTCGTTCGTTCGTTCGTTCGTTCGTTCGTTCGTTCGTTCGTTCGTTCGTTCGTTCGTTCGTTCGTTCGTTCGTTCGTTCGTTCGTTCGTTCGTTCGTTCGTTCGTTCGTTCGTTCGTTCGTTCGTTCGTTCGTTCGTTCGTTCGTTCGTTCGTTCGTTCGTTCGTTCGTTCGTTCGTTCGTTCGTTCGTTCGTTCGTTCGTTCGTTCGTTCGTTCGTTCGTTCGTTCGTTCGTTCGTTCGTTCGTTCGTTCGTTCGTTCGTTCGTTCGTTCGTTCGTTCGTTCGTTCGTTCGTTCGTTCGTTCGTTCGTTCGTTCGTTCGTTCGTTCGTTCGTTCGTTCGTTCGTTCGTTCGTTCGTTCGTTCGTTCGTTCGTTCGTTCGTTCGTTCGTTCGTTCGTTCGTTCGTTCGTTCGTTCGTTCGTTCGTTCGTTCGTTCGTTCGTTCGTTCGTTCGTTCGTTCGTTCGTTCGTTCGTTCGTTCGTTCGTTCGTTCGTTCGTTCGTTCGTTCGTTCGTTCGTTCGTTCGTTCGTTCGTTCGTTCGTTCGTTCGTTCGTTCGTTCGTTCGTTCGTTCGTTCGTTCGTTCGTTCGTTCGTTCGTTCGTTCGTTCGTTCGTTCGTTCGTTCGTTCGTTCGTTCGTTCGTTCGTTCGTTCGTTCGTTCGTTCGTTCGTTCGTTCGTTCGTTCGTTCGTTCGTTCGTTCGTTCGTTCGTTCGTTCGTTCGTTCGTTCGTTCGTTCGTTCGTTCGTTCGTTCGTTCGTTCGTTCGTTCGTTCGTTCGTTCGTTCGTTCGTTCGTTCGTTCGTTCGTTCGTTCGTTCGTTCGTTCGTTCGTTCGTTCGTTCGTTCGTTCGTTCGTTCGTTCGTTCGTTCGTTCGTTCGTTCGTTCGTTCGTTCGTTCGTTCGTTCGTTCGTTCGTTCGTTCGTTCGTTCGTTCGTTCGTTCGTTCGTTCGTTCGTTCGTTCGTTCGTTCGTTCGTTCGTTCGTTCGTTCGTTCGTTCGTTCGTTCGTTCGTTCGTTCGTTCGTTCGTTCGTTCGTTCGTTCGTTCGTTCGTTCGTTCGTTCGTTCGTTCGTTCGTTCGTTCGTTCGTTCGTTCGTTCGTTCGTTCGTTCGTTCGTTCGTTCGTTCGTTCGTTCGTTCGTTCGTTCGTTCGTTCGTTCGTTCGTTCGTTCGTTCGTTCGTTCGTTCGTTCGTTCGTTCGTTCGTTCATAAGCAGGGCGACCAGGTGAGATCTTACAAAAGTAATTAACCTGACGGCTTTGTACAGGACACATCACCTTCCCTTTCTTCTGAGCAATTCTGCAACGGGCCACGTGTGCGGAGACGTATGCGAGCTCCATGTTACGCACACAAAATGTTTTTACTTAGATCTGTGTTAATACAGCATGCATTCTTTTTTGAAAAAATAACCCCCGATTGCTGAATCCAATAACTAAGTTCATGTAATTTCTATATAATAACTTGAAATGTTCGTCGGCGTGGAAAGGCAAGAGAAGTTGACTCATACCCTTTCAACGAAATGTAACACTGCTAAGTTTAAACGTGGGAGAAAATGTCGGTACATTGAACTGGGCTTCACGCATGTCAGTAAGATGTGAAAGGTGAAATTCGTTGCAGTGGAATGAAAAACGAAAAAAAATGTTTCGTGAGTCATTCTACTCTTCGAAGATGGAAGACCAGTGAAGCTGTTTAGCATACGACACTGCGGGGACACAGAATTTTGAGAAAAGGTACGAACTCATTTACCGTGATGTTTATATAGATTCGCATGGACGAAGGGACCGCCGCCCCGAGGAGCCGGAGGAAAATAGACATGCGTGATGTTTCGACGGGACCGCCACCACGGGAGAACGGAAGGAAAGTGGATAGGCATGCGCTTGGAAGGCCGACAAAGAGGGGGCAGTGCGAATGTTGACATGGCCGACGCGGGTCGAAGTGCAGTATCTGTTCTTACCAGCTTAATATGTGATACGGGTTCTATTTGGATCCAAGATAATAACGTTATTTTTGCATGCTGGCAAAGGGCTTCAGGCCTGGTTCACCTCCGCCGCGGGTCGGCCAGGTATGCGCTATCTTCAGGATCGGCCCATAGTTTTTGCACACGCACACGGCGAATGCACGGAAGCCAAGCCATAAACAGCTTCGACGTAAAAAATTAGGATTCGAAGATAGTACTCGGCTCTTGTGACAACGCCAGATGCTTTGTATGTGTCCTGGAACGCGGTCGACCCGACTTGAAAACTTAAGAAAGGCTGGTCTAAAGCAAGACCTAACTGAAAAGTACGACTGTTGGGTGATGGACAAGATTGCAAAGACATTGGTGCATGCAGTTCTTGCGCGACGCAGATTGCGAGCGTTTATTTAACTTTCTCTTGTTGTTTGTGCCTCGCGGAAAATCCGCCCGTAAAAGAAGAACAAAAAATTCGATGATAGTTGCGGTTATCGCACGCAAATGGTGCAAACATAATGAGGAGCACCACATAGAAAAAGATAAAGATTCATGTAGAATAAAACCTGGTCACAAATCACTAAACGACCTGAATCTGGGGTATTTCTTACTTAGTTGCGCACAACATGAATTAAGAAAATGGCTCCTCGTAGCTTTGAAGTAACTGTTTTGTTTGAGCAACACCAGTGCCTCCTATAGATCAAACTAAAACATATTTGCTTGGACCATAGGTAATGAGGGCAGCTGTGTAAACGTGCCTAAGTACGGTGGTTAGTTGAAGCGGCCGGCATAAACTCCTCAAGCCTGCGTAGTCGTTGCACGCGGCTCAAGTGTTTACAGTGCACCCGCCTACGAAACTATCAACCGTTGAGATGTTCTGAACTATGTTCTTGAAAGGAATACGAATTCAGTTGTATTGAATTCTGGCGTTTTACGTGACAAAACCACGATTTGATTATGAGGCACGCCTTAGTTGGGGACTCCGTATTAAGTTTGACCACCAGGGGATCTTTAACGTGCCCCGAATGCATGGGACACGGACTTCTTTGCATTTCAGAAGGGAATACAAATAACTTAACAAGCAACAGGTGTGAAATGCAAGATCCCCAAAATTCGGATAGCGTTATTGGTATTGGAACTCCACTCCCCAGCGGGATTGGCCGACGGCCCATGGTTGGAAACTTCTGGATGGAGGCCAGCTGCCAGCTATCATGGCCAGCCATAGAAGGGAAAAAGTCGGGCCAAGGTTGCTTACCAACTACGACGGCACTTGAGGAGCCAAAAGACGTGGGACCGAGGTTGCTTTACGACCATTCTCCAGGGTCGGCTGCGACAGGTTGGTATGCGAACTGGGAACTACGTCGTGCCGAAGTACGTTGCCAACGTACTGTATCAGGTGCATTCAAAAGCAATTTCGCGCGTTTCAACCCCAGTGGTTTCGACCCAAGCGGCTTTGAGGCTTTCTCTTTCAGTTTCCTCATATGTTTATGTTTTCTCGCACTTCCTCGAATTATGTTTCCTCGCATGTTCAAATTACAATCCGAAGTTATCGTGATTGCAGCTCATGTGTACGTTATACGTTAGAAATTTCTTGATGCAATTTAAGAACCTCCAGTTAGTTCACTAAGCTACTTGCGCTTAGACCTAGAGGAAGACCTAGACGAATGAGCAGGGACGCACGTGAGACTTCCTCAGATATGCGTGCGTGCGTAACGTGTGAACAGAATGTATCTGTTCTTCACGCGCGGGCACACATCGTGTGCTGTGCAAAAGGTCCTGACATGACTGTTAATTGTACGCAGCATGTCGCCATGATGCCCATCACGGACATGCAAGGGAAGCCCGCAGGACAAGGAAAACCCTGCCAAACGGTCATGTGAGAGACGTTCCTAGGATATCCATGTCCTGGCAGTGCATGTTCTTCAGATATCCATAGGACGTCATTGTTGTAACTTGGACATTAGGTTCCATGTAGGCCCAGACATAAGCCGACCTACACATTTTTGTGCGCCGTGCTAGGTCAGAACCACCTAGACTAGGAGAAGGCCTCGGCACACCTTCCGTGACGTCACCACACTCAGCCCGTCTGCCTCGGCTTGAGGTGCCGTCGAAAGAAATAAAAAAGCACAATACTGCAGTATGTTCGAGGGTATACCTCCGGAATTTATTTGCATCCAGTATAAATTTAGCACTGGCGTGATTTAAGGAACGAAGACAAGTTCTATCCACGTCAACTTTGGCATTTGGAGCCACGCTGACAATGGCCCCGATAAGACAAAATGCACTACAGAATTTGGGTCTAGAAAGACGATGCGCCGGAAAAACATATTTCTCTTTTCAGTCTGTCACTGACAGCTGTACAATTCATATAACACATTTTATTGGGCATTGGTTTCCACTATCACAGAATGGCATTCGAACACACAACACTCACATCAATAAAATATGACATGCATCAACCTCACTAGCTTAATAAGAAAAATCTGCTGAACTTCACAATGCTGAATAATTAAAAAAATTTCCACAGAGGTCAAGACAACATAACACACCGTTCATATATTGTATGTATTGTAGCATACACATTTGCGAAAACAGCACACATCATTTTCACTTGAGGGTAATCAACTTTCTCTTTTTCTCATTATTCTTTTCTTTGTTTATCCTGTCGTTTACTGCGTAATTCTTCAGCAGGGTGTTTACTGCTGGATTAAGGATGTTCTTTAACATTGACTCTTGACTGTGACAAGTTGCACAAGTGTCAAACTCTTCACTGTCACAGAGCAAATACTTCATCACACTTGGAAGTGCAGCTCTCTGATTACTCTCTGCATGAAACATATTCTCATATTCTTTGCCTGCAATATGTTCTTGCACACTCTTAGTGCACAGCACCACATGAACGACACATGGCTCTGGAAATTTCAAGCCGCCTCTGCTCATATTATCTATCAGCACATGCTCACTGCATTCAAGCTCTCTCTCGGTAATTGTGAATAAATCACAGCAGTCATTGCAAGGCTGGCGCTTCAAAGCAGCATAGGTACAATAGCCAGCGATGTACACCAATGCCGGCATGTCTTTCCGGGGCTTCTTTAGGTCACAGCTTCTTAGCTTTATATTATATTTGTCAATCAGTATTTCAGCACATGTCTCTTTGCAAGTGTCAGTGGATGCTGGCATATCAGGCAAGATCAGTGTGTTCTGGAGGCGATCTTTGCCTCAGCTTCAAATACCTGTGTGATCGACACGTTGCAATGGGACATACACAGCTTCCGGTACTTTCCAAACCGAGCTTCGAGGGGATCGGTTTGAACTTTTTCAAGGAGAACGTACGTAAAACCGAGCTCCTCCAAACAATATCTTGGCACCTCGATCAAGGCGTATGCGGAAAGCCAGAGAGCTGAGTCAGTCTCCTTTGTCAATGCACACACCGTAAGTAGGTGTGTATGCACACACCTACTTTCCCAGTCGTCGAGTCAGGTAACAAATCTGTCGAAGAACTGCAGATGCTCACCATTGATTTTACGTACTGGCTCTTGCCCCACATCTCTCACTCTGTGTCCCTTATGGGGAGGGGAGTCTTGACGTTGACGATGCTCCACCATCGCACAATTAGGTCAATGAAATCTGCAGTACCATCTGCAAGCGTCAGATGCAGGCTTTCGCCTCTTATCCTCAAAGCAGATGAAACAAAAGAGTTAAAAATTTGCAGAGCAAGTTTCACGTTCTGCCTCTCAATATTTGTGGGATTCAAAGCTTTATACGTTAGCCTAAAAGCCACTTTCACAGTATTAGTTTGTTCAGCTCATGAAGCTTTCTGAGTGATCTGAATGAAGCACCCTCCATTTTCTTACTTTCTGTGGTTCCACAGGGAAATGGTGGGTAATGTAGACATTTGTCAGGATTTTTTTGGTTTAGCCATTTGTTTCTGATACATTTCAGCAAATGCACAGAGTCAGCAACATGAAAGAGTGGCTGCTGCGGATAGCTCGAAGGGGGTAAACAATTTCGAACTTCTGGGCCTTACTGAACATAGTCATTACTTTCCATTTAATGGAATTATTATCTGTGATGATTGCAACGATATGAAGGTTCGCTTATTCAAGTCTCAAGACTACTTTTTTAGTTTCATGCAGTTCCTCCGCAGTAATTTTGGACTCTGCAAGGATGTGTTCATAAAGGGAAAATCAGACATCCACCCGTTCGTAGCAATTGTTGTGTGCAATATCTTTGAACGGTGACAGAAGAGACTTCACCATAAATACATGCGCTGTCTTAGCAGGTTCAGAACAGTTCGCAGCAGCCCCTGTTATGCTGCCACCCTTGTATTCAAAGAACTGCTGTAAGTGTATTTCATCTACCATTTATGTTGCATTTCTTTCATGAGCTTTCAGCAGACTTGCGCTCCTTTTCATATGTCTTAGGAAGCCCTCTTCATTTTGATCCTTTAAAGGACTGACATCATGTGCACCACAGACGCGCTTGATTGTTTCAATATGAGGCAACACCGACTTTCCACTGCTCCTCAAAAACTTGTAGCCATGCAGTGAAATAGTGTACAAAATGCTACACAACACCAAAAGTTCTGCTGAGTACCAAACAACATTATTCCTCTTCATGAGGAGATGACACTGCTCTTTGAGGAACATCACAGCGCCCACCTTTTCGTCCTCCAGAAGGTCTCCACTTGAAATGTCATCACGAAGTGAGATCACCAATTTCAGTGCAGCCTTTCCTTTGTCCACTTGTGGTGGTTCTCCTTTAGTGCAGTGGTCCTCGATATTAGCCAAGAGCTGAACAAGGAAATCGTGGATATGATCCGGGATCTCAAAACACTTGTCAGATGG
Source organism: Dermacentor andersoni (assembly GCF_023375885.2). Classification (NCBI taxonomy): domain Eukaryota; kingdom Metazoa; phylum Arthropoda; class Arachnida; order Ixodida; family Ixodidae; genus Dermacentor; species Dermacentor andersoni. The sequence continues at coordinate 100,167,232 of NC_092815.1, forward strand.
AAGACGAGCACCTCTCCAAAACACACGCAGAGACATATCCGACGACACAGTCGCTGACACCAAAATCTCGGGAGCATCTGTTGTCACTTTGATGTGAGCAAAGATATACAGCTGTCGCAAGGTACCGCTGTCCAAAACTTTTCTCTCCTAGCTTGTACAGGCGTGAACTGATGTTTTGGAGGTTGTTAACTTTGTTTTCTCATTCCTCGTTCTCGTGCGCTAAATCTGACTAGTTTAAGGCCCTTTGAAGCTGTTCGCTCTCCACACGTGTTCGCTTTGCATCATGGTCTTCTCTCGACCGGCGAGAATCCAAAATATATTGCGGGCAGTCGGGAAAGATCGTTGGAATGGCATCAGGCGTAAGCCGGGTGCGATCATTTGAACCTGGATGGTCCTTCCGCCGCAGTCCATGTATTTAGATGTTGTACGTAGGTGCTCGGGCTTGAAACGCCGTTCGCAAACCTGCGAAACAACCAGCGCCGTCATATTATGAACACACCTTGACGCCTGCAAAACTGTGACATATGCTTACAAATCTAAGCGCGAGATCTATGAAAAGCACCTTATACTGACCCATGAGCCATTCAACGAATGAATATACGCACACCATCGCAAACGCAAGCGAGCCCACGTGGTTTACACGTGTAAATAAATGGTCACTTGAAAACGTATCTATATAACAATGGAATGTCGTAGTTTGCACTAATACACTTTCATTGTACATTGTTTATATAAATCATCACTGCACGAATTGAAAAGTGAGACAACACTTACCAGCGAATATTTCAGTTTTCCAACGTCGACATCATACCGTCGCCCTGCCCGCTGCCATTTTTTTCTTCATTCGGCATCACTTGGGAACCCAAACAGCCTGACCTTTGGCTCGTTGTCGTAGTTTCCTCTACAGTTTGGCACACAACATCGGCCCATGACATCGAACAGACCGCACGTGTACATAGAGGAATGCAAAAAAGCGAACCACGTGCAACGACGTCCTCCTGCGGTGTCTCGACGGCGCAGGATATGCGCGTCACGTGCGTCGCGTAGCACCTAAAGCCCCTTGATAATTTCAAAGTAGCGGCACTCTCCCCCTCGTGGCGCTTTCCTCCTCGATTATCCTCGCCCACCGGCTGCGCACGGAACACTTTTTTCTCCTGGGCTTCCGCGGACGGGCCGCAGCATTCTATAAAGGCGCGTTATTTTGGGCCAGTTGCGCGCCCCAGTTGTGTTGGAAATTTTGAGAAATACTGATAACAGCATCGATAGTGCTGAAGGCAACGTTTATGAGGCGGTTGGTATTTTCTTAAAGCCGTATGAATGCGGGGGCGTATATTGATGTAAGTAATAGGAGCTATCAGGCGAGTTGTATACTCCGGAAAACTTTTCTGCCGCATGATGAGATGCTTTACATTGTGCATCTGATGTAGTATTGCTTGTGGCACATCCCTTTGTGTGTTGCTTATTAAGCCAAAGCCTTAGATCTCTCTTTCAAGGTCGCGTTGTGAGCTACAGAGGATATCACGTGACCGAAGGAAGGCCGGAAGCAAACCAAAACATGTGCAGCCGTGTACAAGAGATGATTACTGATTAGCAAAGTTAAGTAATGTTGGATTAGGGATTGGATTAAGATAAATTAAGGTGCATTAAGGGGGATTAAGGTGTATTAAGGAGAATTAAGGTGTATTAAAGTCGATAAGCGTGGATTAGGGTGAATCAAGGAGGATTAAGGTGCATTAGGAAAGATTATGGTGGATTAGGGGTATAAACGCGATTTAAGGATTGGGGTGGATTAAAGAGTACTTGGGCCATTAAGAATTAGGCTGGATTACGGTCGATGGAGATGAATTAGGGTGGATTAAGGTGCATCAAGTAGGAATATGGTAAACTAGGGTGGGTTAAAGTTAATCAAGGGGGATTAGGGTGGATTAAGGTCGATGCAGGAAGGTAAAGGTGAATTAGGATAGATTAAGATATATTAGGAGGATTAAGGCTGATTAAGGTGATGGATTAGAAGGAATTAACGTTGATTATAGTAGCCTTCCCAACCATAATCCTCCTTAATACACCTTAATCCGCCATAACCGGCTTTGATACTCCTTCATCCACCTTAATCCTCTTTCATACACCTCAATCCCTATCCATGCATCATAATCTTGCTTAATACACCTTAATGCATCCTAATCCACCTCCATCAGACCTAATCCACCTTGTTCTACCCTACTCGACTTTAATCCATTTTGATCCACCTTAATCTACCCTAATCGACCTTAATCCCTTTTCATCCACCTTAATCTTCCCTAATCCCTGTTAATGCACCCTAATCCACCTTAATCACCCTAATCGGTCTTAATACTCCTTTATCAACTTAATTCACCCTAATCTGCCTTAATCCTCTTTAATAAACTCTTATCCATCTTAATCCTCCCTAATCCACCTTAATTCAATCACTAATGATACATTACTTGGTTAATCATTCTTTTATACAGGGGTCGACATGCTTTGGGTCGCCTCTGGGCTTCCTTGGGTCACGTGATATTTTCTGTTCACAACGCCACCTTGAAACAAATCTAAAGGATTTCGCCTTAAAACTCTAAAAATGCAATGTGGACTAGCTAGCACTCCACACCTGCAATACCACGGGTATCATCATCATCATCAGCCTAGTTACGCCCACTGCAGGGCAAAGGCCTCTCCCATACTCCAGCTACCCCGGTCATGTACTAATTGTGGCCATGTTGTCCCTGCAAACTTCTTAATCTCATCCGCCCACCTAACTTTCTGCCTCCCCCTACTACGCTTCCCTTCCCTTGGAATCCAGTCCGTAACCCTTAATGACCATCGGTTATCTTCCCTCCTCATTACATGTCCGGCACATGCCCATTTCTTTTTATTGATTTCAACTAAGATGTCATTTACCCGCGTTTGTTCCCTCACCCAATCTGCTCTTTTCTTATCCCTTAACGTTACACCTATCATTCTTCTTTCCATAGCTCGTTGCGTCGTCCTCGATTTCAGCAGAACCCTTTTCGTAAGCCTCCAGGTTTCTGCCCCGTAGGTGAGTACTGGTAAGACACAGCTGTTATACACTTTGCTCTTGAAGGATAGTGGCAACTTGCTGTTCATGATTTGAGAATGCCTGCCAAACGCACCCCAGCCCATTCTTATTCTTCTGGTTATTTCAGTCTCATGATCCGGGTCCGTGGTCACTACCTGCCTGTAGGCGTGTCGGGGTCAGGCAATGAGCAACTTTATTGCATGAATGAACGGGATATATATACAAAGTAGTGCCGCAGTGGGTCATGCGCAGTGCACACATATAAGCGTGACGTAGCACTTATTCAGTCTTGCTACATCTTCCCTTTTTCAGGGGAACTTAAGACGTGGTCACCGTGTCTCTTGTTGAGGGTACCGACAGGGCTCGCGTCGAAGTCTTGTGCTTCTCCGTAGTTCTTGAGGGGGCTCTGTGGAAGATACGTCTTCGGGCACGAGGCTTGCTTTCGGCTGTGGGTCTACCAGGCGGAGGTGCTCTCGTGTGCGCCGAAGTTCCCGGCCGTCTTCAGTCTTGACGATCGTTGAGCGGTGTTCATCGGCTGGTCGGAGAAAGACGGCGGGAGACCAGGTCCGCTGGTTTGTATCGTACACTGTGACCTGCTGACCTGGCATCACAGGGGGCAAGTTCCTGCTGCCACGGTTGTAGTAGGTCCTCTGTCGTTGGCGTATTTCTTGAAGGCGGCCCTGGACCACGTCAGGGGGAATTGTCCGTGGTTCCAAGTGGCTGGTAGGTACTGGTAGAAGCGTCCTAGTCTGGCGTCCCATCAGCCTCTGCACGGGGGACTGGAGCACATCATCACGTGGGGTATTGCGCCATTCAAGCAATGCCATTTGAAACACATGCATTTTAAAGGAACACTTCTTTAACAGCTTTTTTGCTTCCTGAACCGCTCTCTCCGTCATGCCATTGAAACGGGGATGATAGGGGCTTGAGGTGATGTGATCAACAGCCAAGGTGTTGAGAAAGTCCTTAAACTCACTGCTGTTAAAAGGCGGACCATTGTCAGTGCACAACTTCCTAGGCAAGCCATGGACCGAGAAAATTTGAGAACACCACGTGTTAAGAGAGCTTGCAGTTGTTGTACGAAACTCTCGAATTTCAAAGAAGAAGGAGTAGAAACCGACAATAAGGGCGAACTCGTGGCCTTCAAAGGAGAACAAGTCCATGCCGACAACTTCCCATGGTAGTGAGGGCACATCATGACTCAGGAGTGGCATTTTAGGGTGTCGAGGCTGATGCTTTTTCCACACTTTGCAGGCTTTACAGAACTGCTCAATGTTGCTGGAAATATTTGGCCAGAACATCACGTTCCTTGCTCTCGCCTTCATCTTATCTACTCCCACGTGCGCCGCGTGAAGAAGACTCCTCCTTTCCCATATCTTTGATTGTGGTACAATTACCTTGTTGCTTCGAAACACGAGGCCGTCCTGTGCATGTATCTCGTCCCGGTACGCCCAATACGACCTAAGTGGCTCCGGGACTTCTTGCTTGTGAAGCGGCCACGTTGTATTCGCGTAGTCCCGTAGCTTTACAAGGGTGTCGTCATCATTAGTTGCTGCTAGTAAATCTTGCAGGGAGCGTTGAGAGGCTGAAACACATTCAAGAACATTTACTTGAAACTGCTCGTTTTCTTCCAAGAATCTTTTACTAGGAAACCTTGATAAGGCGTCAGCGAGGAACAGCTCTTTGCCAGGCTTGTACGTCACAATGATAGGATAACGCTGAAGAGTTAGGCGCATGCGTTGCAGACGTAGCGGGCACTGGTATAGCGGCTTACTGAATATCGCCACTAAGGGGCGGTGGTCAGTTTCAACTGTTACTGCATGCTGTCCAAATATGTAATCATGAAATTTGGCGCATCCATGAACAATAGCTAAAGTTTCTTTTTCGATTTGAGCATATCTGGTCTGTGCCTCTGTGAGTGTCCGTGAGGAAAAAGCAACAGGCTGCGCATCCTGTATAAGCACAGCGCCTACCCCCAGCTGGCTTGCATCAACTGATAGCGTCACGGGTTTGCTTGGATCAAAATAGCGGAGCACAGGTGCTTGAATCAGAGCCTCACGCAATCCAAGAAAGCTTTCTTGCTGTTTTTCCGTCCAAACCCATGCAATGTCTTTTCGCAACAAAGTTCGTAGTGGTGCCGTTACTACAGACATGTTTGGGATAAAGCGCTGTACAAAATTCATAGTGCCCAAAAATACTTGAAGTTCCTTGCAGTTTCTTGGTGTCGGCATTTCCAGAATGTCTTGAACACGTTGGGCGTCCACACGCAGGCCTTCGGCGCTGAGCACGTGTCCCAGGTAGCGCACCTCTCGCTGCAAAAAGAAGCATTTCTTCAAGTTTAGTCGAAGATTCTGTTCTCGGCAGCGCGTTAGAAGAAGCTGTAGATTGTGGTCGTGCTCTTGCTTAGTCTTGCCCCAGAGAAGTATGTCATCCATTACTACTGCTTGAATTACTGCGAAACGTGCTGCTTCTGCGCCTTCACTGATTTCTTTAAATTGCTCTTTTCCCAGTTCCTGGGCCCGGCAAATTTCAATGGTCTTACTGTATGACGGGTTCTCGGAAATAAGCCTTTCCTGCAAGTTTTTGTTTCGCAGTCCCAGAATGATTCGGCTACGGAGCAAACGGTCTTCTAGGTCCCCGAACTCGCAGTTCTTTGCTAAAAGCCTGAGGTCGGTTAGCCAGTCATTGAAACACTCCCCTTGCTTTTGGTCTCTTGATCCGAAACGAAATTCATTAAACGTCAAATTTGTCACTGGTTTGTACAATTCTTCAAATTTCTGAAGCAAAATGTCGACGTTGTTCTTATCCCCTTCATTTTCGAATTTGAAGGCGTTGTAAGCTTTTCTGCCCTCCTCTCCAACTGTTACAAGTAACGTTGCTGCTTGGACTTCTTTGGGCTGCTTACTTAACTGGGTAGCCGTGGAGAACAATGTGAACTCACATTTCCAAGTTTTCCATCCAAGCCATGCGTCTGCTGACGGGTCCAGTGGTTTCGGCGGGGGAAGCAGCGTTGACGGGGCTGACATAGCGATAGTGAACCGCTGCCACCATGTGGGCGTGTCGGGGTCAGGCAATGAACAACTTTATTGCATGAATGAACGGGATATATATACAAAGTAGTGCCGCAGTGGGTCATGCGCAGTGCATACATATAAGCGTGACGTAGCACTTATTCAGTCTTGCTACACTGCCCTAAGTAGATGTATTCCCTTACCACTTCCAGTGCCTCGCTACCTATCGTAAACTGCTGTTCTCTTCCGAAACTGTTAAACATTACTTTAGTTTTCTGTAGATTTATTTTCAGACCCACCCTACTGCTTTGCCTCTCCAGGTCATTGAGCATGCATTGCAATTGGTCTCCTGAGTTACTAAGCAAGGCAATATCATCAGCGAAACGCAAGTTGCTAAGGTATTCTCCATCAACTTTTATCCCCAATTCTTCCCACTCCAGGTCTCTGAATACCTCCTGTAAACATGCTGTGAATAGCATTGGAGATATCGTATCGCCCTGTCTGACGCCTTTCTTTATTGGGATTTTGTTGCTTTCTTTGTGGAGGATTACGGTGGCAGTGGAACCGCTATAGATATCTTCCAGTATCTTTACAAATGGCTCATCTACACCCTGATTCCGTAGTGCCTTCATGACTGCTGAGGTTTCGACTGAATCAAATGCTTTTTCGTAATCAATGAAGGCTATATATAAGGGTTGGTTATATTCCGCACATTTCTCTATCACCTGATTGATAGTGTGCATATGGTCTACTGTTGAGTAGCCTTTACGGAATCCTGCCTGGTCCTTTGGTTGAAAGAAGTCTAAGGTATTCCTGATTCTATTTGCGATTACCTTAGTAAATACTTTGTAGGCAACGGACAGTAAGCTGCTCGGTCTATAATTTTTCAAGTCTTTGGTGTCCCCTTTCTTATGGATTAGGATTATGTTAGCGTTCTTCCAAAATTCCGGTACGTTGGAGGTCATGAGGCATTGTGTATATAGGGCGGCCAGTCTTTCTAGGACAGTGTTCCCACCATCCTTCAACAAATCTGCTGTTACCAGATCCTCCCCAGATGCCTTCCCCCTTTGCATAGCTCCCAAGGCGTTCTTTACCTCTTCCGGTGTTACTTGTGGGATTTCAAGTTCCTCTAGCCTATTCTCTCTCACCTTATCGTCGTGGGTGTTACTGGTACTGTATAAATCTCTATAAAACTCTACTTGCCACTAATTTTTTCAGGGCTTACATCCATTGTATCTGACTGATGCACAGATCGACGTAAGCTAGAAATAATAGAGCTTCTACAAGCCGCTATTTCAATTTTCTGTAAAACAGGCAGCAGATCCTACCAATCGCGGAAAGTGCAATTGAGAGGCTGTATCTTCGCACATAATTGTTCTCCGCGGAAAGCAGAATTTATAGTGCTGTGTTTCCGACTGAATAACAGCAGTTGGCGACGTGCTAGGTGACGGAGCCGCCGCGGAATATTAAGCATACTGAGGACAAGCGCATTCTTATGCAACGCACAAATTTCCGCAACAAAACGCTGTTGAGCAGGCCGGAAGAATGAAAAGAAAATGCAGCATTAGGCGATGCTTTGCTACGAGCAAAAATAAAGATGCCTCACCTCGCAATCAACACTGTTCTTTGTTGGAACAAAGTTCTTTTGGCCAGTGTTATGCAGCCACTGCTTCCGGCGCAAGCCGTCACGCTTTGCTTGTGGCATCACAAAAACAGCATAACCATCTTCATGCTTCTTGCTGCAGTTATATGCGATGCAGCACGGCATAGCGCTAGCACATAGAGCAGGAAACACAGCGTACAACTTTGGCTACGCTGAGCTAAAGTGCCGAGCCAACCGAGCGAGGAGAAAAATGGTGCGAATGAAGAAGAAAAACACAAGCAAAACGCAAGAACAGCGCGTTTGCCGGGGCAATGGCAGAGATACCAAACGTCATGCAGAAAAACGGGGGAAAAACTGGTTGCCGCGGTGGGGGATGCGCAAGGGGTGAGAAGGAGACGAGGAGGTCGCGCGGCGGCAGCAGATTTCAAAGAGTGGCGGTACTTTCAAATTATCAAGGGACTTTATAGTGCCACCTAGCACCTAGCGCCACCTGGTGCTCAAGGGCGACACCACGCGCAGTGAAACGGCTAGGGCAGAGTGGGGTGACGTCAGAGGATACGTGCGGGTGAGTGCGGAGGCCTTCTCCTTCTCTAGGTGGTTCTGGCTAGGTTCGATGTAGGCGCAGACATGGGCCAAGCTCAATTTGTCACAGGTCATGCTGGGTTTGAGGCAGGCCCAGGCATGGGCCCACCTACAAACTGTCATGGGCCTGGCTAAGTTTGAAGTCGGCCAGGTGGGCAGCAATGATCGATCTTAGGTCGTCACCTTAATAGTTGGCCGATCTAAGGGCGGTGTCAACCCCAAGAATTGCCCAAGCGAAATGGCCCAGCGGGCCACACGTGGCACGGTTGGCTACCATATACTTGCCCGACGTTGGGCCGAGCAACCTTTTACCACTGGGTTGGTCATCTTTGCAGGTGAATAAATATGTGTCTTAGCGTAATGAACCCTGGCTACGGCAGTGCTTTAACTCGTACTCGAAAAGAAAACTCAAAGAAATACGAAATACGTCAGCACAATATTGCGCGACTTCACTGATTTTGCCTGGATTCGCACATGCGACAACAATACGTAACTCGTTCATTGTCTGTCCGTGTTCATATTCGCCTCGTATTTGACGCCAAAACGCCAAAAACGATACGACAGGTCATATACGTTGTGCGCTCTCTCATGACGGGAGAGGGATAGAGAAACCGAATTAGACTCTTAGGAACGACTCTTAGGAGCAAGAGGGTACACGCATTTATGTAGCGTGGTTTATATCGTGAGCTAGCTATTTTCCCATTATTTTTTGTCATAGAACAACCGGAAGTGACAAAACTACCGAATGATAAGCAGCCAATTATGAATAGAGAGATGTGTCGCGACTCTGTCTTAGCAGCCCAAGTTGATATTTATGTATTCATGTGGTGTGGCAGGTAAGCAATCGCGACACAGTACTCAGACATTCTTTTTCAGACTGCTTGGCACAGCTATAGTTGTAGCTCCGTTTACTGCAATCCTGGAAACGGCTGCTAATCGCACGGTAAATGCCGTTATAAGAGACCACCATGTGAGAATCTTATATTTCGCTAGAATAGCAGCTTGGGCTTGTTGGTTTTCCATCCTACTATTACCAGCGCGAAATGTAGACAAGAGACGAGAAAAGAAGACACCACAAGCGCTGTGGTGTCTTCTTGTCTCGTCTCTTGTCTACATTTTGCGCTGTTAATAGCAGGGTGAGAATCTTGTCATAGCTCTCCCGTCACCGAGCGTAATGGTGCAAACATTCTCCATGAATTTCGATGTTTAGGAAATGACTGCTTGGTGGGAAAAGGTAAGACATTTCTACTGTTATTCTGCTTCACAAGAAAAAAAAAGAATGGCGTTTGTGAAGAATGCTAGAGGAAAACGCTACAGAACAAACAATATTTTTGCAGCGACGGAAAAGGAACCCAAAGGCGTGAGTGGCCAGGCTTGAGAAGCACAGTGTATGAAGGTTGTCCTGTTGTCTCCTCAGAGCGCTCGACAGGTGCGATCTTGAATGGGGGTCTGATTACGAACAGCAACAAAATGTATGTAGCTTTTTTTTTTTTTTTTGCTTCACCCTGCCCAGTTGGCTCTGCTCTTCTATACAAGGGGCACCTTTTCGTTTTCTAATGCATTGTCGATTAGCCCTGCAGCAACTCTGCATGCATTCAAGTCACACCTACACGCCATGTAAAACCAAAGCCTGCTTACTAAGGTTTACCCAGAAAAGTAAAGGAGCTTGTCTAGGCGAGCCAAGCGTCTGAGGCGTCATTGGTTGCCACCCCCCTTTCTTTCTCTTCTCTTAGCAATGTACCACAACGTTTCCTGGACACCCAACGGTAAGATGGCTGTTGTTATTTGTATCGCTTTAACTGTCGTATCGAAAGAGCTCGATTTATATTTACGAGGCTATTAGCGATAACTGAACGAAATTTTGCTCACGTTTTGAACTTTGCCGACAAAATGAACACTACGCAACCCTTCTTGTTTACACGTTTGAACGAACCATGAGTGTAATATTTGTACAACTTATTTGCTTCGGGCTTATTTAAGCGCGTAGAAATTGCTGCTGTTGCACAAACGTTCGCGTGCTTACAAGATTTTATTATAGACTGCGTCGGTTCTTCTCAAGGGAGAATGAACTTCCTTCTCCTTCACGTAAGAAAATTCTATCGAAACTTCCAACAACAGTATTTTGCTTTGACGAAACTTGTTTCTTGAGCGCATACACTACATTTTACCGTTCAAAGCTACGCATTTCATATAATAAACTGCTCATGTGTGTAACCTGTTTGCAACCGCCATAAACCGCTTTCATCAAATCTGCTACAGCAGCACACTGCTGAACGTGAACAGCTGACCAATAGGAGGACTGACAATACAGTAACGAAAAAAATTATCATTTCCATTGAGCTGTATTGAAATGTATCTTCTACTTTGAAATAAACTGTATACAGAATCGCTCGCAGGCAGCCACTGCCATACTGGTAACAACCAAATGTGCTGCAGCAGCTTCTGCTGCACAACAGTGTAGCTCCAGGCAGGAATGCATGAGTTCACCACCGGCCTGCTGCTTCTGGTAGCGGCTCTCAATTGGGGCAACGAAATTTCGCTGGCGAGTGAGTACCAAACCACCAAACAAGCTACTTCTTTAAGTTCTAAGCTAAGTTTGATTTAGGATCGATACAACCCTTAGATGCGATAACTTGTTTTTTTTTTTTTATTACAGCTCCTTACATTAAGGACCATGGGTTATACTCCAATGTGACGCTCGAGCCACAGAACACTTCAGGTATAGTCTTGTGTATAGCAGTCTTTCTCAAATCCTGACATTGAGTATTCACTGCTGAAGTTTTTAGCTGCACTGAACGTACGTTCTTGACAAAAACAGGAAGTGGAGTATAGAGGGCGTCAAAAAAGTCTTCTTTTTGCAAAACAAAGAAAAAGAAAAGGCTCACAAAAATGCCGGGTGCCCAATTCGCTGCTTAGTTTAGGTCCGTCATTATGGTCTTCGCTCCGTGAAGAAGTATAACAGTGTTACTTTGTCAGGAACAAATTAAAATTAAGGAAGCTTAATTGTTTTTTTATTATGTGGAGAAACATATGCCTTATATGGATATCGATATTTCGACTTGATAAGCTTACAAATTCTGACAGACGATACATGCCCCTCGTTTGTTTAAGGACATTTTCGATGGGACAGGTAAATACATATCATGTAGCCCGTAAACAATGCAACCCGGCTGCATTGTACACTAGCTGCCTCCAGTTTCTGCCAAAGTGCAGCGTAATTTTATCGCCGTGCCTACTGCCACTTTTCTTTTTTCGTTTCACTGTGTGCTATACATATGAAGGACTAGCCATATGTCCATTTGAGAGAAATTTGATTGCGTAGAATTACGCGCTCTTAAAGCGCGCACTAAATTCCTCAGAACTTGCGTGGTAATTTGCTAACAAACGGATGGTAATGAGTAAATATGTCGCGAGGCATAGAGAGGAGAGAATGAATTAAAGGAAGAGAGCTTACCTAGCACTGAGCCCAGCTGGCTACCCTGTACTGCCAAAGGACAGGCAGCGTGAAAGTATGTGTGAAAGTATGTGTTGGCATGTGTGTGCTGTTAACATCACGCAATAGAAAGGGGAAGAAAAGATTAGGAGAAAGACAAAAAGTCAAGGGTTTAGTGCACTGGAGTGACCAACGTATTATAAGTTCTCAACTCTGTGTTACAAATTACTAACTCGTGGAGTGATCGTTTTTCAAAGCGTCTCTCACATGTAATGATTGAATACTGATGGCACTGCGGACAGCATAAGCCTGTTACTGTATGCACGTTCAATGTCTCTTCATCTTCAAACTGCTGCGAATACTCTTAACGTTGTCCGTGAGTTCGCTGGAGTTCTTACATGGAACTGAAATTCTCCCAACGCTTTCCAGATGGAGTGGGGTGGGGGAGGGAGCAACGGGAGGATTTTAAAGATGACGTAGGATCCCATGAAAACACTTCTACTGCTTTATATTGTTGCAGGAAGAAAGCAGGCCCACGAGTATACAATAATGTATATTTTCAACAGAGGTATATGGCGTTCAGGCAACTGCCACACTTCGTCTTCCTCTAGTTCAATTCAACTTCTTCCTTCTCTTCACCGTAACATCACCCTCCCGGCGGAGTAGCTCCGTCCCGGTGCAAGTTATAGAGCCTCACTTAATGGGGGGACATAGGGCTTGAGCCTGACGACGGAAACAACATCGTTAGTGACGTTGGGAGGCACTGAAGGCTGACCGACTGGGACGATCTCGTATGTCACGTTGGACAGTTGGCGTAAGATCTGGTACGGACCAGAATAACGCGAAAGTAGTTTTTCCGACAAGCCGACGCGACGTGAAGGCGTCCAGAGAAGGACAAGGGAACCAGGTGAAAAATGGCAGTCTCGGTGCCGAAGGTCGTAGCGTCGCTTTTGAGAAGCTTGCGAGACTGTGAGGCGATGACGGGCGACTTCTCGGGCCTGGGCGACTAAGTCAATAGCATCGCGCGCGTAACCAGTGCTGGGTGATTGTACTGCGGAAGGTAGCAACGTGTCAAAGGGCAAGGTGGGGTCGCGGCCATACAACAGGTAAAATGCTGAAAATCCGGCAGTGTCATGACGGGACGAGTTGTATGCGAAAGTGATGTACGGTAAAGCGACGTCCCAGTCGCGGTGATCGTCGGAAACGTACATGGCCAGCATTTCAGTTAGCGTGCGGTTGAGTCGCTCGGTGAGGCCGTTCGTTTGAGGGTGGTACACGGTAGCAATCTGGTGTTCTGTAGAACAGGAGCGGAGCAGATCATCAACGACCTTCGATAGAAAGTAGCGGCCGCGATCTGTCAGCAACTGGCGAGGGGCGCCGTGGTGCAGGATGACGTCGTATAGTAAGAAGTCGGCGACATCTGTAGCGCAGCTGGTTGGTAGCGCTCGTGCGATGGCATACCTCGTGGCATAATCTGTTGCTGCAGCAATCCATTTGTTTCCTTTGATGGAAATTGGAAAGGGGCCCAGGAGATCTAGGCCCACACGGAAGAAGGGCTCTGTAGGGATATGTATTGGTTGCAGCAAACCAGCGGGAGGCATAGCAGGCACGTTCCGGCGCTGACACACGTCGCAAGAAGTGACATAACGGCGCACAGAGCGATAAATGCCAGGCCCGAAGAAGCGGCGCCGCAGGCAGTCGTATGTACGAGTGATGCCCAGATGTCCAGCAGTAGGAGCATCGTGAAATTGCTGGAGCACGGCGCGTTGAAGGTGCTTGGGAACGACTAGGAGGAGCTCCGGGCCGTCAGAACGAACGCTACGACGGTATAAAGTTCCATTGCGCAAGGTGAACATCCGGAGGGACGGGTCGAGGAGCTTGGGCGTTCCATAAGTGCTCGAAGAAAAGGATCTTTGCGCTGCTCGTCGCCAATATGGAGAAAGCCGGAGAGGGATAGAACACTGATGTCCGAGTCTGCATCGGTATCGTCCGGTTGATTCACGGGATTGCGGGACAGGCAGTCAGCGTCTTTATGCAGGCGCCCTGACCTATACATAATAGAAAAGTATATTCTTGTAGACGCAATGCCCAACGTGCAAGTCGTCCAGCTGGGTCCTTCAAACAGGAGAGCCAGCAGAGGGCGTGATGATCGGTTACGACGCAGAAGCTCCGACCGAACAGGTACGGCCGAAATTTCGCGATTGCCCATACGAGCGCGAGACATTCTCTCTCAGTAATGAAATAATTTCGCTCGGCCGTGGAAAGAAGGTGGCTAGCGCAAGCGATGACATGGTCTTGGCCCTGTTGACGCTGAGCGAGGACAGCGCCGATGCCATGACCACTCACGTCAGTTCGTACTTCAGTGGGCGCAGAAGGGTCAAAGTGTGACAGAATTGGGGAAGTTGTAAGCCGCTCAATCAGGGTAGAGAATGCTTTCTCCTGCAGTGGTCCCCAAGAGAAAGAGACGCTTTCTTAAGAAGGTCAGTGAGAGGCTGAGCGATGTCGGCAAAATTTTTCACAAATCGCCGGAAATAAGAGCATAAGCCCAGAAAACTACGGACATCGTTTGTTGAACAAGGTACAGGAAAATTTCGCATGGCGTGAACTTCCTGTGGATCAGGTTGGATTGCGGCGGCGTTTACGAGATGACCGAGCATGTTAATTTCACGGCGACCGAAATGGCACTTGGAAGAGGTTAGCTGAAGGCCAGCCCTGCGAAACACTGAGAGTATGGTTGTGAGGTGCCGCAGGTGGCTCTCAAAGTTCGGCGAAAACACAATCACATCGTCGAGGTAACAGAGGCATGTAGACCACTTCAAGCCGCCCAAGAGAGAGTCCATCATTCGCTCGAATGTAGCTGGCGCATTGCATAAACCAAAGGGCATGACTTTAAATTGGTACAGACCTTCCGGTGTGAGGAAGGCGGTTTTCTCGCGGTCCATCTCATCGACGCTAATCTGCCTATAGCCGGAGCGGAGGTCAATTGATGAAAAGTATTGGGATCCGTAAAGGCAGTCAAGAGCGTCATCAATGCGAGGCAGGGGATAAACATCCTTCCTTGTTATTCTGTTGAGGTGACGGTAGTCAACGCAGAAGCGCCACGAGTTGTCTTTTTTCTTTACTTTACTTTTTCTTTTTTCTTTACTCGGTATCCCACAGCAGGTCGTCTGCCGTTCCGTCGAAGTTGTTTGTGATCGAGCACTTCTTAAATGATTTGACCACAACGTCCACTTGGACCCTCTTCCACGCGTCCGAAATCCACTTTGCGATGGTTGATGGGGACGCTTTCTGCAGCTTTCCCGTCGGCGTCTTCTTCCACTCAGGGTTTCGCAGCCACTCTTCGTACTCCTGTCAGAGATTGGCTTTGAAGGGCTTGTTGACTGAAACGTCGAGGGGTTGCAGCACTGGCGTCATGCCACCCGGAATCACAACCACGTCGTTTTTGATGTTCCGAAGCTTTGTCTTTACCTACGGGGTCAGATGGCCGCGAAACGCGTCCAACAGAAGCATCGACCGCGTGCCTGCAGGTCCGCCAAGCAATGATTCCAGAGTGAGCAAGCGCGTTTGGCGGCCTTGGTTACGCGCTCTTCCTAACAAATAGGGGGGTGCTTAGATTCGCATGCAAACTTTTTTCCTAACTTTTTCGCGAAAATAGAGGGGGGGTGCTTATAAATGGGAAGTGCTTAGAATCGCGAAAATACAGTACTGTTCGGCCGCAAAAAAGAACAACTCTTTTTACAACGAGATTTCAGAATTAATGCAAAATATTACCGTAAACACTACGCGTCACCACATTATTTGGCACATACCTACTCCTCAAAACAACTATGCGAAAAATCAATCGCTTTTACTCTTCCAACTCTGCTCAATAATTTTGCTGACAAATCTGTAGATGTGTCAGAGTTGTCCAAAAAAACAATGCGAGATCAGTTTCTGTGAACTATGATGCCTTTATTTATAAATTTTCTTGTATTTGCTCATTAATGTGAAGCTTTCCTTTGTATTTTGCAAAATATTTATGTTGCCTTGTGCAATCATTGTCCATACATATGTGTAAAAGTAGACATTTTATGAAAATTGTTTAATAACTGCTACTGCTGGTGCTGTGTAGAGGGGCAGCCACCTCGTCAAGCTACTAACCTTAGTAGTTTTTTGTGGTTACTTCTTCCTTGTGTATTTGTTCAAGGAGAATAAAATTCAATTCAATAAATTAGGATCAAGGTACACCAAATTTAGAGCGCATATATTAATGGAAAATAAACAAGCAACTCAATACATAAAGAAGCATAGCACAAATCAAATTAAGCTTCGAGTAGAAAAATATTAGGGCGAGAATTTAAGGTCAGAATATTAAGATAATGCCCGCATGGGTGAAATGGTACACTTATAAATAAATAAATAAATAAATAAATAAATAAATAAATAAATAAATAAATAAATAAATGTAGTCATGAAAATGCAAAAGCTGCTATAGCCCTCACTTCAGAGCATACCTGTTGCAAGTTTCTATCCACTATTTAAGATTAGCGGATATCTTGAGTGTTTGTCCTGCCCCATGTGTCATCATAGGAGATTTCAATGCACACCATCCAGCATGGGGAAGTACAAGCACAAATGCAAGAGGACGAAGCTTAGCAAGCATCGCCTACAACTATGGCCTTGCTTTCTTGAACGATGGTAGCCCCACCTTTCTTCGAGGCGTGACATACGGCAGCCTCCTCGACCTTGCTTTCGTTTCCAACTCTCTCGCCAGATGCGTGAAGTGGTTTCCAGATATTGAGACACATGGGAGGGATCACATTCCCACCTATCTGAACATCAAAGGCTTGTCGTCTAGATCTGGGCCACGGAATACCATTCGGACGATTCAATGGGCCAACTTCAAATCTGATATGGAAGATGCGTGCCGCGAGGGCCTACCCTCTGGGTTAGAACAAACAATTCAATATACGATGCAAAACGCCACTCGCAAGATGACGATCTCTTCCACGCGAAACGACTTCGACATGGAATTAGAGTGACTTCGAGAACTTCGTCGCCGAGCGGAACGTCGATATCTGCGTACAAAATGAATCCATGACCATAGGGCAGCCAGGGGGATGCAAAAGATTTAGCATCGTATGGATAGATTAGCGTCGGAACGTTGGGTAACGTTTTGCCAGACACTCGACCCCCGTAAGCCAATGTCTCACATTTGGAAAACGGTTCAAGGGTCTGCGTTGCCTTCCGGAACAGCGTTTTCCATTCGAGGCGCTCGCGCTTTTCCAAGGGCGGCAAGACATCGATGTCGCAGAAGACTTTTGTGCGTGCATCGCAGACCAAGCGACTCGTCCAGATCCTCCAGCCCGAGGTGACGTCCCCCATAACCGTGATTGCCACATGGATCTTCCTTTTACAATGGAGGAGTTCGAAGCGGCACCAGCTCTCCGCAGGCGCTCTTCATCTCCGGGTCCAGATGGTATATCATAACGAGCCTTGTGCTATCTCGGAGAATCCACACGGATAGAATTGTTGAGTCTTTACAACTCCTCAAGGCAGAAGGGAAATGTTCCTGACGAATGGAATGTATGCCGCCTGGTGCCACACTTGAAGCAGGGCAAATCCCCACTAGAGCGCACCTCTTACCGCCCAAGAGGCTGGCCAGCTGTGTAGGAAAGATAATGGAACGGATGATCCTTGGTCACCTGGAATGGTACCTTGAACACTGCAAGATTTATCCGAATTCCATGACTGATTTCCGACTTGACCGCTCTTCCATCGACAATGTAGTTGATATCGTTTCATATGTCCAGCACAAAAGGCCCCGTAAGCGTTTATCTGCAGCTTTATTCTTATGTGTGAAAGGGGCATACGATAACGTATTACATGAGGCCACTCTCGACGCTCTTGCGACGGTTGGCCTAGGTGGTCGACTCTTTTTGCGGATTGCAAGTTATCTATATGCAAGATCATTCTATGTGTTAACTGACGATGGTCCAACTACGCGACGCTATACCAGCAGGGGCGTTCCTCAAGGCGGTGCTCTCAGCCCGACGCTATTCAACCTCGCGCTTGTTGGGCTTGCTGAATACTGTTAAGAACGGCCAGCTGAAGTGCAAGTATTGCCAGCCAGTTGCGACGGCGGCGGCAACTTTCCTGGAACGCCACCGCAAAACTCTAGCTACGGCATCACTAAGTCGACTGTGTGTGAAGAACAATACGCGCGTCCTCAACTCTCCGTCGCTAGAGCCAAGATGAGTGCAATGAAGCAGGCTATGTGCCTGAACCCGCACCGCCAACCTCGTCTGCTGTGAACGAGGGAGTCCCCGAGGGAACGTAGTTCGAGGCTCCTTCCCACGCGCCGTTCAAGAGGCAAGACAGTGGCCACCTGGTGGCGCGCTGCAGGGGTCAGCTCAGGGAATAAAAGGCGCCTTTCCTGGACTAAGCCCCGAGTTCTACGAAGTCCGCCTGACATCGGCTCCGGACCGTGAACCTGTGCGGAAGTGTGCGTGTGTAAGCTGTCCCGCAGAGAGGCGGCTTGTTTACGATGACTGGACGAACGTTTCCCTCACCTTGGGATCCAGGGAGGACCGAGTGTTTGTAAACCGCTGTTGTGCGGCGGCTCAGCGCACCTTTCTCAAGCAGTCACGTTAGACTGATGCACTTTTCTCTCGCAGTCATGCTAGACTGATGAACTTCAACGTCCTGATGTAGATACTGTAAATAAACCCATATTCCTCGTTCTCGATGAGAAGCAGTCCTTCCCTTGAACAACGTCCTCAGCGTGGATAAGTTGGACGACGGCATGGGCCAGCTAACTTCTAATTCATGCCCGACTCCAATCTTGACAACTGATTACGAGCCATGGGATTGAGCCCCCAATCCTAACAATAGTTGCCAACTACCATCAAAATTTCAATATACGCAGATCACATCTGTGTCTGGACTTCGGCAGTCACACGTCCTCAGATGCGTGCGCGGCTTCAAAGAGCGGCAACTTCGACAGCGATTACTTGGGTAAAAAAGGTCTCAGCATATCACCAGAAAAATGCGCACTAGTCGCATCTACACGCAAACCAGTGACGCCTTATGTCATCTCAATCAATGGGCGGACCATTTCCTATGTCAGAACCCACAGATTTCTTGGCGTAATTATAGACCAAGACCTCTGTTGGAGCCCGCATGTGGCCTACGTGAAACGGCGCCTGACAGCAACTTCCCAGTTGTTTGAATACTTGACAGGAAATACGTGGGGGATGTCAGTAGATGCAATGCTGGAACTCTACAGAGCTCTCTTAGTTTCTTAAGGTATAGTCTACCTGTACTGAACAACACCTGCAAGACAAATATTCGTGTTCTGCAGGCAACCCAAGCTCAAGCACTCAGAGTTTGCCTTGGTTTGCCCAGATGCACATCAACAGAGGCAACTATTGTGATTGCTCGGGACCATCCAATGCAAACTCACATTACGGTGGAAGCCCTCAGAACGCACATCAGATATCTTGCACGTGCCCCCTATCACCACCTTGCAACACTACCTTCAGACAAGCACCAAGCATCATTCTCTAAAACTATCGTCAAGTACAACGACAAACTTTCCTCGGGCTTCACCGCTGCATCTAAACCATCGATACGCCCTTGGTGTCTTATCAGCCCCACAGTCCATCTCAGTGTACCAGGAATCGGGAAAAAGTCTGAGCTGTCGTCGCTGTTGCTGAAACAACTGCCTCTGCTCCTTCTGCGCGAGAGGTACGCGGACAGTGTACATATTTATACTGATGGTTCCACAAACATCCAGTGTTCGTCCGGCGCTGTGGTTGTCCCAGCAAGAGCTATTACCATCAGCTTTAGGACTGACCACCCAATGACATCGACATCTGCGGAACTAGCTGCTCTTCACGCTGCACTCTGTTTCGTTAATCGGGAACCGCCTCGACAATGGTCAATCTTCAGTGACTCAAAGGCAGCACTACAATCTGTGCTATCGGCTCTGCTTCGCGCACCATTTGAACAGCTGATATTCGATATTAGATGCCTACTCCATGCATCACCTAGAAAGGACACCACGTGACGTTTCAGTGTCTGCCAAGTCCCTGCGGCGTCATAGGAAACGAAGACGCGGATAATGTCGCTCGGGCACTCTTGAAAACACGCAGGAAGAGGCCATACCACTTTCACAGTCCGACGCAGCCAGCAGACTTCGAGTGCTTGCACAGGAGATCACGCACTCTCTATGGTGCGCGCCAAGCAGCCTGACCAACCGGCGCAATCGTCAATACGACCTGCACTCTTTGATGCATCTCTGTATGCCAAGTGGACACCGCCGAAGAGAGGCCACTCTGCTTTATCGCTTATGGCTAAGGGTGGCATTCACGAAATCTTACTGATTTCGCATTGGAATGGCCGACAACGCTCTGTGCAATGCCTGTCTTTGCGAGGTGACGCTAGATTCTGTGCGACTGTCCTGAATATAATATTCAGAGACAGTCCCTGGCGTCCGTTCTAGCGCACCTTGACAAAGGACCATTGTCAGTTGAAACGATTTTCACACATCGCCGACAGAAGACATCGCAGCTGAAGGCGACGAAGGGACTACTTCGGTTTTTGAAAGAGATGGGCTTGGACAAGCGGCTGTGACAGTGATGTCACGTACCACGCAAGAGTGACGGACTGTAATTGACGATGTGTGTGCTGTGTTATGTGCTCTCTCTGTCTCCTCCCCATCTTTCACCCCCCTATCCCGCTCCCATGTGTAGGGTAGCAAACCGGTCGAGCCAAACTGGTTAACCTCCCTGCTTTTCCTTCTCCACTAATTACGTCATGATGTAGGGTAACTGCAGCCGTAAGGTCCCTATATAAAAGAAGTTTGCAAGGTAGCAACACTCACTGTTCTTTGCGCCGTCCTCCTCACTCTCGCGCTTACTCTCTCTTTTCTACTTCATTCGAGTCTGTGATTGGTTATTAGCTTTCACGTAATGCGCTAGATGGCTAGAAGAGATGTTTAATATATTGAAAGAGGTTCAAAACTAGTGCACAGGCACTAATCATCTGGCCTGATTTCTGACGGAAGAAAAGGCGTAGTCCTAGCCAAGACCACAACGCGGCCAAGACATAAGCTCCCTGCAATGAAGTTTGGCTGTACATGTCGCAGCCACCTTGCAGCGGCTGTGAGCACCCGAGAGTATGCCCTCACCGCCATTTCACCATTGTTCGTACTTCGCTCAGGCCCGCCTGAAAGCCTCATTTTCTACTTTTGAAATGGATTCACCGCGGCCTCTTGGCAGCTTCTCCGCGAAAAGTATCAACAAAAAATTCAGTGCGCTTCCACTCTGTGAAGGATGGCCTGCGAAGCTGTGTATGGAGGCTCCTTAATGGCGAACCGCACCTCCCCCGCGGGTCGACCCGGCATTGCACATTCTTCGGGATCGGCCCACGTATGGGCAGTGCTTAAAGCCTGCTTCACCTCCACCGCGGGTTGCCCTGGTAATGCAATATGCGGGGTCGGCCCACGTATGGGGAGTGCTTAAAGCCTTCTTCACCTCCGCCGCGGCTCGGCCCGGTATTGCACTATATTTGGGGTCGGCCTACGTATGGGGAGTTCTTAAAGCCTGCTTCACCTCCACCGGGGGTCGGACCGGTAGTGCACTATTTTCACGTGGTAGTGACGGTCAAGAAAACAGTACAAACAGCCAATTAGCGTTGGTACACGCAGCTAGTTGGACAGTCCGGGACGGCAAATCGAAGAGCACACACTGCGAACTACATTTGGAGGACATACGGGGTGCCGTATGTCCTCCAAATGTAGTTCCGCCGTGGCAGCGGCCGCCTAGGTGTTTCTAGGAACTGACATGGTGGCGCTGACGGTCTAGCCGATCACTACGCCACCTAACCATTGAAGATAGCCTATAGGACGGCGTTTCATCACGGAGGAAGGAAAAGTGCAGGAGGGAGCATTACATCACGCAGCCAGCCTTGGCAAGTGAACGTTCCGCGAAGGCACAGTAGTGGCCCAACAGGTGACCTCTTGCATCGACATCACGGAGCAAGAATCGAGATTTGCTTAGACGTTCGGTTGCCAGTAGCTATGCCAGTAGTTTTTATTCGGTGCGCGTTTGATCGGCTGCCCTGCCGTGGCTGTGCCTGCAGAGCGGGAGCATTAAACCCAACCGCGCACTTTGACGTGCGATTCCGTGTTGCGCCGCCAGCTTGCCTTCAAACACATTGCGGTAAGCTCCCTCCTATCTATTTCCTTCCTCCATGCATTGAACCTAGCAATGCGCACCCTACCTCCGAAACTGAATGAAGTCCCGGGACTCATCCAGTCTCAGTTCATTCATTCAGACACACGCTATAAGCCGAGGACAACACGCTCTGGACATGTGAATGGTCGGACGGCGCAGTTGAAGAAACTCTCCAACGGGCTACCGACATCGTCGTGCAACACGTGAACGCAGCGGGGCTAGAGTGCTCTCAGCAAAAGTCGGAGCTCCAACTGATCCGGCCAACCGACAAGAGCAAGCACAAGTCACCTCCTAGTCACCTCATCACGATACGCGTAAACCGGCACGCCAGTCACCCACGTCGACCACGTGCAAGTACTGGGCATGGTACTACAGCAGAACCGGCGGAACGGCATCACTATAGACTAGCTCCAGATGACGGTGAACCAGACCACGATATTGCTACACATATTGAGCGAGCGTAAGCTAGGCATAAGGAGAAGGACCTGCTCCAACTCATTCAGGCCTTTGTCGCCAGCTGTCTGACCTATGCACCATCATACATACAGTTACAGAATACAGAAGGAGCTCGTCTGGACTGCATTATACGACACGCATACAAGGTAGCCCTCGGCTTTCCAAGACGCACATCCATCGAGAAACTTCTTCAACTGGGAGTTCACAACACCATCGAAGAACTCATTGAAGCACACCGCATATCACAGGTTCACCGTCTGCAAGGTAGCAAGACAGGCCGCTGGATCTTCGCTCGAATGGAATCCAGGGAACGAAGCAGCCCACCAACATGCTCGAGGATTCGTCGGCCGAGTGGTGGGCCTGACGGAGCCGGATACTCATATCACGACATAACCCAATATTACCGCCTTACACGACACACTAGGCTCGCACCATACAGTAAGCTAAACAAGCGTCACGAGATCCACTGGCGCAGGTTACAGACACAGAGAGTTAGTCTGTATTGTCACCTGTGCGGTGAGCTAGCTAGGCTCAGTCACATCCTCTGGGACTGTATGGAGGACCCCCCTCCCCCGATCACCGGGCCTCTGCCTCACCTCCATCGTGGGAGGAAGTGCTGCTTAGCTCCATCCCGGACGTGCAACTCCGAGCTGTCGAGCGAGCCTGAAAGGATGCCGTCACGCATCGCTTGGCGGCCATCTGGCCTTCCTGACGAGGCCATGAACTAGCTCCCTACTCTGACGAATAAAGTTGTCTCTGTCTTTCTCCATTCGTTTTAGAGTGTGCTACCGCAGCTGGCATAAAAAAAGCACACAGCGCTGTAATCTCTAATCTGAATTAGAAGCTCCTTGCAGCTCCGTGGAAGCTACTGGCGCCTCAGACAATGAGGAAGGCAAACAGATCAAAATGTTTTCGTCCGCGTTTTGTCGCCTGCTACCGACGCCTGTGGCGTCGTAAATGTTTGCAGCCTCCATCTTTGCGCAATAATACGCAAATAGGGCATGGTAACTGATGTCAAAATTATATTCACCTTGTGGGGGGCAAGCACCTGCGTTTCCGTACCTTGCAGCCGTGGCTCTGCTACACTCCGCTATGAGACAGAATATACTTCACTGAAGGCAAGTTTTGTTGTGTGTGCGTTCTTTTTTTTTTTTTTTTTTTTTTGAGTGAGACGTCGATCGTCCGCGTCGGAGCCCCGAAACAGCTGTATGATTAGGCTGTCGGGGCCGTAGAGTTTCATATGGTCGGGGCGACACGCATCCGGACGCCGGCGTCGGTGACAATAAGAGAGGTGACCGGCGTCGGTGACGCCGGTGACCTCTCTTATACCTCAGCATTGTCTGTGTAGCCCTAACAGCGTCAAAAGAAAGAGCTGATCTCAATAGCAACGACAAATCATACCTGATGTCCTGCCCTCAGCATGAAGTGAGGCTAAGTGATGGCCGACTTCATATTTTACTTCTTGCCGCAGGAGCAAAAGACAAATAACAAGCGTGAATTTAGATCGAAACGGGCGCATGCGAGGGAGCATGCGAGGCACCGTGGTTAGTGGTGTAATATATAAAACATGTACATCGTTGTTAGTTGGACAACACGCGTTATACTTCTTATACTGTGCCTCATACGTTGAACTAAGCAACTGCTTATACTATATGCGATTTAGTTCTATCAAAACATGCATGTTTCTATTCGGTGTGATAACTCACGCCAAACAATTCCTTTTTTTTTATGCACGCCCTCATTAGTTCTGACCCATTTTGGGGGCGCTCCAGTGCAGTTCGGGGAGGAGGAAATCAGCAGGAAAGGAGGAGTGGCGCTACCTTGAAAACTCGGGAAGAGGACCTTAGTGTTGAAGCAATGAACGACAATCTTCTGGGCATCATTTAGGAGTGTGCAATAGAAGTCGGTGGTAACTTCGTTAGACAGGACGATGAAGCGCATGGCGTTCTTTAGGTCGTTAGACAGGAAACCAGTAAGCTATCGCAGGAGACGAAATATCTGATTAAGAAACGCCAATGTATGAAGCCTCCAACCCTACCGCTAGAATAGAACTGGCAGAACTTTCCAAGTTGAAGGGCCCCTGAAACGGTTCGGACAAATTTTGTAGACGTGTAGGGTACAGTTTAAGTAGAACATTCGCACCACAATTTAAGTGAAGCGTTACGTACTAACGGAGCTACAAGTGATTACAAGTTACCCTCCTCCCTAGCCATGCTTTTCCTCCTCAACTCGTTCGCCGAGCGATCGGGGCTAACCTCCGCTTTCACTGGTTTTGCGTCACGACGCGACGTCACATCATCCACTTCCGGTTGTTTTGAGCCTGCCCCTGCCCGCGCGAAACCTCTGCGCTAGCCGCTTGGCCATAGACCCCAAGCGAGAGCTATCGAAGCAGCTTGCGTTGCGAGCATTCTGTCGTAGCGCCGAACGTGTCTGGTATTCCGGTAATCACACATAGCTGAACTTTTCGACGGGACGGTAGAGGCATAAACTCAAGCTGATGACGGAACATGAAAGTAGACGTACGTGAGCTGCCTGATCATTCTCCACGGTCCAGCCACCCGTTGGCCCAGAGCTTAACCAGCCAAAGAAAGAGCTAATATTGCTCTAAACGAGTGTAAAACATTTTAAGCATTTACAAAAACGACGTGTTAACGATTACACTCCTGCGAAAAATTTACACCAGCAGCAAATAAGAATACATTTTATTACTGCTACTGTGTGTGGTTGAGCTCTATGCCACCAGGTGGCTGCACCGTGCAGACCATTCACATTTGCGCTTCTGTTCATCCCCCTGAAACGACAAGCAAGGGGAAACGGCCAGGCCCTGCCTCCTTGCGCTTGCGTTTACCCTAATACCGACCTAGCGATACGCTATGGGCACCCTGCAATGCAGTTTGCCTGCACATGTCGCGCCACCTGGCAGCGGCGGTGAGCACCCGTGGGTAGGCCCTCACCGTCATTTCACCATTGTCCGTGGTGCGCTCAGGCCCGCCTGCAAGCCTGCTTTTCCAATTTTCCAATGGATTCCCCGCGGCCTCTTGGCAGCTTCTTCGTGAGAAGTGTGAACAAAAAGAACAAGCGCAGATACTTCCGCGTTAAGAAATGTCACAACCGCGAAGGGGATGTCGGCATCAAATTGTACCGCTTCCCTTTAAAACCGGGGGAAGCAACCCGGCGGCTGAAGTGGATCGTCGCGGTTCGTGTCGGTCTTGCGAATTTCTGTTAAACGAACTAAGACGGAAGTGCAAAAACAAGAAAAAGAAATGAAAATGAGCCAGCAGCGGCATCTGTAAAAATACACAATAAAGCGTCAACTGCATAAAAAATGCGTAAACTGATTCCGGCTGTTGTAAATCAGTTTTGATAGTTGTTTAGCTCGTCTTGCTTCAAAACAAACTTGCAGTAGTTGTTAGGTGTCAAATCTAGCTTCGTAGCGCTTGTATGCGCTGTGCTTCTTCCTGCGCCAAGATCAAGACGCGAATGCTGGAACCGAGCTCATTCGTGCCGATGTTTTCTCGCGCTTAGAACAACAGAACTAAGGTTGGAGTACACTGCAGAACACGTCGAGTATTCGAAAATTAGCATTTCCCTCGCGCACACAAGCGCATGTTTGTTCAGTCTTCACGTTGTTTAGTCTCAGCTGATTGCTCTCTATGATGCTTCAGCGGTAATGCCCTCTCACAGTCGAGCCCGAACGACAATACCAGAATATGCTCGAGGCACTTCGTCAACGGAGAACAAAGCACTTACCTGCCAATTCGCCAAAACCTATGCAATGTGAGGGGCAAGGCACGCTCCAAGTAAGGAAGCGTCAAATGACAGTTCAAAGACGTCCACGGCCGTATTCGCTCACTTTAGTGGCATAAAATAATGATTTGTTAACGCACTTCGAGATCGACGTCGTAAGCATACTTACTTTGTTGTGACAAATACTTCGCGACCTGCGGTGGTTGCTTAGTGGCTGCGGTGTTGGGCTGCTGAGCGCGAGGTCGCGGGAATAAATCCCGGCCACGGCGGCGGAATTTCGATGGGGTCGAAATACCAAAACACCCGTGTAATTAGATTTAGGTCCACTTTAAAGAACCCCAAGCGGTCCAAATTATTCCGGAGTCTCCCACCACGGCGTGCCTCCTAATCAGATCGTGGTTTTGGCACCTAAAACACCACAATTTAATTTAAGCACCTCACTGTGATGTCCGTGCTGTTTAATTCTTTGACACGGTATACGTGGTTGTAGTAAAAGATTTTACGTCCTTTCTCAAGCGTCGGTGGTCCAAAATGGGCCTCGACGTTTTCGATTGCATTAAAACCGCAATTTAGAACGTCCGAAAGGTGTCAAACGAGCGCCGCAAAAGCATGCCTCCGCAACAGCGGCCGCCTCGGTGTTTCGCGCAACTGACACGGTGGCGCTGACGGCTGAGCCGATCGCCGCGCCGCCTGACCATTGCAGGGAGCCTATTGAGTTAGTAATCTACCGGTGTAAAGTTACGGCCGCAATCGCGCAAATCCTGGCGCCGATCGGATAGCGGCATCCCGATGCGCTGCAGCCAGTCCGCTCATCTACTGGTTTGCAGAGGGACACGATGTCGCAGCTTGGCATATTGCCAGTCGCTACGTTTGCAGTCCACAACGCAACAAAGTCGAATCATAGCGCTCGCGGAAAGACAGACCAACACTGACGACGGAGCTCTCGTCAAAGACGGAGAACGTTGTAACACAAGCGGACGACACTTGCTGTGTGCCGAAAGTGCTTAAGTGTACTGAAAAATTGTTCTTGTGCTTTCTCATTATGTTACTTTCTCTTTATAAAAGCAAATTACCTAAGATTCCAACTATTACGAACATCATTTGTTTACCATAAAGTTGGAAAAATTATCGATCACGCGCCCTGCTCTGCCAATTGGACAGCTCGCCCAACTGACGTCATATGGGCGATTTCCGTCATATGGGTAGGGGCGGCTTAAAATTCCGCCGAGCACTGTGCTGCGATCGGCAGCGATGTGCATTTTTAAAGCCTTATAATAAATTACACGCTTTACGCGGAGCACTTAGATGTGTCAATTAATGATCAGAAGGACTTACTCAAACGACTCAGTACGTTTGTAGAAAATTGTCAAAATCGTTTCAGGGTCCCTTTAATCAACAAGCGTAAGACAGCTGACATAAGGAAGTATAATATGGATAGAATTGAACATGCTCTTAGGAACGCAGGAAGCCTAAAAGCAGTAAAGAAGAAACTAGGAATAGGCTAGAATCAGATGTATATGTTAAGAGACAAAGCCGGCAATATCATTACTAATATGAATGAGCTAGTTCAAGGGGCTGAGGAGTTCTATAGAGATTTCTACAGTACCGGTGGCACCAACGACGATACTGGAAGAGAGAATAGTCTAGAGGAATTTGCCATCCCACTAGTAACGCCAAAAGAAGTAAAGAAAGCCTTGGGAGCTATGCAAAGGGGAAAGGCAGCTGGGGAGGACCTGGTAACAGCAGATTTGTTGAAGGATGGCGGGCAGATTGTTCCAGAAAAACTGGCCACTCTGCATACGCAATGCCTCATGACTTCGACCGTACCGGAATCTTGGAAGAACGCTAACACAATCCTAATCCATAAGAAAGGGGACACCAAAGATTTGAAAAATTCTAGACCGATCAGCTTACTGTCCGTTGCCAACAAAGTATTTACTAAGGTAATCGCAAATAGAATCAGCAACACCTTACACTTCTGTCAACCAAAGGACCAGGCAGGATTCCGTAAAGGCTACTCAACAATAGACCATATTCACACTATCAAACAGGTAATAGAGAAATGTGCGGAATATAACCAACCCTTATATATAGCTTTCATTGATTACGAGAAAGCGCTTGATTCAGTCGAAACCTCCGCAGTCATGGAGGTATTACGTAATCAGTGTGTAGGCGAGCCGTATGTAAAAATACTGAAAGATATCTATAGCGGCTCCACAGCAACCGTAGTCCTCCATAAAGAAAGTAACAAAATCTTAATAAAGAAGTGCGTCAGGCAGAGAAATAGGATCTCTCCAATGCTATTCCCAGCGTGTTTACAGGAGGCATTCAGAGACCTTGATTGGGAAGAATTGGGTATAAGAGTTAATGGAGAATACCTTAGCAACTTGGTTTCGCTGATATTGCCTTGCTTAGTAGCTCAGGGGACCAATTGCAATGCATGCTCACTGACCTGGAGAGGCAAAGAAGAAGGGTGGGTCTAAAAATTAATCTGCAGAAAACTAAAGTAATGTTTACCAGTTTCGGAAGAAAACAGTAGTTTACGATAGGTAGCCAGGCACTGGAAGTGGTAAGGGAACATATCTACTTAGGGCAGGTAGTGACGCGGATCCGGATCATGAGACTGAAATAATCAGAAGATTAAGAATGGGCTGGGGTGCGTGTGGCCGGCATTCTCAGATCATGAACAGTAGTAGGTTGCCATTATCCATCAAGAGAAAAGTGTGTAACAGCTGTGTCTTACCACTACTCACCTACGGGGCAGAAACCTGGAGCCTTACGAAAAGGGTTCTACTTCGAGGACGATGCAACCAGCTTTGGAAAGAAGAATGATGGGTGTAACGTTAAGGGATAAGAAAAGAGCAGATTGGGTGAGGGAACAAACGCGACTTAATGACATCTTAGTTGAAATCAAGAAAAAGAAATGGGCATGGGCAGGACATGTAATGAGGAGGGAAGATAACCGTTGGCCATTAAGGGTTACGGACTGGATTCCAAGAGAAGGGAAGCGTAGCAGCGGACGGCAGAAAGTTAGGTGGGCGGATGAGATTAAGAAGTTTGCAGGGACAACATGGCCACAATTAACACGTGACCGGGGTAGTTGGAGAAGTAATAGAGAGGCCTTTGCCCTTCAGTGGGCGTAGCCAGGCTGGTGATGCTGCTGCTGCTGACGATGATGATGATGTGGTCGGTATCGTGCTCGCCCCCTATAGCACCAGTTACGAAACGCGTAAACTGAGTAAAAGTAGGCGTTTACGACACAGTCCCTTTTCTATCCCGTGATCCCCCTTGCCGATCCTTCAAGGTATGTCGGCGCCACTAATACACAGGAAACAGTAACCTCGCCTATCGTGTAACGTGCTGATAGTACAAGCGTTCATCGCGTTTATCTTGCACCAGTCACGTGTTTCTGGCTACTGTCAATGTCCAGACCCTTATCATAGAAAGGCGTAATAGAGACTCAAGGCAAGGCGAAAGAACCGACGTTCAGGCCATCAACGTTGCACCTATCGTGAAATTACGGCCCATTGTTCAGAATGAGTGAACTTTTTTTCTTTCTTTACGTTGAGAACAGACGTTTTAGCTTCCGCCCAGTCTCTTAATGTGTCCGTAAGCTCTTTCAACAATAGCAGAATAGTGAACTGTGTAAAAGCTTTCCAAACAAAAGGCACTTCTGTGCACAGGTAACATCATAACGAACTGCCTTACGCTTCTGTCAATTTTAGAATAATATTACAGACAATATGACCAAAAAATTTTTAGCAAACGTAAACAGCTGGGGTCTTGTGACACGTGTAAAATATTATTTTTCCGGGTCAGGAACATTCCACGGCTACGTTGTCACAACTGTCACACGCGCAACATGCCCTCGATGAACAAAACAGGTGGAAAGAACTTGGCAGTGTGTTTACGGCTAAGGCATCTGAAATTCTGGGCAATGTCATGGCGCATTCCATTGTCAGAACAAGAGCGGACGCGAAAA
This sequence comes from Dermacentor andersoni, assembly GCF_023375885.2. Lineage (NCBI taxonomy): Eukaryota > Metazoa > Arthropoda > Arachnida > Ixodida > Ixodidae > Dermacentor > Dermacentor andersoni. The sequence goes on from NC_092815.1 coordinate 100,197,321, forward strand.
GCAGGGAGGACCAGAGCAGTAGCGCAGTGAGAGGGCGACCGCTTGCTCCCCTCCGAGAGCAGGTGCGAGTGATCACATGTATCACGGAGCCAGATTACAGACGCGATCTTTGCAACTAAGCCGCCATTGCTCCCACACACGGAGCCAAAGTCTACGGAAACACAAGCAAAATTATATGACACGTGCCTAAGGTCACGTTCTTTCTTCGCACTCCTCTTTCCGCGCGGCAGTAGTCCCAACTGCTCTCGACTGCTCTCGTAATCGCCAAACTGCTTTTGTTCTGCCATCGGAACGCAGCTACTTTGGGGGCGCCTTTGAATGCTCCTGCTTGCCCAATGTACTGCTCCATTAGAGAGTTTTAGCATGTCCGTAAATGTAAGGTCGTTTGCAGAATACCGGGTTTCCGGAGAGATGTACGGCAGCAACAGCACTGGTAGCGACATCTGGTGACGTAGTGCTTAACTATATATCGTGCAAAACTTACAGTGCAATGACGTAAGGCTCTATAACGTAAAACTATTCCAATATGTTTTTATTCCAATCCCCTGGCGTCAAATTTGCGTAACCACCGACGCAAGCATCGCGCGGTGACCCCCAGGGTTCTCTGAACAGATCAATCAACCACTCTCCTCGGTCATAGGAGGTCACTTTTGCTTGCTTGAAAAATGAATAACTGCCTACAGTGAGCGACTTGCCTTATCTAATTGGTTGACAAGAGGCGAGGAGCACGCTGAAGTGGAGAGGGATTTGATGGGGCCAAGCCACTCTAGTGAAAATCAATAACCGGATGAAAAGGGGTGGTGCCGGTGTCTGCGATTGGTCCGCTTTCCCTTACTTAGCTTACGGTGGTTGGTCGAAAATCGCGGCGGCATGCAACTGAAGGTTAAGAATGCCGCTAAAACGCATCCTCAGCAAAGAAGATTTGGCAGAGCGAGGTCCCAAACGTGCCGAAAGTGCTTGAAAACGTTACACAGCCACGCAAAAAGGTTTATGACCCACGCTTTCCGACAGGTGCGAGTAGCCAGTACCTGAGCAACCGGCGGTAGCCATCTTTTATTCCTTTCGGAACAGGGCAGCCTGCGGCTTTTCAGAAGCATGTGAACTGGAGAACATGTCAAACTGTGAATGTGTCAAATGTGCAAATAAACAATTATTCTCCCTGGCCCCGACGGGGCACACTTCCCACGGCAGCCCGCATTAGTATCTCCGATAAACAGTTCCGTTGCTTCCTTATGAAGCGTTCACCACCCCGGTTTCTTTTGGCACGTACGTAACGCCACGTGAGCTATCCACGAATGTACATGTATACGAGGTAGCTAAGCTTCCATAGAAGCCCATGCGTTCAGAAAATGGCGGTTCATCAACGGTTTAAGGGGCTTAGGGTCATCTGTGAGAGGACGGTACTATCCTGGTGAGAAACAACACATGTAAGGCCGTATTAGGTAAAAAAAGAAGTGGCGTCATTTCTTTATGGCCCCACGGTCGTTTCTGTTCTTAAGGGGTGCGGTTATGCATGGTGGTTTATTTCAGCATCCTCCACCACGACATGAGTCTCCTGTGGACTAGGCATAAGAAATTTGAAGATCTACTCAATGGATGCTTTAAGTCGATGCCGGCGTTTCACATGCAAATCCATATTAAATGCGGATTCATCTTCAGTGGTACCTTAAAATTTTAGTGTACCGCATTACTTTCGCTACGAGAAATAGTAATCTGCGCGTTCGTGACCTGGACATTAACTTGACCTTTGATTAGCATTTATTCCACCGTCAGCTAAGCGCATCCAGCCACGAGCAACATATTTTTGCATTATTTTATGGATTCTCAGGTATGTAGGGAACTTATAAGAGCAGAATGTGGCTGCACATTGCAAGTGAGTTTGCGTTGGAAGAAAAGTAATTGCTATTTATGCCAGAATTTCAGACAATAGTTGAGTGTGATTGGCTGATAAACCACAAAACAAGAATTATATAGTGTAGCATATAGTGCGCACCACCTGTGGCAATGAAAAAGAAAACATGTTCACCAGCACTATGCTATCCCCGAAACCTTGCGCATGACAATCACAATGCGCGAGCAACATATTGATACAGAATGATTCAATACTATAGCGACTAGAAAACATACAAAAGTGCCGTAACATGCTGCAATAACCAGAATATAGACACAGCTTTTGCTCAATTTTGAAAAGTTGATTCATGCCTTGCGTGTTTGTCATAAATATAGGGCCTTATTTAATTTTTTTATCCGCAGGCAGGTGGGAACCAGATTCAGTTTTACAGTATTTCAGGAAAATAAATGTGTGTTCAACTCATTGGGGTGCGGGGGACACTTTACACAGTGAAATGCCTTTATAATGAACTGCTTGGGACCACCGAAATTCTTTGTTATAGAAGTAACTGCGGTGTGAAGATCGCGCCCCACAGTGCTCCCAATAGAGCACGCTAAGCACATTCAACACGGGGTTCACAACGTACACATATTTCGGCAACATGTCTACACAGGTGGTTGGGTAAAACTCACCAGCTCTGTTGCTGCATTCATCAACCCGGCAAAATCTGAAGAAATCAAATTAAAGCTTTATGTGTGACCACATCGACGGGTTCAGAACTTGCGGCACTCCATGCTGCACTTGATTTCGTTAATCAGGAACCACCGCAACAATAAACTGTATTTTATGACTCCAAGGCAGCCCTTCAGTACATACAAAGCACAATGCGCCACGGACCCAATGAACAACTGGCCTCAGAAATTCGACAGATATATAATCGCAGCCATGACAAAGGACACAACAAAATCTTTCAGTGGCTTCCAAGACATTGCAGCATCACCACGCCGACGAAGCCGCCCGATCTGCACATGAAAGTGGTCAACGTGTCTTGATTCCGCTTTCGCGAACAGACGCTGCGGCTGGGCTGCGACTGATGTTCCGTGAATGTAGTACTTTGCCCCTGTGGGACTCGAAAGTTATCACCATGTGTCATTTGCGTTCGTTGTCTCCGGACATACGGATGCACCTACCATCTGGACTACCACAACGTGAACAGACCACGCTGTACCGTCTGTGGCTAGGCTCTGCATTTACGAAGTCGTATGCCTTCCTTATTGGTATGGCCAACAGCCCCACGTGCGACACATGCAACAGCGATGAGACGCTCGCACACATTATCTGTATCTGCCCATGATATAGTGCCCAGAGACAAGTGATCTGCAGAGTACTGTACCAGCTGGATAATCACCCAATGTCATAACTAAAAGCTTTAGGTCAGTGCTCCTAAAGAACATCCGTTCTGAAGGCGTTACTCACGTTACTAAGATTCCTGCGGTCTACCGGCCTTCACGATAGACTTTAAAAACACCGCCCCCTAACGCTATGCAGTGTCAAAAGCGTGGCAGTTTGGACGAGTTGGTATGTCATGACTTTTTTAGGCTCGTAACGCAGCTCAAAAAGAGCAAAAAGGAAGGGGGAAGGGGTAATGAAACAGAACGGAGAACAGATTGAGCGCTAACTTCCAACTGATGGTTTATTTCGTGACACAGAGGATATACTTATACAGAAGAACTTCAGTTTGACCTAGTTGGTGTTTACGGTATATCATATTGACCGCAAATAAAGACGGGGAGGGGACTGCGGTAGAGAACACATAAACAACACGGGCGGTAACCTTCAACTGTTTTCAACTGTCAAAACAGTTGAAAGTTACCGCCCGTGTTGTTTATGTGTTCTCTCCCGCTGACCGCGTCTTTATTTGCGGTCAATATAATATACGATACTTATACACTCGGCGAACCATGTGACATCAAGAGAATATACAAAACCAAGCAACAAAGCCGATAGTAATCGTGTGAAAACATATTCAGACAGCCTGTGGCTGCAATCGGAGATACGCCAATTCATTGCTTGATAATGATAATGAAGGTGAGCTTACACATGCATGGCCCAGACCTATGATAGCCTTTGCTTCGATGATTTCTCTTGTGAGCTGATTAAGACTGCGACCTAGAATGACGCATTCCTCTAAGACAGGTTCGCAACCACACGTTTTGCAGTGCTGCGCAAGAAACCCCCCAGCTGTAATACAATTCTTGGCATTGTAACCATGTTCGCGCAGCCTCTCATTCAGACATCGGCCAGTTTGACAAACGTAACGTTTCCCACACTTGAGTGGAAAACAATAAACAACACAATGTGTGCAATTAACGAACTTCTTGTGATTCTTATCACAGCTAGGAGAAGCCTACTTATTCGAATTAGCTTGCAAATCCTCATAAGCTTGTTAGGGGCAGAAAACACTACATGAATATTCGCTCGCTTGGCGATTTTCTTAAGATTATGTGAGACGGTGTGAATATAAGGACTGATGCTTGTCCTAACCCGAGTAGTTGCAGGATTATCTTCATGCTGGTTGTCTTTTCTAAACTCTCTTAGAATCCGTTCTGCTACTGACACTTGCAGGGACACGGGATAACCAGCCTGCGAAAGCCGTTCGTACTGACAGGCAAAGTTAGACGAAACATTATGGTGGCACGACTTTTACAAAGCATTATTTAGGCAAAGGTTGGCAATGCCTCTCTTGACCAACTTAGAATGAGCAGAATGAAATGGAAGAAGTGGTTTGTTAGCACGAGGTTCATAGTACCAACACGTGTGAATATCCGAACGAGCTAAGCGCAGATCCAAAAACCGGATCGTGTGATCCTCTGGTAGCTCCTAAGTAACGTCAAGGGGCGCAAGGCATTCTTTGACTATTGGCACTACCATGGCAACCTCAGCCCCAAGGTAAGCCGGAGAACACTGAATACAAAACAAAAAATCGCCCACATAACGAAATATTTCAATAGCATTAGTCTTATTAAGGTTTACTGACATGGCGACATCTAGGCGAGCTGAAAATAAATCACTGAGGAGTGGGGCAATGCACGAACCGATGCATACTCCGTTTTTCTGCAAATAGATGGTGCCATTCCATGTGATGAACGTTGATGACAAATAAAAGCTCAAAAGTTCTAAAAAGGGATTGCTAGACAGCCCAGCATTGTTCTGAAAACGGGTGACACCAAATTCATCAATTATCTGCGAAATAGCTGACAGCAGGTCATTGTGAGGAATAGAATAGTACAGGTCTTCCACATCGACGGAGAAGACTTGAAAGCCTCGGTCGGAGTTGTCCTTCAAAAAGTAAATCATTTCATCGGAGTTGCGTATTAAAAAGGAGCCATTCGCGGGTAAAATGGCTAGCTTGGCTTGAAGAAACAGTGCGACAGACTTCTGCCACGTGTCGTTTTCTGAAAGAGTACCCCTCAACGTTTTCGCCCTAAAAAACATCTCTAGGAGATCTCGTTTGCTGCTGGCAATGTTTTTCAACATTCTTTCTGAGCTGCGCTACAAGCCTAAAGAAGCTATACAGTGTACGCGGTTTGTTGGTGCTCGTCTCTCTTTCTCCCTATTCCCCCTTCCACTATCTTTATTCTTTTTATCCCCCTTGCCCCTTCCCCCCGTACAGGGTAGCCAACCGGAACTACCTCTGGTTAACGTCCCTGCCTTTCTCGTGTTTTTCTCTCTCTCTTTCACTCCCCATCCCCTTCCCCACGTGTAGGGTAGCAAACTGGACTCAGTCTGGTTAACCTCCCTGCCTTCCCCCTCTCTCTCTCTCTTTTGTCTCTCTTTTCTCTCTCTCTTTCTCAACAAGAGATAATCTTCATTTAACATGTATTCAAGAAACTTAGTGAAATAAGTCACTAACTCCTTTTTCGTGCACACTTTGTCTTATGGAATTGCAACTGCAGCTGACCTTATGGCGCAGAAGTTCAGGGTACGCTCAGCGCGAATCGTGGGAGCAGCGCAAGGTACAGCTGCTGCAGATCGTCGAATGACGCTCGCGCCTCCCTTGCCTTCAAAGTTGCTCATTTGTTTACACATCCCCGTCCTTCCTGTCCTATAGATGACTTTGTAGACGTATTCGGTCATCAGTTACGACAACATCGTCACGCCGTCATCAACTGCGGCGCATTCGTCAGCAGTTACAGCCGCTGATATGTTACAACAAGTAGAGTGCGAGTTGAGCTCTTCTTGGAGCAGTGCAGGGGGACATCGGCACGCTCTAGAATTGCGACGCTGCCGTTTGTGCTAGCGCAGAGTGCTGCTCAGTGGCATCGGTGGAGGGATGGGGGGGGAACCGCTACGGCTGCGTTCGTTGTAAAGCCCCAGTTCAGCCATCGGGGACGCCTAAACTACTTTGTTGCACAGGCAAATTCGTCGTAGTGAGCCTCATTGCAGTGACAATCACTACACATAGGAAAGATAGAAATTCTGTCGGGATCTAATGTATCTTTCATTTAGACGTCATTTTCTAATAGTGACGTTCGTTGTAGACGGGTTCTACTCTATTCCGTCTTTTTTCGTTATCACAGGAAAGAAGAATGCGCTCAAATATTGGCGCAAGCCCACCTTGGCAACTAATTTGGCGTTATGCGCACCGCACAACCTGCTGTGCGCTCTAAAACGTTGTAGTGGAAAGCGACAAGGCGCCTGCAAGAAATACATAAATTAATAAATCATATGAAACGTGTCATGATGAAAATGTAAAATACGAAGCGTACGAGAAAAGAACCAACTTTTTACAAGTAGACTGATCTCTCCCTTTTGCAGGGGAAACTTGTCGACTAGACGTACCCCCTGTGCACCCTGGGTAACGTGCCTCAGGTGCTCTTCATGTGCAAGCCCGTGGGTCACAGCAGTAACACGAAGGCCGCTGAAGCCGGCACTTGTCCGTTGTTCCATGCTCACTTCACGTGAAAACTTTTCAGTGGACAAGTTTAGTCACGATGTAACACATCTCGGAAACACCGCACTCAGCAAGCGTTTAATTCGCCCCGCCAGAATTCAGAAAACTCACGAACGAGCAAACGACCCAAGCATACTACGAGGGCGTCTTGTAGACGAGGAATTTTACGAGCGTGATTTCCCGCATCAACGTGAACGCCTCCTTTCTCTACCAGGGGCATATGCGAAATGATATATTATAGTAATCCTAAAATCAAAGACAATCGTTTTTTCTTTGTGCATAACATATATTTAAAACTAATTAAGATAAATTTTGTTTGAATAAAATAAAGTTTGTCGCGCTTTTTTTAAGCGATGTACTTTTTTTTTAATAACGTTTGTTCTCTACTCACCTAGCCACGCTTCAATCGCAACTCCCGTAAGCCCCCTTCTTCATGTGGTTGAACAATCGGTTCCTCGCGATCAAACCACCGTCAACTCTTCCGAGGGAGAGTCGTTGGCGAAAGGCAATAGACAATAGCGTGATTGTCGGTGACAATACAAGAGGACTGGCCATATAGGTAGGGACGGAATTTCGCAACAGCCCAGACTATAGCCAGACACTCGCTCTCGGTAGTGGAGTAGTTTCACTCCGAAGGCCACAAAAGGCGGCTATCGTACGCAATAACCCGGTCGTGACCAGGCTGAACTTGCGCCAACAAATAGTGGATCAGAGAGAAGAGAAATTCGCTCCGTATAGTGAAGACTCCTGAATATATCGTGCATACGAGGCGTGGCGAATTTGTTTTCTCTCTGATCCACTCTTAGTGGGTGCACGAAGTAATGACGCAAGCCAACTCTCCCTCGGAGCAAATAGACCCCGTGCATATTCCATTACCGCTTCCACACCACTATTCCTTCCGTTGATGTGGTTTGGGCGTCTATCCACAGATGTGTAGCGTGAATTCTTACTTCATGCAATTATTTAAGTAAATTAATTTTCGGAAGGCACACAATAACGTGTGCCTTCCATCCTCCGTTTAGGAAGTAGGAAGCATGTCATAGAGTTATTTGTGCATGTCGCCAAAGAACCCGCTGTAGATGAGCAAGGCGAGCGCGCATTTGGCACGTGTGACGCAAGGAGCACGCGTCGGAGGGTGGAGACCTCGGATGCCATACACGCAGGCTATCAAGCGCACACTTGCTGTTAGCGGATTAACAGTTATCTTTGTTGTTTACACCTTGGAAACGCAACCGCGGGCATAACTTTTAGAGCTATCACGTCCACTTGAATATGGACACGTGAAACATGACATAATTCATGTCCACCAAAAACAAAAGAAAAGAAGAAATTTTGTAGAATTGACGCATATTTGACACATTCTTTCCAATGGCGTGGAAAAAAAAATAAGAATATGTCTATAATTGTAAATGCCACACAAAAACACCACTTTTAACTCTTACGCACGGCGACAGTTAATGGTACTGCTTGGGTGTCCGTTTTGTTTGCTTCGTACCATGGCAAAGAATTCGCAGTAAGTCGGCATCCCTTCGTCCAACTTCTTTCGAACCACGCTTAGCAGCAATGTAGCAATGCGTGTGGCCACCATAGAAAGGCAGAAAAACATGCTTTTGTACCTTCAGCTTTCGACACTTACCTGCTTTGAACTACGAGAATTGCAGTTCAAAAAATGAAAATTCATCTTAAAACCTACTCACCTCCAGCCCGCCATCTGCATATGCTTTGTGATTGGCTGAAATACATAGTGTATTGCCTTTTACAGCGAAGCTGCATACTTCTACAGTCCAACGAAATTTTCTTGCTGTTGTAAGCAAAAAGCTCCCCATAAGTAGGCTGATCCCGTAGATAGTGCAATGCCGGGCCGACCAGCGGCGGAGGTGAAGCAGGCGTTAAGCACTCCCCATACGTGGGCCGATCGCAAAGTTAGTGCAATGCCGGGCCGACCCGTGGAGTAGGTGAAGCAGGCGTTAAGCAATTCGCCATACGGGGGCCGATCCCGAAGATTGTGAAATACCGACCCGACTCGCGGCGGTAATGAAGCAGGCGTTAAGCACACCTCGTACGTGCGCCAATCCCGAAGATAGTGCAATACCCGCCCGACCCGCGGCGGAGGTGAAGCAGGCGTTAAGCACTCCCCATACGTGGGCCGATGCCAAAGGTTAGGCAATGCCGGGCCGACCCGCGGCGGGGGGGCAGTTCGCCATTAAGGGGCCCACATACACAGGTTCGCTGGTCATCCTTCTTCACAGAGTGGAAGGGCACTGAGATTTTTTTTTATTCCGTCAAACCTTCTAAATTTAAGAGGCTGTATAGCAATGAACCCAAAGCGCAAACCGAGGTCAGCAAGGATTTGGCGCGGAAATTTTTGGCGATGTATTTCCCTACGCTTAATTAATGTAGTCAAATGATAATGCTTTGACGCGTTAGTGGAGCCTATTTTCCGCCATGCTTAGTAAATGTTGATCGCTGACAAGAGTAATCGGTGCAGGCGGGAGTTCCGAAGGCGAGGATGACGACTGGGAAGAGCATCACGAATGGACCTACACGGAGCTTGATGACGAGGAGGAGAGTGGAGAAGGTAAGCTTGGAAATTCAGGATATGGTCGCTATACTGGAGGTCTTATGGCTAACTTTCACAAATCCTAGAGTGCATACCATATAAGCCAAGCAAGTGTTCTGGCTTAAATAAGCGTGCCATTTAACATTTGACAGTACATTTAACAGTAGGTCCTTGTCTCATTTTCTGGCACACGAAGCAACTTTCGCGGAAGAAGTTGTGCGTTGTCGGCCTATTACAACCAACCCGGCGAATCTTATCACCGAGAAGTTCAGTAAAAGCAGGAGAGCAATTATACAGCCCGTAAGAAATTACAGAGGAGGCGACCTAGACTTGAACATAGGATTACGTACAGGCCTCCTTGTCTCCCTTCATCCATGGTAGACTAGCCCGCCAATGTGTTTTAACCAACTCCCTTCATCCCCCTCCCCTCCTTTTTGCGATGTAGACAACGTGAACGCATTTCTTCCTTAACTTCATAACAATGGTAGTGCAACTGATAGCTTCAATAAATAAGACTACCGATTCCATGCCCACCTAAAGAACAGCGTCTTACACAGACGCTGAAGTGCTGTCTGAGAGATTTTTACGTGTCTTTTGAAAGCCTTTTTGCAACGAACAAATCCATTGCATTCAGATACAGAACCTGAAAGAACCTAATGGTAATCACTAGCAACGCTCAAACAGGTGGCGATGTGTGGGATTATGAGTTGCCACCACTCGATTAAGTTATTAATACGTTACAAGAACAAGACCAGCCCAATGACGTGTGATTGACGCCCGCCCGCCTGCTCTACAATTTATCAAATAATCACCACTGCAGCCGTAAATTTTGCATGTAACTGACTCTAGTAACCACTGCACTATAAAAATTATTACCCGTGCAATCTTCACGGCATAGAATGGAAGCAGCAAGCACTTTTCACCTCAATTTTTCTAGGTAGTTACAAGAGCGCCGCCTTGTCTCGCTCACGGAATTATAACGGAAAGCAGACTTCTGATTACATCGGTAAGAGAAAATCTCTTGGCTTATTCTGCATTCAGTCAGAGAACCCTAAGAATTCCATATTTAACCACAGAGTTCACGACAAATTTCATACGGTGAGTTTTCTACCCCGACAAATAATTATACATAACACCACCTAAGGCGATTTCTTCAACTCTGACAGTTTATCACAATCGAAAATACGCAGACACAGAGGCCGCGTGCGTGAATGTAAAGCGCACATGATCATATGCGGCACAAGTGTACCTTTAGGACAGGTTCATGATGATCGTTTAAGCGTTTTCCAATAAGAATATCTCCTCAAACTAGACTTACCTGACATAATGTGACACGTTTCAGTAACACCTATTCAGAATCCAACTGGGTTGACAAGTCAAAGCAGTGTTTTGAGTAACTGGCTTATCCTGAATCCTGAACAAACAAAATAGTGACTTCCTTTGAGTGAAGTCAGACGTTCCTACCTGTGTGGTAGTTCGAGGTTTAGTTATTTCATTTATTATTACTCACAAAAGAGAGTATTCTCATACAGTAGCGTTGCTTATATAGTGCGCTCAGGAAACTCTCCACATAATACGGCCAATTTATAATTGAAACTGTGATTACTCCAAGATGTCCAACTATACCCACCACTAACGACTGCAATAGCTCGTGCTCAGTATTAACATTCAGTTATAATTCTCTTCGTATTCAAGTAAAACTAATTTTTTATCTTCCTATTCTGTAGGGTCTGCGGTAGGTGCGAACACGTCATCAAGCGGTGGCACCAGAGCAAACATGAACAAAGAAAAGAGAAAAGTTTTAGCGTCTAATCAGCAGACGAGCATCAAACATTCCAAACAGCAGAAGAGAACTTCATACGCGAACAAGACATCGACGAAGGCGTTTGCGTCCACAGCACAAAAATTGACGACGAAGAGCCCCAGAGCAAATTTTGCCCACGTCGGCAACCAACGCTTAGATAGACCAGCTAAGTCTCCAAGGAAGAGCCCAAAGACGACTGTTCCCTTGCGCTATAAACGTAACGAAGCACGTTATTTTAAATGGAGCGACCAGTCAGGCAGGAAGCTGACTACAGCCAGTGTTTTGAACAGCAGAAAGCACAAACGCGGAAAGGAGATCCAAGGCAAAGTATCCAAAGGGGCCAGGAAAAAATCAAGTTCGACGACAACCGGCAATAATTCCTCCTCCAAGAAATACGCAAGAAATAATACTGAAGGCAGCAAACAGAGTGTCACAGCCAACTGGAAATTAAAGGTAGCGGGAGCATTCACAAGCAAACGAAGCAAAAATGTGAGGACTTATCCAAAGGAAGCACACCACGGCAGCAGCAAGAGTTCACGTTTGATTAACTTCACTGGAAGTAGCAATAATGGAAGAGCATTTGAGTCCTCTAGCTCAAACAGCACTGGCAGAAACAGAACTGGAAGTTCTAAGGTGAAACGCGCAGCAGCGAAGACGTCAACAGAAGCCATCGCAACGAAGAGATATCGTGGTAAAATTGAAAACATGTCTGCAAGAGGGGCAACGCACGCTGGCAGAAATCAGTTAGACTCGAGGTTCACGGTAGGAAGCACGTCCACATTGTCTGACTTCCAAAGTTTGAAAACTACTCGAAATAACGTTTATAAGCGAAATCATGTCGCGAGTTCGAAACTAGTCACATCCGAAACTTTGAAAAGCGATGACAATAAATCAATGAAAAAGTTGGTCACTCAAGCATCCCAGCAAGCACGAGGAAACTTGAGCTCTAAGAGCAACGCAGGCAGTGCTAATACGCAACTTGGGTCACGAAGGAAAACACGTAGGAGCGGGAACGTATTGGTGGATCGACCGAACGCCAATCAAAGACTTGTATCCTCCAACTACAAAGGCAACGACGCAAAAAGCAAGCTTAGAACAGTAGCCAAGAAGACACTCAGCAAGATTACAGCAGCAGCAAATGCCTTATTTGGGCTGAAACAGCCGCAGACCAAGCCGTCACCTCAACGTAGCACCCGACACACCTCTGTTTCTTCATGGGAAGGTGACAGTCACGTTCGGAGTCATGTATTTGGCACATCGAGTGGAGGGAAGTTGTCTCGCGTAGTTGACAGCAACGGCAGCAACGGAAGGCGAGTGGGCCACAACACAAGTGCCGGAGCTATAACAGACATCCGCGGAACGAGACACCGCACCTATCTCCCTTACAACGGAAGCTCATGGTCCGGCTTGGGCGGCGCGCTTGGGGACAACTTGGGGTCCGGCTTGGGGTCCGGGGTCCGGCTTGGGCGGCGCTTGGGGTCCGGCTTGGGCGGCGCGCTTGGATCCAAGCGCTCGTGGGACCGGTATCTAGCTGGTTCCAGAAAACGCCGGAAGAAAGGGCGCTCCATCTTTCGAGCGCGGAGAATCCTCCGCAGGAGAAGGAAACGTAGAGGAAGGCGTAAAACTCTCGCACAACCTCAAGTTGAGATCACCAAAGCCCGTGATAAAGAACAAGCTTCAAGTCGCGACAAGCTTGTTGCTGGCGCGCAGATTAGGCCAATCAAGACAGTAACTCCTGGATCGGTAAGTGGTCTTGGTTTAGCTCTATCTTTATTAGCCCTAATTTTAGTTTCTTGTAGAACGTTTGATTCTGTATGACTGCACGCAGTACCAATACGGTCTAGGTATGAAACGAACTTATTTGGTCGAATGTGTCTGAATGCACTCCTTTGAAATTATTTTAATATATAAGCTCACAAATTATAGGAAATTACAGGTAGACTTACCGAAAACATAGATTGCTGCGTGATATTTTACTTTACCACTTTGTTTCTAGAGAAGTCTATCCTAGAGAAGATCTCCTAGAGAAGCCCTACGCAATGCCATTTGTCGACTTCACCGCATAGACTAGGTCGATGTTGCCACGCGTGAGCGTATGGGATAATAACCAGAAAGATATATTGTGTCACAAACTTTCACATGCCAACGTGTGCCCTTCTAACCACTCAAGGCATCGCCCACACAAATCGTAAACACGCACCGTGGACCGGAACAGAAAATAGTACGGAAATGAAAGAAATAAGCAGAAAAATGGCGCAATGCACGCTTGTTTATTCTTTACGAGCATGTTTCTTCTAGCGCCACTTCTGCTTCCACGCTATATGCTGTGCATTATTTAGCTATGCTTCACAGTTACATCGCCTTCAAGAAACTAAAAGACGCACCTACAAACTCTTTCAATTATGTTTGCTTTGTCCTGTAATTCCAGAGCAGCACCGTGAAACAAGCGCTCCAGGCGCCGCTGCACAATGACCGTTCGTATGGTGCAGAGTTGTCTGCGGTCACATCCTATGTAAACCGATCCAGGATCCAAGCTCACAAACCACCCAAAATCACAGCACTTGCCGTACTGCCGCTAGAGCCGCCAAACACACGTAAGGCCGAGGCTAGCGCGGCCGAAAGAATCACTACTCCGAGGAAGCGGCTTAAAGAGTCAGGAATCCACAGTCCACAAAACGAAAACACTTACGTGTTGCGAAGGAAGAACCTGCAAACCCAGAAAGTACATGCAAACAACGTAACCTCCGCACAGCACAAGAGACTTCACCTCCAAATTTCACCCGATGGGAGTGCCTCTGCGATACTACCTGACATGAACATCGCGAAACAATCACGCGATGAGGAGGAAACCGGCTTAGTCCGTCGACACAGGAAACGGCTTCGCGCACATCGCCACCTCCGTTGTCGCAGCAGCCCCGCAGCGCTAACGGGCGAAACAGGGAACTTTGTGGGTGGCGGCCTCATGTGGTTCCCGGCTGCATCATGCGTGGCTTCTGGCCTGGATTGGAACTCGGTGCACAGCACCGCCTGCCTGCACCAGCAGATCGCATTCGTGCATCGGTACAAGGTGAGAAGCCACTCGCTTACTTGCACCTACAGTGTCGAGGACACGTCCAGGCTCCGAGGTGTCGCTTTGGCAGGCTCACTTTATAGAACCGCCAATTTTTTACCAATATATCGGTTCTATCGCAAATTATTACTGGAAGAAAGCGTCTTTCATCCGAAGCACTTATGTAAATACCGAGAAAACCCGATTAGAGGAGGCGCAGATGGATCTTGTCTGTGTAGAAATGACCATGTTTTTCAAATTAAATGTTTTGGCCATCGCAACAGTAATGCACGCATGTATTTCGTGAACATGCAGTGAAACAGAAGCGTATACACTAACGTACTACACGCAAACCTTGAGGTCACCCTCTTTTAAAGTGACGCCATTGTATATTTGCCATGTACGAAGCTCTTTATTCTTTTGTCTTGATATGTTAAGCTTTGATGCCACAATACTGCCAAAGGGTAAAACAATTCCAGATTCTTGCACCAGCCCTTCCTTCTATAAACGAGAGCTACACGCCAGGATTTTGTGGTTCCTACGTTCCATGGAGTCATGTCACGCCTCATCATGTTACCGAGTAAGCTGTTATAATTGCTTGTGTTATCCTAAAGGTTGATATGACAGTGTTCAGTGCCTGCAACTTCCTAAAAAGGCCGTGTACAGTTATTCCTTAACTCTTCTGTTGTTTCTTTAGCTTAAACATAAAGCAAGCGAACAAATAACATCTGCACCGAAAATACCTAGTTGGTGGTAACTGTATACAGAAAAATCACATTTATGAAAGCGAATGTCTCTATGAAAACACGTTCTTATTTATGCTTGCCCAGTTACAGAAAGGAAAGAGCTTTTATGTCTCTAATAAGTGCACTATTTGTCAATAAGTTCCGAAGGGATTTTTCGTGCACGCTTTCAACAGGAAAAAGTGCTTTCTTCAGAATTTAGGATATTCAGAATCTTCAGGATTCAGGATAACAATTTGCGAATAGGTACTATCAATGTCATGCGTGCCAAAGTGCATACATATTCTTATAACCAACAGCTGAATCTTCCTTTAATTCTTCGATTATGTTTCATTCCCTGCAGCTTATTGTATGATGGCAGCATCGTCTCAGGTCTTTCGCTGCACAGGTTTGGCTTCATTAATCCGGTGAGTCTCACTTCGTTTGGGATTGGAATATCCTGTTACCTACTCTTCATCGATACGCCCAGAATAGGCATCGAAATTATTGCAGACGAAGACCTGGATTGGGTTGTTTCAATTTCAAATTATTACAATTGGGAAAGATGACGCAAGAATTAGCTGAAACAAAGACAATGAGAGAGAGAGATTAGTTGATAGAGGAAAGGCAAGCCTGCTGACCACACTGTAGCTGTCTAGCGCGCGGCTCACACCGTAACATCGGTCAGCAGTAAAGAAGGAGGAGAAGGGACGGAAAGAAGACAGAGATGGGCGGAAGACAGTGCCCGAAGCTGATAGCTCTGCTGGCATAAGGTTCTCTGCGGAAACCAGACCCACTTAGTAGAAATGCGGAAAGCAACAGTCAAGTCCCGCTGCGCCTGCTTCCTTGAGGTCTGCGTATCCCGCTATACCAAGCCAACATTAGGCACAACGTCAATCTTGAACCGTCCATGAACGTGGCTGGGACACGATGGGCCTTATGTCATACGCGGGAGGGTCCACGCGACGAGAGGAGGCATACCCCTCTGTCGACTGAAAAACCAAGTTGAGATATTTATTCCCTATATACCGCATACGAAACAAAATGTGTGCATGAAATTGTTTTTTGTGTGAACACCAACACCGTATATGTTTTATCCCGTGTCTCTTCCAACACCGTAGCTTCCATACATCATCTATTGTGAAGAATCGACGTGACGCGTGAAACAACCATGACGCGTTTTACATATGATGGCGTGCGTCTGGTTCGTATAATTGTGCGATAAAAAGGCGCTGCTTTCGCTGGTGTCCTGAAGTTGAAGGGATGCGCAAGATTTTCCGTTGAACTGTGAGCTATGCATCTTTCACTGCTGTCGCCTGTATCGCGTGGACACCAGCCACGCCTACATAAGAAGTTTCGAACAGCAGAATGTGCGGATACCTGAAAGGAACATTTGCTATTGCATCCGACAAGATGCCTCTTCTCATACCCACACTTTGACGCTCCACACCACGAACAAACTGCCAAATGACTTCTAAATGTTAGCGCATTCGTTAGCGCGTACGGTATTTAGATTCATCCAACGAACGAACCAACCAAATAACCTAATATCCGACCTGAAGCCGTCAGGTAATGGACGGACGTCACGTCAATGATTCGAGAGGAACGTGCGCTAAGCCGCGCAGATAGTATGGCGACCAGCTTTGTCCTATTGTAGTTATCTTCATCCTCCCCTGACGACGCTTCGCCGTGCTCCCTCACGGGTTGCAGAATCAAGCGTCCTTCCTTTCTTTAGATCACTATCTGTCTATATCTCTGCCCGTGCCGATCACGACGTTTGGCTGGCGTACATCGTTTCCCCCTCCGAGACACCGAGTTCTTTGGTTCGTTCCGCTTGCTCTGGCGCACGTTTCGTTGCCGCGCCGAAAGCTGCGTTGCTCGTCGCTCACCGCGTGATTGGTGGGTGCAAAGTCCGATGCGGGGCGCCTCGTAAGTGATCGCTGCGCCGTAGCGCATTGTCTTACACCCTTTGGCGGTTCGACGGGAACGCTGTCGCGTTCCACTCATGAAGGCGAAGCTTAAGCGTCCCCCAATTTTTTTTCTCCTTGCTTTTTTTTCGGCGATGCGCATTTCCTCTGGTGGCGTTGCGGTCGAGCTGTTATCGTTTCGCGCAGCGCACGATTTTGCGCGCTGTGCACAAGGACTCATCACTAGCGGTGTAATTCAGTGCTACATGAATACTGAGGCAGAACAAGCGGATCGCTGAGCGTTATCACGCGCTGGAACACGGTAGAAAATGGCATAGTTTCGGCAATTTCGGTAGCTGCGCACGTGACCTCACGACCGTGGGATCAAGCAGACGTAGCGAAAGTACATCGCTCTTGCTTCGGTGCGAAGTAAAGCAAAAAACATGCAGACATTCCGCTTGTGTGTTTTATTATTTCTCTAAGCTTCAATTCATCAATTCAAGCAACAGATCACACAAATAACAGATGGTGCCTTGAATTATTCTCGAAGTCACGTGGCACCACGAGCTACGTCACACTGCGGACCCGAGTACGTAGGCGCAGGGACGCGAGTATGTCATCCTCCGGCTTGGAGCGCGGCGGCAGCGAGAAAGAAAAACGGCATTCGGTTTGAAATTTCAGATCCTTCCGGGGCGCGTAGCGATGGAATACTTTGCAGACACGATCGTTATCAGGCAATGTATGCTCTGCGCTTGTCAGCTCAACATGGCCAGACCTGTTGAGGTGCTTTAAATGTTTGCCCGGAGCCGAAACATTGCTATTACGACTTTCAACGCACAATTATTTCTAATGAGCCGTTTATACATATCAAAAAGGGAAGTCAACAGCGTTTGACATCGATGACAATGACTTCTTGGGTGCCTTAATATTCTGGATCGATTCACATTTTTAGATTGCAATACCTGCAGGATCGGCACTTATTTTTGTGCGTGTTGAAAAAAGTCATACTTCCAGTTCCGTATTTAGGTACGCGCAGTTTCGACAAGCACATAGACGTTTCTTTTCGGTCTTTCGTATAAAATGCGTGATGGCAGTTGGAAAGTGGCAGCCGGATACCCAAATCCAATGAACCGCTAATCAATTGTCTTCAAAAGAAAGCTCTCTGAAATGTACCACCACTTATTCAGGCACAATGCCGCTGACTCAGTGGCTGCATCCCTACCGGAAACGTTACACGAGTAGCTGGAGTACAAGTAATTTCAGCAGAACATCGAAAACGCAAATTCTTTCAACATTCCTGGTGTGCAGGGAGGCTACACATTTGAAGTGCTTCCTCACACGGGGTGGTTCATCCTTGTTGGAGTGCCATTTCACCGCAGGACTCTCAGCCTATGCAACCTGAAGCCGACGACGTTGGGCCTGCTGTTCACTGGGACGGGCTTGCGAGATGGCTCTCGAGGCATGCAGCGTTTTGGTCAGGTAAGCTGCATTTTTACAAGGCCTCATTTAGACATTATCTCATCTGACGATCGCGGAAACCCAAGCCCGTTTCTAGTTAGAGTGATCATTCTTTAGGATTTCCTGCAAGTAAACAATATCATTGCGATGGCAACTATACGGACAATTCAGGCAAATTTTCGCCGTCGCCGTAGGCGTCACCGTGATGTTCTATATAAAGTCCAAGTTCGATAACACCGTGGCCGCGCGCCGTATGCTGTAGGTACGAGTGAAAGCCTACGGGGGTGAGCCGAGGATGGTGGCCTGATCCCGCGCGCGCAACGGCGCAGTCGGGGAAGAGGCACGCCATCTTCCAGCGTGCACAAGGCACCGAAGGGGGGAGGGGGGGATTCAATTCCAGCGGCGGCTCTGTATAACGCGGCTGAGCACACCCACGCGGGCCTTATCTTGAAAGCGATCTACGATGACTAGTCAGCCGCGCAGGCCCTATTATTAAAGTGATCTGGGATGAGTACTGAGTCTAGGTGCGCGGAGGACTTATAGCTTTCTGTGCGCTGTGTTCTCGCTGATTCGTTCGCGTTGAAGCTAGATGCAGCACGAAAGTCAGTTTGCTCGCTGCTGCTGCCACTCTTCCTCATTCCAGTGTTTCGACAGCGAGTGTACGCGCTAATCGAGTGAGTTGTGTTTATGTTTGCCTCTGCGCGCGTGACAGCATGCTTCGAATGCTTACGTGTTCATACAGCCGAAAAGACTACTATCCTTACTTCTTATAGCTGTCTACGAATGTGCTATCGCAATCCATGCAGTGCCTTTTGGGCTAAATTTCGACTATTTTTGTGCACATTGTAGTAGGAAGCAGCAAAACATATATTTGAACTTAAACAGTTTACCAAGGTTATATGAAATGTACCAAATACATATACATGCGTATGCACGCTTATATAATGTTGGTAGTATTTAAAAACACGGTCAAATCACCTTTTGTTGTTCCCCCTAGGCCACATTCGAGACCCGAACAGCTGAAGTGAGCGTGGAAAGGGGGGAGAGGGAACAACATTCATGACAACCTTGATATCTCATGACAAGGTTCACTCATGCAAAAATCTACTAAAAAGCTCTTTATTTCACTCTGGTCGCCGAAAAGTATTTCGATGTGCGGTAATATTACAAGGCCTGATTACGATTCCATGATTGACTGTGTAAGCGTGACTGAACGAAGACGTAGAAAGTAACAGATACACAGAGACAGCGCTATGGATTCATGGATTCAAACCAGCTCGCTTTCAAACCAACGTGTTTTAACCAACTGATTAGGATTTTTCCTTGTCAAGCTAATATAGTGAAAATAGTTCTTAATGCGTTAGCATTATTTGCTGACTTCACGCACATGATAGGCACGCAGCGTGGCTCAGCACTGGGTAGCCAGTAATCAAATGGGTAGCGCATCGAGCTGCTGTGCTGAGGTGACAGGGTTGACGTACTTGGGTCACTGAATATGTGGTAACGTAAATATACGTGCCGTTCTTCAACGACCCTCTTCCACGCCAACATGAGTCACTAGTCGCGGGACTGGGCAGACACCGCTATTCGACCAAACTCTTTGACGCCGACTTGGAGTACTGGGTATGGGCCACTCGGTCTGTGCTAGTCCCCAATGAACATCTTTGATGCCGACTTGGGTCCCTGCGTATGTCCCAGTAGGTGTTTGTCACTCTTCAATGAACGTCTTTGAGGCCAACTTGGGTAACTAAGTATGTGCCACTGGGAATTTAACACTCTTCAGTGACGAAAAATATCTCTTAAATTTATCCGATGCTGAGTGCAAAGAAACAAACCCACATCACAAGGGTTCCTCAAGGACAGCAACCCAACGCATTAGCAGGCTGCGCCACAAATGCACTGGGCCTGTGCCGCTTTTTATTGAACGCCTCTCACATCAACGCTTTCGCGAGATGCGCCATCAATTCACTGGTATGTGCCAACTCTTGAACGATCCTCTCGCCAGCTTTGGTCACTGAGTATGTGATACGAGTGTGTGGCCAAGCTGGGGAACTATTCTAAGGGATTGCAGGCACCGTCACACCACGCTTCTAGTCTCGAAGGCCACGCGCGGCCTTCTCGGCAGTTCCACTAGATGGTGCAGTGTGTCCAGAAAGAAGCGCGAGAGGACTCCGATTGCCGTATGACGCGTTCATGAGCGCTCGTACGCACCGGCCTGCCATGCATTTCGGAGGCCATACGCGGGCGTCGCGGCGGCGCCTCTAGATGGCACTGTGTTCTTAGGGAAGCACAAAGAGGATTCCCACTGCAGTACACGCCTCAAACTAGTTTCGATGTTCGCGATATATTGTGTCCGCGTCGCTATACTAATTCAATGTTAACGATTTACCATCGACAGTCACCGTAAGATGGTTCTGTAAGATGGCACTGTCGTAATTTTTAGTAATCTCATTCATGTGGCCTTGTATCTTGTGCATACCAGCTAAAAGCTGAATGCGCGTGAGCCATTTATGACACATGTTTGAGCATGGCTCCCGCTCTTACGTCCTCCCTCTTCAGGCTCAACAGGAAAGGTGAAGCCATTGCTTGCCCCTCCTTTCACCTGAAATAGAGCCTTGTCGGGTGATCTCCGTTTTCAGATTAAGCGGTTTGCCTCTGTTATTGTAATACTAGGCCAATTAGAAAATGAAAGCTGTTTGTTTCTAATGAAAATAATAACTTCTTCTGAGTGTTGATGATGATCTTCTGAATACAATATGCCAGGATATTCAGATTTCACACTAAAACCAGTAATACAGAGATAGACGTAGATAAGTATCTGTCTGGTAAAATAAGCGATGATTAACCAAGTAGGTTGATTAACTCGTGGGAAGCGTGCTAAATGCGCTTCTTCGCCATTTTTTATCGCTTATGTACAGTTTTATCGTGCCCCTCCTGTGCGGCTGCACCTTCGGGACATCGTTTTCACTCCGGCAGTTTTTCTTTAGACTCATTGAGCTCGACGTTGTTTCACTTCCTAGCTGCCAGAACACTAGACAATTCATGAAGAAAGGCAATGCCGAAGACTTGCTTAGTGTTCCCATGTTTTCTATGCAGATTTGCAGTACGCTCGAGGACTACGCAAAGACGAACCCAAACAACCTCTACTGGGGCTTCCCCACTGTGCCTGTTAAGACAATGACAGTAGCCGTCCGGGTACCCGAAAAGAGTACAGACGCTACTATCACACCCGTGTTGCCCATAGCCTCTGAGTCGGCCGAGGCGTTCACTCAGAAGGTGTTCACGGAACCATTGGCTTTGTATCCAGACACGCCCGTCGATTACAGCGAGGCGCACACTGATTTTCTTGAGCCCGTCGTGTTCCTCACTAATTCCATCGAGCATGATGACGACGCTATTGACGAAGACGTCGTTCCGCCGACATTTGTCGAAGAAGTCGCGGCGCCTGTTGTCGAAGGTGCCGCTGAAGCCGTGGCCGTAGTTGCCGAGAATGACGACATGATTGAGACGCAGAACAGCGTCGAAGTTCCCATCTTTGAGAATGAGCAGAATGACGTGACTTCTGGACCTGAGATGGCGGTGGACGGGCTGTCTGCCAACGTGCCTACCGAGGACGTTTACGACGGCATAGACGGCAAAGCCGATTACATCAGCTATGATGCAAGACTCGATTTAGATGACGTGGATCCCGCGTACTATCAAGACGCTGCTGAACCCGTAGTACACGTGACAGAACAGATGCTATTATTTCCTGCCCCATCGCTGTAGTTACATGACAGTGAATTCCGAATGGGCGCCCCGGATGGAATTATCTTATTCCTGCTAATGTGCTTCGACATGATTGCGTAGTCTGTAAAAAAAAAGTAAAAGGGTCTTATAAGTTCTATGACGACCGCTACTATACGGCCGCAACTATATCTTGCTAGAACATTGATTCGATATGTCACCCACTTGCACCTCTTCTGCTTTGGTAATTAACAAGAAAATCTGGCTCCAGCCTTCACCTTGGTAGACCATGCTTGTGTGATAAGTGCAAGGTTCAGCTATACAATTAAGGAAAAACCATGTTGCCTGTCTGTCCTGCCTCTTTTCCTGTAGATTTCACGTACTGACTTCCGTAACTACTGCAAACACACACGAAAATATTTGTGGAAGTAGAGGAATAAACATAGTTCATGCTTTGTTCAGATTGTTGGCTCTGTGATTTTTTAAATAAAAGCTTTCGATCATAACTCGCATATTTCCAAGACGAGCCTTACGAAAACTTATAAAGACGACGGATAGCGAAAGAGTTGCCTTTGTCATGGTAAAAGTGTGTTGCTAGACTAAAAACTCAAACATGAATTAGTACTCGTGCACAACAAGTCTAATCGCCGACAATATACTTACTGAACTGCGCCTACTTACAACCACTGACGGTTACCACGTCGAATTGACGAAGAAATGAAACACGTTAAAAATAAGATTTTCCACAATGTATTGAAATTCTCATTTGCAAATATCTGACAGCACCATTTGCCATTCCGCATTGTCAGTTTTGTATGAGGGGACGATGCTGTGACTCATTCTTTCCTTTCCTTTTTTCGCTGCAGGCACGGTATAGATAGCAGGTATTGGGCGCATGGCAATGTACAGGGTGACCGAGGGAGTTCGTGACCTCCAATGAGGCGTCGTGAAGAATGTACGAAGGCGTCCATCTTCTTAAAAGCGAAGCATTTCTTCGCGAAACTCGTCGTGCTTTCGTGACCGCGGGTGCTGTGTGGCTGTTCTCTGGCCGAATAGGCCAATCAGTCACGGTGGTGGCACGCAACATCACGCCGCTGCGTGGGTTCCTTGCACCATCACCAGGTAGCGCTCGCGCCGCGTGTCCACGGCGCTGACTTTCGCAAATGCCAATCTGTGCCTAAAATCGGATATATTGTCGGTATTAGAACTTAACCGAAGGTCGGTGAGCCGGTTGGCTTTGGGAGCCCACGGCAAAACCGCAAATGAAGCAGTGTAAGGCGACATGGGTTGGGCCTCGTTTGAAGTCAGAGAAGCGCAGAGCAAAATTAGTTTTGAAGGAATACTCAGTAACATGGATCAAGTGAAATGGGCGGCTAAAGTGCCCAAGTATCTGCACCTAAAAACGCGGACACAGAATGGAAGAAGAGTTCGAGAAAGTTGGGAAGCCACGCCAGCCGCATTTCGATGGGGGCGAAATATCAAAAACACCCGAGTGCTATGATTTAGGTACACTCTAAAGAAACCCAGGTGGCCCAAATTTCCGGAGTCCGCCACTTCGGCGTGCCTCATAATCAGATCGCGTTTTTGACACGTAAAACCCCCTAATTTATACTTTTTTAACGTTCGCAACCAAGGGTCCTATAACGTAAAACTATCCCAATCTGTTTTTATTCCATTCTCATGACGTCAAATGTGCGTACCCGCCGACACAAGAATCGGGCGGTCACCCGCACGGTTGTCTAAACAGACCAATCAAATGCTCTCCTCGTTCATAGGAGGTCACTTTTGTTTGCTTCAAAAACGAGTAACATTGCCTACAGTGACCGGTTTGTTTTATCTAATTGGCCGACAAGAGGAGAGGAGCACGCTCAAGTGGAGAGGAGTTCGATGGGGCCGAGCTACTGCACTCAAAATCGATCACCGGATGAAGAGGGCGGTGCCAGCATCTGCGATTGGTCCGCTTTTCTTTACATAGCTGGCGGTGGCTGGTCGAAAATCACAGCGGCATGCAACGGAAGCTTAAGAATGACGATATAAGGGATCATCAGAAAAGAAGAGTTGGCAGAACGATGCCGTAAACGTGCCGAAAGTGATCGAAAACGTTACACGGACACGCAAAATGTTGTATTAGACGCAAATAAACCCATGCTTGCCGGCAGGTGTGAGTAGCCAGTGCATGAGCGATCGGCAGCAGCCTTCTCTTATTCAATTCGGAATGGGGAAGTCGGCGGCTATTCAGAAGAAAATTCAGTTTTGTTCGGAATATTAATGCATCTTTAACGCGTACACATCACTTTGACGCGGTGAATTTCTGCGGTTTTGTGACCTCGCGTGACAGGCAGGTGAAGTAGGTTTAGCCCAGAAACTCGTGACCAATAGCCGAGGGCTAATGGCGAAAGGGCGTCGAATCAGAAATAACTATGTTTCCTTTGTTCAGTCAAAACATGCATAAGCAGTGTGTACACGTCATATCAGATGGGGAGCTATCGCGGTTTTCGTGACGTCGCGTGACAGACAGGTTAAGTGGGGGGGGGTCCAAAAATGTTTTTGACCAATCGCGAAGGGCTGATTGCAGAATTGGAATAGAAAAGTTTGGAATAGCTTTACGTTATAGCGCCCCAAGTGCAAGGTAATTGAAGGTGTAGATAGACAACCAGGAGTAATCAGAAAGAAAGTTAAAGAAACAGAGACAGCGAATTGGATGCATAGAATGAAAATAAGAAAGACCACGGAGATTCACAAGAATGAAAAAAATAGGAGGGAAAATGTGTAGGATAAGACGAAGGGAAATGCCTTGCCGTTTAAAGCTCTAGTTGGTTGCCTAAGGAGAAATACGCACAAATATTCGAAATTAGATAGGTCACATGTATGATGCAGCGAAAATCCGGAGACCACACAGCACATCCCAATGGAATGAGAAAAACATTAACTTATCGGATTTTACGCGCCGAAACCCCGATCTGATTATGAGGCACGCCATAGTGGTGGACTATGGAATAATTTTGACCATCTTGGCTTCTCTAACATGCACTTAAATCTAACTAAGCGGGCGTTTTCGCATTTCGTCCCATCGAAACGCGGCCGCCGTAGCCGAGGTTCGATTCCTTGACCTCGTACTTAGCAGTCCAGCACCATTGTGACTAAGCAAACACGGATGAGTTGGGATTCATCCAGCGAGATCAGTACGTCAACGTACAACTTCCAGGAGCACTTAGATTTAAAGTAGGTGGAAGTATAAACCGTTCAGCAGTCGAGATAAGCAAGATACATTTAGAGTATTAGCATTATTATCATACCTGAGTAACTCAAGCAGCCTAGGTGACGATTTGTTCCCGGCCCGTTTCAAAGGGGATGCCAATAAATCATCATCATCATCATCATCATCATCATCATCATCATCATTTCTGCAGCGGCGGCGGCGGCTGTGCGGCAGAAAGGAAAAAACTAGAACACCAGGACGCCCCACTATCTTTATCTTCACTCATTGCACCACCACCAGATGGCACTCGCCTTCGCGCATCCGCGGCAGCGGCAGCGGTGGCCATGCGGGGAAAGAAAAAACACAAACTCGTCTGTCAACTCCCCATGCACTTACACAAAGCTTCGCTCTATGTGGATTCCAAAACGTTGGATCTGTTTTGAATGGAAATACCGCACCGCTTCGCCTTGTATCCAGATGCACGAAGTCAGGAGACCCTTCTTTCTGTCCTGCTGCTTCCCTCAGTGGCAATGGATTTCTCGACGATGAGAAGTGATGCTCTTCCTTGCTACTTATTTTGTTTCCCTGAGATGATTAAAAGTTCGTGCGGGCTATAAGGTTAAGGATCGATCGCATCCGCTTTCGTGGTCCGCTCTTAAAGGGATAGTGAATAAAAAAATTGTCGCCGAGATTTCTGTCTCGAGTGATAGCTGTCGCACCGAGAGCCACCAAAACAACACTCTTTCTGAGGAGAAGTGAGCGAAAAGTAATTATTTTAGTGAATATTTCTCAAATCACAGCACCTACCGGCCTCCTCCGAAAGCTCTGGCAAAACCGGATATCACGTCACGCTTACCCACCTCGAAGCCCATTGCGAGCGATCGTCCACACTGAGCGCGCGAAGGGGCGAGTTGACGTTTGCAGCAACGCGCTTTCTTTGTTCGACCGTCCTATTCGTACCGCTTCCTCGTGTGAGCTGTTTCTAAACCTCGTCTTTCATCTCGTGGATTTGTGGTTTGATGTGTGGAGCAGTCGTGTCAACGCCGCAAAATGCCGAGGGTCTGCTGTGCGCATGTGAACACGGCAGGCAGCGGTAGTCTTTTTCTCGCGTACTTGCTCACGCTGTAGTTTTTCGCACAGGTGCCGTTTGACCGTAATTTGTCGTTTGTACGACGTTCGGAGCCAGATGTTTGGCCAATTCTGCCAGCATGAATCGAAATCCGCATCGTCTGAAGCGACGGCTGACGAAAAAAAATTCGCCGACATGGTGGCGCCATCTCGTGTGCACCAAGGGAAGGAGTGCTCGGCTGGGATGAAACAACGGGACGATGGAACCGCTGCGCATGTACTCGTTCACTCCGTGAATAACAAGACGTTCCCTGCTTAGAGGCGCATTTCAGTCACTGCACATGCCTGGCTTCAATCCTCACCCGTTGCTTCATCGCATCTATTCTCAAAACAGCTACTTGCGCGCATCAAGCATCTGCCGCGCGAGAGTCGGCAGCCGACTGTATGCTCACGCCGCCGGCCACACCTGCTCCGAATGCGTAGGTACAGGGAGGTCTACACGCGTCAATATCTTCAACGATTTCTACGTTATTATTTTTTTTTTGTACAATGTGTACTCACGGCACCTGTATTGTGCATTGGTGGCTTTCATGTTTTACGCGCTAGCAGCTACCCATCCAAGCGGGCGGAGCAAGCCGCTTTGCGCAGAACGCAGAGTAAGTTCCTTACGTCGCCTGACATTGCATAGCCTGAGGCATAAGCATCCTCGCTCTGTTGAAGCCAAACATGGCAAAGAGTTTG
The DNA here is from genome assembly GCF_023375885.2 of Dermacentor andersoni. Taxonomy (NCBI): domain Eukaryota; kingdom Metazoa; phylum Arthropoda; class Arachnida; order Ixodida; family Ixodidae; genus Dermacentor; species Dermacentor andersoni. Next base: position 100,224,340 of record NC_092815.1, read on the forward strand.
CGTGAGTGAATCACGCTGGGCGCACCGCCACGGATGCAACACTGTCAATGAGGCGTGTGCCTCTCGTCTCGCTAATTCATTCGTGACAGGTGCGAGCTTGCGATCCGAGCCGCAGGAACCGCGTTTATATCTGGTTTCCACCTATGATGCCGCCCCTGATCTCTCGAGGCGAACGCGTGTACATGGAATGCACAGTGTAAACACTACTTTGCTGGTCCAGACTCTCTCGGCACCGCGGAGGGGGCTGCTGCGGTGGGTCGTCGTCAATTTCGCTTGACGACGTGGACGGATCGTAGGCATACGCCTTTATCGTTCGTGGTCTTTCAGTAGGCCGCTCATCCAAGTCGGAGCCATAAGTTCCGCTCATGCTATCGCTCTCACTAGAACTTTGCATTTTGCACTGCGCAGCGCGAGGAAAACAAAACTGCGCAGCCGGCCAGCTCGCTCCGCGGCTGCTGAGGGTAGGTGTGACGTCAGATCCGCCGGCTTGTCGGGAGCGCTTTGCGAGTGACGCGGTGGCCGCTCATGGAGAGTCAAAAATAAAGCCATCCGCTCAAAAGTAACCCGAATAATGACTATATACTATAGCAATCGTGTCTTAGGAATGCAATTGTGGGGCTTTCTCTATATTCTTCGATTTTTATTCTGTATCGCTTTAAGGAGTATAAGCGGCAGTTATGAAAGAAGTATAGTAGGCATTTATTGGATTACAAGAACAAAAATTTCGAGCCGAACCATTCATATGGTGGCGGATTAGTCAGAGAAGCTGTTTAAGTGATTAGGTTGCCCATTATAAATCATACATTCACACACACGTATGCATCTATACATAATATTTATTTATCTTATTTCGAAACGATGGTGATCACGGTTTGTTATTCGGCCCTACGCACAATGCGTGGTCTTCCCACTTTTTCCCATTTTTTGTTGGAGTTCCAACTGTTGCAATTGTCTACCTCTGTAATGCATAATCTGGTTCTTGCACACCGCGATGACTACTGCGGCGCACGTCCCCGTACTTTCCCGCCCAAACTGCCGCGCCGCTCTATGGAGGGCAGATGACAGCAGACGCAGCCCGCAGCAACGGTGGCCAGCGCGGGTGCACTCCCCCACTGCGCAGGTGCGGAGTGCGGTGAAATCTCGTTTCCTTTCTTCGTTCTGAGCCGTACTATCGTTCGTTTTCTTTAGTTCGCTTTACGGACGTTGGCCAGCCCAGAGAGAGAGAGATAGAGGCGAAACTTTAATGTCTACTGGTGTGGGCGGCAAGCCTGGGCCAGGCAGGGGCCCACTGCGCTTAGAGGTCCGCTAGTCCATGTCGCTGCAGCGCATCTGCAGCACGCGTGGTGATGGTCTTCTGCCGGTGCGGGTCCGTCGCGCGCAGTGTGGCCACCCATTCCTGCCCTGTGGAAAACACTCCCAACCCCCTATCTACTATTCCGCATCCACCCGGGCACCTTCACCCCAACTTGCTGCTTGTGCCTCCACCCCACCGCTAGCCTAACGCACGTCCTTATGGAGTGCCCGGCTGATCCTCCCCCGCCGGGCTCGGAGCCAGCCCAAATATACCCCCTACAAGACCACGCTGCGCGGCCATCTTTTTTGTACGCCCCTACGAGACCACGCATACGGCTCATTCATACAGGTCCATCAGGCCTTCCTGCAGAAAAAAAAAGAAACACGGAGATGCATTGGTTGTATAGTGCGCCAAAATACTGGAGCGTTACGCTATATATTGATTAACGTGCTTACAATTTCCTAATTTATTTCGAACGCAGAACGAGATAGACGAGCACGAACAAACGCAGACGTTCTGCACGCCCAGCAAAAGTTTGCAGACGCCACCCTTTCCTTTACCTAACTCAAGATAAAGTCAACGTCCACAATGACTCAAAGCAACGAAAATATCCAACTGGGCATGGTTATCAAGAAACAGGGGAGGCAAAGTCAAATGACAAAAGAAAGAAATATTCGAGCCTCGTGGGCATGTCGGAAATCACGTCGTGCGAAAAGAATTGAAGAACCTGATTACATCGTCTCATGAAACGAAGCGCTGACGTCATAAGTGCACCCTATTTGCTCCTAAACAAACACGGAAGACTCGCGCGACCTTGCAGGAATCACAGCCTTATTTCCAACGAAGCTATACTTTTCGAGCATTTGCATAGGAATTTCACTTGACTGAAATTATAAACCAAACATTTTAAAACGTTGCCCGCACATGACTGCTCACATAGACCGCATTTCTCGTGTGTTCTCATGTGTTCTACCTATGAAAAGGTGAGGAGAATATGAGAACCTGCGATAAAAGAATAGGATATTCCCAAAGAATCGAAAAAAAAGACCTACAATAAAAAACAACAGCAAATGTGTTTCGCGGTGGATCTATAAAAGAGTTATGATATCTATTACTTCGCTTCTGTCCTGGTGACGGAAAAAAGTGTTTCGTCGAGCTTCACAGACAAACGATTAATCAACGAAAAACAACGGGAACGTGTCAAAGACTTTAGCTGATTAGGTGCCTGATGCTTGCACCACCTGCAACGTTGACACAATATGGCTGCCTAACGTCAAAATATTTTTTTAGAACCCGAGGGAGATCATTCTAACTCAATAGAACATTAACTCACATTCAACATATTTAGTCAACCGAGCATCTCGCACGGACCACAAGGACACGCAGCTGGCTCTAGCTTATTAATTTTATTAGTCGGCAGCAAAATAAGACGTGTACCACTGTGTCAACACATGGCATTGACTAGTCGGTATCGGTCTTGTTGAGAAATGATATTTCAACGTCACTGTCTTCTGAAACTGCAGTGCTTTCACCCGAAAGTGTACCATCAGCTGAGAACATCGTTGTACCAGCGTCGGCAACATAAAATTTGCCTTGAACATCGGAGATATCCGACCGAGGCGCAGTTCCATTCCTTGTCCTGTGATGCTCGGGTGGTTTATTGAGCACGCTAGATCGTCGCAAGGTGAGAAGAGTCCACGCTGCAATCGCCACAATGACGAAAACGATCAGCACACCGAGGAAAGCCATCTGCAGTGACGTCAGGTCCGAATCAGGCGGGCCTTCGGGAGGGCTTATGTAGTTCTCGACCACGTACGCTGTCTGAGAGCTGGCGCCCTGCCCGGATGAAGCCTGCTGCGGGGCCTCCGGCTGCTGAGTCGTCGGGTCCCACAGCGACGCGCCGAGCGTCCTGCGCCGCGTCGGGAAGCGGCGGTGACGGAAGTAGCTCAGTCGCTGGTAGTTGAGGGTCTTGGCGTTGTCGCCGACCACGTGCGACTGGAACGTCTCTCGCATGAAGGGCTTCTTGTCTAGGGGCTTCATCTCATCTGCTGGTTCCAGGTCGGCGTTCTCGGTCGCCAAGCTTCTTTCCTTGCCTTCTTGAGCCATCGACTTTGGCTGTTCTACGGGCGGCACGCGCTGCGGTCCCTTGAGCTTTGGTGACCTTGTATCAGCGGCGGGAACGTTAACGGCCGGCTTTGCCAGCTGTTGTGCCGTCAGTGGTAGTTGCTTGGGCCGAGGTGTCGAGGCGGCCGCTTCAGGGACAGCGGCTGCAGCTTTGAACTTCTTCGCTTCTAGCGTCGGTTTTGCTCCTGTGGGATCCGGTTCCTTCGGGCCAGCTTCTGAAGGTCGACGAGGCTGACCGCCCTGGACGATCTCCTTCGCTTTTTGTGTGGCCATTCTCGGTGAGCTTTGGTTGGAATAGCCTACTGTCTTGCTGGCACCGCAAGCAGCTAGTGCACCTACAGGAACAGCAGAACGGATGCCGGAAACGGGCCAACTTGCTTTTCTTCGTCCTTCTCCTCTTCTTCTTTCGCCTGTTCCAGGGGATGAGGGTCCATACAGAATACTATAGGGACATGTGTAAACGCATTACCGCGAATGTCGAGAACTAATTCCTTGCCAACCTTGCCAACCATTTTATCACTTCTTACAACTAATTGGAATACAACAAGAAAATACATTGGTTAAAAAAGAGCGTTTTCAAAACAGGCATTTTTTGCAACATAAAAGCACAAGAGGGCGCTATCATTCTTAACACTGTACTGTGTGCTATTACGGTCTAGGCGCATTTACACAAAGCCCATTGCAAACTTGTAGCTGTGGTGGAATCATACGCGCACCGTCAATCATCACGCTGACTTGAGTGCGACAAGGCTGCTTATTTCAGTTGCATTGTGCCCAAGGTCTGCTAAACTACCGGAACCTGTTCCCTTCCCATTCCTTCACTGCTTGTGGCACTGTAAATTACGCAAAAATACGCGTGAGATCTGTTCTGTTAGGTGAAAAGAAGTGTTTACAGCAATGGGTGTGCTGGTATGAAGAGTGAAACAAGTAGAGTCAGAGAGAAAAAAAATTATTTCCATCTGCTGCTTTATGTAAATATATACCAGTATCTACGTCAAGGAGTTTTACGCCCATATTTCTAGCACCGTACCTTAGCTTTCTCAATCACGGCTGACGACCTTGAGTGGGCATACAAGAACCATCTAAAGAGTAGGAGTGATATCATGATTTGGAGAGACAGATTTTATTCGAGGAGACGCATATAGGCTGGTCTGAGCCACACGCTACTCCGTATGGAGGAAAAGAAAGAGGAAGAGAGGTTAGTGAGAGAATAATACATCTTAAAGCGACGCTTTTCTTGCCTAATCCCGGCCTTTCACGTAGGCGAGGTAAGTATCCAGCGGGGACGCTCCAGTTTTTAAACCACGAAATTTTTACAGACAACGCTTGAAGCGGTTGATGCGCCTCTTTTTCTTTGGAAGTGCACTGCCACAGAAGACATGTTCGAGAAGGCACCTTCCTCGAGGAGCAACATCACTTACTGACACGGTCAGCTTCCGGCCATGGATTTGCGGTCCCCTTTTTAATTCTCTTCTTTCCCATATCATAGATTCCGGCCTGGATTCCCTGATATAGGAGATGCGAGACCGACCTGGGCCCGGAGCCCATTTGTCTACTTCTGCAATAAACCGGCTGAAGTACTTGATGTTTAAAATAAAGACGTTTCTACCACCAGCGACAAAGCATTACCACTGAGCGCTTCTCTGTTCCTCCTAGTCAAGGAATAAATCACCATTTAAAACCTACACGTATAAGGGCAGGTCATAGTTACCCTCTAAACTCACAGAAATCTCACTGAAATAATGCACTCTATGTTGTTGTTGTTGTTGTTGCCTCAAAACATAACTTGGTTTAGTATGATGCTAATGAGTATGGCTCAACCCACTACGCGGGTTGGCAATGAATCCGGCAGAAGTAGGTAAAAATGCCAAAACCTAAATGGAAGTATATCACAGTGAACGTTATGACCAATCCAACTTGGCGAAAGGGACCTTAGAGAAGTCGTTTTCATTGCACGTCTAATCCATGACATTCGATGATCCGCACTTCCGCAAGAAATAGTCCGCAGTTCTCAGCTCACCGAAATAACAACATTTGTTAGAAGATGCCAGAAAAGACCTGTGGTAATAAAACCTTTACCTTAATGTCGGGCCAACGCATTCTCGTAAACGAAACATCCAATTTTCTTGTTAAATACCATCTGTTGTGCCAAGGGAGTCTAAGATGCTGAAAATCGAAGTTCTTCAATACACACGGCTTGGATATTCCTTTAGGAGATAATTTTTTTTAAATCTTGCAGCAGTGATGTACGCCGAAGGTCGTAAGAGCCTCAGCACCGAGCCTTGAAGCCTGTAAGAATGAGACGTATAAATACCCAGACAAAAAATTATTTTCTATTTAAATATGCAAAACAGATCAAGAATAAACATAATCAACACAAAGACATATATTTGTGGAATTTTTTTCAGCAATAGGGAGAAAACCCCAGGCAGGGAACTGGAAGACGGCTTCACCCCAAGCCGCGTAAGGCTTCATTTGGAATTTGTACAGGAATACCTCATCATATCTAAACTATAGGTGTACATTCCATTTGTTTTACGTCCCGTGTGTGACACCACTGCAGCTGGAGATAGATAGAACGATGAACTTTATTAAAAGAATAATCAGAAAAACCGCTAATGGTCGGGGCCCCTAGTCCAGGGCTCCGCTGGCTCTTGCCATCTTCTCAGCTCTCTGTAACAGCTTGAGCTGGTCGTCGAGGGCCGAGCTGGAGAGCTGTGCCTCCCATTGCTCCCTCTTGGTGTTCGTGTCGGGGTGTTTCATGTTGTGTAGTGTGCACTCCCTCGTAACGTGGTAAAGGGTTGGTATGGCCCCACGCCACGGGCATTCATCCCTGTAGGCTGTGGGGTGTATGCGACGTAATATGTATAGGTTCGTGTAAGTGCCTGTCTGGAGCCTACGCCAGGCAGAGGCATGCTCTGTCTTTAGATTTCTATGGGGTGGTGGATATCGCAAGCGACGCCCTCTTTCTCCTCTGACAGTACTTTTAAAAGAAAGCGAGCCACATGCCAAATTTCTTCATCCCGTGTTTCTGCTCCAAACCAACAAATGATGCTTGCTGCCTATCTTTCCGATTTTTCTGGTCTGGTGCCTGCAGGCAACACTGGTCAATATATTGCTCAAAGATGTCACCGCTTCGTACTCACGAAGAGAGAGAGAGAGAAAATTATTTGATCCATTAAGGGTTTAGCGTCCGGTCTTCGTCTTCATCGCTGCAGACGCTTGACCTTCTTAGCAGGGTTGGGCCCCTAGTCCAGGGCTCCACTGAGCCGCGCTGCTTCGCTTGCGTGCTGCACCATTGCCCTTTGGGCGGCGAGCTTGCAGCTGGTGAGCCGGCTCTCCCACTGCTCCGCACTCGGGGTTTTGTGTTGGTGGAATGTGTAGTTACGTTTACACTCCCAGGTTATATGGTAAAGTGTGGGGGTTGCCCCGCACCACGGGCAAGTGTTCCTAAATTGTGTAGGATACCTCTTGCTTAGTATATGTAAGTTAGAGAAGGCTCCCGTTTGCAGCCTCCGCCAACTAGCTGCTTCTTGCTGTGTTAAGGCTTTGTGTGGCGGGGAGTATCTAATTCTCTTTCCTCTGTGGTAGTTGAGTAACTCTGAATAGCTTATCTCCACGGTGAAGTGCTGTCCCAGGGCGTGTGGCCGCTCGACTCGGTACGTGATCTCGCGAGCCAAGCTGTCTGCCCTTTCATTTCCTTCTATCCCCGTGGGTGCCGGAATCCAGATTAGTTTGTGGGTTGCGGTATGTCTGAGGTGTTCTGCTTTGCGGAGGATAGCTAAGGCAGCCCTGCAGATTCTACTCTTTGTGTACTTCCTGCATGACGTTTTTGAATCCGTTAAAATGACCATTGATTTGTCTTTTCGATAGCCCTCAGCCGCTGCCAGCGCAACAGCGACTTCCTCCGCTTCCACTATCTTGGTGCTACGTGTAGTTGCGCAGGTGATTAGCTTACCTGCGTTGTCAACCACTACCGAAGCTGTCTTAATGTAATTTGTATGTCTATTCCATGCATACAGTGTTGCATCCGTAAAAACCGTGTTTTCTAGCTTGGCTAACTGCCTTTTCACATAATCTGCCCGCGTCTGCCTTCTGGCGGCGCGCAGATTTGGATCCATGTTTTTCGGAATGGGATTGACCTGCAGGGTTTTACGGATCTCGTCGGGTATATCGGCGGATCGATCGTGATGCCTCCTTGGGTCGCGACCTAACCTTGTCAGAAGCGCTCTTTCCGTAGCCGTGTCTCTGAGTCGGTGAAACTGTGTTCCAAGCTGTGCGTCTGCCAGTTCGGCGAAGGTGTTGCTAATCCCTTGCTGTAGCAGCTTGTCGTTCGGCGTGCTTTTGGTAGGTGAAGTGCCGTCTTGTAGGCCTTCCGCAGGATTGTCTCTGCTTGTTCCGTTTCGCTCTTGATCATGGGGTGGTATGGCAGCGAGTAGATTACCCTGCCACACACTCAGCCTGCTCAGCAAGTCGGCTGAACAGGTAGGCAGCATGATCACCAGTCTCCCACCGAAGGCATGGGATGAAAGAAGACGACACGCTAGAACTCGTCAGATTGATTGATTGATTGAAAACTTTATTGTTCCACCGAGCTGGGGTGCCCGCCTCTTAACCTGCACGTAGGTAGGGGGGGGAGGACGAAGCAGTCCCCGCGCGTTGAGGACGGTGAGTCTTCACGGCCTCAACAGCCAGGCGGATTGCTCGACGCTGGTCGTCTTCAGCCTCGCTCTGGAGCAAGGCCTCCCAGGCTTCTCTACTGTCAATGTTTTTATTGGCCCCTGGGGAGCCAGCACTCGTCAGAAGACTCATAGTCAGTAGGGTAACCACGAAACGGCCAGATTGGTTTTCTTCGTCTTCTTCACTTCACAAAGGGTGGTGCCTCCGGACGCTCCAGTTTATATAGCAGCGATTTTCGATCGTCAAAGGAGCGGAAGTGCACGCCACCTTCCTGCGTAGTCAAACAAAAGAACTATGGAGGCACCTAAGCAATTCTTACGATGTGCAAATGTAGCGAGGATTACGTGTATCTGAGTTAAGTCGCTGATTTAAGCGTTACGTCAAAATTCTGCCAACTATAGCGCGGCTGCGTTGAACGTGCATCCTGTTTGAAGCTCCCACGACGAGCATGGACGTGCCGCAGCGTAGAAACGAAGGCAGACTCCTGCACACGAAATCTGCCGCGTCCGTTTGAGGCAGATTTGGCGCCACGTATACGCACGCTATATACTACAATTTCCATGTCGACGAACTGCACAGCGCACATGTTTCCGTCAGCACTGAAGCGGTCTCCGAGCTGTACAGGTCGTAGTTGAAGTCCTGGCTTGGCGTATACATGGCGACGCCAGCGGCAACGTTGTCGGCTCACTGAGCGGCGCACACAAGCGAGTAGCCCGTGATCTGTCTCTTGTCATCCGGCCTCATCTATGTGTCCCTGAGGCAAAGTATGTCGCCTATGTTCACGTTGACATCGCGCGCCACGTCAAGCTGACGCGTTTTAGTACAGAACGCACGCTGAGGCATGCGACGAGGCATTCTGTCCGATCCGCCATGAGCTTGCACTGTGCCGTGCGCCATCTAGTGAATCGACCAGCAGTCACATCCTCGAAGATATTCATTACCTTTGCTTTATACCACATCACATGGGAGTGTACAAGAAACCAGGCATTCCACAAACACAAAACACCAAGTGCGGAGCAATGGGAGAGCTGGCTCACCAGCCGCGAGCTAGAGGCTCAAAGAGCTCTAATAGCGCACGCGTGCGAGGCGGCCCGGCTCAGTGGAGCCCTGGACTAGGGGCCCATCCATGGCTGAAGAGGACCCAAGCTTCAAGAATGAAGACTTCGGCCTCGACCCGCTAAAACCTTAAAAGACTCAATAAAGTTTTCCATTCCATTCCATTCCATACCTTTGCTTGCTGCAATGGTGGCGCAATGCAACAGTGACGACGCAGTCACGAAAGAAGAATAACCGGGATTCTTCTTTGGAGACTGCGTCAGCGTTGCATTGCGTCGCCATCGCAACAGCCGAAAGTAATGAATATCTTCGAGGCTGTGCACGTGCTGTAAGCAGTCCATTTATAAGAGAGATGTTACAACTTCAATTAATCGATTACTTTCCAGAAATAGTTGTCTCGTCATCTGTCAGAGATGTACCAACGGCTCCTTTGAGGCTTCTTGAACAAAGTTGTTGCAGGCGTTCACTTTCCAAAGGCTCGCTTTAGTAGGGACTATATTTTTCATTACCTCCCACAAAGAAATTTGTGCTGCATTCATAGGCACATTGTTTCCTGTTCGCCATTAATGTTATTACCCAGATGTACTTAAGCGTGTTCATCGAATGATCATTCCTCCAGGGAGCAAAACTAATTTAAGTTACATTCGGCAACTCATCTTGTCAAAACATGGTTGAAAGAAAGGGAGGGACTGTTTCGTGATGTGGTCGCCAAACTCCAATTTCTGTACACATGCTGAAGCGATTGATCAGTGTTTTGCTGATAGCTGGGATGCCATGTTCTTCTGGTACACTCTCCAAAAAAACACTTAAAAAACGATTTACGTATCACACCATGCACAATTAGTTTCCTGCCTTTTGAAGATCCCTGCGACGCACCAGATGACATGTTTATGCTATTTGTCTTACATAGCCTTTGGCGCAGTAATATGTGCGACAGGCACGTTGAACCACCGCGAAGCACTCGGTAGTTTTTTCGGGAATCTGTTGCTTATGTTCGCAGTGGATACGCTGCACAAGAAACAGCGCCGGACTGGATGCCCTTATTGAACGCTTGCACGTGCTTGCCTGACTTTTGGATGTGTTTTCAGCCGTCTTAAATTTCTCTAGCGCTTTGTTTATCTTGTTTTGCTGAAAATTCTGCTCCCATGTAATAAATAAAAAGAAAAACGCTAGCGCAGTAGTTAGCGCGCTCGGCTACTTAGCAGTAGCAGTGGTGGTGGTGCAGAGGATCGAATGCTCACCACGGCCACTTATTCAAGTTAGGTGAAGATTATGTAATTTTTGTGCCATTCCTTAGCCTCGTACTTCAGATGACGACGGGGTCGCACAATGAGCCCAAATGATGCTCTCGCATTAATAAATCACGACATAAAGTCTGTGCATATACGTCGGCTCATAGGTATTTCCAAAGCATACGGACGAAGAATACTGACCACTGAGCATGGTGAGCGTGGTCTCGCCGCCAGCTGCGGCGATTGCCTGGCGTGCTTTGTTTCACTGACGCGACGCTTTGAAAGCTAATCCGCAAACAACGGAGTTAAAATAATTTGAACGAAGTGCGAAGCAGGAAAGGAAAATCAGGCTGGCTAAGAGGAAGGAAGAAAAATAATCATTTCTCGATTTCTTTACCACGGGGGAGCGCAACTTCTGCAAACAAAGGCAACTCAGACAACGCTGCATTCCAGTTGAAATTATAGTCCCCGGAATTATTACTTTCATTTTTTGCGTAACCAACGCACCGCCCTATTTCTGGCCGATCCCACATAGCGGGTTATGCCAGGTCACTAAGGAACAACAACAACAACAAACAACAGCAACAACAGCAACAACAACAACAACAACAACGACAACAACAACAACAACACTTGTCGTAGATGGCTAAGTGTCGTTCCAGTTCTGACGAAATGGGCAAAGAGAAATAGCTTGGAGCAGAGATGTCATCCAGATGCGTTGCATTACTTAAGCCCAAAGATCTCTTAACTCTGTCAACGTAGACTGCTTTTAATGCTGCTTCCACATTTCGATGATTGGTTTCCCTCAACATATGGCGCATACCCAGCGTGATTATACCTAAAAGTGGTATGCAACCGATTATGCGCAGGCAACTCAACCTGTTTTACGACAAAAAACTCTCTATCCGCTCTTCCTCTTCGACCTCCAGCGCTACAGCCGTAGATAAAAACGGTCCATGCTCATAATGAGGACAGAGCTTGCCGCAGTCATAATGATGACGCGTTAAGAAAACGTCATTACTCACTCTGAATGATCTGTCCGGAATCGGGCACAGTGGCAAGCTCATTTGAGTAAAACAAACAAGAGTACCGCATCCTCGCACTTCTGATAATCCTCCTTAATTTCGTTGATCTTTTTGTTATTGTTGTTAGTGGTGAGGTTGTCGTTGCTGTTTCAAGGGACAGCAACAGAAAAGTGATTTAACCCGTAGTAGTAAACTAAAATATTGTATAATCACAAAAGTTGACAGTCACTTAAGTACGCTTGCGTGATGCGAATGCAAAAGGATGAGGACCTGTCTAAGCTATCGCCGTAAATTAAAACGATATCTTAATCTTCCCCAATCTACCTTAGCCCACCTTTAATCCACCTATAATTCAATTTGGGAGTGGGTCAGCTCGGGTTTCTGGGTGTGGGCCACGGCATCCGTCCGACTCCGTGGCTGTTCACCGTGGCATTTCGCAGTGCGAGACGCAGGTGGTCCAGCCCCAGGAACGTGACTCATCAATTGGTCACGCGCGTTTCGGTATAATCGGATGATAACGCCGGAGGCCAGATTTTCCACTTCATGGGGCATATAATGCTTTCGCAATAAAACGCCACTCTCAGCGAGATTAGAGGCATGGCAAGCCAAGAAGGACGCAGTAGGGAAAGACGGCTGCCGACACTGCCTTGAAGTTCGCGCACTAGCTCACAGCGACGTCAGTGATATTGACAGCGTCTGCTAGGGCCTAGGTTATCGTTTGTCAGCGAGAAGTGGACTGCACAGTGATGCAAAAGAGTCAAACATTGAACATTGCAAGTTTTGGTGATATCTGTGGAGCCAACGGGATGCAAATGCCAAACAATACGTTGACATCCGTGGCGTCACATTGATGTAGTGTTTCTCTTTTGTGTAGTGCTCCATGGGACAATGCGTTAATTTCTTAAGTTCCATGCGCTTCACTTCAATTGCTCAATCTTTGCGTCATGTAATGCATCGCACGCACACCACACGCACTCGACATTGTAGACGGCCTAACCTGCAGCTGTAGATACACGTGGCGCGGGGTTCTAGCGGCTTAAAGATGGAGTACGTTTCCCGAACCTCAGACAAGCGGGACTTGATCGTTTCCGAAACATGTTTGTTTCTTTTCTTGGCCTATTTGAGGAAGCGCAACAATGATACTACTTGTGACAGGCGCTGGAAAAGGTAACCTTACTCATAACAACCACCGGCGTGGAAGTGTATTGGATCTTTACCGACGACGATGACGATGAAGAAGGACAGTATGGATGTAAATTCTCCACCCTCCGTCGAACCTGGAGCCGTACCTCCAGGTCACGACATGCCAGCGATATCATACGTGGGATACCATCCTGCATCGCAACCGATGGACAATCCGAAAGCTACTCCTGGTTCGCACAAGAAATGCGGCGTCGACCGGTCCGAGGTCAATGTCAAAGTGCCAATCGGCGATTGTGTGGTGTATCCGTCGTCAAACGCGGTAACCACTGCGCCCAAGAAAGACCTTGCTTGTCTGCTTTGCGTGCTTGCCTATGTCATCGTTCTGATCGTGACCCTATTTGTGATCGTATTCCAAGTGTTCAAGGACGCACGCATCCGCGAGAAGCAATCGCTGGTCAAGGGTACCCTGCTTCTCGACAATGCCGATCGTTCGACGACCGCTGCGCAATGGATCGACCAGGAGACCACGACCGCGCCGTTTCGCGTCTCGGTACGACGCGGCCGAGGCAGCGAGAAGACGACGGCCGCCGGTTCTCCAACGATGCTTGAAGGAACTTCTGCCAATGAGAGTGCGCGGAGCAGAGTGAATGCGACCGATTTCCTTCTGTTTTGAGGTCCATCACAGCTTTCATAATGTGCTTTCCTTGCCCCAAGACAATAGTTGGCACATTTGTACATATCAATCATGTATTAATGCCTACTCAGATGTAGTAATATGTTACGAAATAGCGAACTAGCGATTTCGTATTTTCTTCTTTATATTCTAGTGCTCTATAGGTACCGGGAACTGGCTCCACGCAAAATGTGTCTTCGCATATCGAAGTGGTTTTAGCTTCAATTGCTCTCAGAAACTTCAACCACAGAACCACGCATGCCCCGTAACATTATATAATACAGTTACACTGTGGCGTTATTCAGTACACTTGCACGTGATATTGCGATAGACTTGAACGGAAAGCTTCATATCGAAGCACTTTTTGGCACAGTTGTTCCGAAACCTGCACTGTTGCGGCTAGGGTGGCGTTCGGGGCATGGAATCCACCAAGCCCATTGACTACAACGTCAGGCGTGTAGGAAATGAAGGAAAAAGGGTTTATTTAGCTTATTTACACGACTCCAGTCACGCAGGAGCAAGTTCATCGTCTCAGTTCAACTCAGGCCCTCCTGTCCTCACTCTGGAAAAGTCTGCTTTTAATCGCGTCGTCTTCCCTAGGCGAGTCGACTAGGGAATCTGAAGACTGTCCAGCAGCAAATCACCATCATCGACTTCGTTGCGATACCACGCCCATGCTCCCCATAACGCCCAGCAACTCCGCCTCGAAGAAACTGGCTTGGAATCTGTAGAAAGAAGTCGTCTGGCGACACCTGGTTCGTTGGTCGTTTCCCACCCCGTTCTTCGCTCAGTCTTCCAGGTGAACGGTGGGCTGCCGCCTCTCGTGGAACTCTGCAACAGCCAGTTTACACGCTGTCTTGACGACTGGGTAAGTGCCGAGGGATGCGTGGTAATTTGACTCGTCTAATTAACTGCGCCTATCCATTCGTTGTCGGGGTTCTCTCCCCTTCATCCTTTTCTCCGGTTTTCAGGTAATGATTTTGTGAGCGCTTTTCGTCGTCGTCCACGCCGCGCTGACGTCTGGTTAGGAACTGCGGTGGTTTGACACGTGGCAAACGTTCGATTGGGGGTATTCAGACGTAACAGGCCCCATGATTTTCGAAAATAATGCAGCCCATTTTGTGTAAGTGCGTTATTGAAGTTACCACAGCTAGATAAACACGGTTGTCAAAATGAGCTGTCGTTGTGGTTGGTTCTTTTAGCCCTTGTTTCATACACATACTTAACCTTTTTTTACAGAATAGCTGTGCCGCAAGAAATTGGTGGCAATGTGTGTTGGCATGGTAATTCTTCTTGCCTTCGCGGAGTAATGTGAGCACTGCACTTAAAAGAAAGGTTTAGCTCGGGGGCTCCCATCTAAATACGTCATAATCAGCCTGTATAATGTCCACTACAAGATGAAATCCTCTCCCTGCTATCTCCAATTACCCCTGTCCTGCGCCAACCGATTACAACTAGCGCCTGTGTATTTCTTAATTTCATCACCTACCTATCCCACCCCACCTAGTATTCTGCTGTCCTCGACTGCGCTTCCCTTCTCTTGACATCCATTCTGTAACCCTAATGGTCCACCGGTTATTTGACCTACGCATTATATGCCTGTCCAGCTCAATTTTCTATCTCAATATCAAATAGAATATCGGCTATCCACGTTTGCTCTCTGATCCACACCGCTCTCTTTCGGTCTCTTAACAGTATGCCTAGCATTCTTCGTTACATCGCTCTTCGCGCTGTCCTTAACTTGTTCTGAAGGTACTTTGTCAGCCTCCAAATTTGTGCCCCATATGTTAGCGCCGGTAAAATGCACTGTTTGTATACCTTTCTTTTTAATGATAGTGGTTAAGCTTCCAGTCAGGGGCTGACAATGTCTGCCGTATGCGCTGCAACCTATTTTTATTCTTCCGTGAATTTCCTTTTCATGATCATGGTCCCCTGTGAATAATTGATCCAGGTAAACACATTCCTTCACAAACTCTAGAGGCTGACTGGCGATACTGTACTCTTGTCTCTTGCCCGGCTATTGATCATGATCTTTTTCGTCTTCAGCATATTAATCATCAACCACACTCTTACACTCTCTTTGGTAAGGTGCTCGGTCATTTGTTGTAACTCGTCTCCAGTGTTGCTGAACATTACAATGTTATCTGCAGACCGAAGGTTGCTCAGGTATTCACCGTTGATCCTTACTTCTAAGCCTTCCCGGTTTAATAGCTTGAATACTTCTTCCAAGCACGCAGTGAAGAGCATTGGAGAGATTGTGTCCCCTTGTCTGACCCCGTTCTTTATAGGAAGCTTCCTACTTTTGTTGTCTTCGATGTAAATACATGGGAAAGGGGAAATCGCTTATCTCCTCAACCACACCAGATTTGATGGAGTTTCGTTACATTTAAAAGAAAAAGTCAAAATGTTGTGTCCGTTGAAAGCAGGTTGGTTGTTTAGGCTGTTAATTTTTTATAAGGACTGTTGAAAGTTGCAAATTTCCAGAAAACGAAACTATCAAGCTGACAACTCTGTGTCTCAGCAATGAAAAACGGTACCCCAATTTTGAAAACTGCATATAATAGTAGATGTAAAACGCACAATATTGTCCTAACATACGTGGCCCTTAAATACACCACTATTATGTGTGTTGCAGTTTTTCAAACCCCTTTTACGCATCGTAACGAATTCCCGTAAGATCTAAGTAGTTATATAAAAATTTGTCACCTTTGCATGTGCTAACGGATGTAGATTACGGAACTGCGATATCTGTTCTCGGTGAAGAGTAACGGACGTGTCAACTCCGTGCGTCTGTATATTTCGCCCTTACTAATATTACGCACTTTCCGTAAAAAAACTTCACGTGTTAAATTGAAATTAGTCGCTAGAATTTAACTAAAATTGATCAAACTCGGCCCAGTGGTTCTCTCAGAAAAGTATTTCTGCGTTTTACGCGTATTTCAATAGGTGACATCGGATTTGGGCCCGAGCTAAATCTTCGTCCCGGTGTAAGGACGATGCGCTGGCCCAGGAGTCACAAAAGCGGCCGGATTGAAATACAGCCCAGTTTTCGCCGTGCGCTCGTTCTTTGCTTTTCAACGCCATAATGTTTCTGTAGCAAGATTAGTAGAGGGAACTGCAGGCGCGGCGATTGTTCGTTAACCTTGGAAACGATGGGTGCACAGATTTTAGAGCGGAGCTTTATATGGCTAGGGTACCATAGGATGTTCGTGCCCGCACACAAACGCAGTCATCATCAATGGCTAATACCCCGTAAGCAAGCAAAAAAGAATGCAATGGCTCATAGCCCCTTAAGGCAGAAGCTACAAGCACTCAGCAAAGTGAAGCGAACAGTGCTTACATTCCTTCTAATCACGCATACAACATACGGAACAGCATGTCGAAAACTGTCATCATCAATGGCTCATACCCCCATAACCAAGGAAAAATTGTAATGCCTCTTAGCCCCGTAAGGTTCATCACCACTCACTTTGTGTGGCTTAGTTGTGGTGACGCTACCTCTGTGGTTGTTGTCGCTGATTTGAATGCGGATGGGTCGGTACCGAAAAGGGACTGGTTTGCTCACTTCGTGTTGGAGACATATTGCTTGCGATTCCACACCGATCTGGCCCAACCGACCACCAGCGGCGTACGTGCATCGATTTGACATTATCAAAGATTGTGTTTGCAGTTGCGAGCACGCCGATCAGCGTATATCATAGCGACCACAAAGCCATTGTGGCCATCGTTACTAAGTGACAATGAGTGGTGCCAGTGAAGTCTTTTGCACATGTTTTCTTACCAGAATGTTCACAGCTCCGCTGGTCATCCACCTTCGCCCCCCCCCCCCCCCTGGGCGGAATGGCCTTGAATAGTTTTCTAATGCTCGTCCCTGTGGCTAAACGTTCTAGTGTTGAAGTATATAGTGCTTGTGGATTGGGAACCTCTGCCGTGCCGTGCAGGGACCAGCTGCAGTGACCTCGGGCTATCGCGTGTGCTCGATGGTTTTTACTGAAGGCTTCGTGTGCTGGTGTCCAGATTATCGGGGTGCGAGGTATTACGTCGAGGTGCTTGAGAATATCGCGTGCTTCTCTACGCAGACGGCTGCTAACTTAGGCTCTACATGCCTCGACAATCTATGAGGAAGTGGAATTTCTCATCCTGTCGCGAAATCGACAGGGTACTCCAAAATTCGACGGATTTCTTGCCAATCTCCCACTGTGGTTGTGTGCCAAAGCTCTTGTACGTAAAAAAGACGAGGAGGTTGCTTTCTTTTGCTTCATTCATTTTCTGCTTGAAATTCATATAAATATTTTTAGTTATATATCTCGCCGATCCCCCGCTATGGATGTAAGGTACATAAACCTAGTAGCGAAGCTTCCATAGGAGCCTATGCTTTCAAAACATGTCGGTTCATCTGCGGTTCATGGAGTTTAGCGCCATCTGCGCGAGGAGGAAAGACTTCCGGCGGAAAAAAAATAATGAACGCCATATCCATAAACAACAAAAGTGACGTCATTTTGGTGTCAAAGGTGCGAAATTTGTTTTGGCGGCCTGCCACTACATCTGTATTACCCGCCATTCGACTTGATGGGTGTCCCGAGCTTTCAGCGCGGAAAGCGATGCAGTAAATGGCCTGTCGTACGGGTGTCGAAATCGTACTCCTACACAGAACATACTTTCTTTGGCGGACGAAAGCGTTGGCTGCCGAGTGCTGGCCCCATCGTCGGACGCCAAGACCGTCGGCCAGCCCAGCCGCACGAAAACAGCTGAAATAAACAATTATCTGGAGGTCGTAACTCACAATTTTTCACTGAAAGGTGAAGAAACGATGAAACCGCCTATGCCATCAAATTGAGACAAACGTCCACACGCAAAACAACACAACGTGTGAGGGGGGCGTATTGTAAGAGGTGAACTTTACGAGCGCGCCTTTCTGCACACTTCAAGAGATACATTGCATTGCAGGTGATAGCGGCGATGGGCGCTGGAAAAAGGTATTTATTGTTAATGATAAAATAAAATAGAGTTTACATTACTTGTCGCGTATATATAAAATTTATTAGTAATTGTATTTTCGGTGAATGAATCAAACTGTCTCGCTTTAATTAAAAACGCTTTTTTTTTCTTTCGCGATGTTTGTTCCCTCCAAACATAGTCGCACTTCAATCGCTGCTTCCATAACTCCTCCTGCTGATGTCCGTTACAATTGTTCTGAACCACCTTTCGCCCGAATCTTCGCGACCTATTTGTATCGACCTTGGTGGATGTGTACCATAACTTCCACAAGTTAAGAAGACGAAGAAGATATGGACAAGACACAAAAAGCAAGAATCAAGGACTCAAGCCTAAGCATCTACGTCACCTCGCCAACAAATGTTGTGGCTGAGACGCAGAAGCAACCGTTATCCTCACAGCGTGAAGCGCAGAGTGCAGCACCGACAAGCCAGAAGAGCAGCGGTGGTATTGAAGCCGTGCCTCGTCCCGTATCCAGGATCCAGAGCCAGGATCCTCTGGTGCCCGCACAGGCTGCAGGAGTGAGTTCTTTTTTTGTATGTGTTCTTCATACTTTAGCCTCATTCACATTTCAGCAACTAATTTCATGGTAACTTAATTCGTCTGGCACGACGACAAAAGCCACGTCTTAAATGTCTGCCGAAATTTCAGAAAGATCATTGTACATCGTGAAGGCATTTGCTTTTCTTCGAGCACTCCAGAAAATGCTTGCTGCTAGTCAAGGTGATTTGCCTGTACGCCAGCTGCGCCACATTGCGTCACAAGTAAGCCATGTTACTGCACCGAATTTTAGTGTATGTAGAAGACATGGGCATCTCCTCAGTGGTGGCCCAATGTTCTGCACGGAGATTCTGAGCCAAAATTCGGCAGATACACGTAAGACTGCTTACGTGTGGGGATGCGAAAGCATTATACCATTATTAGACCTTGGCACACCATGGACGCGCTCATGTTTGCACTCATGACGTGCCGCCACGTCTTCCCCATTGACTTCGCCATCACGTGCCCAGTGACGCATGCGCTAGGCACCGCTTTAGTCAGCCCTAAACGTGGAGCCATCATCTACATCTACTTAGGGCAGGTAGTGACCGCGGATCCGGGTCATGAGACTGAAATTAAGAATGGGCTGGGGTGCGTTTGGCAGGCATTTTCAGATCATGAGCAGCAGGTTGCCATTATCCCTCAAGAGAAAAGTGTATAACAGCTGTGTCTTACCAGTACTCACGTACGGGGCACAAACCTGGAGCCTTACGAAAAGGGTTCTACTTAAATTGAGGACGACGCAACGAGCTGTGGAAAAAATAATTATGGGTGTAACGTTAAGGGATAAGAAAAGAGCAGATTGGGTGAGGGAACAAACGCGAGTTAATGATATCTTAGTTGAAATCAAGAAAAAGAAATGCGCATGGCCAGGACATGTAATGAGAAGGGAAGATAACCGATAGTGATTAAGGGTTACGGACTGGATTCCAAGGGAAGGGAAGCGTAGGAAGGGGCGGCAGAAAGTTAGGTGGGCGAATGAGATTAAGAAGTTTGCAGGGGCAACATGGCCACAATTAGTACATGACCGGGGTAGTTGGAGAAGTATGGGAGAGGCCTTTTCCCTGCAGTGGGCGTAACCAGGCTGATGATGATGATGATGATGATGACGACGACGACGACGACGACGACGACGACGATGATGATGATGATGATGATGATGATGATGATGATGATGATGCTACGTGGAGCCGCCGTGGCGTTAGGGAAGCCTGCTCCTCTCGCACCCTGGAGGCCCGAATTCGATACCTGCCCAGACTGAAATTTCCCACGTATTCTTTTCAAAGCCAATAATTTACCTTTTTTGCAGGAACCTCCCTCCGAAATGCGAGGTCAATTCGAGAATTTTTGACGTGTGTTTACGCCTTGCGCCGTCGGCCATCTTTAGTACCATCTTTCGGCCACGCCGATTAGGACGGGTTTACGCTAATAGGGACATATGTATGCTTTCGCATTAATAAGCTCTGTTATGACGGGCTTCGCGAGCACTAGTATGTTGACAAAAGGCAAAATAAATACTCTGAGGCTTGGAAAAGCAGGAGCGCCAGCAACTGCTCGAGATAAAAAGGCACAAGACGGAAAATAAATGGTTACAGCACACTATAAAGGTTTTGTCAGTCAGCATTCATTCCATGTTAATCTATCTGTTTCGTTCTCCTCATGCCCTCTGCTCACATAAAGTCCGGAAAGATATACCTCACAAATTAAAAGTAGTTGACACTCGCATGTCCAATTGTAAATGTCGCACAGAAAAGTCTTCGTGATAAATTCAATTCAACTTTACTTTTGCCTGATTACAAGGAGGGAGCAGTTACATGAACGCTACTGCAGTTAGCAGCTTGGCGTAGGCGGTCGCTCCTTTCTTCTGGCAGGAATGAACAGCTTGGCCAAAAAATACCTAGAACAAGGTCCTTAATTATTTTCTATGTTGTCTAAAGTATACTCTTTTTAAACTAAGAGCGCGAGCTCGGTAGACTTACCTTTTGTGAATCCATATTGAATCGAATTAATAATATGGCGCTCAATAAAATATGAAAGGCGCTAAAGAATTATCTTTTCAAATCCTTTCGAAACAGTAGGCAAAATAGGTACAGTGCAGTAATTTGATAGTCCATTGCTATCGCCTTTCTTTTTAATATTGCACTTACCTTGACGTGCTGCTTACTTTGTGGAAACACCCCTGTCCATAAACATATATTGAATATATGCATTAAACAATGAGCAAATTCATGTATGGCGAAATTTACTGGCTTAGTCTGTATTCCGGACTCATACAGAGCTTTGCTGTATTTTAGAATGCTGAAAGTGGCAAGAACCTCACTTTCAGGTACGAGATGCAGAAAAATATTTTCGTCGTTACAAAGCTTGAGGTCGATAAGTATGGCTGTCTGATGAAGAATGCGCAACAGAAAAAAAAATATTGTTAAAGACGTCTGATGGTTCAATTTACACGCCATTTATCACCATGTTAGGGATCTCTAACCGATGTAGTCTCGAAAATTGAATTCAACGTATTCAGTGTAGCCCCCGAATTCTGCTTAGATGAAGTGAATTGCGCGCAATAATAGTGGTTTCTTCGCTACGCCCACAACTTTCGTAAGTTGATTTCTATATGTTTTGAACATGTTAGCCTAGTGGGACGTCTGGTCTGCAGAACAGAAACTTTTTTAAAAATGTATATTCCCTTTTTTTAGTGCCGCTAAATAGATCAGGAGTCATCCATGGTTAGCAAGCTTTTCTTGATCGCGTGTGTTTTACACGGAAAAGAAGCATTGCAAACAGCGAGAAATTTGTTCGTAAACTTATCATACGTGACTTCAGGATTTATTTCGCTGAGTACGCCACTCCAGTCCCTATCAGCTAGTCTTTATAGGAAATTAGAAAAGGTAGCATGGTTGACTGATATGGTTGACTGCTCTATAGGTACGTAGTTATGACTTTTTTTAGCAGTGAAGTTCTGCTGTATGGATAAGAAAACTGGCAAATGGTCGCGGATAGGAAGGCTTATAACAGCCGATTTTAAGCGGTGTGAGTCAACGTTTCTAATTAGTAAGAATTTAAAGTGCTGAACACTATGCTCTCTTTTGAAATGTTTCGTTTCATTTCCTTTCTTTCACAGCCTTCTCCGGAGCCAAATCCGCAGCCACAGCCGTTCATGGTCGTGAGGCCAGCCGGCGGCGCCGCTGTGGCGGACACTTCACCACATAGCTCAGAATCGGCGCGCGGCTCAGACCTCACTCCTTTCTTCTGCACGCTCGTCTATCTCTTTTTGATGCTGCTCGCCGTGTTTGCCCTCGTTTACCACCTGTTGAACAACAGCCTAAACCAGGCTGAGCTATCAGATTCGACCACGTCGTCGTCGTCCGCGCGCGGCCGTGCCGACATCGAGCTGCCCACGACGTTCACGGTGATCGAGACAAAGTCGTCGCCTCGTGGGAGGCACGTTCATCGGGTAAATCACTCCATGAAGCTTGACGACTACGCCGGACGCCGGAAGCACGCGACCACTGCCACACCGTGGACAACTGCCGCGCAGAATGATAGCGCGCCTGGAGAGGAAGACCAGACAACAGCCATCGCGCGGGACCACCCGGTCGACCGACAACGCCGGCTCTATGGCATCATATCTACGGTCGCTGGAACGCCCTTCGAGAGAAATTACGAACTCAAGTCCCTCTTTCGGACCTCCAACCACCACACCTGAACTATGTGGTATTTTGGGTGAAAGTTATTGTGGGAATAAAGTTTTCATAGAAGTAACTTCAGGGTATGCGCTTCTCCGTTCACTGGGTGTCACATGTATAAGGTGACGCAAATGATAAATAGCGGGTACTGAGATAAATTCGTAAAAAAAAGCCGTCTAAGAAACTACCTGCGTCATCACTTATTTGTCCGTTTCCATTTTGCACTCTTTTGAAACCGAGAATGGGGGCTGACTGTAGGGTCCCTGCGAGCTGCCTTCTGAATCGTCAGTTCAGGTTATACGAGGTTCGAGCCGCCACACGTCGTGCTACTCTTGTCAGAACGCATAACTCTGTGCTTGTGGTATTTCCAGTGTTCCGCTGTAACACGTCGTTCAGGGTTGTTATAGAGCACAATTTCCAGCGCCTGTAGGCGGCCGTCATAATATTTATTATGATGAGGATAATAACGCGGCCGCTGCCTGGAGACTGCGGTAACGACAAGGGCGACAACGGGTTGCAGCAGGTTTGCTGTGGTCGGTCTCCTGCGGTGGCGGGTTCAGAAAGCGCTGCAAACTTCTCGTCTTCTATGGAGGCCGGTTAGTGTGTCTTCTCTAATGTGATCACATTTCACATGACAGAATTATATCGCGGAGATATTTTAGCGAGGGCACCCTGCAGCATCGTCTGCTTCCCAGCAGTAACAGCGTCGTGCATGTAGTTCGCCATACCACGATGGAGATGATTACAATAAACCAATTTTGATATGTGTCCTATAGGTTTCTATGAAGCGAATATCAATGACATGGTCTGTATAGACTGCATTCTCACAGACAACTAACACACTCAGTGCCCTAACCAATTACTGGGTCAGTGCAGTGTGCACGACATTTGTGCACGAGTCAGGGCAGTGTGCACTACATTTTAAATCCCCAGTGCTCTTAGTTACAGTAGCTTTATTTGTTTCCCCATCGCATTCAATAGAGAACATACAGTGATTTGCCTATCCATATATGGCATCGCTGAAGGGGGCACCAGCTACGTGAGGAACAACCGAACACGTTTGTCATGTAACTAAGTGTGAACCCGCCGTGGTTGCTCAGTGGCTATGGTGTTGGGCTGCTGAGCACGAGGTCGCGGGATCAAATCCCGGCCACGGCGGCCGCATTTCGATGGGGGCGAAAACACCCGTGTACTTAGATTTAGGTGCACGTTAAAGAACCCCAGGTGGTCGAAATTTCCGGAGTCCTCCACTACGGCGTGCCTCGTAATCAAAACGTGGTTTTGGCACGTAAAACCCCATGATCTAATTTTTTTTTTTTAGCTGAGTGTGAGCGTCGCAGAATTACAGCAGGTCAAGCACCCCGATATCGCGCGAAAGAAAATAACATGGTCAAGCTAGGTATTGACGCGTGCCTAGCCATTTCTGTGCACGCGTACCCGAATGCGGCTCATTCATATGCGTGATAAACACAGCATGCGAAAACCGTCAAGTTCCGTGCAGTCTTGTTACACTTGCAGTAACGCAACAATCAGTGCGCAACTTACAAAGTCGACACGCGCCAAGATCGCTTTCTGGTTAACCCTCTTTCGTACATAAACCCCGTTTTGGGAACGGGTTGCTGTGACTCTGGTTCTGGATTCGTGGTCCGAAGTCGGGCGACCCTCGAAGGGTCCGTTGCCTACACCGTCGGAGCGCCTAAAATGTGGTAGCTGGCGCTATACCGGGGCGCCGCACTGTGAAGGCTCAGCCATTCGGAAAGGTTCGCAGCACTCCACCCACGATGATACCAACTAGCCGGACATTGACTCCGATGCTGTGCCTTCGCTCCCGCATACACGACGCAATGACGGGGCACTCAGGAGGGAGAAGTCGGTGCCGTTCCCATTGAGGTGCTCGGACGCTGACTCTTTCTAGCAATTAGTGGAGCTCTGACGGTCGTTACCAGGCCCTGATGGTCGTTACTCCTTTCACAGAATGCCAGCAGTTCCATGACCCTCGCGTCCAATCGTAACAGGGTTGAACACCGTGGGCTTTTTATCCGTCGGGATTGCTTAGTGGCTATGGCATTGCGCTGCTAAGAACGAGGTTGCGGGATCAAATGCCTGCCACGGCGGCCGCGTTTCGATAGGGGCAAAAGGGGAAAAAATAAACGTGTACTTAGATTTAGGTGCACGTTAAGGAAACCCAGATGGCCAAAATTAATCAGGAATGGCACATTATTCAGGGTTTTGACACATAAAAACCCATTATTTTTTTAACTGTCGGCTTCTCGTTCGAAAACCAATCAAGTAGCTTTATAATAAGGACGTCGAAAGGCCATAAACGGCAGTGTTATTGTAGTCCCGCAGTGTATATGGAAAGGCAGGATGCAAGTTATCGCGTAGTTAACGCGAACAGCACCAATAAGCACCGAAGCAAATTTGCTGGGCAAGAAGTTCTTCTTTCTCTTCTGTTTATAGCCACTATACAATGGTGATTTTTGTGCAGCGAATACTCATCACACAAACACAAGCTTCTCGTTTCTCCGTAAGTATACCTCGCATGGCTGTCGCATGAGCAATTTCTTCTTTCGCTGGTTGCTGGTGTAGTGGCACAGTGCCGCTAGACGAATGAGTTTTGTACATCCCGCTTCTTAGAATTTGCGGAAAACAAACAATTTATCAAGGGCAGTAAGAACAGATCCAAAGAGGTCGCAGTATCGCCCTAAAGACGTAGCATCGATCGAATGCGATATCAAATTTTTCCACCGCTGTACGAAGTAAGGATAGTAATTTTATCGCCCGTATACTGTTGCAAAAATTGGCCTCCAACCTAAATTAACAAGCATGGCGTCACGCGCATGTAGGCATACATGACCACATCTCACTCACTGACCGTGGCCACTCGCTTTAATACGCTGGCGTGAGGAAGAGCGGCAGTAGCAGCGAGAGAATTAACCTTCGTGCTGTCTCTTACATTAACGAGAACTAAGTGGCAAAAACACATCACACACGAGGCAATCAACCCTCTGCTCGCCTAGACGCTCTACCCATCGCAGATCGCTTTCAAGGTAGGGCCCGCGTGGCCGCGCTCAGCCCCTCCCCCCCTTAGTGGCTTGTGAGGGATGGAGGACGGCACGCTTCCTCCTTGCCTTCCGCCTTTGCGCCCGTCAGATTGAGCTGCCATTCTCGAAACACCCTCGCATGCTTTCAGTTGCACCCACAGCAGACCGCGCGCTACCAGGGTGCTATCGATCTTGAAATTTATACGGAACGGCACGACGACGGCGACGGCAGAAATGAGACTGGAGTGTCCTATAAATGCTATCGCAATAAAAACACTGCAACAAGCCAAATTGCATTGCAAGTACAATAATTTTCGTCGTCTTCCGCATTACCAGGCAAAAGGCATACCTGGTGTCGAGGGCAGCTGCCCGGCTGACATTCTCAATACGAGGCTATAAAAATCCGCTGAACAACCGGTGCTGCGATTTTTTTTTCTGATGCACTTGTATTATATGCTCTTCTAAGTGAAGCCGGCGCTGGTTTCCTGTGGGTATTGGTGATTTCGGTGATCGGTTTTCAACAGCCGCACTAATTGTCTTACCATCACAGTGATTTGGCAAATCCGAAAGTTAAAAGGCAATTCTTCCGAAAGTTTGCGGCAACTGCCGGTTCCGCAAATGGCATCCAGGTTCCCGTTTTGTGATTTTGCCATTATGAAATTATCAACCTAATATCTGTGCGACTATACTCCAGCCGTGCACTGGTAAACCTTCACATTAACAAGAACATCAGCCACGATGCAAAGCAACACAGCTTTACGCGCCGAGGTTAACGTAGCGCTGAAACTAGACCACGGCGTCCTGACTCGTAGTTGATAACGCGTAAGGAAGGCACGCTTGAATTTGCTGCGGGATCTCTACCCCGATGGCGAAACAAGGGAGAGCATTATGCTTCGCGTGGCACACGTTGACCCGAAACAACAAGCGACCAGGCAACGCGCAAACACGCTCTAAAACTATATTGTAAAAACCCGCTGCGGTAGCTGAGTAGCTTTGGCGGTACGCTGCTGAGAACGAGGTCGCGGGTTCCATCTTGGCCGCAGCGGCCGCATTTCGATGGCGGCGGAATACAAAAACGCTCGTGTGCCGTGAATTAGGTTCTCGTTAATGTATCCCACGTGCACAAAACTAATCCTTTGTCCGCCACTACTGCGTGCCTCATCATCAGATCATGGTTTTGGCCCGTAACAATTCAAAATTTTATTTTTACTGTACTGTAGCATAGCAGTTGTGCCCCCCGCGGAAGAAGGAAAGAAGGTGCTTCAAGTGGTCAGTGAATGTAAAGACCCTCAATACATATTTTACAGAAAATGCATCGATTAGAAAACTGCAAACTTAAAGTTGGTTGTTCGTCTTAAGACTACCTTTCTCCTTAAAGCTACCTGTTTCGTATTCGCCGCTCCTACATTCTAGTGGTGAGTTCTCAAGTAACACACAAAATGCTACCACACAAGAGCAAGGTGCGTCTTAATCTCGTTTCTTTGAGCCTTGTGTATTTCGCAGCACGGTTCGACCATGCTAGACCAACAACACAGAGACATCTTCTAATGAAATTTGATGTCCTCAACAGAACATCGACTATAACTTAGAATGCAAATCAGAGCGAAGAGTCGGCGTGGAGCGGCACTCCACTCACCTGACACTCTTGTAGGACTGAGTGGCGCATAGAGTGGCGCATATCGAGTTCCAGGCAAGCCGATGTTTTATGCGCTTAACACGCTGCGCTTGAGCTTTTCGATATCTTTATACGCTATGCAAAACATGCCTACAGACCATTCAACCAATGCGCCGGACCCCATACTGCTTAAAGCCACTTTTTCTTTCAAACGACTTGACGCTACGTGTCCAGTTCCAATTATCGTTGTGGGTGCTATTCGAATCACCCTCGCCGCTCGCCGGTAGGGAGGCGAGGTACCGAACGAAGCGTTGCTCTTCGTCGGGCGACGTGACGACGGGATGTGACGCCATGGCTCCGTCTTCTAGACCACCCCCTTCCTCCACGTCGACAGTACTAATGGTGACTACGCCAGTCCCGCCACCATCCACACTATGGGCGTCGAGACCATGCGGAATTGCGCTAGTTATCTTGCCCCTTCTCGCAAAGTGCAGTGGTCCGGTGGCGACGCCTTCTTGCTCGTACTCTGCGGTGGTCGTCAGCGTCTCCAGGGGTCTGCGCGTTCGCGGCAGCTCCCCTTCCTCGTCGTAGTCGATTGGTGTCATCTCCGAAGGCTCGGTGTACAGACTGCGGAAGAAATAGACTAGCACCGCGACGATAGTGACGACCACGACGATCATGTAGATGAGTACGCAGGCCATGGCGCTGTCCATGCTGTCGGTACCGTCTTCGGCGTGGCCGCCCAGCGCGCGGATGCCACCGGTCACAAGCCGCAAGGACGGAAGCCTGTCCTCAATGTCTCCACCAGCAGCAGGCGCAGCTGCCGCTAGAGGTGGAGAAATGGCGACGCCTTGCGCTGCCGCTACTACTGGCCGCAGGCCACCAGCAGGCGCTCCTTGAGGAGAGAAAATATGCAGATGGTTAATAAAATATAAAACGCTACGAGATTCTTTTGCGTACGACCGCAAACGAGATGTACTGAAATTAGGCCCCCGAATGGCCCAACACATGTGCTTCTCAACATGAGTGTGTTATATACAATGTGTTGTCACCGTATTGCGGTGCGTAGAGACCCCTCATTCACTTGCACTGGCATTCCCTCTGCAAATGCTTGAGATTCAGCTAGACGAAATCTGGCGGGGCAAATGACATGTCGCATCGCAACTGACCTTTCACTTTCGCAGAAAGTCGTCTAATGCTTGCAATGCCCTGCATTGCTTGCAACATACTCCACGAAGCGAGCTCATAGCAAATTGGCACAACTATTGGCCTCGCGGCACGTAGGTCCTACTCCATTACATCATCCTACTATTCCGTTGCTTCAACAGAACTGCCACGATGGAAGGAATATAGAAAGCCTGAATGGGAACATAGTAGTCATGGTCCGGAACATTTCTGTAGTGACATCCTCTGGTGACTGTGTGCCCCACCGACCGAAAGAAGGCATTACGTGAACACAAGTTTGAATTAGGAACACCGCCCAATGGCTATCGCTATTGCAGCTTGGTTGAGAAAGTCGGCTTTTGAGTTGCTCTTCCTTCATTTGGCTTGCCGAGCCTACTGTTGCGTGACTTATGATCTGGCAAATACCAACGTTTTCAGCCCGATGGTCAAGCAACTTTCCGCTTCACATAATTTTAATCTTCGGACATTAATGGGCACGTTTTTGGTACTCGTAATGTCACAGTGAATGACTACAACATTACAGATAAACTCACCCATTCTCTGAAGTGTAGGAGAAAGTGGGTCAACCTGCACGGCTATGTTACGCCTTGTGTCTGCCATTTCACGATGTTCCAGTGGGGCTGCTGCATGTGGCGGGTCCTGGGGCTGCCGTTGTTCGTGCCTTTGCTTCTTGTTGGTGACCGGCGCGGCAGTTGGTGAGCCCAGTCGTACATCCGCGAGGGCGTTCCTTCGGACGGTCGCGCATTGCTGCGCCTGCGCTGGAGAAAGCGGGCTACTGATGCGCGGTTCCTTAGGGCTGCTCGGCAGCTGCCATCCCACGGTGACTTTGCGATCCGCCATGTTGCTACGACTCTCGCCTTCTTCTTCGTGTCCCAGAACGCTTGGAGAACGTTCGCATGTAGACACTGACTACGATGACGATTCGAATACCAAAACACCGAGGCTGATGCTTATGGCTGCCAGTCTTACGACGTAATATAACAATCATGACTTCGGGGCGCTGTTTATTTAGCAGCTCGACACTTATTCGGACAGCCAAAGGCATGCCAAGAAAAAAACATAACAAACATGTCCTTGTTCCTCCTTCCCGTTAAGTCGCATATTGCTGCGCACTGTATGAAAGGTATGGAACACAATATATCTTAAACGCATTTTAATGCGATTAACTTATTATGATACCTCGAGCACTTGCCGTTGTTTCTATGTGCATGTCTGTACCCGTTTTACTCCAACTTAGCTTATTGGCTAGCCGGTGCCGTCGGTGTGGATGTCTTTCTTGAACACTTGCACTTGCTTGCCTTACTTTTGAGCGTATGTTCCGAGTAACCTCAGAATTAGTGACTGCAATATTTTTCTAAGCAATTTGTTTTCGTGTAATAAAGAAGAAAAAATTTTATTATGTGGTCTAATGGGTAGAGAATCAAGCTGTTGTGCTGAGGGAACCGCGTTCGAAACAAGCTATTCGACTAACTTGACTCACTGAGAATGTGCCACAGGCTATGCGCCGCTCTTCAATGAACCTCTTTCACGCCAACTTGGGTCTAGCTATGCGCCACTGGGCATCTGCCACTCCTCACCATAATCATCATAACATATATAACATATAATACATATTACCAATCTTGTGCACACCCATCATTAGGTAGATGATGGCTAATCACATTAATGTCGCCGATCTCCAAATTTGGAATGCAATGCCTTTTTTCTTTTGTCTTATGTAAATGAGACAATTATAAATGCGTTGGCGTCATGCGTTCTCGACACATTTGAACGACTTACATTCTGTGCCACTCAGCTTAGATGTCTGTTTGTTCCAGTAACCTCCCCTACCTGTTGAGCACGACTGGCCACTAACGTTTTCGAGTCAAAACACAGAACAATGCATAGTGACACGCTAGTTTTATTCACTGCGCAATCATGAGCTGAAACATTCACTAACTAAATACCAGAATTCTGGCCCAGCAAAAGACGATGGTCGAGAGAAGCAACGTAGGCAGGCGCACACTCCCCAAATTATTTACTTCTAGAACAACATAGATTATATATACAGGTGTACAGCAGGTGCGCAACAAGCACAATAAAAAAACAAGCTCGCTAAAAGTTAAAGTCCTCCCTGTGGATTACAAGAGAAGGTTCACCTACATGTTTTTTTTTTTTTTCTGTGCCACGATTCTGGTAATTAATGTAGCACCAACTAGCCCAGCAACGTATTTTATTGAATTAAGCAACTACTACCAATATCTACAGTACTCTCAACGATGACAGCGCAGACTACATTTCGTTCCTCTCCCACGTTATGGAGTCCACTCGTGGACGTCTCGAGAGTCGCTCACGTGCAGTCGCTCACGTGCAGTCGGTGTTTGTTCACTCTCAAGGCCGGTATATTCCGTCTTGAGATTGCGCCGATTATTTCGCCTCAGAATGTGACGAATGACCATGAGGAGGGCATGCGGGTCCGGTTTTTCACCACCCCGGTACCCCGTGGCTGTACCGGAGACCCTATAGTTGGTTCCAGTGGGTGAGACATTGAGGGCAATACCACACTCTTCGTAATTGTTACCATGTGAGCCGTACTCCTGCTACTTTTATCTCTCTTGGCTGAGGCGCTGGTAGCAGGGAGTTGCGACAGCGACTATACTTTTAACTCCTCCGTCACCTCTGCGTCCGTCGTTGACGCCGCTTTCCTACTTCTCGTGAAAGCCGTCCACCACGTGGTATCGTTGGCGGCAGAAGAACCAGACGTGGACGATCTCTTGAGGGTCGTGTAAAGAAGACGAGGACCCTCGGGGTGGCCTCGCAGGTAGTACCTTGAGTGAGGAAAACAGCTCGAAGTTGCGGTAACACACGTCAATGGCAACAGAAAAACAATGTAGTCGACTGACCTAGAGAATTAAAATATCGACGCGCCAGCGCGAGGAGGAATCGCCGCTATTTGTCAAAAGTAGGATACCGCGGTATACATACTTCATCGCTTGACCGCAGCTAAGCATAGCACATTAGAAGGATAAACTAATGGGCTCGTTGCCTTCAAATGCTATCCATTTTTACGGGCGCTACGAATACCATATTTTTTTGCATTAATCGGCCAATACAGCCCTCGGTAGGCTATAGCTTGAAATTCTCAATGGGCTCACCAGAAGAATTAAAGGCTGTGTCATAATTGTGCAATCAATACGGATGCTTTTTCCTGTGCAATGATTAACCTTTACCCGCTGTCGTTAGCTACCAGTATTTTTTTAGGCATGAAACACTTTTCCCTCCCGTTGACGGTGACCTTCAAGTAACCTTGAGCTAAAAGCCAGAGCCGTTATCCGGGCACTCAAAGGAGAATATCCGGGAAAGTTGCGAGAACAAAACGATATCCTCCCACCCATTGTACAGGACTGCATTTCATACGCTAGTTACCCCCGAACAAATTACAAAAAATATTCCTTCCGAATTCTTCCTAATGTTTGTTCACCATATCACTCAAGCTGTAACCTCTGGTACGCTGAAGTTTTATTTGTCATTTCTAATAGGCGACATTCACAAGGCAATTATGGAAAATGGAATTTGCTGCACATCTACTGCGCTTGCCGAGCTGATGGGTGGTGCATAGAGTTTCATATTGTATTAAACTCTATGCTGTGGTGCAGCGCTGGAAGCGTCTGGTGCGCTGCTTTCATGGTGGATGCTTTGCCTTCATGGAGAAAGGAAAAAGGAGACAACTTAGGAGAGAGCATTACGCCACGCAGCCTCCTTTGGCAAGCGAACGCTTCGTGAAGCCAGCCCTGAGACGTTTGCTCACGCCTCCTGAATGCGTTTTTTTTTCTTCTGGGCAGTGCGTTCGGCCTTCCTAGCGTCTTTCGCTGCCTGTCGTGCCGCCTTCAGCCAGTTTTCTTCTAGATGGGCATCGTCCACGTGGACCAGTGCACAGTGTGGCGTGGTGCGTTGTGATGTGGTGGGGTGTGCCGTTGCAAACATGCACTACACCCACTTTAAGATTGTGGCTAGTATCATCTCCAACAAATTTGCTCTGCCGGTTGCCATTTCATGCTTACATCTACTCTGGATTACGGGAGAGCGAGCAATCTTTTTTTAACCGGGCGATAAGCCGTGAAGCTTATTGACATGTATTCGTGGTCTTGTACGCACTATAGGGCATCTCTCGGCGGCTGCTGGCAGAACTACTGCCCGTGGTCTTCGACGCCGTGAAAACGCTGGCCTATATTAAGCACTATAAACATCTGAACATTTTTCAGATCGTAGTGCAGCTTTATTTACTGCCTGGAATGACAACACTTATTGTAGCTCCTTAACTTGGACTACCTTTCGTCAAATACGTCGAACACCTTATCGCAGGAAAGAGAATCAGCGTCGGTCTTGCTCGTAAACGCATTTCTCCCCCAATGCAGTCATACTGTCATAAGGCAGAAAAAAAAAAGATGTTTTGATGGCTTTCTCAATGAACAAAGAAGCGGAAAAGAGGTCGCGCGGACAGTGAGGCTATCTTGGTTTATGTTTTCCTGTATTTCCGCTTGTAACCTGCAAACATGTGTAAATAGACATTTTCTGACGACAATTAATACTTAAAGGGACACTAAAGGCAAATACTAAGTCGACGCAAACTGTTTAAATACCATCCCAGAAACATCGCAGCGCTTGTATCGTGCAAAGAAAAAAACTTAGTTTACGAGAATATTGCATCTGAAGCGTCCGAATGCCTTTTTCTAAATTCAAATTTCCCGCCACCCACACGGGGGAGTGGTGACGTTGCATACGCCATCACCACCCTTTGTCGCCTGCCGTCGGTGAGTAAAACGGCACCCGACAGATGGCGGCAACGAGCCAAGACAGAGCGGCGGATCCACAGCTGCAGCTGCTTTTTGGTCAAGTGGCCTGGACCGTTCGGGCATCCCGCGAAATCAGATGGAAGTTGAATTCTCTGCTTCTTCCAGTTTGTGCGAGTTTCGCGAGCAAGCAAAACCGGCACAGCACTATGCGACCAGGAAAGTAGTCTAACGCGAAAGCGTAGGCGACGCAGAGTCGAGCGCAAACGAAACCGTTCGACCACCCACGTCGTTGTTAACGGCGCTTTCAATTAGTTTCTTTTTCTAAACATGAAATAGAACTGGACAAGTAGCATTTTATTTTATCGTATAATACAACATAAGGATGTTTTCTCCAATGATTAGTTGAGCACTAGTTGCACAATTTAACTAAGGAGTGCTTTCGTCATCGGGCTAGTGCTTGAATGTCCCGGGGGAGTCTCCAATCATGTCCTGCGTTTACCTCAATTCTTCGATTATTAACCCCTTGTTCGCAATAATATTGACACCTCAGAGATTCCCGAGCACTAATCTATCACTTTAGCTTGACTTAGTATTTGCCTTTAGTGTCACTTTAATGTAAAAAAAAAAAAAAACAGCAGCAGCGCAGTTTTAAGACAAATTTATTTCCCGATTGCGGACAGCGCGTAAAACATCATCATCATCATAACTGCGATGATGATGGGTAGATTTTTATGGCGCAAGGGCCAGGTACGGCCAAAGAGCGTCAAGACGATATTTTGTAGAAAGTAAAATGAAAAAAAGGTTAGTGATGGGACGATAGACGAATTTTTCAAGTGAAAGTATGTAACATGTCTGTAAAGGGTCCAAAATTCATTAGTTGCATCAAAATTGCTAAAAGGTATATTCAAGTAATAACTGTAGAGATGTTTGTGACATGTTTTGTACTGTGATGTGTCGTTGATAGTAATAAAAAAGCGATAAGAGGTTTAGGTCGCGTTTAGCTTTGGTGACATGTTCAAAGGACTTTCATAGAGCACCGCAGTCTCCATACATCCTTTACAGGCAAGTGATTGGATGGCGGTACTGTTTGTTACAAGTAACTATCGCAGCTACAGCTTCTAGGACGCAGCGCTGCGATTTAGTTTCTTAGATGGATAATTGGTATACGCCTACATCATATAAAAACGAAAAAAATAACGTGCCGTAGTGCTTAACAGTCGATTACTACTAATGAAGATTGAGAAATGCAGGAGAAGGTTTCTTTAATATGGTGGAGAAAAGTGTTCTGGCCTTAAGTTTTCTGTTGCGGCTTACGGCTGTATACAGGGTGTAGTTGTAGGTTTCCTTGTCTCGGTCTCGCCGCCACAGTTCCCTCACTTTCTTACGCAGGTAGGATTTGACGTCAACATATGGGATGCGGGAAATCCTACTAGAAGGTTCAACAGCTGCCGCTTCAGCATTGCTACGGCCTCCATATTACCTTGTATGCCTCGATGGCCAGGTACCCATCAAATTATGATGTTTTACTTGGCTGCGCATGCACCGTACAAGACAGAAAATAACTCATTTAGTATAACGCTCTTCGTTCTTATGTGCGACTTAAGGGTCTTGACACTACTGAGAGAGTCTGTGAAAACGATTGCTTTGTTGGGTTGTGATTGTGCAATATGCTTTAGAGCAAATGATATGGCGTACGCTTTGTAAAACGCATCGAGCCGTTATCCCGGGTCCCTACCTGTAGAAAGTCCTCCAAAGAGCAGCACTTATCTCCATTGGTGTTTTTTGAGGCCAATGGTGCACAAAAAACACGCAATAATACATCACTTCTAGCACACGGATAAGCATCATAAGCGCATGACTGTGGATGCACCGAGTAATCGCAGTCGTGTACTTGAGGGTGTGCATCCAAATTCTTGCCCTGTTCCTTCCCCCAGCACACTGCTGTTATCGACGTTTCTTTGCGGTTAATTTCACATTACGGCCTTCGCCGATGCACGCCCGTATATAGTGCATTAGGCCTGCACTTATTTTTCTTATATTATGTAAGACCAATACTACATTGGCCAGCGTTCAAGCGCTCGCCATTCACGAAAACAGTCGGTGTGATAAGACGCTCGCTGCAACGAGCCAATAGTGAATAGCTAGCGCGTACGTAAGCGTAGCTTTGTATAAGAACCCACAAATTTGAAGAAATATTTCGTATATACAATTTAGAGCACCTTGGGTCCCTGGCTCGACATTTCATTTCATTTTATTTCAGCATTGTTTTTTTTACGGCAGAAAAAGAACGCTAGGGCAAGAACAAAAAGCTGCAAAACAGCAGCTTGACTAGGTCCTTGCCCCTTTTCTTGGCAACAGGCACAGATTCATACATACATTCAGAGTACATATAATATGCATATACGCACACTCATACCAGAAAACTTCCTGTTAGTTTGACAATGAGATAGAGAAAAAAAGATTGTGTGCATGCTTTTCATAAAATCACGCATACGTGAGTATGGCACTCTGCAAGCACATCTGAAGTGTGTAGTACCTGCCCCCGACAAGCAGCAGTCCACTTAGTGCCACGAGGTAGAGAACGCACAGGAGGCAGGAATCGCATTGTTGAGGACGCCGCCAAAACCTGTCAACAACGTGGTAAGACCTTCTTGAGTGGATACATATTTAGAACAGAACTGCGCGAATGGTTCACCTGTAACGCCTGTAGAGATATGGATAAGCGATACGAATAAGAGACACGGACATGATGTACGCTAGAGGTTCTGGCATAGAGACCTACTGAGACAAGGGCAAGTACATTTATTTCTACCTATCAATTACCCTTGTCGTAATCCTATTAAGCGCACTCCAGGATGAAGGTTTCTTCCAGCGATGTACAGTCTCACATCTATAGTGTGTCAGCCGATTCCATCCTGCGGCTGCAAATTTCCTCACCTGATCATTGGCTCCTAACCGTGTCTGCCTGAGATTGCACTTTGGTTAGCTTGGGATCACTTTTGTTAATATTGTGTGTGTATCAAATGTAAAGCCGAATAACTACTTCCGCGAACAGATGCAGCCATAGTTCTTTGGAGCTTATTATGTAAAACATGAGGCATGAACGATACAATTAAGAGAAAAAGACGCCGTCCTTCATATTAAACAGCTGATATCTTTAGACTTACATAGGCGCTAATTGATTCGTGCTTCTTTCGCTCGGCATTCGCGCTGTCTATGGTGATTTGCGTATCCAGTCAAAGACGACAGCCGATACTTGTCACCGTTGCTGCTGCTCTTCGCGCTGCCAGCGGTTCCGCCTCCGCTGCCACCTGAAATGGCGCTTAATTCCGGCGTTCGTGGTTGGCCGTCGGCCGTTGGTCGAGGTGGTCGAGCTTCTGCTCCAGCTTCGGGAGGCTTTCGAGGCACCGCGGCTTGCCAAACCCGTTCGCCTGGCTGCTCAGCAGGTGGCTTCAATGTTGTAGGGCAACTGACCGGTGACGCTGGCATAATGCAGATTTTTGTGAGGCGGTAGCGAATCCTTGCTTGCTTGTTTCTTCCTCTCTTGTGGCGCTTACCCACTACGGCAGATTGGTCAAGAAGCCAACGGTTAAAATTTAAAAGTTAAAGGGAAGGGGAGAGAGAAAAACTTCAAGGGAAAATTAAATCGGGATGAAGTATAACGTTCATGTTAATCGAAAGATTGATTTACGTGGCAGGTATAGAAATAAAAAGTTCTTGTAGTATGTATAAAGAGCAAATTTTGTATTATGTTTTTGGGTGGCATAAGAATAATTTCGAAGACACAATCAGGGATTGAATGATCTACCCAAGCATTGCTTTCGAGAATTAACATGGTAGCCTTCTTGTGTCACATATATAGTCGCAAATGGCCACGCAGCTGTTCCTGTGGCTAAAGAACAATGAAGAAGCCCCGAAGGAGAGGATATATTGAGTAGTCAAAAAATACCCAATTTTCCGAAGGGAAATTCCAATTCATTCCTGTGATTTCTAAATGGACGGCATACTATTAGAAAGTGATCAGTGTTTTTGGGTTCCTGGCAGGTGAACACACAGGGTACGGTGCCAGCCCAGACCGGTATAGGCAAAAATTTAATGGCGGGATGCGGCATTGTAACTTTGTAATGAAGATTTCTAATTTACGCGTGCGACAGCATTTATGGTCCCATAAAAAGGACAAATGGTTAAATTCTGACATTCGAATTTTCAATTTTGTAGTATCTTGGATATGAGAAAATTTTTAAAACCCTGCACATCTGCATAAGGCGCAATGGGCATAACGGACCTAGCTGGTCCATCAAGAGACATCCGTGCAAGTGTGTCGGCCATTTCATTTAATAATATACCACGATGGCCTGAAACCCATACCAATCGCACCAGGCTTCAGCTTGAGGGGGTTAATGATGTAAATATATTATAGCTACAGTAGCGTCCGAAGATGAAGTGAGTGATGTGCATACTGACAGTGAAGTAGTCACTGTAACCGCTGTTGAATAATTTGACGGAAGTTCTCGAAGAGCTAAGATAACGGCTGATATAGTTCAGCCAGAAATATGGGTGTGACAGCCGGAAGGCATAATGCATGTGACCAGGATATTTATTCGGAAGAAATACCCACACCCGCTTTCGCCTCACTCATTGACGCATCAGTTGCGATCACATGATCTATTCCCAGCTGCGTTAATATGATCTTGTAGCTTGTCATTTAAATATGTAGTGGGTATGAGTTTGGCATTCGGTGGAAATATATCATCAAATTCAATCTTTATATTATGCAAGCGCTTTCATTTCACGATCGGACGATACAGTATGGTGTGAAATTTTTTCTTTACGACAGAACCAATACGAAATGAAAAAAGCTAATCCATAACCTCGGCAAGGTCTATCCAATCGAAAACACTTGAGCTGCTTAAATGAAAGTCTTGGTCAGCGGACAAACGAGTTTCTTGTATTAGTGTAACGTCTGGACATTGTTGGGAGATGAAGTATTGTCACATGGTGGTGACGTTGACGAACACAGTAGCAATACTGTGAAAGAAAAAACTAGCTTTTATTGGGCGAACCTGTGCCAAGAAAAACAGGCTACACTTATAGCACAACGATAGCGGCGAACACGGTCCGCGAGTGTGGAAAATCTGATCAGCGGGTCAGGCGCGTCGGCTTTTATGCAGCAGTCGTCGAATGTTCCAGACTAATCGGTGGGACCCGCGTGCCTTCCACAAAGTTCTACACCATTCGCGTCACACGATGAAATCACATAACACAAAGTTCGGCGACAACAGACAGCGGATAGAAGCATCGATAACTTTCCAGAAATTAGGATATATGCAGGCGCGTCCCACGCTGTGCGATAACATTTGTTAGGCAGCGAAACGTGGTCGCGCGATAAAGATAAGTACACGTGTCAATATAATAAATCTGTAGCTGCAGGAAAGTATTCATCGGCGGTTCCACTGGAGTATTCTTAGGCACCCTATGTTGTCGTTAGACAAGCAGCCGCAACTGCTTGGTCCATAATACTGTTTTTTAGAAAGTCAGGCCTCGTTTTTTTTTTTTTTTTTTTAGAGTTAGGAGAATTAGGCAGTTTGTTGCTAGGCGATCTTATGCGTTTGAGAACTCGAGTGCTCATATCAACATATCGATTGCCTATGAGTCTGAATCAGAATGGCACTCACGATCTACCTGATGTAAAGTCGAAGGTGTTGCTAAATCCACACTGTTAGAGGGAAGATCTGTCTCACACTCAGGTGACTTTGTAAATAGGGCGGCCGAATTTTGTACGCTGTTTGTTATTTTCTGAGACGTACCAGATAATTGTGTGGATATTACTGTAGCCAAAGAATCAGATAGGTTTAGTAGAATCTTTTCTAATACGCTTTCCATCGCTTCTTCTATCACTGTTGCATTGCCTGGGAAATTGACGAGTCCATGCCAAGTAACTGAAGGGATGTTGCACCAGCATAACCCTGGGTCCTGCTCTGAATCTCTGCAAGGGCTTCCCGACGAAAGCGCCACCTCCTCTCAATTATTTTTATTACTTGGATCTCTTTCGAACATGCCGGGCAGTTGGAGTGGTCTGCAGCATGATTTGGATTACACAAACAGCATGACCGAACCTGAGACGTACAATCGTTGGCGAGATGACTTTCGCTGCATAAACGGCAACGAGTACTTGATCGACAGCCATTACCGCTGTGTCCGTACCGCCATCACTTGATGCATCGTAATTGTTGTGGAGCTAAGGGTTCTACTCTGTAGATTAATGGCCACACCTTTACGTCTGTTGGGTGAACCGTCCATGCAAATGTTGCTATTATTGCTTCTCTAGGGACCCTCTTATCTACAAGCTTAGCTGGTACAGCGGTACACGGAAACTACACTTGCTGCAGAAAATATATCTAGGATTTCTGATGAACTTAAGTTTATGTCCATGACGCGGACTAAGCCTTCGCAACAAGCTATGCCAGGAGGGATGAAGGCAATCGCTGGCTGCGTTTACTGCGTTTAGTTAGTGCATTTGAGCCGATCCTGTACAGAGGCCTGGTCTGGTGAACAACAGAGGATCCCCCCACGTCCAAATTGTCGGAACTCGGTTATGTGCTGGAAGTGCGACGAGATTGCGCGAAGCTCTAATTGAATGACTTTGGGGTTCTCCATACGAATAGCTCCTCCATTTGTAGGTACCAAATCCACAGGAACGCTACTAGTTACACTGCGAAGGAACAACTCCGCTGGTAGATCCTGCGAAGGAATGGAAGCAGACCAGATGGTACCCCTCTGGCCCGGAGATGAAACAGACATCGCGTGTCAATAACCACCACTTTCAAATTACTGCTGCACGAACCGCCCGCGCACCATCCCGAGCCCGCGGCCGCCAAAGGAACTCTACACGGGCGACGTTTGCTCCGTTTTTTCATGGGCGCCTCCATGGATGGATGGATGGATAGATGGATTTATGAGCGTCCCCTTTGGAACAAGGCGGTGGGTTGTGCGACCAAGCTCTTGCTATTATACTGCTTAAAGTCCTATCCAAGTCAAAAAAGAAAAATAAACACTATGAACTCCCACAACCACATTCCCTGACCCCCTAGTGCGAACTTTGCTTTTGTACTTCGTTTTTTGTCGTTTCCCTACTTTTCTTCCACAAATCTTCCAATCGCCTCTTACTTATCATATTGCTACGCAGTGGCGCCATCTATGGGCAGTCGTCATGCTGGCTTGGGCGACCGCTCCGTCTTGCATGGCAGGTATACTCTCGGCGGTAGTTTCTGGCGTTCGTTTTCGCGCTCGTACAGTTTATTTTGTATGACGTGGCGTCTTCTAAGTGGTAAACGGTTCTGTGAGACGTACTGAAGTTGGTTAAGTCGGTATGGCCGCATTTCCTGCTGGCGTTGAGGTGGACAGAGCACGCAACGCGATGTGTGCGCACATGTTTGAGCCTACGATCAGCCTCAGAATTTCTGAATGTTCCATTTACTAATGTGACCTTATTGCAGTATTATCCTCTAGTTCTAAGCTGCGGTTCAGGGGCAATGAAACATACGAGACGATCGTAGCAGCGTGGGTAACGTTCTGCTATACGATAGGAGCTGTGCTGTTACACTTTGACAAGCGTTCAAACTGTTAGCTGCAGATTACTTAGCGTGACTACTTGGTTCGGTGGATGAGGTTTCCACCCATGAATAAAATAGTTTTCGTTAGCAATAACAGCGTACCTTACAGTGTGAATTAAGCTTGTCCAGCAAACCGACCATTCATGAACTGCGCAAGCGTCCTAAGCAGTGGTAGGTGCTGGATTACAGATGTCTTTGTTCTATATAGCGCATGGTGCAAGCATACGACATCAACGTTTATAGATCTATAAACGTTGTGCAGCGTGACCATGCCAGGTCGTATTGCGGCGTTAGCCCATTTTCTTTTTCTTTTTCGAGAAAGAGGATGGTAACCGAATTTTTTTTTTCGGTTGTGTTCATTCCGTTCTCTACGACGCACTAACACGTATTAAGGAAATTTTGTCCTCAATAATAGCCATCGCATTCTTTTTATGCGATCCTTCTCATATATTATGGCTTTACAGGGCAAAAGGGAATGCCGAAGCTTATAGCTGATGTATGTGTCATGCTGGTTCACCAACCGCAGTGATCGCTGTGTTAAGCAGAAGACTAGCATAGACATATAGTGGTTTCAAGCCTACTCGACTTGAAATGTGTGTGAACGATGCCGGTGTATCACAAATATTTGGTAGCGCCTACCGCTTAGATGTTTTGCGGTTGCCTTAGGTTGGCCGTACACGAGCATGCGCTCTTGTGTTTTATGTTTTAGTCCCTACGCCAAGCGATGAGATAATGAGCAGATTTACCATTTCATGCTGATGATACAGCGACACCGGTTCTCTTTATTCAATTAAAACCATCATACTCAAAATAGTTCACAACACATACACACACCGCAGTTGATAGTGTCCGTCACATGTTTGCGCCCCCAAGAGATATTTCCGCGTACTGTAGCTACCGATGCACCGAAAGGCCTCCCTGACGACCTTGTCTGAACGTACATTGCGTAAATTTCACAAGGTACGATCTAAAACATCTTGAAATCGTTCTGCAGCACGCGACAGCAATATTTTCAAGCAGTGCCGCGCCGGATAGCACTAGCCAGAGAGGAGGAAAGGGTCGCCGCGCGCCCTTTCCTCCTCGCCCAATGAAAAGTTATATAGACCATCGCCGTATTATCCTCGTGTCGGCGCCGCCATCAACGCCGTAGTGATGTTTCCGTCATTGTAGCGGTATGCCGACATCGTCTTTGCCAAGCCAACTATCGTCCTTTTGGCTGCGCCTGGTGGCTTTTCATCCAGTCGTCGTCTATAATTTTGCAGGAAACAGTTTTTTTTTGTGTGTGTGTGTGTGTGCGTGTGTGCGTGCGTGCGTGCGCGCCTGTCTGTCTGTCTGTGTGTGTGAGCGTGCGTGCGTGCGTGCGCGCCTGTCTGTCTGTCTGTGTGTGTGTGCGTGCGCGTCTGTCTGTCTGTCTGTCTGCGCGCGTGTGCGCGCGTGCGTGCGTGCGTGCGTGCGTGCGTGTGTGTGTGTGTGTGTGTGTGTGTGTGTGTGTGCGTGCGTGTGCGTGTGCGTGTGTGTGTGTGTGTGTGTGTGTGTGTGTGTGTGTGTGTGTGTGTGTGTGTGTGTGTGTGTGTGTGTGTGTGTGTGTGTGTGCCTCGCGTTCGTAAGTGATCAGTAATATGTTGACTCTGAGACCAAGAGCAACAATAGTGTAAGTGTACAGAAGTATGGCGGATTGGGCTGTGACAGCCGGAGGTGTAGCGGAAACCGAACTACGTAACGGGCCACAGGGTGGAGCGCGGGAGTGAATACCAGCGAGGACACACATCTCAGCAGAAATTTAAGGGTCGTTCACTTAAAGGGATCAGCCACTGTCACTACCTCAAAAGCGCATTCCGAAATGCCATAGCTAGTTTGTGCTCTTTCTAGACACAAATGTATCAGAAATAGATCAATTATACGCGCGTCATTTTCTTGTGTTGACAGCCCTGCGGTAGAAAAACTAAATATATTACACATAAGAGTCTACTTGGCGCAATACACTACGGCGCGATTACTCAGTGCCCATTTTGAAAGTTCGCTTCTTCAAATATTCCGAAGAGCAGACGCAGTATATATTGTACAAGCCCGTGCCACGAAAGCAGAACACCGATTTAGTCTTGCGCATTTTGATTTTCATAACTTAGACGTCATTTCCCTTCCAGTTCTTAAAGCATGGCTTTGGATAGTACCAGGCAAGGCACCCTTGTCCTCCCTTGTCTCCTTTGTTCGCAGTGCGGCTGCTAAATTCGCTCTATAGGCACAGTGGTTTTTTTCCAACACCTAAGAAAACAAATTCATCCTGGGTGTCCACCTTAACACTCGTGTGCCGCCTAAATAACTTGCTTGCGTTGATTAACATGTGCGCGGGCGATTTCCAAGACACGCAATGACACGATGGAGAGAGAAAGAGAGAGAAAAAAATGGTTTATTATCAGATGTATATTACGCACGCGCGATTAATCTGAGAAAAGCTGGGACTTCGGCTCGGACAGCTTTGTCGCTGGTATGTTACTCTGTCTAGTGATGGGAAGAAAAGGAGGGTAAAAGGAAGGGCATAAATAATGAAGTTAACGATGTTAGTGCGCGGTTGGCTATGTAGATGTGCTGTGTACATACATATACTGCGCACAGCTCGTCACAACGCACAGGCGCCTGTGAAACGCTACTATAGAGCTTCTATGAGAAGTTGCCCTCTGTTCAAAACCGCACTCAGCGCAATGCGCTTCAAGTGCCGTCCCACGCCCGTCGGAATCTTCCATTCTGGACGGGAGTCGCCGTGCTTATGATGTTCTGCAACAAAAATGCGCAACTACAGCAGACTAGAGACAGTTGGTGGATTTCTTTTCAACAGTATACCTTGCGATATAATAACCATATATACTTCCTGTGTTTTCTGGTGGAAGCCCTGTACTGTCACTATAGCCTTTTATGAAGCCCTAAACGAGACGAAGAAGGTGGAAACGAAGTGATCAGCAGTGGGCGAACAAGGAGAGATGCAGCTTGGAGCCAGAGCGTCGACGTCAGGACTTGTCTGCTCTGTTTTACATGTCAAGAGAGCGTAACAGTGGCCATCATATGGGCGCCATGTGCCTTGGCATGCTAAAGACAGTGCCGTGTATATGACATGTCGCGTAAATAGTGCGCTGCCTCTTGATCTGCATTTTTTTTTCTTTGCGCTGCTGATTTTTTTATATATTTTGTGTTGCTTGTCATTGATGCTGTAGCGTGCAAACGTAATACGCACTGTGTTCTCCCCTTGCTGACCATGCCTTTATGGCACTGCAGGAATGATTAATAAATAAATTAACGAATAAAACATACAGTCCGATGCCTCTACAATGAACTTCTTTATAACGAAATAGCCTGCATAACGAAGGAATGGTTGTGTCCCGGTTTTATTGTGAGCTGTTTGGTGCGAGACCTATACAACGAAGTGACTCGTATAACGAACGATTTCGGAGGCCCTAAGCGCGTTGTTGTAACGGCGTTCGACTGTGCCTCGTTCGTATCATCAATAAAATTTCTATGACGGCAGATGTGGTACAGTGCCTTAGACGGTCAAGAACAGTTCGCGCGCTGTGACTCATACTCGATTATGCCAAGCGTGCATTTCGAAAGTAAATTATAGCAGGAACGGTCCACTC
This sequence comes from Dermacentor andersoni, assembly GCF_023375885.2. Lineage (NCBI taxonomy): Eukaryota > Metazoa > Arthropoda > Arachnida > Ixodida > Ixodidae > Dermacentor > Dermacentor andersoni. The sequence continues at coordinate 100,268,640 of NC_092815.1, forward strand.
AAGTTTTCTGCAGTCGGTACTTCATTCTATAGGCGACTCTGAAATAGTAAACAATATTAGAATTTTGGCGCGATAACATTTAACTTCTCCATATTGTTTCTATTCTTTTTCTGCTACCTTCCCTCCTCGATTGGTCGAATTTTTTTTTTTTCGGTTACCCCCACTTCGCCCGTCGGTCACGCGACGTTCCGGAAACCGCGAGAACTCCCCATCTGATATGATGTGCACACAATGATTATACGCTATTATAAAAAAAAAAAATGTTTATTTCCGATTCAATATCTCTTTCGCCATGAGCTCTCCGCTATTGGTCAAAAGCTTTCGGACTGCGCCCACTTCATCATTCTGTCGCGCAATTTCAAAAAACCACGTGAGCTACCACGTCAAAGTGTCGTGTACGGATTAAGGATGCATTACTATACCAAACAAAACTTCGCTTCTTTAAGAATAGCTGGAGACTGCCCCGTTCCAAAAGGAACAGACGATGCCTGCCCATCGATCGCTTTGGCACTAGACACTTGAAGCTTCCGGCGAGAATAGATTTATTTGCGCGTAATGAAATTTTTAGTTGGTAGCATAACATTGTCAAGCCCTTTCGGTACGTATACGACATTGCACAGCCAACAATTCTTCGCTGAGGATCCGTTTGAGCGGCATTTTTAACCTTCCAGTTGCACGTCGCCGTCATGTTCGACCAGCCACAGCGAGCTAAGCAAGCGGAAGCGGGCCAATGCCAGACGCCGCACCACTTTCCGGCCCCAGTTATCAGCTTTCACTGCAATAGCTCATCCCCACTGAAACCCTCTCCGCTTCTGCATGTTGCTCGCCTCTTGTCAGCCAATTAGATAAGCAAAAGCAGTCAAGGCAGGCAATGCTATTCGCTTTGAAAGCAAACAAAAAGGGAGCTCCTTAAAGAAGGAAGGCGTTTGATTGGGCAGTTCAAACTGCGAGCTGTGGGTCACCGCCCAATACTCGCGTCGACAGTTACGTAACTCTGACGTCAGCATGCTGGAATAGAAACAGAATGGAATGGTTTTGCGTTACGGGGTCCCTGGCCTCCACGTTTGCTATTTCCGCGCCCTTATAGATCCGCTTCTGGAGGTTGGTAAGATTTTATTGTTGTTTTAATAAATGTTCCAACAAGAACACATTAAATACATTTTTATCACCCATTATACAGGGTGTCCCACATAACTTGAGCCAAGAATTTAAAAATGAAAGGCACGTCGGAAGCGAATTGAACCGAACGCATGCTATTCGCAATAGCCTTTAGTAACTCAGACACTTTTTTGTTTTCCCCATAACTCAATAATTAATTAGGTTTATTTACCGTACTTTTTAGTTATGCGCAGAGGACCCCAAGTATGATACGCAGATTTGTAGAGCACCTTCAGAAACCACCGATCGAGTTGTTTCCTTTACGATACGTCTCACGTAGTCCATTTTTCCGGGTTGCAAAGAAAACCCGCGAAATATGCAAAAAGCCACGTGACGGAGCGCTTGCGCAGGGGTATCGTGTTGCTCTCAAGCGTGCGTTTGGTGAACAAGGTCGGCTCCCGTCGGATGACGCTGAAAATCATGATCCTGGCCGAGCGCTCACGATAAGATAAAGAACGCCCTGCCGCTTCCTCGTCGCCATTCCCGATGCAGCCGACCTTGTTCACCGAACGCACGCTTGGGTGCAGCACGATACCACTGTGCAAGCGCTCCGTCACGTGACTTTTTTCATATCTCGCCGGCTTACTTTGCAACCCGGAAAAAAGGACTACGTGACACGTATCGTAAAGGAAACAACTCGATCAGTGGTTTCTGAAGGTGCTCTACAGATCTGCGTATCATACTTGGGGTCCTCAGCCAATAATCACGAAGTTGGGTAATTAAACTTAATTAATTAGCGAGTTATGGGGAAAACAAAATAATTGAGTTACTATAGGCTATGGGGAATAGTATGCGCTCGGCTCAATTCGCTTCCGACGCGCCTTTTATGTTTACATTCTTGGCTCAAGCTATCTGGAACACCCTGTGTGCTTTTCGCTATGATAGGATAGTGTGGATCTCTTGAAATTATAACACCAATCGCACTGATAGCTGTCATCCTACATTTCGTTTTTTCCGAGGCAGTTCCTTTACTTCCATCTCCGTTTGATTATCCATACCAGGATAGAGCCAAATGAACGTTTGCCGGGCCGTATATCATTACCTCTATAATACAAAATGATTACCCTTTTAGTGTATCCCGATTTTTTCAATTCCCCTCTTCACCTACTCTGGAGATGACACATGTAGTATTGTGCCTCCACGTGGCACAATACAGTACTACAAAACAAAGTAGTGTATAATATTGTCCTGCTGTATAAGAGGTAAGCAGGGGCTCTAAGAGACAACCAGATTATGGTGCATTGTAATTTCACTATTTATTTTTACTTCGTTAAATAAAAAATAAAAAAGGACGTGTTCATAATAACAGAGACTTTAAGCGTATCCGCTATTCCGGCAAGCGGGGGCGGTTTGGGCGGATTGCCGGATGGTCCGGGGCGTAAACGTAAGCGGCCGGAGCATTGCAGCCACCTGGTGTTCAACCAGACAAACACAGAGCTAAAATTGCAACCTACTTTACCCTGCTTCGCTGCTGGTGCAAATTTTCGGCGGCAGCGTAATTGGGTTCACATTTACGCCGCTGCCGAAAATCTACGCCCTAGCTAAGAAGAATATAGTAATAGTCTCTGTGTTTAGGTGGTTGAGCTTTGCACCACCAGCTGGCGCCACCAATCTGGCCGCTCACGTCTACGCCCCCGCTCATACGGCGAACCGCCCGCCCTGCCGGAATACCGGACGTACTAAAATTTTATATAATATCAATAATAACTGCGTTTAAAATTTCAGTTACCGCTAATCTCAATCCTTTTCTATACCTTACGTGTTGTTGTAACATTAATTTGTTTTCTTATTTCTTCTCGTTCATGCAAAGCTGACTATTCTATAACAAATTATTTCATTTAATTTATTATTCGTTTCTGTCCTATTTCGATTTCTATTTTTGTTATTACCACACCACTTTCAGTTTATCCCCAACAGCAGGTTTGTGCCATTGTTGCAGCAATCATCATCATCATAATGATCATCATCATCACAATCATTATCATAATCATAATCATCATCATCACCAACCACTATAGAAAAACTAAATGCGCCTGCGTGTAAAAAGCCGCCGCTGCCACCTGCTCTCATCGTTGTCGTCCTGAATGTGTGTGGTTCATAGCCACAGTGGAGTACTGCCATGATTCGGTATAACTTTGCACTAACGCGCGGAAGGTGAAGACAAAGAAGAACAAGGATCATGGCCGACGGCAGTGATTTGTCAGATTCTCCGGAAGAAATTTATCCGCCCGAAAGAATCGCACCACCGGATCATCGCAAAGCTCCTCATGGCGACGAGCAGAGGGACCCGAAGGAGTTGCACGCGGTGCAGCCACCTCCAAAGGTACGCGGGTCCCTGATCCATGAGCCCTTGCACGGCGTCGCCCAGGAACCCGCAATAAAGCATGTGCTTCCTGCCCAGCAGCAATCTGGCGCACCACATGTGGCGCCAGTGAAGCCACCGACTAAATACGCGGCGTCTCACCACCACGACGAGGTTCACCATGCTCTACCTGACGTGACACAGGCACGACTGCAAGCGCTGGCCCTAACGGGAAAGCATGCGGAGCACGGAAGCACTCATAAAACAAAGGAGCCGCCAGCAAGTGCTGCAACACAGGTCCTCTCGATGGCGCACAAGCCTGTACACGGACTGCCAAACGGCTGGAGCGCTCCCGTCCAGCAAGCGTCGGCGGTTCCTGGAGGAGCTTTAGAGGCTGATCGGAAGTCAGACCAAGGGGCCCATAGAACGTGGCTGCCAGCATCGTCGTCGTTGGGACGCCGCAGCTCCGTTTACAACTCTCGCGCTGAGTCCGTCGAGGTTCATCAGGCGCCTCAGTCGCACCTGGAGCACAGTCGGAGTTCATTCGGAAGTATGGACGCGTGGGCCAATACTGATTTGCCAGCGCTGCAGTTGACGGCCGGCCTCGAACCAGCCGCCCATGCCACCAACGTCCGCAGCAGGAAGCTCGACCACTACCTGGGTATAGTTTCGAGGCCGGTTGCTAGCCGCGCCTCGAGTGTGCTGACTACGTGCGCCTCGAGGGCACAGGCGTTCGGCCTCGTTTTTATGGTGCTCGTGGTTGCCGCCCTCTGCGTCACCGTATTTTACATGCTCGATTACAATCCTTATTCAACCTCCAACACCTCTATCGTTGAACCTCCAACAGAGAACCCGGATGGCTTACACCTCCCTACTATGCTTTTTACGGACGCGATCGAGGCTTCCGCTACTCCGGCATCTGCCCTTCAGAATGAAAAGCTCGCCAATCCACAAACTACGAAGCCATACTCAACAGAAGTCACATCAGGAGATGGAGACATGCAGACAAGGCTGTTCGTCGCTGCTGCGCCTCGTGCCGGCGCACCGAAGATTGTCATTCAGCATGTCAACCTCGGAAGCAGTCACAACGGCGCCACAAGGCTCGACAACACGGGAAGCACTTACACGGAACAAGACGTCCCAACAACGAATGCAAGCCCTGAAACCAGGAGTGGTAGTCGAGGACTTTCACGCGGTAGGAACCGTGGAATGATTTGACTGTTCGAATGTCATGCTCATTCATTTGCTGAATGGGGAATAATGACAAGGTGCCTTTTCTTTCCATGGTCAACACGTGCGTATTGACGTGACCTTCGGCCAGTAAAAACAGTTTTCAAGGACATTATGTATGTGTTTTCCCTACGGTGTTAAAACCTCGGTGACGGCACATTCCCAGAAACTGAACTACTAAGCATAATTTGCCGTGTTGCAATAGCATTAGTGTGGTCCTCGAGCAACATTTGCGACACATCCGATGCAGTCGAAGTGTTTTCAGATTTTATAAATAAATAACGGTATTTTATGTGCTGGAAAACTGGATGCAGCTTGCTATATATGCATTAGCATTTTGTTCGTTAAAGCTTACGCGCCAAGTATAGTTGCTGTCAATACGTGCTCACTGCTGTTCCTTTCGGAAACACATTTATCAGTACCTCTTCGCGCTTCAGAGAGTTCTACCACGTGGTTTAGTGTTTCTCGTTGAATTTCTGGCAGCGCGTCCTGATTAAATGTGGCAACTCATTCTTTTCACGTGCTTGCCGAGAATCTTTTGGAGCTTTCTTGTCGACGAGATGTAACGAATAAAGTGAGCTGATAAAGTATTGCCACCTGGATTATCTTGCTTGAAAACTCAACGCCATGCGACCTTGCTCTCATTTAAATATGCGTTGCAAGAAAGGTGACCTAAATATCCCATGCAGGAATTACTATTTACCATTCTACAAATTTCAAATCATATTTCTTTCCCATTCGCTGCACGAGGGGCGAACATGCGTTTGTAGGGCAATCTTCAAAGTTTTCGGAATTAGGGGTACGTACCTCATAATCATATCGTGGTTCTGGCACCTAAAACCCCTGATTTTAAAAATAATGAGGGGCGCAATTTACACAGATTTACACAGATTTACACAGTTTGTGAGAACTGTTTGCGTCATTGGCTCACCACCCCTATAGGTGGTGAGCCAATAGGGATATGTTGACAGGTTGTTGGCTGCCGGCTATTCTTACTAGCCGCTGCAGCACGCGAGCTGCTTTGCGAGCCCATATTGAGTCCAAATGCCGGAAGGCGTTCTTTCGCCTTAGACATTGACCTCACGCCTGCGCTAAGCGCAAGAACGATCGGACAATCGCTTCGGCGTGCGAAGTGTTTTGTGAGTGTGTGCAAATATTCATATAATTTTCATTCTGAAATGTACAATCTGCGTTATCAATAAAGCCCAACACAGTGCTTCTTTTGACGGCAGCCGTGCTCCTATTCCACAGACTGGCTACAATTGTAAAACAACTATTCAAAATCTAGCGACACAGCTGTACATATACATTCAGAGTTAAGCGCTGTCAAACGAGGAAATACTTTGTTATCAGCGCCTACTTGCGCAGCAGCATTTGCTAAGCACCCATGGAAATGTGAGAAAAAAAATGTGTAAGAAATGTTCCCGACTCCATGAGCGAGGAAGCGAATGAGACGGAATGAATGTTAAAAAATATTCATTTGCCGGCAGTAGCCGAAAACGTGTTTGGGTGCCGGCAAGTTGCCTCTACATGCCCATCCGGGTTTTCGTCACGTGTTGCGCAAGACGGTCTCGCTCGAGCCTTGCACTTTGCAAGCGAAGTGGCTAGGTGGACGGTGAGGACAAGGTCGGCAGTCTTATGGCGTGACCGACATGAGCAACGCGACACGCAGGCCCAGAAAAAGCTGCACGCGACGTGTTTGCACAACTGCTCTGTGGCACTAGAGTAGAGCTCGCTCCTGCTTCGAGTTGCAGTCGCGTCCGCTGGTCAAATAAGACAAGAAAACACGCCGAACCATGTATACATCATTCCGCGACCTTCGCAGGCCAGCTTCCTTGAATGGTGTCTGTTTTTATTGAACAAGTACCGTATTTTTCGACGCTCCGTCTGATTTTAAGATTATTCCTAGCTAACGCTGCGCTGACGACCAGCGCCGCTGATTAAGGAACTTGCGAATGCAAGACATCTCGTCCTGATGCAGGCAGGTGCAGTTCTGCGCGTATGTTTAACGCCTGAGGGTTGCGAATAAAAAAAACTGACAAGAAAAGGAGATGTGTGCGCACGAAAAAAGAAAAATGGTCGATGAGTCCACACTGCTGCTGTTGTGACCGGTGGGCGAAGATAGGCGCTATTCTGCGACGCAAAGCGTTTCTTTGTGCGGTCACTTGGTGTGCTCACTGTTCCTTTCTTTTACCGTCTCTGGCATAAAACTACGGCGTTTCTTCGACGACCGAGAGTCGGCTGGGATTATTTGACTGCACCGAGAGGAGTGTTTTGCAACAGTGCTGCATCGACGAAGCAAAAGGTGAGAGAAGCCTGTCGCATGGTGACTATGAGCAAACATAATAAATTATAAGTATCATAATTTGCTGCCTCAGCAAAACATACATTTACACTAATACCTTGATCTTTGTTTAAGGTCGGTTATTTCGATGGTATAAGAAAAATACTACGCATAACGAAAAGATAAACTCCAATTTCAATTCCGAATGTCTTGTGCCTACACTCTGGTTCTTTTCTGGAACATTGTAGTAACATACATCGTTGCATGGCGAACAATCTCTTAAAGTTGATATCGCCTTGTGGCGCACGTCACATGCTTGCATTACGAAGCTGGCCGCAGGCAGGTTAGTAATAATTACACGAATAACACGTCTAGGTTGTCAAACATAGCCGCATTAATATAAAAGATGACGCAACCTACTTATCATGTTCGTGAGGTATCCGAACAGGTTGTTTAGATTTCTTTGTCGACTCTAAAATTGATTTATGCAGGCCAGAGTATCTGCGAAACCGTAAGGAGGCGGCGATGAAGGAATCGATGCTCCTCGCCGCTTTTCTTCTTCTGGGCATCGTTGCGGGTGAGTACGGTAGAGCGTCGGAATTTAAGCTGGTCTAGCATTTCTGGTGGGTCAAAAGCAATAATGTGATTAACGACCACCCTCACGGCTGTACCAGGCAATGTTTTATGCTTGAAATCTACAGTAATACTTTTGTAAACAGTGTTAGCACAGTGTAGAGTTAGCGGCACGCAAATGTACCTACAGCCTAGTCCTTCTGCTTACAATGTAATGACAGTCATACATGTGCTGTGTCGCTCACGCATTGAGCCAGCTAAGCGTACACTGTTAATATTTTTTTGTGTGAAAAAGAAATAACACCGATAAGGTATTGTAATTTTTTACATATGTTTTCTCTTTTCTTCTGTTTTCTGTTAGTTTCTTTTTCTGTGATTTTACCAAAATAATCTGTTTATGTGTTTTTCTGTAATTTTACAGAAAAAGAATTATGATGGCTTGCTTCATGAAGGAAGTAACATTTACTCCCCTCATGACTGTAGCTTCCATTTAGTAAGAAAGAGTACTAAATTGTAACAGATCATACATGCACAGATAAGCACGCTACGTAGACTATATGACATGTAACCACAGGCAAGACATCTTGTGCCAGGACACCTGGAGCTGTATACGCCAAGACGCCCGGCACCACACGACACATGCAAGAATGCACTCTACGATTTTATATAGCCATACCGTGAGCCACGTGACTCGTTCTGATTGCTGCTGCACCTAATTTAGAAACTAATACCAATCGGCTCACTCATACGAGATCTGTCTGCCTACACTTGCGTGGCCGACGAAGCTGCACACAAATGTTTATTGAGGATAATGCAGAGACGAAGAAAACTTATTTCGCTCACAGATGGATGAAAACTTTTTCCCTAGTTTTCCAAACGGTAAGTATGGAGGACAATTCTGTTAAAATCTAGGAAACTTCTGGGTTTGACCACGAACAGAAAAAGAAAGACAAAATATTTTGGTCCTTCCAATGAGTGAAATTTTCTGTAGTAAGAATATAGAAATTTTTCGTTTCTTTGTTATTTCACGTTTATTTTTAGAGTGCAGGCTATAACGAGCACGCAAGCTTCGCTGCGTATTCACGCGCCCCTTCATTGGTGACGTCACCTGCAGATGGCAATCAAACTGGCAATGGGGAACAAGCCGAACACGTGGTTCTGCATATGTTGGCATGTTGGTGTTGTAAAAGAAGAGCGCAAAGGCCGGAAAGAACTCGCCTCCAAGTTGTAAAAATTACAATTTTGTCGGGCTGTTTGGAGCATTATGCCGCGCAAAGCTATAAACATGAAGATATTATGCAAAAGGGGACACGCAATTCAGTACCAAGCTTGTTCTTTCTGAAATGTCTTTTGTTACCCTGCTCACAAGCGAACGCACATTGCCAAAAACATTTTCGCTTCCTATGCCGAAGATTCTTGACGCGTATAATGCTGATAGTTTAGAGCAATCACGGAAGATAGCAGCAATCAGATGTTTTTTTTTTTTTTTTTTCGCGTGACATCGATAATCTGCGGCGCAGGCTGCAAATGACGACGAAACCTGCGCAGAAAACAGGGTTTGCAACATAATCCATCTCAGCGTGTGCAAGAATGCTCTAGTATTTTTTTTTTTTTTTGCTTTCGTCTAAATGTATGCCCTCCGAAACAACTTGCAAATGTCCACAGTACATTTTAGAGTAAAATCCGCAACTGACACCCATACAAACGCATTATCCTGTTTTGGTTGCTGACAGAGCCTGGTTGCATTTTACCTTGACATCATTTTTGTGTACTTTGTTAATCTATGTTTTTTAACGAATAGGGTATTGTGCAGTAGTAAATGTAGATAGTTATATTGTTGTTTTTTTCTGTGTGGAGCCATAAGTCCACTGAATGCAACGGCTAAAATAAACGCATACATCATTTGACAGCGCAATGAATACAATGGCTAAGATAGATGGATTTGTCATTCGTGAATGTTTTATAAAAGTCGGCGCGTTTGACCAATGCATGTTTGCGGGTTGTAACTTTAAAACGTCACGCCTTAGAGTGGCTGCGCGTAGAAAAAGACCTCACAAAAGAGTAAGTTTACAAAATGCATCCTTGACTTTTTCAGCCCACGCAAGGGCAGACTACGCGCTGGTAGTTTCATGTGGTACACAGGCCGTACTTATTCGTGCAAGGCCCGCCCTCGTGAGAGCCCCGCGCCCCAACATTGAAGTGGGAGAATTTCAAAACAAGAAGGGTTTCACTAAGCATCACGAGCATACTCGAGTGCTGGTTAATTCCCGCAAGCCACCACAAAATGGCACTAGTACGCGTCCGAAAATTAGAAAAGTTCGTCGGCGACCAGAGTTTGGATTATATTGCAGACCAGTATGAGCGCAGTTCAAGGCATCAGTGAATATAACCATAAGCTTGACTCCTGTAAGGCCCAAAAACGGTAAATATATCGAAAAATACCCAGCAGCAGCCAGCAGACCAGCAGCCAGCAGCCAGCAGACTAAAATACGCGCCACAAACAGGGGTCCCAAGTTAGCTTCTTGTGGGAAAGTAAGAGACGCACAGCCAACGTTGAGACACGCAACCGCTCGGATATACGAATTCATCGACGATCACACAGCGCCGGCACCAGAAGACGATAGCGAGAACGTACAACTGTGCATTGTGAGTCGTCCATTTGAATTTCATTTCGGACCGATAGCAAAGGCTACATTATGACTTTTCTGCCCCCTACGCTCCCCTTCCTATCAGAGCGCTCTGTACTCAATGATGATAATCAGTATTTATCCCTTAAGTATCACACTTCTCTGGTGATTCGTGCCGCGCGTAAACTGTTCGTGCAGCCAGCGAGGCCATCGAATGCGTCGACCCGCAACCCTTCAAGGGTGACTGGGTGACCAACGCCGAGAACAAGAAGCAGTGCGTGATCCTGGTCAAGGAGAAGTGCACAGGCATGCGCGACGTCCCCACGGACAAGTGGCGTCGCGGCAAGCAGGTGCGGACCAACTGCGACAGCATCCCGCGATGGACAGCCATCGGCTCCTTCATGAATGGCGACAAGTTCAATGGGCATGCCGCCATCTTCGAATCCTGTGACACGGACGGCATCTGGGTGAGCAGCATGACAGGGATCACAACATAATTGCTTCACACCTATTACTCTAAACCTAAAAGCTATGCGCTATGAAAGGCACCATATGTGTTTAATGGCCTGATATAATTTAGACAATAGTTGTTTTATCTTCATCCTCCAGCACATTGTTAGTCCACTGGCGCATTTACAGCCCTCATCGAAATGCTGCTGCCATACGGGCATGCATTCCGCGGATCTGTTAGGCTAAGCATGCAATAGAATACCATAACAACACTCTACTATAGCGCTGCGAGCATTAATTTAGAGCCCATGTAGACTTGGAACAAGTTGAAATCGTCATCCCGATTTTTCAACCTGCGATAATCTAACGACGCTACAAAACTCGCATTACTAGGACCAGCCAGCAAGGAGACGAGTAGAGAGTAATAGCGCGCCTCTTGAGCTGCATGAAAACATGTAAATTCCATATAGTAACCGTTGGCAGCATTCCTCTATTTATGCCCCGTAATGATTTACAAAAAAAAATGTTGGAAGAATGCCGGATTCGAGTGTACAATTTATTAGCATCACTTCGTCTGAGAGAATGTGCGACTGCAGCAAAGCTTACTGCATCGAGGTTCCCAGCATGCTCCGCAGAGAAATGCAGCAGCTATATAATATATACACAAAGTAAAGCTGAGATCGTCCGATGCCGCGGTCGAATCCTTTGCCGTAAATATTCTTGATTCGTTTACAGCACTTTCATCACTGTTGCCTTTGTTGATATTCCCATACGCTCCGCCCTTGATGACTTTAAAGATGTCGTCAGTCGTCAGTTACGCTTACAACATTACGTCGTCATGAACTGCGACGTAGTCGTCAGGCATCGTACCTACTGTGATGCATGATAATAAGCAGCGTACGAGTTGAGCGATTCCTGGATCAGTGTAGCAAGACTACTATACTGACATCGGCATGCTCGTCAAGTGCTTAGAGGAGAGCGAACCTCACCGACGTCAGCGTCAAAAGCAGTGGAGGCACCGCTATACGGCGGCGTTCGCTGCAAAGCAAATCAGCCGTCGAGGACACCTAAATTACTTCGTTCTACAAGGCAAATTCATTGTAGTAGTCTTCATTGTAGGGGCGTTCACATGCGTATGTGAAATTTGAATTTGGCCGGGAAAAAATTCAATCCTTCATTATACAGGTCATGCGGCTGTAGAGGCGTTAGTCTGTCATTTCTGGCACGTTTCCTTCTCATTTATTTGATGTCTCTTCCATCTAACAGTGTAGGGTCTGGGTACTTCCAGGTGTACGACCAGTGGGATGCAGCTCCGGTGGACCGACGCAAAGTTCCCTACGGAGACTCTCGGCCTTACTACAACGGCGACAACTACTACATGATCGAGTTGTGATAAACTGCCTTTCTCGAATACACATCTTCGGGCAGTGTACGAGAAACAATGTCCTCAACGCATGCACAGAACGAATACATTACGTCATAAGTACGTAAGATGTGCTTTTCTCAGCCAAGCAATGTCTAGATTGCGCAGTTTTACCCTTTTATGAATTGTTGATTTAAAGGGCACACGCGTACCCGCGGTGGTTGCTTAGTGGCTATGGTGTTGGGTTGCTAAGAACGAGGTCGCGAGATCGAATCCCGACCGCGGCGGCCGCACTTCGATGGAGGCGAAATGCAAAAACACCCGTATACTTAGATTAAAGTGAGCGTTCCAGAACGCCAGGTGGTCCAAATCATTCCGGAGCACCCCCTACATCGCGCCTCATAATCAAGTCGTGGTTTTGGCACGTAAAACCCCATAATCTAATTTATTAAAAACAGACGCGAAAGAAGCCATGCATAAAGGCTGTAGTACATGGTTTGTATATTTATTTATTTATTTCTCGTGCTAGCCCACTGTTCATGAGCGGGTCGTTCATTAGCGTGTATTGTGAATTTTTAACATTGAACACATAAAGCCAATGTATGCACTATAACTAGTTTGTATCTGAGATACCCTATGAAAGAAATTTTCATATCAACCAGAACTTCTTGAGAATTAATTATCTCAATAGTGGAGAGGGTCACTTTTAAAATATGGAACCAGCATGTGTTCTGCTGCCTCTCTTACTACATGATTTTTGGAGTTCATTGCAGCGAGAAACTGAATCAAATGCGATCACCCGGCGCTCTTCCGCAAAGCCTATTGAGACAACTGGCTGCCAACACTAGCACATACCTCTACATGAATGACTCGAGCATGAACATTAGTCTCACACGAAATCATTTATTCAGTTAATCTGTTGATTTTGCGTTAACAGGGAAACAAATTTAACGTGAATTCATGATGATATTCTGACAAAGAGGGTGATTCTTTGGCGTAGAGTTAATATGGCAGAGATACTACCCCGACCCGTAACTTAGCAGATGTTGATCATAGCCACTAAACCACCGCGTAAGATCGAGATTGAGACAAAAAAAAAAAAAAGATGTAGAGAGCGAGAGAAAGCATATTAGAAGACACTAATGGGCAAAAAAGCGGAAGAGGCAGCGTGTACTGTGTACGGGAGCTCAACGTGTACACATTCCTGTTTTTTTTTTTTTATAAGTCACAACAAGAACATGTCATGTCCGACACGGTTATAGGTGACCTCACGACCTCACTCTCTTATAATATCTTCTAGAAGCATGCTTCCACATAGAGAATCCCACATTCACATGCTATGAGATATCGAATGTTGCACGAGTTATACAGACATGCACAAAGGGCTCTGCAAACGAATCCACCGATACGCCGAAGCTCAGATTTCCCACACCGAAAAAATTTCGTGGTCTATATATTCAAGGAAATGTTAAGACGAATTATTGTCTCATTCGTTCCGAAAAGAAGTCGCACTTTCACCCGTAAAGCGAAGCATCAATTGCAATAGCAAACAAGTAGGCAGCTATATGACGTAAGGATAGTTCGCTTACTAACTGAATTAACAAGCATGGTTTCAGCGCGCACAAGCAAACATGAACACATAACACTCGATGAGCGTGGAAACTCGCTGTCAAAACGCTAGCGTGAGCAAGCGTGGCAGCAGCAGCGAGTGAAGAGACCTTTGTGCTGTCTATCGCTTCAACGCAAGAGCAGCGAGAACACAGCACGCACAAAGGTTTGAGCCGTCTCCATCCCCCTTTCAAGATACGGCACGTGCGAACACGCGCGGCCGTGCAAAGTACGCACTTCTTCGCAGAGTAATAGCCGCCCCCCGCCCCGCTCCTTCCCACGCTGCCTCCCCGCTTTCTTCCCCATAGCGCGCGAGATTGAGCCGCAATCATCAGCTGCCCTTGCGCCCGGGCGCGAAATACGCAGTCGCTGCCGGAGCACAACGCCGCCCCCAACCTCCCTCCCTGCCATCCCTCCCCGGCCTTGCACGAGTAGGAGGACAGCGCGTTTGCTTTCAGCTTTTCTCTTCGCGCACGCCAGATTAAGCAGCGATCGTCGGCTTCCCTCGCGTGTTTTCATTCGAGCATGCAGCATATGATGCGCGCCAACGGTGTTATCGCCTTTGGACATAACGTGGAACCTCACGGCGACGGCAAAAAATGCGCCTGGATTGTCCATATAGTTGCTATCACAATAAAACAAGATTTGGCAGTTTCGCCCGAAGACTGAAGCATGGACAGCTATAGCACAGTTTATAGCGCTTTGCCTGAAATCCTCGAATGGTGTTCCAACAATACCCGGGTGCGACATGCTGGCGTGAAGCGGTACGCAAGGCAACTGCTACTGGGCAGAAGAAACAGCGCCCTCGCCACTGCTAGGTGTCTCACAGCGCTTGTGTATAGGCCTGTGGTGGCAAACTGCGGCTCGCCGCATGCTTGCCCTCGCGGGTCCAAGTACGGTATGCGATTTTCTGACATTTGTACGCCCCCCAACCCCTCCTCGCATAGTTCTGCCTCTAAAGACCAGCTTCGTTTACGTTCTATAATAGACCCGCCCACAGGCAGCCAAGTTTCAAGGTGCTTGCTTCACGAATCGTAAAGCACAAGCAGAAGCACAGTGAGCAATCACTGCATGAATGGCATTCAATGAGACCGCTGTGTTTGGTGGACGAAATAAAGAAAGTCGCAGTTTCGCCCGAAAGGCGAGTCATCGATTGCGATAGCAAGTTAGCGGACAGCTTTACGAAGTAAGGGTAGTAGCTTTATCGGCCCTATAAACTTGTAAACATAGGCGTGCTGACTAAATTAACAAGCATGGTGTCACGCACGTACAAATAAAAATGAACACATCTCACTCGATGACCGCAGAAACTCGCTGCCAGAACGCTGCAGTGAGGAAACGCGGCAGCAGCAACGGGCGAATTGATCTTCTTGTAGCCGCTCGCATCAACGCGAACGAAGTCACGAAAACTCAGCGCAGCGCGGACTCCGTACCCGTTGCAGACGGCTTTCAGGGTACACCGGCCCGGCCGGGCGCGCGTGGCCGCCCGGGCCGGCCGGAGTAGCACGTGCCCCCCACTGCTCCCTGCCCTCCCCCCCCCGAAACACTGTGCTTGACAGACGGCGGAGCGCTGACTCCCCGCTTTCGTCTGTTGCGTGCGTGACATTAGAGACTTTTAGCGTGTCCGCTATTCCGGCAAACCGGGGCGGTTTGGCCAGATTACCGGATGGTCAGGGGCGTAAACGCGAGCGGCCAAAGCGGTGCAGCCGCCTGGTGTTGTAGAGCTCAATCAGACAAACACAGAGCTAAAATTGCAGTAACCTACTTTATTCTGCTTCGCTGCTGGTGCAAATTTTTGGCAGCGGCGTAATTCTGTTCACAATTACGCCACTGTTGAAACCTTACACCCCAGCTAAGGAGAATATAGTAATTGTCTCTGTGTTGGAGTCCATCCAGGAAAAATAGCTACGAAGAGAAAGGTGTTGCACGGTAAGCATTTATGGACATAGGCGCCGACTACGGGGGGGCTCCGGGGCCCGAGCCCCCTCCGGAGATTTCTGGGGGAGAGGGCTGAGCCACCCCCCCCCCCCCTACTCAGGCGATGCCGATGCCCGCTTCCCCACCCATACACACACACCTAAAGTGCCATTGCCAGAGCTTTGTCACCCACATCACTTGAGGTTCTTTTCACTTGCCTCGACCTTCTCACATGAAATTTTAATTGGGCTAATAGCTTACTGCCTCATTGTTGGCGCAGATGTGCACGGCTTTTAATTCACACTTTCGCTTTATTTCTGTAAATCCTGGCGATAGGAGGACCAGCGCATTAGAAGAACCAGTGGCGGCTGCCTCATCCGTATTTTCTCACTTCAACATTGTTTCAAATTTCCACTGTAAACACCATGCACATACAGAATATATTTAAATATACACACAGGAAAATGTTTATTATATTTTTGAAAGAGATGGAGGTAGCCAATTAAAAATTATTGCTAAAGGTATGGATAGCCTATGCCTCCAGAATGAATGTGCTGCTGTATGTTCACGACGCTTATACATGCTTCGCGTGCGTTTTTGACCATGACTTCAGTGACACGTTCGGCAGAGTCTTTTATTGACGTCGTGTGAAATGCACTTGAATGTTGTATATCAGTATTGCTTCTCTTTGCAGTAAGCAATGCTAACGACTCATGAGGCAAAAAACATTTAATAATTTACAACATTTATTAGGGATGGAAACATCGTCATTTGCATGCAAAGGTCCCAAATATATACAGGGTGTCTCAATGACCTATCATTCATGAAGATTGAAAGAAACAGCAATGCGTTACACGAAGAAAACCTAGTGCATATTGTTCGCAGTACAGTGGAGTAGCTGCCAGTAATTTTTTCGTTACTGAGATTTAATTAAGTAATTGTAATCAATGATCTAACTCGAGAGGTAGTATCCTAATTATCAAAGCGTCAATGAGGCATTTGAAGGCACAGCCAAGGGACATCTAAATGCGGCATTTTCAGCAACGTACTAAATGCGTACTTATTTTTTTTTTCCGACGAATAAATAAACCTCGCGGAATATGAAGAATACCACGAGGCTGCACTCCCACTCGGATCATAAAGCAGCGCCCTCGAACAGGCTCCCTCTGAGTTATAAAGGACATCAAGAAAAATATCGTGATCGATCTGGTGCCTTATCTGCCGCGCCCCGGCCGAAGTAAAGCGTCGCGTTTAGTGTTGGAAACAAGCTGTGATTGATGTGTTCTTAGAGTAGAAAAAGTGCACGGATGTTTTTTTTTTTTTTTTTTTTGTCACAATACCTATCATCACAAAAGCGAATTGACAACGTTAGGGCAAAGGTTTAAAGGTGCGTTTTGTTTCGCCCCAGTCGCCATGTGTTTCTCTATGAGCACAAGGTAAATATGATCCTTGCCTTGGGAGCTGCAAACGGCAACAAGAGGAAGGAAGGAAGGATGGAAGGAAGAGGAATATTGGTATCAGTCATGGAAGTGTGGCGCAGTAGATCAAACGCATCGACTATCATCAGAAATTATGAAAATCTGAGACAAACCAGCAGCTTCAAGAAACAGCGGCGGAGGACTCCCTGTTTGAGTCCTAGCCTGCACACGGATGTTCAAGCATTTATGGCCTCAAACCCTCATGCTAGCGTGCTGGACATGGCCGCCCAGGTAACAATTTCCAAGTCATCAGTTTGGAGGATTCTAAATCACTCGGCCATTCACCCGTACCTCCTTAACCAGCACCAATGCATACAAGATCGGGACCTGTAGAATCATCTAGATTTCTCAAATTGGGTCCTCACAAAAGATGATAGGTCACCGGACTTTTTGAGCAACATTATGTGCACAGATGACGCCAATTTTCACAGAAATTCCTAGGCAAACTTATATAATGCACGTTATTGGAGGGACTCCAATCTACCCTGGGTAAAGCGCAATCGGCACCAGTACCAGTGGTCGCTCACTGTGTGGTCCCATCGGTCCCATCTTCTTCGATCACACACAAACTGGACAGAGTTAATGGACGAAATCATTGAAGAAGTGGTTGATGAATTTCCCAGCGAAGTCCCGCTGTCACGTCTTCCACTTCTGTGGCATCAGCAAGATGGGGCGCCAGCACACAGCAGCAGACGAGCACGAAACTGGCTGTATGCGCGTTTTCATGCGCCATAGATTGGAAGGCACGGGCGTGTAAATTGGTCGGCTAGCTCACCTGACCTCTCTCCGCTCGATTTCTTTCTTTTGGGTTATGCGAAAGAACGTGCTTACATGATCAACACGGACGTCAGATTAGTTCAAGGCAAGGATAAGGGATGTCTGCCGTAGAATTATGGCCTGGGTCGTTAAGAAGGCCACTCAAGATGTAATAATGTGCTATCAGTATACTACGTAGCTGCAAATATATTTGAACACATCCTCTAGGCTGGTGTTCTACGGAGCTAACGAATTGATGGATAATAGGGGCACACTAAAATCAGAGTTTTTGTGTGCAGACACTCTGATTGCCAAATCAGATCATTTAGAAGTGGTATATTTACTTTCTTGAGCGCATCCGAGTTGCCTTTTCTCTACATGTTGGTCGGTTCCCGGTCTGTTCATTTCGCTTTTATTTTTTGACAAGAACCTGTTCTTGTAGCAAGTATGCCACGTTCATGAAAAATAAAATAGTCACTTTAATTGGGCTTCGGTCCGAACCAAGTTTCTGGCGCGAAATATAGCTTCGCGCGCACTCTTTCGATGTGGTGCGAGTAATGTCGGGATTTTGAAACATTCTATGGCTGTTCCATTGCTTTTCGCATTTCGTGCGTGGTCAGAGCGGCCCTTCGGCCATGTTGTCAAGGGACTTTTGTTATCAATGCGATCAATCGGCCTTGAGAGGCGGATAATAAATGTGACGTAGAAATGAGAGGAAATGAATAGCTGCGAAGCCGCGAAACGTGCTGTTGGTGCTCCTTCCGTACCATTAGTACCATTATCAAGGTGATGCGCTGCCTCTTCGGGTTTGCGACAGGCAATGCAGCTGCTTTCAATCAGCTTTCCTTTTGCTTTCCTTTTATTCCCTTTACCCCTTTCCTAAGCACAGGGTAGCCAGCCAGTACTTACACTGGCTAACCTCCCTGTCTTTCCTTCCCTTTTGTCTCTCTCTCTCTCTTCAATCAGCTTATTTGAGGGCACTACTTTATCATGCGCGTGGGAGCGCACTCCGGTGGTATTTTTCATACTTCGTGAGATCTCTTTGCCAGTCGAAAAAAAAAAAGTGTACGCGATTAGTACGTCGCTGAAAACAAACACCGCATTTAGATGTCATTTCGGGGTGCCTACAAACGCTTCAGTGACACTTTGAAAATTAGGACAGTACTTTTCGAGTTAAATAATTAATTAGGATTACTGAATTAAATCTCAATAACGAAAGAATTACTAGCGGCTTCTCCACTGCACTTGAGACAATATGCACTAGGTTTTCTTCGAGTAACGCAACCGCTCTTTTTTAAACTCTTGGTGCATGATAATTGGGGAACACTGTATAATTCACACAGTAACAGAAATGAGGCCAAGCCGGATTCACTGGAAATCAGAATCAACAGCAGTCATGCGCAGGAGCGCTTACACTCGGACTCACAGAAAGAAAAAGAGGAAGAGAGAGACTGCAGTTTCGTCGGAAACGCGAAGCAGTATAAGTAATAGCTAAATATGGGACAATTACACGAAGGGAGATTACACCACCGAGAGAACTCAGGCTGTGAAATTGAACTGTCTCCTACTATTATGTCTTGTATATACCGTATAACGCCATCACTTCAGCGCTCAATTCTCCGAGGTCACACAAAGTTTCTTCAAGTGCAAGAAATATACATATGTATACAGATATGTGGGTACAGATATGTATGTACAGATATAATAGCCCCCAACCCCCCCCCCCCCCCACCCCTGAAAAATGAAAACTCTCCGCCTATGTTTCTGGATATACCAACAGCAACACGCAGTACTTAAAATTTTCATAGCGAGAATACAGGCTAGAAAAACGAAAACAAATTACAGTTATCACTGGCATTCCAGCGTTGTATGGCGTGATAAACGCGAGTCTCCAAATGTCTGTATACCGCAGTGCGGGTTGTACGTTATCCGTTATTTTATTAGATTTTCGTAATCGCAGCTTATGTACACGCCGGAAAATCCATAGCAGAAACATGCGAAAAAGAAAAGACACCACGAGTTTTCGTCAACATCAAAAGGTCTTCCTAGTTCGAGACGCCTGCGCTCGTTCTCTAACAGTTCACTGTAAAGCAACGGTATTTCCATTTTACGAGTACGGTGAATTGAGCTGGTTGGTATGGATTTTTAATTGATACAGTGCAAACTGATGATGATGATGATTCCTTATTTAAGGGCACAAACCGATTGTGTGGTATCATGCCGTTAAATAAGGAGTCATCATTAGTCATTTCGTCCCTCCTCTTCGCCTCCGTCTTTTGCGCTGTAGCAATTATGAAAGATTTTTCAAGCTTACTTAAAATATTTGACTACCTCTTGCAGTTTGAGAGATATATGATTATTGTAACATGTATAAGTGACATCGAGTGCATTTTGGAATGGTTGTTTTCTTGCTGTTTTTCTGTAATGGGGGTGTAGAATAATATTATACACCGTAAAATTGATTTTAATGCGCACAGTGCAGCAAAACGAGGTCATATTGATTAGATGAGATTCACAAACTTATATGCAAGCGGAAAAAAAGCCATCTCTAATTGGCACGTTACTTCATTGGAATAGCCTAATTCCTGGGCAACATTTTCGAGGGTGCGAAAGGCTTTTTTTCGATTTGTTGCAGAAGCAACCCTAGAATCCTATTCCGGGACGATACATATATTGGAAAGAGGAGAAGAGCATCGTTTCTGTGCCATAGCAAGCCAGAAAGTCTACCTTTCTGACGAGACGTCCTTAGGGAAGGCCTCTTAGTTATGTGCTTTACGATCTCTTCTGTTAAAGGCTTCACTGATCCGGCAGCGTTTGGGTAGCTGCTTGGATTTCTGCAAGCGATATTTCAAGCAAAAAGCTGTTCGGTAATAAGGTGGGCTCAGAAACTCCCCAGGAATTTGTTTGCCAAATTTCATATCACTAAATCATAAATTAATCAAGGATTTCATGATTTGCACAGGAAATCGCTTTCATATCGTTGGGCATGCTTTCAGCTATAATGTTTTGCAGTCGTACAGTTTTGTAGCTTTTCTGTACGACACTCTCAATAAGGAGGCCTATTTTCTGTGATAATGCTTTTTGCTGTATTTGGTTATCGTACCCCTTCGCTGACGAAGTTAGACCATTTATGAGCGCAATTTAGCCCTTTTTGCTCCGCTTACCATGAAGTTAGGCCGCTTAGATGTCAGATGTTTCTGCAGAAATTGTAATTAAGCCCTTATAAAAATTATTTTACACGCTGTTAGCTTATACGTGTAATTGACAAGATTGGTCAATAACCCACACATGTACAAATTCAAATTACAGATCAACGATATGACGTAAGTTATGATACCACGCTTGGAGAGCGTGACGTTATTTGCAAAATACCTGTCATGTGTGCGGCATGCAGGTTCGTTTTTTTTTTTTAATTTTTTTAGACCACGACGGGAAGGAAGCCACGTACAAGTACATCATTGCTCTGCGCTCTCATTGTTTCTGGCTCAAAATAAAAGAGACGTTTAGAACAGAGCATGCTGTCAAACCCTGTCACACAGACCCTGTCACAGGCCAATGGTATACCATTGCCCTGTGACAGGGTCTGTTCTAAACGTTCTTTTTGTTTATATATTGTGAGATACAATGGCAGCTCAGAAATGTTCTGTTTTGTAAGTGGTTTCCTACCCGAAGTGGTCGAAGTAAAGGTAAAGAATCAACCTGCATGACGCATGCGGACAGGAAGCTCACAAACAACCTTGCGCTTGGCAAGTGCAGCATTCCAACTAGACTGAACATTGCGATTACAGAAGCTGCACTTGCCGGGAAGCGTGAGAAGCAGCCAGGGATCTTTGAATGCTATCGCGTTCCACTCTTAGGTGAAGCTTAAGCGTCCTCCAAGTTTTTGCTTGCTTACGGGGGTATGAGCCATTGCTGGTGCTGATAGATTCTTGTTTTGAGCTTGTTTATTGAAACGTACGCTATTCTGTACGTTGCATGTGAGTGATTAGTATGCACTGTTCGCTTCAATTTGTCGAGTGCTTCAGCCTCTGCATTACAAGGGGGATAAACCATTGCATTAATGTTTGCTTAGGGGTGGGATGAGCCATTGCTGATGATGATAATTTTTGTTCACTGACGGACATGAAATATGCGAAACACCGAGAGGCTACCAGCTTCGCTATAAAATGTTTGAAGATAACGCTTTCAAAGGTTTACATGATGCAAATTTCACGTGCATAGACATGTTTACGCGTGAGAAAATCGCGTTTTATCACCATGCCTACATGCGAAATACATTGTGATCGTGCGTATCATACTAGCCATATTTAGTCGTCGCCTTTTGTTAAAAAATGCGCATTAACCGAGGCAAAATATTCGCGAAGAAGCACGTGCGAAGAAATCAAAAGTACGAGAAAAGACACTTCATCTTTCCTAGCTCACTCGCACTCGTAACTGTTCATACCGCATTCATATCAGAGCTAAACGTCCGTTTTTCAAAGCTGAGTAGCCTAATATGTAAGCGTGCTTACTGACCTGATAATAAAGCCATTCATTTGCAAAAAGGCGCTGTCCGCACAGCACACGAACACCCCTTATTTTCCTCTTGGCACTGCAGGGTACTTTTATATCAGATATTATCGGAGGATACTATTTTCACGTGTAGCACGCCAAACGCTACCCAGTCCCCTTTTGCAGCGATTCAGGCATTCGGCTGCACGCTGAAGGCGTCGTGTGGCGTCGGGGTCCGGTAGCTCCATCTCGGTTGTCCTGCGCAGGCTAAGCGCCGTAAAGGTCTACAGCTTATATCGCAATAGTAAGCGCAAAAACAGATCTCCCACAGTAAATAACGTATGTCTGTGAAAGGGGAGAATAGCTACACTTAAGGGTACACAAAGCTCCCCTTTTAACCTTCTCGTCACTATTCTATGCCAGCAGTTTTTTTTTTCTGTATGCAAAGGGCCTGCCAGCTATTTATTACTGCGACCGTGGTTAAACTCACAATATGCAAAATTATCAAACATTGTGCCGTCGCGTGGCAACCTGTGCACGCGCATAACATTCTAGATGTCGCGCAAAAAAAAATACAAGCAAGGATAATGCAGCGCACACTGCGAGAAGTTGCTAACGCTAACACGTCACGGCACATTCTCCTGTCGCGAAGTGACTGGGTGCGTCATAGCAATTCAACTTCTTTGCTTCGTACAAACGCAGCATTCTGTCTGTCCTACAATGCCAGCTGCAGCCACGTTTGTCCCATGACACCATCGTGTCAGCAAGCCCTACGACCGTGAAAATCAGGTGATAACTGTCGAGTAAGTGACGATTTACAAGCAGCTATAATATCAACAAGTTTCGCAGAGGTTAAGAAAGGAAATAAGCAAAATAAAAAGAAAGGAAAGCGCTATCAACCACGCTGTCCACCGTAACTTGCTGAGAAATGATCATATGCAGTAGGCGAATATGGATGCGGAGAGTAGTCAAGCATTTCTTTCGTTCATGCGGCAAACCCCCGGCGATACAGGCAGCGCGTTCCTGCAGCATTTGTCATGGGCAAGCAAGCACACGTGCACAGCACTCCTCCTTTTGTTCATTTCTTGTTTCCCGCACAACAACAAAGTCATATCTGTCGTCATTGTTTTCCCTGCACTATATCAGTGCCCAACCCTCTGCTATGCTTTCCAATCTATATCGGTCGGCGGTACCTAAACGTGAGAGAGGGAAGATGCCTGCGCTGCGAATAATACACGCCTCGCTTTGGAAAATACGCCCCCCGGCGCGCTCGTAACTCAAAAAAACCCGCGAAGATAAGCCTGGCGTATTAAACACCCGCTCAGGCATTCAATGAGCTCGTTCCTCCAGGCGAGCTCTACTGCGGCACGTGCGAAACCTCTGCGATGCAAGGCTCCGTTATAACCGCGGCTCTTCTGGTACTCGGCATGGCGGTTGGTGAGTTCAACAGTTCTTCAGCGCTCATCTGCTCAGTGAATATCACTAGCATCTGTCACGGTCTATTACTCCCCTCACAGTTCGCTCCCTTACGTTCAGCACGTAACTCCAGACATTTGATGAGTTCGCTGATGTGCTTTTTTTTCTGTAAGTTATGCTAATGGCACTTAGTCTGTTCGCAGGGTCGCCAATACAAAGAAAAGCCAAACGCTTTTGTTTAGCGACGTCGGCTCAAAAATATTGGTTGCAATTAGATTTCCGAACAGTCTCAATAAACAAAGTCAATAGTTCAGAGCCAGGAACACTCCCTAGCGTCTGTGCTCACGTCCTCTGCTCCCGGGCTCGCTATTGTTGTTGTGACTTCACCATTCGTCACTATTTATATTATTGATTTCATTCTCCTTCCTTGCGTATCGGCATTCATCTCTTTCTGGCAACTGTCGTTATAGTACACAAATATCACCGCCGAAGAACTCCGTACAGATGGTCAACCAGCAAAGCTTGAACGTGTGGCCCCGGTGTTTATCACTGGGTTAATCCTGACGGTTCATTAAACGACGACTTGGTAGGCTGCGGGATCCTCGGTACGGAGTTGCTACTTGCGCTCGGCTGAACGAGCCTGTTCTTGTGCCCGGGCTGCAGCATCGGCACGGCGTAGACGAGCTCGTTTCCGGTCCTGCTCGCGGCGTTGCTGATAGAAAGCTGCCTGCTCATTAAGAGTACGTATGACGCGTGGCCTACCCATTTCGGAAACTGCTGCGTGCGCGCTCGGCTGCGACGGAGAGCAACGACGTCACTACTGCCGCCACATAATCGCGCGCCTCTCTTTTTTTTTTTTTTTTCGGGCATGCGCATGGGGTTGCGCCGGAAGCGCTTTCGGCGTGCAGGCGACAGACGGATGGACGAATCGGCTAGTCATAAGCAGCTTCGCTGTAAAAACGGTTTGTAGCATGCCCTCTCATGGTTATCGAGTTCAACGTACTTTTTCTTCTATTTTCGAACTTCACATCTTATGTTGTGCTTAAAATCTTCCTTCGCTACCCTACTATGCAGAAACTCTTCCGACCCCGTTATATTCACGTAATATGTTTATTCTCTCACTTTAATTTTCGAACTTGATTTAATGAAACGAGAGCTACCGAGGCCACAGGGGAGCAAAGACGATATTTTCTTCTGTTGGTCGGCTACCAACTCAGTGTAAATGCAGCAGCTTTTAACGCGTCAGTATACATCTGTATTGGTTGTTCAGCAAAGTATCTCGATAAACAAAAAGGCAAAAAGCGGATGCTTTTTGCCTTTGTGTAAGGAGGCTTGATATCGCTGTTATCAGGTGGTCTTATATGTAATTCAACTTACGTTTCCATTTTCATATTCGCAACACTGATTCTGTTCTTCTCCGACTCTCGGCTTTAACCAGAAGACTTCTCCAGACAAGCAATGGCAATTTGTTAGATCTGTATTCTCTCGCTTCACACAAAAGTTGGATACTATCTTTAAATACTATTTTTTGTTACAGTGAGCAGTGATGTCGAATCTACTGACAGTTCTCCCTTCCCAGAAACTGACCATTGCTCTGGAATTTCTCGGTACTCTTTCCCAGCAGCTGTTCATTTCTCTTGAGTTTGGCCGCAGCCTTTCCTAGGATTTGTTCATTGGGCTTGATGCTGGCACCAATCTCTCCCCCGCCACGACCGCAGTAATCTTTGGTTGTTGTAGGGCACCGTTCTCTCCCGCCTTCGTTCGGGCCCACAGACATAGATCGGTGTGAAATCCACACTTGCTACGTTGAAGTTGTTCGTTCTCAGAACAAGTGGCCTTACACAGGCTCGTCGAGTTCACACTTGGGATGCCTTGTCGCTGTGAACAGTTGAAAGCACCGTAGGGCGCATTTCTGAGAATTCGCTTCTTCCGCATCGAGTTAAGTGAACGCCGTCGCTCGGAGGTTATCACCCCCACATAAGTATGCCTTACAAGCCACCGGACTGCGAACGCCATTCCGATAGCCAGGCCCGCTCTGTCCCTTTTGAAGGCTGTACATCAAACCGAAGGAATGCGCAAGTACGGCGCGTTTCAAGCAGTCTCTGGCTGTTTCTCAAATTTAGCCACCGACTCTCGTTGCAGCATCCCCGGCCCGCCGTCGCCAGCCCGCTCACTCTCCAGTCCGGCGAACACTTTACGTCCTCTGGTTTGGCGCCAGCTCGTTTGACGCGTTGCGTTCGGCTTGACAGTCATTTACTACGTTCGTGAAACAAAGAGTTGAGTTAACCGTATCCCGCGGCATGCAATTATGTAACTACTTTGCAACTATATTCGCGAACAACTTTCTGCTGCAATGAAGGGAAAGCTACAGGTCGGAGCTTCTGCACATTTCTCACTGCGCCGCGTATTCCGACACCGGTTAACTGCTGTTTTGGTTTCGTGGAAACGATAGTGAATTAGCGCAGCTTCCACGTGCGCCATTTCCGGATTTGCCCAAACGCGGAATAGAAAAGCAGCAAAATACTTCAAATTTAACACTCAGTGGTTTGTTTTCTCTTATTTTACTGTTATAAACAATGTTATTTTCTCCGCCCTGGCTTAAACTAACGCAAGCGAGAATGTGGGTCTTTTGTCGGGAACACACTTACCATTGCGCTCTTCGCCTCCGTAACATCTCCTTCATTGCCACAGAAGGTTATCCGCGAGTATAATATGTAGTGCTTATATTACAATGACTTCTGGATTAAATTGCTCACAGTTTCTCGAAACAAAGTCAAAGCTTGACCACCGCGTTCCCATTTTAGGTTTTAAAGTTCACACATCTTCAGCGCAATCGACAAATTCAGTGCCGATGACTGGGCGTTCTCGATGCCCAAGGCACAGCAGATTTAACGTTGTTTCGGCTCCCATTCACTGGCTTGTGGCAATCCTTGGTTGTCATGACCACACAGTGCGAAACACAGAGGCCGGAACACTATCACGTGCCGTGATAAGTCGTATAGAATGCCATGACGAGCCTTTATTGCCACCTCACGTGCAGCCAGCCAGGCGATCGGTTGCGCCAATCCTGCGCCTTTCAAGGGCAACTGGGTGATCGGCGTAGACGGCAAGGAGTGCGTGGCACTGGTCAAAGAGAAATGCACGGGCCTTCGCCAGTTTACCACTCACAGCTGGCGCCGCGGCAAGCACGTCCGCAGCAACTGCGCCAGCGTGCCGCGCTGGTCTGCCATCGCCACTTTTCTGGACGGCAACAAGTACAGGGGACACGCAGCGATCTTCGAGTCCTGCGCTTCGGATGGCATTTGGGTAAGCTAATGAACACATTAGCACATCTATTTACAATCTGAGTAGGTGTACGTTAATGACAGCACAAGGCTAGAGCGAAATCCTGCAGGCCGGCAGGAATTTGGAAATGCAATCATCAGACGATGATGAATCCTTCACCGAGATTGTTCGAGGCTGATGAAGTTTGCGTGAAGGCTTACTGAAACTTTGAGAGCCCACTTCACAGCTTGGCCAACCCGTTGTATCAAAGATAATTGCGAATTCCCCGAATAAATAGGGGCTTCACGATCTTACAGAACGTACTTTATGCATCCTCAGCGTACACACAAAGCAGACTCGGCTGTTGCAAAGTTTCGTTTTGATTTGGATCCTCGCATCCACTTGCGGCGATCATTTGAAATGTGCTGCAGGGTTTTTAACCACGATCCTTGATGAGCTTTTAAGAGATCACTTACACTACCGCGTGCGTGTGCTTGAGCCTGCACAGGAGATTGCCAGCAAAACGTTTTCGCGCTCACTTTCTCTCTCTCGATCTTTCACGATCTCTAAAGTTACAAACTCTGCTGAGTCGCCCCTACTTTTTCAGGTGTACGACCAGTGGAACACCTCTCCCGTTGACCGCCGCAAGATCCGCTACGGAAACTCGAAACCCAACTACAACGGCGACAACTTCTACATGATTGAGCTGTGATCAACACGGAGATCTGTCACAAGGCGACCACTGGGCAAACCCAGTGCTACTGACAATCAGTCAAATAAAACAAAGATCGAAACTATTCATGGTACATGGTACATGCAAAAATATGGTGTGACAAGGTGTACTTTGCGTGGTTAGCCGCTTGTGCTCGCAAGCGTATCAATTTTCACATGCGCATGTATTCATGCACAGGTGTTCCTGCATGCATAATATCGCTCCCCGATCTAAGGCAAATGTGGCGTTGCAAGGTGCCGACATTTGCTTCGCCTGAGCGTCTTGTCCGTGGAAGGAATTGTCTCGCGGTAAACCTTTCTTCAACAACTTACAAACCGCTCTCTACACAGGAAACAAGATGTATGCGCAATCTTCTCCACAGCGAGGGGCTTCACTTGACTTTTGGTTCAGTTTGCTTAGCCTTCGCGGCTCACCGCACATGTCGACACCCTGCAGATTACCTAGTCTCGGTTGCTACCTCTGCACAATGTTGCGAGTTTACGTTAGTATTATTGCTAAGGAACACTACTTACGTTAATTTCAAACGTTCTCGGCGATAAACTTTCGTGAATGCATAGACTGCAATAAAATACCTTCATAGATAACATGCAGGTGCGACGAAACAAAAGATGCATATGATGTCTTCTATTTGGCTGCCATTTCCGCACTAGTTCCGGAAGTGCGGTGCTTTTGTCCTCGATTGCACCGCGCTCTTCGATGTTACTTCGTGCAATGCAAGTTCTGCACGAGTTCACGGATCTTTTGCACTCGCTACTATGGGAAGTGCAGGCATCGTACAAGCTCTCGGTAGCAGACGACATGGCGCAGCCTTAGTGAATAATTGTGCGCAGATTTAAATATATATCGTTGTGGTTACAACAATTCATATAGCCGGCGTAAGAATGTAAGGCAGAAGTTCGATGCCTGAATGGGTGTAAGGACAGGTTAGTAAAATCATGTTATCCATTAAATTGCTTTTGATCGCACGTGATTTTCTTGAAACGCGTTCTCTAACAAAGAAAAAAAAACAGAATCTACCCCCACAGTTTCGTTCTTACTATTTAGTACTATCATGACAGTGATTACTGCGATAAGGGAAAGAAAATACCGGCCCTTTCGCTACTTGCATATTTGTCGAAAATGCTCACGACAGGCCTGCACTAAGATTATGGGAGCTGCTGCCAGATTGTAGAAGCATGTCCGCACAGGAGTCCAAACTTTGAGCAGAGCATATTCGAAAACAACCCATTTTTCGGAACGCAGCAAGCACCACCAAATCAAAAAAGACGCAGTTTCGCCCGAAAGGCGAAGCATCGATTGCGATAGCAAATGACTTGACAGCTATAGGAAGTAAGGGTAGTAGTTCTATCGGCCGTATAAACTTATAAATTTAGGCATACTAACTAAATCAACAAGCATGTCACACGCACACACGGGAGCAGTAACACATTTAAGTTGATGACCGCGGGAGCTGCACTCTCAAAACGCTGCAGCTGGGAAACGCGGCAGCAGCAGCGAGCGATTTGACCTTCGTGCTGCCGCTTGCATCAACGCAAATGAAGCTGCGAAAGCAGCGCAGACTGTATGCGTCGCAGATGGCTTTCAAGCTAGAGCGGACCGGCCAGGCGCGCTCGGCAGCCCGGAGACATGCGCAGTTGCAGCCGGAGTAGAACGCAGCTCCGGCCCCTCTCCACTCCCTCCAGTGCACCGCAACGTTGGGCGCCTCGCGCACGACGGCGCGCTTTCTCGCCGCTTTCGTCTTTTTCTCGCAGCAGAGATTGAACCGGCATTGTCTACTCCCGTCGCACATGCATCGCAGGGCTTGCAGCGGCCATGTTATCGCCGTTGTACATTATACGGAACCTCACGGCGACGGCGATGCCTACGCTGACGCCGGAAATACGATTGGAGTGTCCATATAATTACTATCTCAATAATATGAAACATAAAAGAACACTGTATTATGAATATGAGAAATTACAAACTACCAACCTTCAAGAACCGCGCAACGAGCAAGTGAACCGAAACAGTGGCAACAGGAAGAAGTAGGGAATCAGCAGCGTCAATTAGCAAACAAATTCGCGCAAATGGCATTCCACTTGAAATCCGGACGAAGAACCATAGTTCAGCAGTGTTTCCCGTTTTTTAGCCTTTAACTACCGCTCCTACTTCTTGAAGAACATGCAATGGCTACCGGGTTGGCCTTATGTTGCAGCCACCGTGTGACATACCGCTTTCCCTCCTACGGCTGCTATATGTACCGTTTACCGTATATTCGTTATAACAGACGGGAGCCGCTGCGGTAAACTATAATGTACACCGGTAAATTCAGCGCAGTCATGTGCAGTCGTGGCAGCCAGTATCAGCAAGTCGGCAGCGCTGCACTAAATATTGCGATTGGCTTCCATGGCTCCTACCGGCGCGCCTCTGGTGTCACGAGCTTCGGCGCAGTGGCGGGAGTTATCGAGCCTGCTTACTAGTTGGCAAATGATAATTACAGTAAAGAATTTTCATGCCGTAGGTTAAGCGTTTCTTTCGAATCACGTATATGTACAGGGCACGCATGCACGGTAGGCCGCAGAGTCACTACAGCGCATGCTGAGAACTTGACAAAATGTGTACGTGAAATTGTTTTTTGAAAAACCAGCTTCAAACGAAGTGTCGCTTGTGAAGCCTCTTTATTACTTTTTATTAACGCCAGAAAGCCTGAACACCATTCCGTCCATCAAAGAAAATGAAAACTTGCTCACAGGTATTTCTGGCCACGGAGAGCAAAACAGCGAAAGGATGATTGAGTAAGAAATAAATGAGTATAGTAATTACTTAATTAGCAATTCATTCGCTGAATTATTTACCACTGAACACTCCCTCCAGCATATCAAAAAAGGCTGGTATGGGCTGTACATGGGGCTTACAGCACTAAATGATTTTTCAGGAATCAAATTCAGCCTATCAGAAATGATACGTTGGGCTTTGCAAGGTTAAGAAGGACGTTGTGCTGTGAAAGGCGCCAGAACAAAATGACAAACAAGATGCAAGTGCTGCACAGACATGTGCCAAGAGGGTACAGAAATGGGTAGATATAGCGCCAGCGCCCCGAGGATTGAGAAGAGGCGGACAAGCCAACGTCAGCATTGCATGTTAAATAACGGCGTCAAGTCATTCTTGAATGTCACAAACGTTGTACACGAACAGCGCAAGTTCAGGGCAGTCGAAGAAGAAATATCACGGAGATTACTTTTCTAATATGCAGCCGAAGCAGGCCGAGAGCTTCTTGACCTTCACGAGCAATGAAGCTTGTAGCAGCATTCGGGAACAAGGGCCAGTAAACATAAAGGGCGTAACTTCACTGGTACAGCTGCCCATTGGAGGCCATATTCATTTACCACCGTGTTCTATCGCCTTTGTGCAGCACCGGGAAACCAGAACGTTATATGGCAGTAACTGTCAGCTGGTGACTATGGCAAGAACTGGGAAAACAATGAAAGTAACAGTAATAATTACACTAACGTAAGCAGGCCATTTTTTTCTGTAGGAACGTGCTCAAGTGTTCTTACAGCCATTGCTTAAACACCGGGAGGCCTTACGTCAGCAAACGGGTTCCGAGTGCGTGTATCGGGACGTCTAAACGATAAAGTAGCCATTAGAAACACTTTCGCTAGGAAGACGCCAGCATCATACTGTTCCCACAGTGCTGGCCTTTGTCAGTCAGAGGTGAGAAGAACGCCAAAGGCTTACCCGCGAAGTACCACGGATGAATATCGCACGCAACCCTTGTAGGGAAATCCTCGTAGGGCGGAACGGTGCAAGCCGTGGAATCGGCGTCGGAAGGAGCGGGCTATCTTCCACTAGTCGTTCGTTTGCGCTGCGATGATAAACAGGCAGGTAAAAAAGGCGTGAAACGTTCGGATGAGCAAACGGCCTATGGGAATAACTGTAGCTACTGTAAACTATGCAGACCGTATCTTGCATGGCATTTTCCAGTAGACAAGCTTGCTAGACGTATAATAGGCGTCGCCACCGAGTACAGCGTTTTCCTTGCACGCCGTCCAAGCAGTGCAAGTGATGTCAGCGGGCGCGGGCTGTCCGTTGTCCTAGATGCTCATTCATGATGCGACGATGAATATGCGTGCTCAATGGTGCTGCTTGGACAGCGATGATGGGCTGACCCGGTACAAGGTAAACTAACGGTCGATGAAATCTCTATGGACCACATCTTCCATGACACGCTCCAGGTACATAATCTTCTGATTGAGCTGGTCCAAGGCTAGGTCTTGATTGGCCTGCATGATGTCCAGGGCTATCTGGATTTCTTGGAGGAAGCGAAGGATCAGCAGGAGCCGAAACTCGCGGCCGACAACGTTTGCGGCACCGTTTGCGGCACCGTTTCCGGCACCGTTTCCGGCACCATTTCCGGCACCATTTCCGGCGGTGTCAGTGGGAGGCTGGTATCCCCGTAGGTCCCGAAGCATTTCCACTAGGTTATCCGAGGACGAATCCGTTTCAGCACTGTCGCTCGGAAGCAGGACCATGGCTCTCGTGGTTTTGTCGGGTTGGCTGCGTGTAAGCGTTTGATGGGTCTTTTCCTTCAAATGCACTTTATGTACAGCGAATTTCGACGCATGTACAACTACACACGCGCGCCTGTAACCATGTGTAGCTGCGGTGCACTCGTATCGCGCGATAACGCGGCTGGAATGTGGCAGTCCTGTATAAGCGACCAAAGTTAACACATGATATAGAAGTGATGACACGACAACAGCCCAGTAGCGCTGTGATTAAATGAAGTGATAAGGTTTCGAGGGCCCGGTTTCGCCTCACCATTGCGCTCACTTCGCGCTGCACAACGTTTACAGCGTCATGTGAGCCTCTGACGATGTGTCAGCATAACCGCATAACAATGGCAAGTGAGAAGATCACATGAGAAACAGCCTTTCGTGTGAAGCAATCACACAAGTAATGTGCACAGGGCGTCGCAGAAAACAAATAAAATGGTCGCTCTAAAACCACAGAAAAAAATTCACGCCGGAACTACTCTGGAAGTTGTTTAAGTATGCGTAAGCATTGTGCCACTTGCTCATCTCTACGCCGCCCGGTGTCATTATCAATGTCGTGGGACTTGATTCGGCCAGTACAAACGACAGCGCTGCGCGGACACGAACTGGTGCGGACGGTGGCGCAAAGTGCATTGATGACGCAAGTAAAGTACTGCAGGTGGCCGCGACAGGTGCGCTGATGATGTTCCGATCATTATAAGCCGTTATCGCTCATTAGCGCCTTATCCATCCGCGTCGAACCATTATAAACCGTGACCAAACGTACTTCGGCGGGCACTGCATATGGCACGGCTGCGCGGACCGTATCTCGAAAGCGATCTGCGATGCCGACAGAGAGTGCGGACTGCTGATAGCTTCGCGCGCCGTATTTTCGCCGCTTATGTAGCATTGAAAAGAGACGCGCGGGCCCGTATCTTGAAAGCGATGCGCGAAAGGCGCAGTGTGCGGAGAGCTCCGTGAGCGCTGTGTTCTCGCCGCTTCGTTGGCGCTGAAGCGAAAGGCAGCACGAAGGTGAATTTGCTCGCTGCTGCGGGTGCACCGTCTTGAAAGCGATCATCTTACGGTATGGATGGTCTTTCTAGTGGGGTAAGCACAGCAATGCTTACGCATTTAAAAACGTCGATAAATGCCTCACGTTTCTGTATTCGTCGCTTTGTGCTGACCGGTTTGCATTTGAGGAAGCTCCTTTATTTGTGCAGCTTTGGCGGGAACGTTGGTATACCGGGCTGATCCCGGAGTTGGTCATGAAAAATGGGCCGATGGAAACACTGTAATGCGCGGTAGTGTGGTTCATTAAGGTCACGTGAAGGGGACAAGTGGGACGAGGCTTTCTCATCTTGTTGATTTGCTGGACAGGCACGTAATCACTATGCTGACCAAACGCGTTACAGGAGGTGCACAGTTTCGTAGCATCTAAACAGCCGCTTCACAAAAACTTCGTTTCACATAGGTTTCGAAAATGTGCGTTGGATATGCAAAATTCCTAAAGCAAACAGCTTTCTTCTTCGCCCATTTTCGTTGTTGGCGATCGGTAGTCGTGGGAATTTATGTTCGGTGGTCACACTTTCACCATCGATACAAAGCCGCCGATGCAAAGGGCGCGTGCTCTTGCGCAACTGAGTTGAAGTGGCATTGATTCAGGCTAGTTGGTATGTCACACTGGAAACCTCAATAGGGACAAAAAGGCAGGGAACGACATTGAAACGAGAACACACGAGCGTCGTGTGTTGTTTTCATGCGCGTCCTTCCCTTTTTAAGAGCAAGCTTTAGCTAGGGTGCTTCTATCTAAATACATGTAACAGGGGAATATAATTTTTCTCGGTAACTACAGCACCAATATTGGCGACTCTTGTTGCGTTTAAAAGAAAACATTAAAATCTAGTGTCTGTTGGTTTCGAATGTTCGATTTAGGTCCATTTTTATTAAAAAGTGGCAAAAATCTAAAATTTTTGGAAAACGAAACTATCAAGTTTACAACTCTGTAACTCAGTAATGAGTAATGATATCCCCATTATGTGAATTGCATCTAATAGTAGATCTAAAGCGGACAAAATTTATATGCTACACATGAGTCTCAAAAAATTTAGTAACGTCGAAATATAGCTTTTGAAGAACCCTTGTACACAACGTAACAAATTCACGCAAGATATAAACTGGCATCAAATTGGTGCGCATCTAGTGGATGCCGTTTACAGAACCGCGATATCTGTTTTTGATGCAGAGCTATTAATTTGTAGACTTCGTGCTTCTATATTTTCAAACAGTCAAATATTTGAAAATCTTCTTAACAAAATTTAGGCCCTAAATCCAAATTCCGTTTCCAACAGTGACCATAATTTAACTTTCTCTCTCAAGTGCACGAAATTTCATTAAAATCGGTCCACACGTTATCTCAGAAAAACGTTTTTGCGTTTTACATGTATTTGAATAGGCCGCGTCGGCGTTTGTCCCTAGCTAAAAATTCCTCTTAACAGCGGAGCTGTTCTAAGTCGCGCCTTCGCCATCCGGTGTCACGCAGGGGGGCAGGGAGCAGAGCGCGCGCCGGGAGAGGGTCAGTAGAGGGGTATAGGAGCAGGAGTTTCGCCGGCGCGCACCCTTTCGCCCCATGGATTCCGTTCGGCACGAACAGCAGCGAGAGCTCGCACGACAGCGGCAGCGCCGACGTCGCGCAAATCCCGAGCTTCGAGAGCGAGAAGCGGAGGCAAAGCGCCAGCGGAGGGAAGCCGCTACCGCCGAGGATCGAGAACGGGAAGCGCAAGCCAGGCGTCGGTGGAGGCAAGCCAACCCCCCCCCCCTCCTCCCTTTTCAAGAGATGGCAACCCAAACCAAGCGCCAGCACAGGCAACCCCCAATTTCGAGAGTAGGAGGCCGAACAGAAACATCGACAGGTTCCTCCCACGGAGGGCGCCGATGAACTGTGGGCCTGCAGATTTGTCAAGTTGTCGAAGTTACAGCTTTTTCCGCACGCCCCCTCGGATCATTACACTGTACTGGTGCGAAAATAAGCGTCATTGTCATTAGAAAGATTTCGAATAGAGGTCCCAATAGTTTGGGGCCCCAAAGAGGTTTTCGGATGTTAACGTTGGGGCAATCAGGAGCACGGTGTAAGAAGTAGCCGTACCCAGAAGTGAAGAGCTTTAGAATAGGGCTTTGCGTTTGCGGATAGCGTCTTGCGCTGACAGCGCCACTACGGCGTCAAAGAAATGCTATTAGAAATAATTAAATGTCCCATTTTAGGATAGAATAGTAATTTCCACTTCTGTATTTTCGCGTTTAATTACAATATAGAGGCTATTCTGTAAGCAGCGAACAATTACTTGTGCTTAGTTTTGAGTAATTAACTTTACGTGCCTTCACCAGCCAAGCTAAGCCGTGTTAGGCCTACGAGCCATAATATCCACAATCGAATTCGGAATCAGCGGCGTCTAATGAATCAATCTTCATAACACACGCTAACTGAGAGAAAGCGATAACCGCAGTCACTTCTCCTAGCTTGCGAACTTCACGCGTTGCCACGAATCGAACCCAGTTTGGTGCTAGGTTAGAGCCGTCGCTTCGATGGGTGCCGCCACGTTTGTTTACGCAAATCTTTTGGGACAGCTTTTGTAATCACCGAAATTGCGTGCCCGACGCAAAACCCAAACGCAGTTTGCGTCTCGCGCATGCGCAGTGGCTTCGACGCTATTTCTTTGTGGCCCCAAAATGTTTGGGGCCCTATTCTAAAACTTTCTATTGTCGTTGTCAAGAGAGAATTCCTCGACCGTGAGTGAGGCCACAGCTGCAAGGTGTGTGATAGACTGTGGTCTCATCACAACCTCATGCAAACTAACAGTGTGCAAAATCCGGAACCGAAGCTCGAATCTAGCAAAACGACGACGAGACAACGAGATGAAAATCGCGCTAAACAGGAGTTCCAACTTGCGAAAACAACCACCAGCTTCGCTGTTTTGACAGCTTTCACTGCGTGCAACTGAATTTACTATTTTTATCCATGTTAATGTTACCAGTATCAGTTACAGGGCGCGCTTGTCTTTGAACGCCAATAACAGACGTACATGCCGGCGGGGCGGTAGCTTCGTGTTGTGTGAAACTGTGAATGTTTAGATACTGTAGTTAAGCGCTCGGGGGAAGGACAGAGGCACTATGTGTCTATACAACAGACGTTGACCCGTCGCTCAATGCGCAGTCAAAACCAACTGTGATAAAACTCGTTTGCGCTGATCACAGTTGCATTCACCTTATACAAAAACAAAAGACGGACGAAGGGTCGGACGGATGGAAGTTGAGGGTGGAAAAGTTGCCACACGTTTGATTTGTCGGCGAGAAGCATCGCACTGCGTTAAATCCCCGAGAACATGGGTGGTTCGCGTAAAATCTGAGAAAGACAAATGCTGCTGTATATATAAATTTGGAAAGATGTCGTATGCAGTTGCAAGGGACGCGAGGGTCCGCGCTTATGTAGGCAATATTTTCGTCCAAGCGACGGTGCCATGACTACTGCTTATGCCAGTTAAACAAGCAGCAGCGTCTACTTAACTTCCGCACATTATTTGTTATCGATGTTACTAGCTCCACTGCAAAAATGAAATAAAATAAACTCTGTTCTTTTGCTTGGAATTTGAAGTTACACCTTGAATTTGACTGGATGGAGTTATGTCTGTAAGAGAGACACGTACATCACCATAATGTCTTACAACAATTTAAAATTATGGTCATTAATAAACGTATTGTGTCCCTTTGTTCTTTTTATTTTCAGTAAATGTCACTAAAAGTTCTGTTAAATTTGTTTTTGTAGTACTCTTATTTTTACGGGCCTATTACCTTTACGAAAGATGGTTGGCAGCAGATGGCCACCGTCAATATTCCAATAAAAGCAGCCGATACATTTTTCTTGTGCTCGCGTTTTTTTTTTTTTTTTTTTTTGAGATCGCATTAAAACGCTCCGAGAAGTTTTATAAAATCTCACCCTAATTTTCTTCGCAAGATGAGTTGTCATGGCCTCAGTCAAGTACTATCGATGCTCCGTGATATTAAAAACTCGTAACGGAAACTCTCATGTATGCATCATATGAATATAAATTATCATCGTAAGATTATTTTTATGTCCACAGCACGACGAAGGCCTCTCCCAGCGATTTACAATTACCCCTGCCTTGCTCTAGCTCAATCCTAATTGTGCCTGCACGTTTTCTGATTTCCTCCCAGCACCTAATTATCGGCTGTCCTCGATTGCGCTTCCTTTCCCTAGGCACCCATTCTGTAACTAATAATATCTGCCCTGCGCAATACATGGACTGGCCAGCTCCATTTCTTTTTCTTCTAATGTCAACTAGAACATGGCGTATACACTGCTACCTTCCTGTTATATCGTTAGGTCAAACGTTTTTTTCCAACGCTCTTGCACGGTCCTTAAGTCCTTGTCAAGCTTCTTTCTCAACCTGCAAGTTTCTGTCCCATATGCTAGTACCGGTACAATAAAATCGTTGTACATTTCCTTTTCAACGATAGGGGCAAGCTATCGTTGACGGCTATCGGTCATTATGTGACAATACCTTCCGCATGCACTCGAACCCATTTTTATTCTGCAGACATTCTTACGATCAGGATCCCCTATGTGTAATTGACCTAGATAAACGTGTTCTTGCACAAATTTTAGAGGCTGACTGCTAATCACGAATTCTTGTTCTGTGGCCAGGCTATTGAATAGCTTTGTCTTCTGTATATCAATCTTTAGTCCTACTGTTACACTTTCTCAGATAAGCAACTGTGCACGTAAGACAAAGCATCCTAAAATTTCCAGTGGTTATTATAAGCGCTTGTTCAGTCACTTTTTTTTTTCATTAAATTTGCTTAAAGAAGCAAAATCGAGAAACTGTCTACCTAAGGTTACCACCAGGGTCATCTGTCGGAAGTGAAAATAACCAACCCAGTGCAGGCATAGCTTCCGAGATTGACAGCGCAGTGCTGTGTCGAGAATCTTCGAGGGCACATCATTCGTTAGAGGGTTTGGTGCGGAGGCCGCGTTCCATTACCGCATGCCGCCACCGCTCCTCCGCTGCATATTGATCGGAAAGAGAGATTCATTTGCTTCATCGTGTGTGAATTATTACGGCTATTTTAATTGTAATGCTCACGCAATCGGTCGTAAAACCGCGTACGGTTCTTCGCAGGCAGGTCCGTGCGGTCAGAGAAATCTGGGGACCTTTTCTTGAGGTGTCTCGTTTCTAAATGCAACTTTTCCTGACCTATGGGGACTTTGTCCTGGGGAATCTTGCTCCTAAATGGCTCTTTGGCTAAATACTACGGAAAATGACGTGCTTTGCTCCATTTAACTACCACTTACACTTCCGCCAAAACGGAATCATCGCGGTTGTTACAGAGTTCGTAATGGCGAAGCGTAAATTTTTTGCCGTCCGCGGCCGGCCCACGTCCCTGGGGCGCTCGTAAAGTAAGGTGTGCTGCTTCGCAATGCCAGGGCCGTCAGCCACGGGAGGAGTATACGTGTATGGATGGATAGGGAGCACGTGTCACAAGGCACGCTTTGTGTATGAGCCGCCCTGCCATGAACAAGAACTGCAGTAGAACCTGAAAAGGAATATGTTACACTAAAACGAATTCGTTCTATCAATGTGTCAGTATTCATTGGTCTGCGGCCGCTAGAGCGGCATCTACCTAAGCCCCTACCCCCGTTCAGAATTCGTACAGAAAGTTCAGAATTATGTACCAACTAGGCCCAAATGAAGTTTTACTGAAATTCCCTACCTCCGTGCTTCGCGCCGGGTTGCTTCGCTCCCCTTCGCAGCAACCCTCCGTGTGTCAGGCCTGGTGGTGAAGCATAGGTAAAGAATTACTGCAGAAGTGTATATATATATATATATATATATATATATATATATATATATATATATATATATATATATATATATATATATATATATATATATATACAAGAAAAAAACTGTTCAACACGCGATTTGAACTAAGGGCCTCCCAATTACGATGCGCAGTAATATGACTGCTTCGCCATAGTGTACTTTTCCTTATTACAAGGAGAAGATAAGACGTAGAGGCAAGAGAAGAGAGAGCTTATCCCGTAGTATTTATCCGCGGTCGTGTA
This sequence comes from Dermacentor andersoni, assembly GCF_023375885.2. Lineage (NCBI taxonomy): Eukaryota > Metazoa > Arthropoda > Arachnida > Ixodida > Ixodidae > Dermacentor > Dermacentor andersoni. The sequence continues at coordinate 100,307,942 of NC_092815.1, forward strand.
CTTCAGCTTGGCTAGGGACAAACGGGGCGGGCACTGCGCCTCCTCGTCCATATTACTGTATTACCTACGCAAAAGCATTAGAAGCAAGATTCTCCGGCAGAAAAGTCCCCCAATTTCTCTGATCGTACGGACGTCCCTGCAAAGAACCAATCCGCTTAAGACCAGGGGACTGGGCGATAAAGCATGCACATAACGGCTCAAACTACGTCGACTGCGCTGTATCGTAAAGTTGCAGATATATTCAAAAGCACAAAGTGAAATGCAAACAAGCAAGACAAGTTACTTATTGCACAATCACTGGAAAAAGAAATATCAGAGGGCGCATGGTGGCCAACAAGACGCTCTTCTGGTCAACATCCGTACGTTCTTTTGTTGCCTCTCGTTCTTTTTTTCGTTTGTTTTTTTCACATTCAGCTACCTGTTTCTCTGTGCAGGTCACATTTAGGATCTCACCAGCGGCTTTATCTGTAGGAAAGCGTGTGGGAGGCAAGAGTATAACCATTTTGTCGCGCGGTATACCGATTTTAGTAATTATCTGTATGCAGGTGACGGTCAAACGGCATTAAACCATCTGAAGGTAGCGCTACTTGTTATCGGCTCTTCTTCTTCACTTTGTTTCATCTGCGGTCACTACAATAGCATAATGAACGATACCTTGGCAGGCTTTCCAGCTATGCGAGTGTGTATTTAAAAAAAGTAGATATGAGCATGCCCGGCCTTCCCACCAGGCGTCATAGAGCGTGGGATGACCGACAGGCGCATATGATGTACCAAAATCATCCTGATAGCAACTGATTCTCTAAAACATTGAGTACAGCTTTGCCGGAATCGTACTGGAATGCAATGCATTGAAACTGGATTTGAAGAATGGTATAGTGCACACATTCGTTAACGAGTAATGGAATTAATCGTTCACTTGTTGAATACTTGCCTTCGTGCCTTGCGTTTGTATGTCAAACTCGTGTTGCGTAGCCCTGTCCAGCAAGTTTCTAACGCAACTCCAGCGACGTAACGAGAGAAGACGAGCACTTGTTTGATTTAACACAACTGAAGAATGAATCACGACACCATCAATAGCAAAATGTCTTTCTTTTTAGCAAACATTCCTGTATACGGTTCCAACCGATATGTCTCGCTTTGTGACCCAGAACGTTGCAATTAAGGCACATGAAAATGCTTAAGGCTATTTTGTACCTATGGTACTCTAAGCTAAGTGAGGCACATTACTACAGATGCATACCGCTCTGGCACAGGCAGGGACAGTGCATACAAATGCCACGCGCGTAATTACAATTACCGTCGAAATACTCTAACTCAAATCGCTGCATTGGCAGAAATGAATGAAGGCAACTGATATGATGGACTTAAACAGTCTCTGGTTTCACGCGCTCTACTGCGCGCACAAACTACTGGTTGAGGGAAGAGAAGTCCGTAGTCTGTGTTCGCTGTGCACGATATGTGTAAACATGTCACACAATATATAATAGCCTGCCAGCAGACTCTTGTGGTGGTTTCAGTGGTATCTTCAGTGTGCACATACGACGTACACATATAACTTATTTGGCTTACCTCACACGCGAAGTGTGACATCAAGCAGACAGCCTTAAAGCAACACTCGCAGAAAAGACATGTTGGGCTCGTAGCACCACAGAATACCGGGTGTTCTCCGACTTGCAAGTAGCACGAGCGGCGTTAGCTACTTATATCACAAGGCACAACACAAGACTGTGCAGACAAGGCACGCGAGCACACGATACCGCCCTAACGGTGTTTCCTCTCATGGTGGCAAGGCCGGCATTTCTCTGCACAATTGAATGACCAGTCAACAGCTTTTGTCGAGAAGGCCCCGCTGGATTGGGCTCTAGAATAATTTGTCATGGATGCTCAAAAGCAAGCCACGAGTAAATGGCACATAAGTTACAAGCAGGCGCAGTGCGCAGCCCAGAAACGGATCTGAGACGTTTCTGCTGAACCAAACAGCCTCGAGGCTGTACGGAGCCGCACGCTGGACACAACACACAAGGCCAATGCTCGCTGCCACCGTTGGCCTGGGCAGTTCGTCCGAGTAGAGCTCCACTGGTCCCATTCACTGGCAAATGTGTGCGCGTCCCGACATCACCGAATACATCCTTGATTATGGCACGAGATAGTTATTTAGCACACCGACGTTTGCTCTTTTGATTCCTGCTTACAGCCCCCGCACGATGTCTGACGGTCTTCCGCACTCAGGAGGTCTTCGTCCTCCTTTTCTCCACTCCCTGCTTCCGCTTCTTCACCTTTCGTTCCACTCTTTGTCTTCTGCAACTCGACTAGAGCCGCACCCTCGGAACCGTCCACGACCACTGCGGGAATTTTATCTCGCCGCGAAGCCGGAACAGCCGCGTCCGAGTAGAAGCCGGACATGCGGCCGCTGTGGTACACGAGGCCCACCTCGAAGACGACAGCAACGAGCAATATGGCGACTGACAAGAAGTGGTAGGCGTAGCGCAGCCGGTCCGTGTCGTAGAGCCAGCAGACACCCGGCGCGCCGCACTTGTCCTCCCACACGAGGCAGGCAGAGTCGAAGACAGCCCCGTAGAGTATCGGGTACGGAATATAAGCTGCAAGGAGGTTACGGGAAAGTGGCGTTGGCGTTGCAGGAAAGCCAAGACATGCCGGTAACGCCGCGCATTTCACCACCTTAATAAGCCCACCTAATCGCTTCCACTAGGATTCTTTCTGTTAAAGCTAAACCAGCTACTATTTATCTTTACTTCGTTTTTAAGAGCAAGACACTGTCCACGAGGTTGGCTCGCATGATTTTGACTTATAGAACAATCACGAGTGTTAAATGGTAAATCGTTTTCCGTCTTTACAAAAAAAATATCGAAATCATTGCTTTTATTCTAAAGGCAGCATGTCACGCGATTACCCTCTTTCTTTAAAACTCGAAACATTTCTATTCGTAGGACGTAAAACGGCACCTGTGTGCGTAGCACGCCTACCGCATTGCCCTTGGTCATGATGCACGGTTGAGCGCGCGCAGCGGGTCACGAAAGATGTGTGTCACCGACCAAGCTTCATGCATAATTCATGCTTTGTCAAACGTTTAAGAACTATTAGCTACCACTGTCGCGCTGCTATTAACTGTCTTTAAAGTTACAGGGATCTCGTCAAGCTCACTCGTTTCTCATGTACGAAATACAGATATAAAAATTAATTGAAATGAAAAAGAAAATTATTCTTATGTACACTGCAGTGAAATTATTCTGAGACTGTCAACTAACAACGCAATGTGAAGCCTATTTCAATTATTTGTAACTGTCTGCTAACACTAAAAAGCTACTGGCAAGAAAATGGAGCTGTTCTCATTGCAGGACATTCAGCTTTACGTGGGGCGTTTGTGTCACTGACTCGAAGTGAATCAGGACAAAACAAGGAATTGCCTCTCTTGATCTATAAATTAAGCATCACCACTGCGCCAGGAACAGAATTCTCGAGCACAGATAACGGGCGTGACACTTACTAAAGATGCTGCTCAAGCCTTCTTGGACGCCCAGCGCCATGGCCTTCTCCTCGCGAGAAATACACCTGCAACGGTAATACATGTGCATCGATCCTATAGGTAGGCACGTCGAAAGCAGCGACGCCAACAACATTCTCGCCAGGTCACAGCCCAAAACAGTCCATTTGCTTCATTATGTAAGGGTGAAAACGATCAATTGCTCGGGTTTTGTCGTTTTTTTACGTTTTGGTTATTCCTAAACGTCGTCCTCATTATTTTTTAACTATAGCTTTCATCTACCACCTGCGATGATGAGTCAACGGTCAGAATGAGAAAAGGGAAAACAACGTTCTGACACAGTACCAAAATTCAACATTGTGCATTGCCTAGAATACAACCTTGATGGACCCAGATGGCTCGTTGATAAGCTCTTCGGTATGTCTTTAAATAAGTAGCGGCAAATGATCGCCCTTGTAGTAAAACGTGTGCGAGGCATTAGACTTGGCGAAAATCATTTCAGTAAGTTTACCAGGATAATTTGCTGGTCATATTGGGTATCTACGTCACTGAAACGACATTAATATGTAGTTCACGCTCCAATAGGGCAAACTTTTCTTTAAATTCCCTAAAATCTCGCAATATTTACAGACTTTCCCACTAGGCTACAAACATCGCTCTCTGCTGCCAGTCGTCCCGTTTGTCCGACCGTGAGGTTTTCGCCTGGTCTGTCCGTCCAACCCGACGACACTCGCTTGTCGTCTAAAGACAGAATTGCTACGTAGACATGTTCCTTGTCTCCCTTAAGCCTAAAGATGCAGAGCGGCAGATGCACAACGTTGTGTTCAACATACACAGTGTGTTGGGGTTATTAGCAAAAAATGCGTTAGGCGCAGACGGCATGCACTGACAGACTTCCCAGCCACGGCAGTTCGAAAGGCATGCTGCCCAAAGTACGAGCAGAGTCAAATTTTGCCGCGAGACTTTCTTCGCTGACACAGAATCGCTATGTGGAGGTAAGAACGAAGCCGCGGTCTCTCAACTTTGCTGGACGAACCATGCACGCGAAGACGCAAAGTGTTCTCTCGAACGGCGAGGACAAAGACATGCGATCTAGCAGCAAAATTCGAGCGATAAAGAAGCGTACAGTAAGCGTGAATTCTGCTTTTCCTGGTAATGTCATCTTAAAAAGTGCAGGTTAGAGAATAACGTACACGCTACATGTCTCGTGTACCCGCTTACCTGAGCCCGACAATCGTGTGTCCCACGGTTGTAGTGCGGACGATGAAGCCGACAACAGACGACAACGCAATGAACGTCAGCACATTGCCGCACGTGTCACCGGTGCACAATCCCAAGTACGGCGTCCAATGGTCTGCTTCCTGGTGTTCCTGCTGTAAAGGTGGCCTTGGAAAGCACGAGCATTCGTTGAGGGTCACCTCACCTGGCTCCTGTGGAAAAAGAGCGATAAGGAGTCACTGGAAAACTGCAGTCTCGATCAGCCTGTTCTGCTTTCTCAATGCAACACCTGTTCAACAATTGAAACTTGGAAGGAACTGTTGCTGTTGCGTAGGCGTAAAGTATGGGATGTTGAGCCAATACGTCTATCCTAAAATTATTATCTAGCAGAAAGTAGAAGGGAAAAAATTAAACAAGTCATAAACAGTAGAAAAAAAGATGATAAAACACCACTAAGTCTGCCGACTAACACAGAGCCTGACAAAAAGAAATTAACAGTAGCGTGTGTAGGCGTACAAATGGAAAACACATTACCCGTGCTTTGCCCAAATGATTAAAAGAGCGCAACAATTCTTAGATTTCAGTAACTCGCTAATTCCCTCAGTTCAAGTTTTGCGAACAGCAGTAATGAGCACCCGACTCCTGGATGCTTTTGGAGACTCCCACGTGATATTGAAAAGGACCCCACCGCTCTTTCTGGTACTACTAGAAAACATCAACAGAACTGTAGCGGCCCCCGAAAAAATTGTGCAAGCCCTTTGACAACCTTTAAATGCTGTACACCCCGTACGGCTTATTTTATCCCAAAATAACGCATATGCCACACAATGTTCAGACAGGAACTACACGACAATTCTCAAACTAAAGCTTACAGCTTCGTACCAGTTTATAACGAAACTTAAGCCGCCGGGCAAAAGCCACCTGTAACCGAAGGCTGGGCAACACATACGAATCAGTTCGCTGATTACAGCTTCCACTGCTTGAAACGCAGCACGCGGGAGGAGTACACAGATTCGACACTCACTGCTGCATATATCTTGGTGCAGCCTGCGTGGCAAGGCGAGAAGAAAACCTTTTGATTGACAGGGTCGCATACAGGCTGGAAGTGCCTGGTGACGCAACTGCAGTTCTGGCTACAAGCCGTCTGTATCGACGACCTGAAAGAAGGAAAAACAAAGACAGGCATCTTAACAGCCAGCGCTACAGTGAGTGAATGAACGGGTGCATTGGCGCTGGCACCGCAAAAAATATTCGCGCGACGATTACGCATGTGTAACGCAAATGTTTAAGCGTTAGCTGTGATGTGGGCACGGTGTAGGTGTGGGCTAAGCGTTTTCCCTTCCGATCTCGAACTCGGCAAATCGCTTGGGGGTCTGAAGGCCCTGCTTCCTCCATGGCAATCAGTCGTAAAGAATGTTTCATAGGGTTCTGGTTTTAATTATACGTTCCTCTCCAATGCTCGAGTGCTCACTGGCTTTCTAATTATTTATTACTTGATTATTTCTAATAATTATTTTTAAAGCGTCTTTTCTCAGCTCGTTCTTCAGTTTCGGGCCGTCCATTGCCGTCCGCAGTGCAGGCTTTGGCAGCGTGCCAGACGGTGTTTCCTTTGGTGGAAGCGCACGCGGCTGAAGAACGCTTAGGAACGGCACTTTAAAAAAATAAATATTTTCGCTGATGCATGACAATCTGAGAACTGATACATCAAAGAGCGAAGCTGTATTTGTGAGTTCTGACAGCCTTCGGAAGTACTATACTAGAGTACAATTTTCTGCGGCAATGAAGAAAATTAGCTACGGGGGCTAAATGCGTACAGGTGATCGCGCTCTTAAAAAAACGTCCCATGTTACCATCCATATAAGCTTAAGATGGAGAAGAGAAAGCGTTACCATTTCATTTACAAAAGCAATAGAAGACAATATCCATTACTGAGTGTTAAATGTGACTTATTTCCTGTTTTTCTCTTCCGGCGTTTGGGTAAACGCGAAGCCGACGCACGTAGAAGCTACGCCGATTTCAATATTTCCTCCTGGAAACAAAAAGCATTGTTAGACGACTCCGGACTACTTGGAACAGTAACACATGTAAGGAAACTCCACCCCTCTAGCTTTCCGTGAGTACAGGGGGTCACTGTTCTTATTCATTCAGGCCACACCGCACACGCTAGCTGAGTTAATTGTTCTCACAATACGCCGTCTTCCGTCACCGCTGCAGCCATACACACTGCTGGGTGACCTCCAATGTGGAACCGGTGAAACGCGACATGAGAAGCAAATATTAAAGACTGATGTTTTAGAAAACTGCCCAAAGAAGTTGTTTTCTGTCGCGTGCGATGAGGCGCAAGTTAACATTTATAAGTATTCATTGTTATGTTTCAAGACAAAGAAGCGCTTGTTTTTGTCTTCCCTTCATGTGTGCGTTGCCTTTTTGTTGCGCTAGTCTTCCTCATCAGGAAAGCAACACTTTGGGACTCCGACGCAGGTTGCGTTGCTGGCTGTTTGATACCTAGCCCGCCGCCGCACCCTGGCCTTCAACGCCACACAAAATCTGGGGCACTTCCCCTTAACAACTTCGCTCTAAATATCTCCTCTTCCTGCACTACATCCTACTCTTGCTGGAGACAAATTAGGCATACCTTAAGCGACGGATATACCTGCGAAAACAGTGCTCTTCTATTTTACGCGTTACAGCCCACTTCCTAGATGCGTCAGAGAACCCAGTAAAACACACTTTCTAAAGTGACGAACTAATGTTCCAGAGGTGTGGCATAGTCATCCGCTTCCACTGCAGCAGCCTGCCAGGCCGTCTCCATCGAGTCACGTACGGTGTTTAATGTATTACATTCAGCTCAGGGAGTAGTGGAATTATCATAGCCACTATCCCATACTAGTATAACTCATCTGGATGCCGCAAACGAACACAACCCGTTTGCAATTTGCACTACTGTCCTGCTGCACCACCAATTCGTCGAACTGTCTAAAGGAAGTATACGTAAGCGTACATATACTTGAATTAACTCAAGGCGTTCTAGGCGAGGACAAACTGTTTTGAAGTAGATGGTTTCCAACTGTGTGGGCATCTATAGACGAAGTTACCAGGGCGACGATAAGTTCTGCTTCTCGAAAAAAAATGTGGCTTCGCTGACATTTCTGTCCACGTGGTTTGGTAAGTGTGTAGCTTAGCGAAGGCGTAGTCGGCGTTGTGAATGACCTCGGTCGACGCCGATCCGCGTCCTTTGAAACATGCTGAACATCTAGGAATGACAGGTCCAACCCAGTAGCGCGAACAACATTAATTTCATCTCAATTCGGTCCTCTCGGGCGCCTGTCATTGTTCCGTGCGGAATAGCGCTGTTTACCGTTTTTCATTACCCGTGGCCGGAGACGGTGCTGACGGTGCCAGCAAGCCGGATGGCTTCGCAGCCTATGAAGGCGCAGGCTACGAGACAGGCCAGCTTGACCACGTCGCAGAGCGTCGTGTACAGCGTCACAAGACGAGGCCTGGGCCTGAAGGCGTGCAGCGCCAAGCCGCCCATGCCCAGTCCCAGCACGTTGGTTACCATAAGTACGGGACCTGCACAACACCCCGGAAAGCTGCGATAAGGGACAGTGGAAGAACACTGCGAGCACGATGGTTGCAGCCAATGATATGACCGATACTCACGTATATGAAGCACTATACTTGCTGTACTCTATCGCTGATATACCCAGCCAAGCGGTGTCGCCCCGTAGGGACACTACTGCCTGTCCAGTGTTAGCAAAGGTTCCTGAAGGCAACTGGTTCTAACACTATCTGGCAGCAATGTGCGTAAATACTGAGCGCTTCAACATTATTTCATTTTTTACCAGCGCGTGCTTTCCACAGTAGAATTTTACTGATATCACAACCCATCGTCTATTTGTGCCATCTAGCACAGAAATATAAGCGTAATTCACTACTATGTTGGAAGCTTCAATCTCCCAGGTTTTCAAGATGTTCCCTTACTTTTTATGAAAATTGCCCCGCACTCTTCAAGACCACCCTAGACCGACTGCACTACAGCAGAATATTTTCTGAAACAAACTTTCTTGGGCCTTGGCCACATCCGTCGATGACGCAGAAAGCTCTACAGGCGGTACTGCTGTTCTTGAGGAACACCGGCCTCAATGACCGATTGTAGTATGCTACTGTGTGTCCTGCTGTGTGCGCGCAGTGCTCAGTCTCTCTTCCTCTTTTCCTCTTTCTATTCTGCATTTCCCTTAACCCCAGGGCATCATAGAAAACCGCATGCTCGTCTTGTTGACCTATCTGCCTTGCCTCTCTGTTTTTTATTTCTCTCTCTCCCTCACAGTCCACGACATTCAACGTTCGGGCGCCAGGAAAAAAATTGTGGCTTATAGCTTGCCAAGTTACTGTGCCATGATAATTTCAACAGCTTCTATTAGTAAACTATAAGTCAGCCGAAATGCACTGTCATATTTTATTGAATCATGTTTGTCATGATGTTCCAACCACCCAGCCAGGCTCATACACCTGAAACCAGTAAACTACATCATTATTGGCAGATTGTGAAGGTTCAGTTGAAAACATCGCTTCCTTCTGGCATACAACTAGCTTCTCCAGAAACACTGTAAGTGCCAATTTCCTTGATTCAAAGCAACTGGAGTGAAAATCCTTTTTTTCTCCTGAATTTTCTAGAACAGACATATTCCCTGAAAATTAGTTTCCCCTGACGTTAGACACCCTGTTATTTCCACAAGCCAACCAACCAATACGACTCCGGACGTAGCGGTCAGGTGTGTACGAGCGCTTGGGCAGGTAACACTGGTATGCAGGCGGACATACATACGATGTAGCACGGCGACTTGTGCCTATCTTAAGTAGCGCGTGTAGTATGTATGACAGATGTGCCACATATAAAGAAGCAGAAGTGACTTTTGAAACTAAATGTTAAAAAGGGCTGGTTTTCCGCCCGCGTGTTCACCTTTCGTCTGGGCTTCTGTGCAACGCATCTTATCCAACAGGAAGCCTGCATGCTTTGAGCAGCGACTGAGGTAGCAAGCCTGACAGCACGAAGTACATTTCATTGAATCGACTTTCTAAAGTTTGTTTATCAAGTGGGAGCTCCACCTCACTAAACTACAATATTTACAAAGCGTAGACGTCACCTTATCCAAGGGATATTAGCATAACCCTCACAGGTAAGACTGCTTAGGTGGTACTACAACACAACGTCAAGCTTCGAACAAGAACAGGTAACTCACTTCCACTATAATGCCTTGCATATTCACAGTGCAAGCAGGTAATATTTCCGTCCACTTCCTTTTCGTTCCAACCTCTGTCAAAACGCACCTCCGTATGAGGATAGGAAGAAAAATGCTCGCCGAAGTTAGCTATATCGTCTAAAACTAATCTTTTCCCAGTCAGTCAAAAGTAAAATCTACGCGCAGCCTTCAGATATGGTATAAGTTTAAAGCCAAACGCTGTGCACACCTCTGCGGCCGGAGCATCAGTTCAGTGGGTGATCAGCTTACCGATGAGAAAGCTTGCCTGGGAGGCGGACGTCCTGAATTGGACCTCGACGTACTTGGAGCTCATCATGGAGTGGCCCAGGGTCGCGTTGCTCGCCAGTAGCCAGTACACGAGCCGGAACACGTAGGCCGGGTTCCTGAACAACGACCTCAGCGACCGCCAGAAGCTACTCGCTCCTACGGAATCCGCACGTATGAGCACAGGCACAGGTGATTCATTCAAACGATGTTCTACACGAACAGTATGCAGGTCGGCAGCTGCTACAAGCCGATTGATTGATTGATTGATTGATTGATTGATTGATTGATTGATTGATTGATTGATTGATTGATTGATTGATTGATTGATTGATTGATTGATTGATTGATTGATTGATTGATTGATTGATTGATCCCTTCCTTAGTTCATTCTTACGAATTCATTTACTCATGCACTCATTCACTGAAGGATTGATCTTAACGACCCAAAAGTACAATTGATATTATAGCGACGATGTGTACAAGGCTCGCAATTAATTTTAGCCCGATGAGGTTCTCTAATTCGGGAAGCTATCTTCTCAGCTGTGCATGTATCCCGGTGCGGTATACACAATCACCGTCGCCTTAACGTCATAGTGGCAGTTACGACAATGTCAGTGTAGCACAGACTGAGCCTGTCTTTATGTGCCCTTTTCATTAGAAGAAACGCTTGTCCTGTGTTGATGTCCCTCCCCTCTGGCTAAATTCAATATCATCAGACTGGTATAGCTCGTCGTACAGCGACTGACCATTGGCCTTTTTTGTGGGTTCTTCTCTTGTAGCAGTAGCCGTAGGTGAAGCCGGCGGCGACAAGTAGCGGGGGAAGAAGAGCGCGGGGAGGGCGGTGGCCGCCAGACAAACACCCAGCACCACGTATCCCATCCACCAGGCACCAACCCAGCGGGGATCGGTCCGCTCTAGCACCGGGTCCACTGCGAAAGCGCATGCAAGGCACAACGATGAGGCTCCGCTGCATGTGCGTACGTACGTACACCTTAACAGATTCACTACGACACAAAAAGTGAGATCGGTAAACGGTGAGTGCCACTAAGAACTTCTTTCCTATTTTTTATTACGATAGCAATTATATGGACACTCCAGGCACATTTCTGCCGTCACCGTCGCCGTCGCCGTGAGGTTCCGTATGAGTGAAAGCATGTGAGGGTGAGCCGGCGAACGCGGTTCAATCTCGCGTGCGCGAGCGAGGAACGCTGCACACATGCGTGCCCTCTCCTGTGGCGCGCGAGGCAGGGGGCTCAGGCGAGGGAGGAGGACAGTTTCCGCTGTCATCGAGCGAGATGTGTTCATGTTTACCGGCGCGCGAGACACCATGCTGGTTAATTTAGTTAAAACACGCTGACGGGCTAGTTGGTTTGAATCCATGATGGAATGCGTAAGTGCGACTGAACAAGGGCGTAGAAAGAAACAGACACACAAAGACAGCGCTGTCTCCGTGTGCCTGCTTCTTTCTACGTCTTCGTTGAGTCACACTTTCATATTCCATCATTGTTAATTTAGTTAGTAATCGAGTGTTTACAAGTTTACACGGCCGATAAAGCTGCTGTCCTTACTTCGTGCAGCTATCTACTAATTTGCTTTCGTAATCGGTGCTCCGCCTTTCCGGCGGAACTAGGAATTTTTTTCTTTCTTTTTTTTCCTTTTTTTTAAAGTCTAACCGGAGATAATGGGAGGCTATTTTGAGTGGTCTGACCAAGATTTTTCTGAATGTTTCCATCGTAATTGCGGGAATGCGTCAAAGATCATGTTCCTTTTTTATGTTATGCAACTTATTTTAAAGGCTGCCCTATTCGGCATCTGTATACGTATGGTTCCCGCGCACGTTATGCGTGTTATGCACCCTAATGATTTATGAATCGGGGCATCACTCCTGGGCATGAGGGAGCGCTGTGACAGCACTCACCACACAGATATACGTCAACAGTTTTAATGCGAGGAACTGGTTTAACAAAGAACCGTTTGCAGTAGAGGGCGAGAAACACAGCGCCGTTCGCAAGACGTCTTTCTATATTTCGAACGCTGTTTACAGCTCGCAGTTCGAGTCATCTGTGTTGGTCTCCCCTCCGTGTTCTCCAACTGACCGAAACCCCTCGCACATATAGTCGAGGAGCAGAGAAGGGTGAGCTGCGAAATGCAGCGTTGAAACCCGATCCCTCGGACGTCTGGCGCGTCACGGTGGCGCCAGGCGGGTCTGAGTGCTTGGCCCTGCAGACGGCGAGGTCCGTTGCTTGTTAGCGAGACGTGCGAGCGCCTTCGTTTCAGCGGTGTAGGGAGCGATGCACGGCAATACATCCTAAATGCTGCTGACCGCTGTTTCTGCTGCGTTCGAAATGCGCACGTTTCTGCCACTTTGAAACAATGGCCGTGCAGCGCGGAAAACACAGTTCGGCAGATATAAAGCAAACGGGAACATCATACGTGCTGTCGCTCTCAGCTGGAGCTACAACACGACAGCGCATGGCAAAGCCGTCGCGCGAGGTAGCTTATGCCGAGCGCGATAGCTCACCGTCCGTCGGTGCAGCCCTTCAAAGTATAATGCAATATACATCCAACCACGCACCGCACTCGCCGCTGCGGCTGCAGTGAAGACGTGAGCGCAGTTACAGTTATTCAAAAGCATGAAAGTATCCGAAATCCTCGTTCGTTCTGAGGTCCGCAGTTTTCCATATCAAAGTGAAAAATAGTTGTGCCCATATTACGTAATGTCTTTCGACACTGCAACATGGCCAGTGTAGCTCCACACAGACAGTGACTATACAGGGTGTTTTTTCTTTCTTTATCTCATTGCTTTTTTTTTTTTTTTGCTGGACCAAACTTTAAAAATTGCTTGTGGCAGATAGCATAATTCTAACCCTTGATTTAAAGTACTCGACGAGGCGGCGCCTTTACTTTTACGAAAAGACCAAAACGCTTATTTGAATAACTAAGAAAACTACGCTAATTAGGGTTTTTAATTAATTAATTTACTGCACGTATTGAAATCTACGAATGTAGCTATAGTGAGCATGGAAGGCATATGGACTTTGAACAGGTTCTCAAGACAACGTCAGTTTCGAGTAATTCATTTTCAAAGTGTACACCCAATTGCATTGTCGTCCCATTTATTATTGTGCTTCAATGTACGCAACAGCGTTTTCTTTAAAAAGAAGTAAGTGGGACAAATGTGCATTTCGACTGCAAGTTTGACGGTGCACATCTCGAAACCGGTGCCATGTCTCGAGAATTCTTTCTAAGCCGATATGCCTTGCATGCTCAGCAGCTACAATTCGTAGATTTAGATGTACCGTAATGAACTTAAAGAACGGTAATCAACGCAATTATGTTAAATTATTGAATTCGGAATCTTTGTTTCTCGTAGGACTAACGGCCGCCTCACTAAGTAATTTAGTTAAAGGCTTATAATTGTTATATCCCCCACAGGCAATTCTTTTAAACATTGGTGCAGCTAAAAAGACAATAAAAAACGCCTAGTATATACGAGCTACAAGCATTCGTGTTGCGAGGATGACCGGATGCCTGGCTGTGTTATGACGCCCAAACAAAAAAACATCCGTCATTTCATCAGTAACGGCAAGACTGTTTACGTGCGCGTGTTGTCCGTTATGATATTATATTCGTCGCGCAAAGCGATAGTCGGCGGAAGACCCAGTGACTCGGCGCCAGGATGTTGACAATAACATCACGCTGTGGTATATTTCCCGCTTCCTGTGATATTAGCCGTCGCTCCGCCGTATACAGGAGTGAAGGAAGGGCGTTCGACGCGTTGATCTGGGGTCCTATAAGAGAAAACTATTCCAATATGTTTTTATTCCAATCTCCTCACGTCAAACTTGCGCAACCACCGACGCAAGCATCGGCCGCTTAACCGCAGGGTTGTCTGAAGAGACCAATCAAACGCTGTCCTAATTTATAGGAGGTCACTTTTGTTTGCTTCAAAAACGAATAACATTGCCTACACTGAGCGGCTTGTCTTATCTAACTGGCTGACAAAAAGCGACGAGCATGCTCGAGTGGACAGGGTTTCGATGGGGCCGAACCAGTGCAATAAAAATCGATAACCGAATGAAGAGGGTGGTGCCAGCGTCTGCGATTGGTCCGCTTTCCCTTACTGAGCTTGCGGTGGCTGGTCGAAAATCGCGGCGGCATGCAACGCAAGGTTCAGAATGGTGCTAAAACGGATCCTCAGCAAAGAAGAGTTGGCAGAGCGAGGTCGTAAACGTGCCGAAAGTACTCGAAAACGTTACGCGGCCACGCAAAAAGTTTTATTGTGTGCAAATAAACCCATGCTCTCAGGTAAGTGCGAGTATAGCCAGTGCCTGAGCGATCGGCAGCGACCATCTTTTATTCCTTTCGGAACGAGGCAGCCTGCGACTATTCAGAAAAAAATTCAGTTGTGTTCGGCATATTAATGCTTCTTTAACACGTAAGTGTCACTTTGACGCGGCGAGTTTTCACGGTTTTGTGACGTCGCGTGACAGGCAAGTGAAGTGTGTGCGGCCCTAAATCTTTTGACCAATAGCCGAGGTCTAATGGCGGAAGGCGTCGAATTAGAAAGAACTATTTCACTTTTGTTCGGTCCAACCATGCATAATCGGTGTATACACGTCATATCAGATGGGGCGCTACCGCGGTTTTGGTGACGTCGGGTCACAGAGAGGCGACGTGCGGGTGGTCCAAAAAAGAAAAGTTTTTGACCAATCGCGGAGGGCTTATTGCAGAATTGGAATAGAAAAGTTCGCAATAGCTTTACGTTATAGCGCCCCTGTTTCTGTCAGCGAAGTACAGAGCGGAAAGCTTAGCTGCTTTCCGATTTGCATCTTGTATACTTTCCGGAACTCAAAGTTAAAAATAGTTTTTTTTTTTTTTTCGCTCAGTGTTTAGACTGTTATGGAGGCTGCTTTGCAAGGGAAGAGTCTAGAGCGAAGGCAACAAGTGCTCGTAGATATGTGACGCTGCATCGCGAAGACACGCACCGCTTCATAGCGCCCACTTATAGTCGTCATGAGGCAATTTTTCGTTTTATGCAACTGTGCATAGCCGCAGGCTGCCCCGTTCCGAAAGGAATAAAAGATGGCTGCCGCCGAACGCTCAGACGTGGCTACTCGCACCTGCCGGTAAGCATGAGTGTATTTGCGTATAATAAACCTTCTTGCGTGGCCGTGTAACGTTTTCGTGCACTTTCGGCACGTTTACCCCCTCATTCTGCCAACTCTTCTTTGCTGAGGGTCCGTTTTAGCGTCATTCTTGAGCTTCCGTTGCATACCACCGCGATTTTCGACCAGCGACCGCAAGCTAAGGAAGGGAAAGCCGACCAATCGTAGACGCCGGCACCACCCTCTTCATCCGGTTATCGACTTTCAGTGCAGTGGCTCGGCCCCATAGAATCCCTCTCCACTTGAGCGTTCTCCTCGCCTCTTGTCAGCCGATTAGATACGACAAGCCGCTCAGTGTAGGCAATGTTATTCGTTTTTCAAGCAAACAAAAGTGACCTCCTATGAACGAGGAGAGCGTTTCGTTGGTCTGTTCAGACAACCCTGCGGGTGACCGCCCGGTGCTTGCGTTGGTGATTACGCAAATTTGACGTCAGGAGATTGGAATAGAAACATATTGGAATAGTTTTACGTTATAGGGCCCCAGTTTTCACGGTTTTCTTAAAATAACTGCGTAACTGACGAAGCGTATATTTTACTCAAATGTGGCGAATAATATGGAAAATATACAGGCAAAAATGAAAGTTGCTAAACCCGCGTATTCTGGCCGTTTAGAGGCGTTATATGAAACACTTTAAAAGTTTTTCCGCTTGCCTCACAGGACCAAAAACGGCAGATAATTCACATTTTCAGGAAATCAGGGCCACTCTATGGTTGACGTGTATACCGAAAGCTTGAAGTGTGTAGGTTGATTATGTGCTTCGGAAACAAGTACTGAATGCTCCTCCTCGCCCAAATTTTATGCATTGTGCAAGGCATATAGTTGCTTTTTATTATCTTTTCTGTCTGCTCTACTAACTATGCAAGGCACGATGTTCACATTTCGTTGAAATAGGAGGCACATTATGAGTGACGAACGATGAATGTTTCATCTGTGTAGGCTATTTGTAGCCTTTCTAGAAAGTTACTGACTCAGGCATTCCGCAGTGTCACACTGACGTTATCCGCGATGTTTTTCCGGGGCCATAACATAATTGCACAAGACACCAACTTCAGATTGATTCACTATAGGGGGGATGTTATGTGGGACGAATTTTCATGTTTCTTGCTCGAACAGGAACTTGGGCAATACTTACAGAACCCAACTTCTTTCTCTATTTCCACCGTGATCCGAGGATTGTACTTGGTGTTTCCGGTGTTTTCGATGAACGATGCAAGCCCCCTTGTTTATATTTGGTTAAATTAGTGGGCTGACTATAGCGGCTCGAAGTCCTTGGACTCGGGCTGCATCTTCGGCTTGCGGACGGCCCAGAGCGGGTGTGCCAACCAGGCACGTACCCAGGATTCTTTTTCGGGGGGGGCCCACCACCTCCATCATCATCATCACCATCAGCCTGTTTTATGTCCACTGCAGGATGAAGGCCTCTCCCTGCGATCTCCAATTACCCCTGTCCTGCGCCAACCGATTCCAACTAGCGCCCGCGAATTTCCTAATTTCATCGCTCCACCTAGTGTTTTGTGGTCCTCGATTGCGTTTCCCTTCTCTTGGTACCCATTCTGTAACCCTACTGGTCCAACGGTTATCTAACCGGCGCATTACATGACCTGCCCAGCTACATTTTTTCCTCTTGATGTCAATTAGAATATCGTCTATACCCGTTCGCTCTCTGATCCAAACCGCTCTCTTTCTCTCTCAACGTTATGCCTAGCAATCTTCGTTCGATCGCTCTTTGCGCGGTCCTTAACTTGCTCTGAAGTCTCTGCCCCATATGTCAGCACTGGCAAAATGCACTGATTGCACACCTTACTTTTCAATAATAATGGTAAGCTTCCAGTCAGGAGCTGGTAATGTCTGCCGTATGCGATCCAACCTCTCTCTAGTCTTCTGTGAATTTCCTTCTCATGATCAGGGTTCCCTGTGATTAATTGACCTAGGTAAACGTACTCCTTCACAGTCTCTAGTGGCCGACTGGCGATCCTGATCTCTTGTTCTATGCCCGGCTATTTATCATTATCTTAATCTTCTGCATATTAATATTCAACCCCATTCTTACACTCTCTTTGTTAAGGTCGCCAATCATTTGTTGTAACTCGTCTGCATTGTTGTTGAATAGAACAATGTCATCGGCAAACCGAAGGTTGCTGAGATATTTGCCGTCGATCTTTACTCCTAAGCCTTCCCAGTTTAATAGCTTGAATTCTAAGCACGCAGTGAATAGCTTTGGAGAAATTGTGTCTCCCTGTCTGACCCCTTTCTCTATAGGTATCTCCCTGCTTTTCTTGTGTAGAATTAAGGTAGCTGTAGAACCTCTGTAGATATTCTTACGCGAAGGACGAGTCAGTAAGACGAGAAACTATTTACAGGTTAAATTTACAACAACGGTTGCAGCGCTGACCGGTTAGATTCACAGCGCGGGCCCAGTTCGTTCTTCCTCCTCTTTTCTGGAGTGATGGCGCCTACGTGCCTCGTTCAAACAAACAAATACCACACGCATGTAGCAATGTTTTCCAAGCTTTTTACGTAAGCGTTCTGTACTCCTTGATTACGTAGTGCCTCTACGATTGCTGGTATCTCTACTGAATCAAATGCCTTTTCGTAATCTATATAAGCCACATAGAGAGGCTTATTGTACTCTGCAGATTTCGCGATAACCTGATTGATGACATGGATGTGATCTATTGTAAAGTATCTCTTCCTGAAGCCAGCCTGTTCCCTTGGTTCACAAAATCCAGTGTTGCCCTTATTCTATTGGAGATTATTTTGGTAAATATTTTATATAATACTGGGAGCAAGCTAATGGTCCCATAATTTTTCAATTCTTTAACGTCTCCTTTTTTGTAGATTAATAGAATGTCTGCATTCTTCCAGTTTTCTGGGACCCTTGCAGTCGATAGACACTTCGTATAAAGAGTCGCCAGTTTTCCAAGCATTATGTCTCCTCCATCTTTGATTAAATCGACTGTTATTCCGCCTTCTCCTCCCGCTCTTCATCGTTTCATGTCTTGCAGGGCCCTTCTGACCTCATCGCTAGTTATAGGAAAGTTTCTGTATCCTGTTCATTACTGTGTCTAAGTGAGGTATCGTGACTCCTCTGGGTACTGTATACAGGTCAGCTTAGAATTTTTCCGCTGCTTTTACTATATCTTCGAGATTGCTGATGATACTATCCTTCTGATCTTTCAGTGCATATATCATGGTTTGTCCTATGCCAGGTTTCTTTTTTTACTGATTTCAGGCTGCGTTCATTTTTTACGGCTTCTTCAGTCTTTCTCATGTTATAGTTTCGAATATGAGTTATTTTCGCCTTGTTGATCAGTTTTGACAGTTCCGCGAATTGCGTAACGCTGTGCGGCCGCCAGTCCCATACAACCGCGTAGAGCGCAGGACTCTGCGATTCTAGACGTACTGCGCTCACCGCGAAAGGTTAGAAAAACACCCACATAAGCACAGCAGAGAAGCGGCTACGTGAGGCGGTTCGACCGATAACTGTAGAAGCGTCATTCAAAACAAATAATTGTTCTCCACTTCCGGCGGCGTTTTCTCTATTTCCTTTTTAAATAAAAAGATGTTGATCCATAAATATTCTCATAAACAACGGTTAACTTTTTTATTATTCGCTTTTGCTCGCAGTTTAGTTGTTGCCTTGGCTCTCTCCCTCAGTAGATCGCTTAATTTCTCAACTCCTTGCGATTTTTGTTTCCAGTTGCCAATTTTGCACGAAAAGTGCTATACAATTAGGGAAAAACAGACGAGGTAACGGGCGACAGTCATCTTGCTTATGGGTTTAAGGGTTATTGCAGGGTTTCATGATGGACGCTCTTTCACATTATTTTATTTCCCACCTTATCTAACCCATATCACGTGTATATGGTTCCGGGCAGCGCTTGCGGTGCATCTGCCAGCGTCGCGGCGAGCCGTAACTCAAGGAAATAATGAAGCAAAGGGATAAGTTAAACGCAACTGGCGTTTTCTCCGGCCGCAACTCGTTCCATGAGAGTACAGACCAGCTGAGTAACAGCCGCATCCCGCTCCTGGTCCCAGGATCAGCCTAAACAAAGAAGGTTGAACTAACAAAAGCAACAGCTATGCGCGTGACGGTTGAATAGATGGTGACAACTGAACGCATATCGAGTTATTTGCGCGGGTGCGGAATCTATCAGAAAACCGTCCTTCACATTACAAGAGATGCCGATAACTACCGCCATCTAAAAGGAGTGAAAAAGGCAGCATAATGCTGACAAGTCTCAACATTGATCTGGCGGCGCTTTAGGAATGTGTGAGGAGTGGTGGCGTGGGTGGGGGGGGGGGGGGGGGGTACGTCACTTAATTTCGGGGGGGGGGGGGGGGGGGCCCGGGCCCCCCCGGGGCCCCCCCTTGGGTACGTGCCTGGTGCCAACTCTGAACTTTTGAGAGCCACCTCCCAGTGGCGGTGGCGCCGATGTAGAAGGTCCCCGGCGCCTCTCGCAACCGGGGCGGCATCGGGAAGAAGCGAGCTCGAGGCGGCCGCGATTATGGACGCGTCGCGAAAGGAGTGCAGTTGTTGCCTGCACATTCCCAGAGCATGTGTCTCAGCGTTGCTCTCAGTCCGCAAGCTTTAAACGCATCTGTTGCATATAAATCCGGGTAGGTGTGATGTAAGACGGCGGGGTTAGGGCAGGTGTGTGTTTGGAGCAAGCGTAAAGTTGCGGCCTCGTTCCTGTTTAATTTATCGTGCGGTGGCGGGAATGTGCGTATTTCGAGCCTGTATTGGGCGGGGTCTCTGAACGTGGTTAGGCGATCGCCCCACGCCCACTGTGACTCTTGTTGCTGCATTTCTGTCGTAGTGTCCCGATCCGGCAGATCCGATGTACCGCTCTCGGGGGCGGAGGCGGCGGCTCATAATTTGCCGCGGCTCGGCGTGTGAGACCTCGAGCCGTAGCGTGGGCCGCCTCGTTGGCCACGAGCGGGACATCGGTGTGCGCCGGGGCCCAGAGGAGGAAGACCGTAGAATTTTGGGGTTGCCAGGGCGATCACGAGACACCGTCGTCACAAGTTTGGAGTATGCGGGCCGCTTCCTGCGAGACGCGACCGCGCGCGAAGCCGCGGATTGCCGCCCGCGAGTCGCTGATCACGATCGCAGCGTTCGGCACCGCGACCACGTGACCGCGGCGAGTGCTAGGGATGTCGCGGCTTCTTCAGCTGCCTCCGTGTGTCCCGCGCTCACTGTGGCGCTCGCGA
Source organism: Dermacentor andersoni (assembly GCF_023375885.2). Taxonomy (NCBI): domain Eukaryota; kingdom Metazoa; phylum Arthropoda; class Arachnida; order Ixodida; family Ixodidae; genus Dermacentor; species Dermacentor andersoni. Next base: position 100,328,576 of record NC_092815.1, read on the forward strand.
GGCACTTACCCTAAAGCCCCTACTTTAACTTACCCGTGCGGTCTACAACCGCGATCGCGTGTGCGCTTCTCCCACCTGCATACCGCGACGCGTTTGCGTACACCGCCTCGTTGCTGTTGCCAAAACTTCTTCTGAAGGTCGCTTGCTAATTTGTCGCGTCTACCGGCGTGGTGCGTCGGGTGCATGTTCTTGGGAAGCGGCGGGATGATCAGGCAGTCGCGGACCGAGGCCGGAACCGCCGTGTTTTCTCCACGCTGAGTGTGGTACGTGATGCCGAGCGACTCGAAGATGCATCGACCTGTCTTTGACTTCGGTAATCGTTCGTATTGCGTAACGTCGCGCACCTCGATTAACTCGTCAAGCGAGTTGTGGAGTCCGAGCTCTAGAATCTTGTCGGTGCTCGCGTTGAGTGGAACGCCGACCGCCCTCGTGAAAGCCTTTCATATCATGCATTCGACCTTGTTTTTTTTTTTTCGGACCCTATCCACTTCAGGTAGTTGGCAACATAACGTTATGCGGCTTATCGCATACGCCTGCACGAGACGGATCGAGCAGTGTTCGCGCATACAATTGCGTCTATTCGTGATGCGACGCACGAGCAGGATCCTGTCGTCTACCGAACGACGAAGTCTTCGCACCGTCTTTCCGTTATGGCCCCTTGCCTGCAGGTGTAACCCCAGGATTCTAATTTTGTCTACGTGCGGTACGGGAGTACCATCTGCCAATATAATGCGTATTTTTTGGAGTATCCCCGTTCCTCGTCGAGCAGGGTTTTACGACTTCCGCTCGTGGGTTTGTAGATTAAGAGTTCGGACTTGGTAGCCTACTTTAACTTTTTTTACCAGAAAGTCCATGGCCAAATTGGACGATGCAGATTCACTGCGGGCGCAAGACCTGTCACATGGCTCAGTTTATTCACCAGATTCAACTGATCACGGCTGTACGAAAGGACAAGCGTATTGGTGCAGTGACTCTCAGCAAACCACTCCGGAAGCAGGGCGGCGCAAGGTCCACGTCAATATGTAGGTTTTTATCGGGGAAGCGTTTCCTGTTTATAAGTACCAGCAAGTACATGACCCTTCTCAGAGAACGCGTGGCTTCCTCTATCTGCCCATAATTCCGTCTGTTCGTAATACCAGCTGAGTCGCATCGAGCGTCCGCACATGCGCGTGCCAGTGTACACACCAGTATTGCACAGACAGTGCTCACGCTGTCATGACTTCAGGATCTCAAAACGTGGAGCACCTCCACCGAGAAATACAGAGACGAAAGGCGTTGACCAGACGCTAAGGGCATATGCGAAAACGAAGTCATTAGCAAAGTGTAGAAGTGGTACAAGCGAAGACAAAATGAAGTAATGCTTTCTAGCATTCGGACCGTCTTATCTCAAGTACCCATCGGCGATTTTTGTTGCCATTCGCCGGTAGATGAGACGCATTCAAGGATGATGAATTGCTTCAAAGGAGGCAGTCACCGGGGTCGCCTTGGAGGGGTGTCTTTTGTCGTCCGAGGGCTCCCCTTTCGGAAGTTTTCCTTCCATCTTATAGCAGGCGAATGCTACAGGTTGCTGTGGCCACACCATATATACCAGGGGGGGGGGGGGGGATATTCTATAAGAGTCCAGCTAGTGGATTGTCGATTTCGGCCGCTGCTTATTGGCTAGGGCCGCTCGTCTTCTCCGCTCTCGTAGAGCTGCATCCAATCAGCAGTGGCCGAAATGGACAGTCCACTAGGTGGACTCTTACAGAATACCCCCCGCTCCCCGGGTCCCTGGACTGTGCCCCCAATTATAGGCAAAACATATAAAGTGCCACACCGCAAACCAGAAAATACAAGTTTTTTTTTCAAGTAGATGCTAAATTATAATAGACAAATAGTGATATACCTTGCGGACACAACAACCAACTTCCTCTTTATTAGATGATGGATCACAACAGTGCCTCTTTGCCAACAAACTGTCGCTCCGCATCGTAACGCCTATGCCTGTTCACCGGTCACACGTGCACCTAAAGCACGGAACACAACGGAATGCGACCGCAGCGGTCACGAATCGAGCCGGCGACCTCTTACTTAGCAAGAGAACGCCGCGGCTACTGAATCAACACAGGTGGTAGTAACCAGTCACAGGCGACTACAAGTGGTATAGCTTGCGTTTACGGTTTTCTAACCGCAAGGCAGCGGTGGCTGAAGTACTTGGCGATTATAACGAACAAATTCCACGTACATCGACTCACATCGAGGGTCCTCGTAGTAGCGCAAGCACAGGGAGCCCAGTGCGTAGCCAAGCGTCGGTCCGGCCAGCTTCAGTATGGCAACAGTGGCTGCGAGAATGAAACGGCAAATTAATGTTCTCAAGTGAGGAGGGAATAATTCTACAAATGCACAATATTCCAAAAGAATTGTCCCGATTGAAGAGCTATGCTTCCAGTAACAGGACGAGGCATCCACCAAGTGTTACGAAATAAATGCCGGGCATGCGCTGTACCATGCAGCACACACTCGTTTCAATATTATCACATTTATCATATAGTATACATGTGAAACGTGAATATATAAGTATGCTATCTATGTATGCTATATCATATTTAGAGATTTAGCTGTGCTATGTTCTGGCATACATTTTTTTTTCTAGCACTCTATCTATACTTCCTTAGTAGCTAGAAAAAAAAAGAAGAAACATCAGCGCAGTGCCAGAATGTATAGTATATGTTCCACAAAACAAAGTGCAAACGAAAATATTTCTGCGCCGTGCCAACGACATGTGGCGAGGTAAAAATTAATCACGCTGTTTTCGCCGTTAGCTATGACTGCCAAAGTTCGTCAGCATTGCATTGACTAAATTAGCAATAATACCACTCATCGGGGTTCACGTACGTATTTTTTAGAACGGAGAATAATAAACAGTTTATAGGCCCCAGTGGGATGGAGCTCTGACTGTCATGCCGCATGCGACATATATATAGATATAGATTTATGACGCATCTGCTCGCTTGTTCAGTCCAGTGCCTTCAGTCCAGTCTCTTTAGTTTTTTTTAAGAAAGCAAAGTCCACTCGTCGAAGAGGCACTGCCAGAAACTCTAGTCTGTCAGCGCAACGTTCCAAATAGCCTGCAACGTTATTTAGCCGACTGCAGAACGGGAAGCGCCGCCGGAAAGAGCTTGCGCAGAACAGCGTCGCCTTGCTCCCTTCGATGTAATCAGACGCTCGACGGAAGGAAGCCCTCGATCGCACGCCCGGCCACGCGACGCACGAGGGCGTCAGTCAGCTCGCCAATCATGCGCAATAGAGGTTGAGCTGCTTACTCACAAATTGTTTTGAGAGCGATGCATAACAGTGCCTGGTTATTTCAGAGGACGCGAATAATAAGCTCTAGTGTGCCGGTGAAGTTAGACACCCACAAGAGCAGCCAAGCGAGTGAGAAAAATATTACGTGGTGATGTAGGGGTAAATGCGGCAGAAATGTGGGAATCAACGATTTAAACAGCGTTCACCACATTTCAAATTGTTGTTCAGGGGCTTACTAGACACACGTCCTCGGCCTCTTTGAGGAGTAATGTGCAACTGACAGTAGTCCGGAGCAGCCCACCACCACTCGCACTATATATATATATATATATATATACTTCACACACATAGACCTTTTCCCACTTAGACACACCTAATGCCAAGGCATTTTAAAACAAAGCAAGAAGGAGGGGAAGTGGTGTATAGTGAATGGGCATGCTGCATTAATACAAAGAAATGCAAGAAAACAGAAGAAGCGGACAGATAAATTGACGTAAGGTGACCCAACAGCCAAGTGACCCTGCTATCAAGGCACTTCACATACCCGTAAAAGCCCGACTGCGAAGTGCAGTTATCTCCACAGCTGTCTCTTGTGACATAACTGTTTGCCCTCTTCGCGCACGCAGCCCGCACGAAGTATTTGTTCCGCGAACGCGATGGCTACCTCGGAGCTCAACGCAACAGGCGCCCTCTTCCTTCTGTACTTGACACATATTGCCCGCTAACTACCAACTGGAAAGAGCAGAGAGACATTGAAATATGGCAATAGAATAGTAAGAGTTACCAACCTTGCTGATGTATCTGCGCTTACGGAAAATGAGTTTTCACCTATGCAGTCCAATAAAAGCATTTGGGCTTTGATGGTAGACAAAGCATCGGTGGTAGTAGGGTAGTATGTTATATTTCTAATAGTGCGTATAAATGGGGCCAGTGGAAAAAGTTTATAACATAGTTGAATCGAATAAGGAAAAGCGCCGTTTTCCTATGAATGGCGACGACTTGACAAACCGCGGCAAGTTTTTGGCAAGCATCTGGCATGTCATGGCAACACTTCGACAACCACTGGCAGTATTTGTCAGGTATCTGGCACGTAATTGAAAACGAGACAACAGAACTTCTTACACGCACCCCATCGGCAACCAAAGTTTCTTTAATCCGAAAACGACTTGCAAGTTATCGAATTGCTGCCTCAAACGTTAGTAGACAGCTCGCGAGTTTCGCCGCTAATCATGCAACACGTTTTGCATCTACTTCCCGTTGTCACAGTTTATAGTAATACCGTATCCATCGCCATGCAATTCGTTTGCATCATTGCTTCGTTGTCCCTCTCCTCTTAACATCGTAAAAGTAAATAGTGGTCGTTAGGGCAAATACGGAGGTTGCGGATGAGAGCCTTCTCTTTTCTCTACAGTCTCCGACGCCGAGATTACGACGATTTGTAATAGCTGGCTACGCTAACAAAACGAAACAAACAAGGCGGCGCGAATATCGATCCTCGGCTGAAAGCGCTATACCGTGGGGTATCGCAACAGCCACGTTGGAAAGCCAGAAGACGGACTAGAGATAAGAAAATAATCGGTTTGTATTTTTCCAGCTCTTCCACGCCAGCCTGAAAAAAAGCAACCGGACATTCATCGCTAAAGCTTAAGCAGTGACCCCGACAGGTAACAGATTTTTGAGTCTCCTCTGATCGTTTTCGGGTCGGCGTGTCTTGTCAACTTGAGCTGTAAGTCACACGCAGCCGTGATACTGTTGTCAGTGGTTGGTTACGTAAAGTGGCCGACCTAAAGCGACCCTCCATCACTTTGTCCTATACATTTCTTGCACAGTTTCTCTTCTTTCCCGCTTTTGCCTAATTTTATGTGAGCCTTCGAAAACGCACCAACTATTCCAATTGTCTTCGTCGACTGACCATGGTTGGCTCAGCGAATTTCCGCATGCTTTGCTTATGCGCACCCAAGGAACAAACAGAGCTGAAGCGCTGAAACCGACTCCATCAGTTTCAGTCATTCCCGTTCGCACCTTAGGATGTTTGCAGAACGACGGTAACTTGCCAAAGATTGTACCTGTCCGTAATACAAAGCTCAGAGAGCGTCACGGAGGCAAGTTTTTCGTGGCGTCTGTTCAGACAATGGCACCCTTCTACAGCGCTAATAAGTGGCGGTCGCTCCGCCGTATTTATCCCTCCTTCGCAATTCAGGTAATTTTACGCAGATATTCCAGCCTACGAAATTGCCTCGCTAGAGATGTCGTTCTTTATTACCAGAAATATTCCCAAGCACCTGAGTTGCTCAGTGATAAGCACTAACTTAGCGATATGAAGTGGCCAGGAAATTAAGAGTAACGATAATTTTCTTCATTCTTTACTTCGCCATCTGCGAAATGAAGATAAGCTTGCGCTCCTGAAACGATATATTCCCTCGCGGCAAAACAACATGATCGATATTTGTATGGCCTGTGCGCACAGTCATCGAATTTTATATGCCCAGCCATACGGTTTCAATGTATTTTTTGCATCATAGCCTTCTAAAATGGCTTCCAACATACTTATCTTGCGCTAGAGTGGCAAAAGCTTTCAATACACATCCATGAGTTCTCAGTGAATAGTCGGACGTGAATGTAAATGCAGGAGGTTTGACTCGAAAACAAAATAAGACAGAAATATACTTACGAGAATCTCCGAGACACACCTAGTGCCTCATCTATGGACAGTCCTCAACGACGCTGACACTAGCCTTGACTTCTAGCCGTAGCAAACATCAGAGAGATAGCAGCGATTGAGGGAAATAATGCCCACACGGTCTGGCCTGTGAGCCGTAAATGCTGGAGCTACGCCGAAATTACAGGGTCATGAGTGCACGCGTACGTGCGTGTGCGTGTGTAAACGTTTTGACAACCATGATTCTTCGTTTTCGGTAATGCAGTCGAAGTACAATTAGTGGCTTTGTTAACTAAGTTAATAGGCAGTTTTAGTTAACGTAAGCGCAATAGCGGGGCTAAGGGAAATAACGTTAGCGTTCCTTAAACGAACTTTGCAGAAACCGAGCTTTAGTATAGCGTGACAGCGTAGTTTACGACGCTATTCGATTACACTTTAAGTTTCGCATGCACATTAAGTGATTCGATCGGTTCGCCAAGCATTGCGTGAGCGTCCGAAAAATACGAGAGGCAGCGCAATGGAAGCCGAGAGCACATTGTATATGTGCTTTCCATGTTTGTCGATCAGCGGCGAAATCAGCACAAGCAGTAAAAGCTGTTGACCATAGACTCCAAGATCATCCGATCTCAGAGGCCATATGCCGTCGTGCATATGCCCCGACTTTGTCGCTGCCATCTCGGAAATTTGTTAGGCTTCGACGCGTTGGAAACGAGAAGCGATCTAGAAAACTCCACAAATTATCCATAATACACTGCCGTCGAAATGGCCTGATACTAAGCGAAAGCCGTTTGCAGAGTCATTTTTTACGAACGGAGCTCAACAAAAGCAACGCCACATTAAGTTCGAAGCGAGCGGCCGGGACCGCCGCCACGTTTTATGTAAACTACGTAAACCACGCAAACACAGTGACACTAAATCTGAGAAATACTGGGCGTACCTAAACATGATGGGTCGCCTAGCGTTCTGCGCATGTGCATTTCGATCCCGCTAAAGCCCGCTGTTACACTAAACACGCTAAACTCAAACTGTCTAATAAAGCTCCTGATGACGCAACTTTGAACTGAAGGACAGCCGCCTCCCAATTCCTGCAGATGTATGCATGTGGCTTTCTTGTGGGAACCGCGTTCCTATGTGTGTTTCTCGTAGAAGCCCAACTGCGGCTAATCTCCAGCTGGATCTGGGAGGAACAGTTATCAGCCACGCGAGCTTCCCAGCGGCAGCACCAGTGCTATAGCACTGTTGCAACATGGCCTAGCGACATCCTGTCACCCGCAAAGCAGCTTCGCAACAACCTGGTGAGGACAGCGTTTTTCGCAACACTGCGCGCACGTGGGCACTCGGAGCGCTCGGAAGGCGCCACGCGGCTCGAGTGACAAAACGAGTCTGACGCAAACCTTCACCGTTTTTGGCAGCCACAGCATATATTGCACGCAACCCCTCCGTACAAGCATAGCAGTCAGGAAAAAAAAAATTAATGAGGAAAGCTGCTTGATGAATCGCAGCCGGAACTGCAGATAAAAAGATCTTGCCAGGAAAATGTAACAGTAAAGGAATAAACTTACTTTCTTCCCCTAAATACATTTTCTGCATTTCATATACTGTGATTGTCGTCCAATGTCAAATACATGCCCGTTTGGTTATACTTCACACGGCAGTGTAAGCACGAACTGTAAAGCTTAGACGGCTGGACACAGTAAGCGCTATATAACGGCAAGACTGTTGTCGCAGCATTAAGAATGCACTACTGATGAGCAAATTAAGCAGCCGTGAGAACCCAGTGAAATGAGCAGCTGTAGGTTATATGGAACGTGCGTGCAAAACATCGCTGAAAATCTTCGATTGTTACCACTCTTGAACTTTGTTTGTGCCTTGTTTTCCTTTATGTTAGTATTAATTTCCTATTGTCGTCTAATAGCGTTGTGTGTGCAATGTGCCATTTGGAATATCCAGATGCAGCCCCGCTGTTTCGAGCTTCGCTTCAAAAGTGACGCGGCATCTGGAATCCATTTCCCTGGGTTCTCAGCTCTCACACGATATAAGAGTTCGCAAGTGCTTGGTCAAACGATATGTACCGAGATAGCGTGAAGTGCCCATTTGCACGCTGTTGACGCAATTCGATGCACAGCTTGAAATGCCGGTGTTGTTAAGAAGGAGCGTGACTCTGCTACACTATTGAGAGTGAGATAGGTGATACGCTAAAATACTTACTCGCCGCAATGGCCGGGTGCAGACGGGTGAGAAGTCGTAGCTCAACAGTCTACGGAGAGGTTCTTGCATTGCGAATAAAATGGTCGGCCTGTTGGCGCACCGAGACTATTGATCCGCGGACACCATTTCTGCACTACTTATGTTTCTTTGTATAACGACTCTCCTCATACTTTGCCACGCAGCCTACGAACTGCGATACGCGTACGAGCGTCAGCCTGTCGGTGCGTGTATAGATAGGATGCCGCTGCGCGATACCGGCCGATATGGGACACGTAGTACGGCTCAGCCCAGCCACCCCAATAATAGCCTGACCCGTGCAACTAAGCAGCTAAAGCTGCCGCTCATTCCTAGACCATCAGCATCCCGTTAGCAAACGCTAACCATCGAAGGCTATCAGTAGCGGAAGCCCATATTCCCATGCACTCTCCGTGTCGTACTTTGAGGAGACGGGCGTCGTACGCGAATTGCGTTGTCCTTACCAACAACACCCTCACACCTAGTCAATGACTCATTATGATAGTCAAGCTAGCGGCGATTAATAAAATGAATAAAACCACTTAAGCTACACCTTATTTCGGCTCTAGAAATAGAGGAGTTTTTATTACTTTATAATATAAAAGGGGAAAAGAAAGTATTTCCAGTGAGATAGTGTTGAAATTTCTCCTAAAACAACAGTACCCGCGAAAACGTTCTTGTTCGATTTCTCATTTCCTTGAGCCTGATCTGAACAACTTAGAATAAAGTATTACCGCTCTTCATACTTTTAACCTTTCGGCCTATTCCACGCAGCATCAGCGCAAACGCGGCGCGGATTAGCGTAGCCCCAGCGAAGCTTATTGAAAACAAATCGTCCAATGATAACCGCCGAGCTGCCGAGCGATAACGCCGCGCCAAAGCGCCCTCAGTCCACCGGCCTAATTAAGCCCACTGATGGACAAAGCCGCGGGAAAACTCGGCACTTATCGAATTCCAGCACACACCTATCCATTAATTATCCGTCGGAGCCTACTACTCCTCACTCTGTGCGATTATCCGCGGCATTCAATTGCACTTCCCTACCCTTGGTGATCAACCTGCCGCGCTGGGCAGACAGTTATAGCCTTGACAATAATTGTTTTGTTCCAACGAACAGCGCGTTCTGGCTATGCCCCAGATGGCCTCTTCATTTCCGGTTAGATTTCTTCATTTTTCCTCGAGCCCCTTCTGTTTGACCTTTCAAGCCTCTCGAACGCTGCTTCTGATACTTGAACAAACTGACTGACACTGATAACGAAAGGCTCAAACACAGCGGGCTCGCGTTCTGTGCCATATCTCGGAGGCAAAAGGTTTAGAGTTCTCGTACACTAAGCAGGCCTTTATCTCTAAACGCGACGTTTTGGACGACAGCCAGCGCACCTGTATCCATTGTGGAGCGCTCTGACCTCCGCGCGCGTTATCGGCGTGAGTGCACTTGGCTAAGCACTCGCTCTGCAGGAGAAGCAAAGCTGACATGCAACTGCCTTCTTGTCTTTGGTAGGAAACTTGATAGCCAAGTAAAACAAGACAGCCAAAGCCACTCAGTGTGAAGAAAATCTAGAGTAAATCCAATGCCTCTTAGTACACCTCTCGATTCCCTTAAGATACCCGTACATGCGTTACAGGATTTGGAGCCAAAAACTAGAAGGCCCTTTTTTTTTTTTTTTTTTTTTTTTTTAATGCACGCCCAGATGAGAGCATGCATTACTGCACCTCGTCCTACTTATGTTGCAGGCTGACCACAATGGCCACAATTGCTTCAGAATACCTACCGTAGATTGTTCTTTAACAATGGTTGTACCAAAAGGATTTCAGAATCTGAGTTCTTGTACTAGCTACCAAGTTTACTGCACTATATTAGAACGGCAAAAGCCACCAATTTTGTGTATACGAACCATCGCTGCGAATGCAGCCGCGCTGTCGCCGCTGCATCCCAAGCTAAACCCGCGTGCAGCAACCGCAGAGAAGCAGACAACATACACACAATATCCCAACAGTACTTCACCCAGGGCTAATCTTAAGAAAAGGGATTTACGCAACTACGTTCTTTCTACATAATGCCAACTACATATATTGTATTCGATGTATTGTACCACTTTTATTCTGTAAGCACTAAATGCTTAGCATGTACATGCGTCATATTGCACTGTTTGTTTTCACTTTCCGATAATTTTTATGTATGAAGCCTTGTCTATTGCGACATCAATTATATGGACATTCCAGGTGCATTTCCCCCGCGGTCATCGCTGTCAGCGCCACCGTGATGTTCCGTATAATGTCCAAGCGCGATAACATCGTGGCCGCACGCCGTACGCTGCATGTGCGAGTGAAAGCGTGTGAAGGTGAGCCGGCGATGGTGGCTCGACCTAGCGCGCGCAAAGCACCAGGGACGACGAGGGGGGCGTTCTACTATGGTGGCGGATGCGTATGGCGCGGCCGCGCAGGCCCTCTCTTGAATGCGATCTCCGATGGAGACAGAGTGCGCCGAGTGCCGATAGCTGCGTGTGCGCTGTGATCTCGACGCTTAGTTCGCGTTGAAGCGAGAGGCAGTCCGAAGGCCAATTCGCTCGCTGCTGCTGCGTTGGAGATGTGAACACATCTCAATCGCATCGATTGAGATGTGACCATGTTTGCTCGTGCGCGCGTGGCACCACGCTTCTCAATTCAGTGAGTAAGCGAGTATTTAAATTTATACAGCCGATAAAACTACTATCCTTAATTCGTACAGCTGACTAATAGTTTGCTATCGCAATCGATGCTGCACCTTTCGGGCGACATTGCGACTTTTTTCTTTTTTCTTTCAAGATGCATATTATGTTACGATGTACATTATATATATATATATATATATATATATTGAAAGGGGGTTTATTGCAGCTCGTACGAGGGATCGCAAGTAGCTCTTGATCACGAGTCCTAGCCGTTCGCATCAGCAGCCCGAGCTCGGGTCTCGCGCCGCAGCGGTGGCAGTCCGCACAGCGCCACATGCATGTTACCCACTACAATATATATATATATATATATATGCATGTATGTTTGTGAATGCCACTAACATGTAAAGGTCTCGGCTTTCCTCAACCTGATGCAACAGCATTTTGCACAGATGTATCTCCGGTTAATTGTTCTGGTAAATAAAATTGATTGATTGATTGATTGATTGATTGATTGATTGATTCGTAATAACCGCAGTCATTGAACTAGCCTCAGCGGTATGCACTTGCAATGACTCTGAAACGGGGCTCTCACAGTGCTTCTGCATTAATCCTGACTACTTTGCAGGTACAAAACAGCATTCTTTATAAAAAGCGAATAAAGTTTTTTTTTTCAAGAGAAGTCTTGGATATCTATCAGCTCACGTTGCTCGTGCAAGGAGAAAGTTGAAAGCCGAAGTGACGTATGTCCTATTATGACTGCTTGAACACTACGTTTCTCTGTGTGCTTACAGGCATTTCTGGAGGAACCACTATTGACTACTAATCAACTTTCTCCTTTGCCGTTTTGAGTTTCATAACAGAAGAGCAGCTGGCACTCAGATTACCTTTTTTTTCTTACTTTTTTTTAATACTCGCTCAACTCGCTATTTCACAAGACCGTTGTGTGTTCTAACGATCGTATTTCTGAGATTTAAAAGCTTTTCCTTTGCTATAAGAAGGCGCAAATCAACTGCACAGCCAGAACGATTTCTGATGTGTTACAATTTTTCACTGAACTGTCATAACTATACATCGCGCTCTGAATCGCCTCGCGTTTGTGCAGATATACAATACGCGTCTCAGCGTGTTGGCAAGCTGTCGCCGAGCCCCTTGAGATGTTGGCAGGTACTAATAATAAAAGAAAGGAAGAAGTAGAGTACTTTTTCTCAGTAGCCGTACCGGCGGCGTGCGGAATCGTCGTGTGGGAGCAGTGCTGATTTGGTGTGCATACTACACGATTTTTAGAGCAAATCTGTTTCGAGTACACAAAAAACAGTGTACCCCAAGTCCGCGCATTTTTTTTTAATTGAACAATGAGGAAGCGAAGGGCAGCTTTCGTGTCACACGCAAGCTTAGGCAAAGTCACCGTCAATGACACCTAGTGAACGCGAAAAACCTCGGACAAGGCAGCTGATAAGCTGCAGAGATAAGGCGGTCAGTGACCGTGAAACAGCGAGAAGGTCACTAGTCAACGTGTTCGTCTATCTGCATAAGCACGCGCCCCAGATGGACGATGGAAGCACAAACCCCGCAAAGTGCTCTTGCTCCGTTTCTTTTCGTTTTGTTGACGGTTGGTGCGCCGCTTACTAAATAATAATGTCATAGCAATCCTTCCAAGCTGCTACTTCTCCAAGGGACTATTATATTATGAAGTTTAACGTCCCTAAACTGCCCAGTAAGTTATGACAGGTGTTGTAGTGCAAGGCTTTGATGAAATTTCGAGCACCTGAGGTTGTTTGACTTGTATCCAAAGTACCGGTACACGAGCATTCATGCACTCCGCCGCGAACGTGCGGAATGCGGCCACTAGGATCGGGTATCGAATCCGCGACCTCGTCCTACTGAGTGCAAGAGATCGTATCCACAAAGCTTTTCGTTCGTATAAGGACTCCTTGTGATCGGCTGGCCGCTTTCTCTAATGAGACACACAGCTTCAGCATTGGCTGGCATTCACTCTTACGAACAATTTTAGCGTAAGAAGTGTATCTGAATACGGGCCTACACCTTTTGGATAGGGTTCCAAGAAACTGCCGAAAGTGCGATCGTGAAGCACCTAATCTCCGTAATTGAATTTAGCGAAGGCGTCTCGTTCAGGCTGAGTTCTGGTAATGGTGATTCGTGTTGTGAAGGCACCTGGGACTTTCTAGGACAATGAGCAGAGTTTGTAACAGTTCCTTGCAAGGACAAGCGGTGGCGCTCTCTTGTTACAGAAAGTCACCTGAGGCTTCTAGTGCTGAGATGCGGTCTCTGGCATAGCATTCAGACGTCGTCGCTTGGAGATCTTGTATTTTGAACCAAATAAGGTTTTTATTATTATTATTATTATTATTATTATTATTATTATTATTATTATTATTTAAGAAATGCATGGCGAGCATGTTTCCGTGAACACAATATTTCGCCAGGGCAGGACCGCATACGACAACTGTTTATTCAGGTCCCTATAAATTCTGATAGCAAAACCAAGAATATACCTTAATATAGTAACATTTTAGATATATCTCTCTGCCTATAGAAACCGCAGATATATTGCCGTCATCATAGGGTGGTATGTAAGATTTTGTGCAATGTTCTCGGAGGGCATCGCAAACCTAACTTGTCCAGAACACATCGAGTTTTGACCTCCTCAACAACCATCTCATACAACGATTCAGGTACTACTTGTGTCGGCCGGCTTCCCTGTAACTCCGTCCACCGTCTGGAGTGAATTATAGTGGCGGCGTTTTATTCTTCTTCGACTTCACACATTTACTAACAAAGCGTAGGTCTCCGTATGCGCCGTTTTGAAAAGTTCACTGAACAAGTAACCTCAAGGAGAGTGGCATAAGAATATGTATACAAGAAAGACGCGCGTGAAGACGACGCCCAACGCACTGCCCAGACCAAGAGGCCCCAGTAACCAGTGTCTCACCTGTAATAAGCGTCTTTTTATAGACTGCCCAGCGTTTAAGAAAAAATGAATGAATGAATGAATGAATGAATGAATGAATGAATGAATGAATGAATGAATGAATGAATGGTGTTTTGGCGGATGCTAAATATGTTCTAGGCGGTAGATTTTAGGTCTCGTAATAGAGGCAAAGGGCAGGGGCAAGAAAATGTTGATCCCTAAGACCTCACTCAGAAGGGCGCACCACATCCGCTAAGGTCCACGACTTGGTATGTTGCTGATCTCGCTTTATTCATTTTCGACATTTCACATGCGCAGAACAGCAACACACAAAAGCTGTTGACATGGATTTAGCCATTTTTATTAATTGCATGGGATACGTAGGACCGCTGTAAATAAAAGTAGGATAACTGCAAACACGTATGGTAGCTGTAAACACGAGCTACGTCATTTACAGAGGTACGAGCATGCGCGTCACGTGACTAGCGGTTATAAAGAGAAAGTTGTTTCTGTGGTGCCTTCACGATGCAATAGTTGTACTTCGGCTATCTAACACTGGTGGACGCACAGTTCAGCTCCAATAGCTTCGTGCTTTCTTGTGGCAAGGCAGGACTGTTCATAGGGAGACTCTGTCAGACTGTGCCCACAGCCCATGCGAAAGCTGCACAACGGGCAAACGCATATCGCATGCCTGTTGCCGTCTGCAAAAAAATTTATGCATGAAATATCTGGCAATAAAAGCACGTATGACAATTCCATTCGAACCTGGGAGATCTTATTGCTACCCCTCGAGACGCACCCCTCAGACAGGGGCTTTGCGCAAATACTTGTGCAACTTAAGCCTCTCAAATTGTGCACGTCTTCTATGGTTTACTGATATAATTATATGTAGAAGCGCTCAGGACCATAAGCGATAGAGCTACAAGTTGTACCACGGTATTTGCTTTTCTTCTCAGCCCAATTTAGCTGCGTGCATTCGACGAAAAGGTAAGCAATCTGCATAGACATGTGGGACTCAGTACTTTATCTCACATATTACATTCATCCTAATGACTAGATTGACAGACTGTCTCCGGTGAACGACATGAAACGTCGATAGTCGGCAAAATGGTTACGCCTGCTTACGTATATGGGGCACATTTTTTTTCTTGCATTACGTTCATCATAAAAAATGCGGCTGCCTCGGTCGGGAATAAAGCCAGCAAACCTGTGCTCCGTCCCGCTGCGCCTGGTCGCTTAATTAAACATGCACGCCCAGAAACATTTCACAAGCAGCTACACGGCCCATTTCCTTTAGGCAGTGACTCTTCTCCCGGCAGCCGGGACAATGTTTGAAACGAATGTCTCCCAGCACTCACCTCCTATTGGCTCTTGGAAGGGTAGGTTAGGTTAGATTAGGCTGGTTAGGTTGGGGCCCACCTGCAAGCTCTCGGTCACGCCTGCAGACAGTTTTTCCCGGCAGTTTGTCACGTGACTTCCGAGGGCCTATAGAAGGTGAGCGAAACTCGTTTCGGAAATTCTCCCGTCTGCCGGGAGAATAGACACTGCCTTCCTTTTACACAGAAACTCTTGCATAGACAAACTTAGCACCTTGCTTCGGTCTCTGAAAACTATCAGCACGTGTATACATCTAGATACCGCGCCCGCTTCTTATTGTTGTTGTGCAGCGACTGCAAGCATTCTCACCGAAATGCAAAGGAGAGTTTTTCTTCTTCACGCTGTCATCCACGTACGTGCTCCCAGAGATGAACAGCACGCTGTACGCGGAGCCGTAGAAGCAGTTGGCCGCGAACAGCACGGCCGTCACGACGACGGACTCCGGCATGCCGCGGCCCTCGCAACCGGGCTGCGGGAGCGGCTGCACGGCGTCTGCCGCCTGGCAGGTGTCCAGGGCGTCTCGAGAGGCAGCGTCGACGACACCCAAGGCGAGCCCAGGCCCGTACAGGAAGAATGGCAGAGCACTAACCGCGCAACTGACAACGAGGGCCACGATGGCACCGAAGATTAGCAGCGGCTTGGACACGGTCCGCGAGTAGTGTCCCACCAAGAAGCTCACAAAGAAAGGGCTCGCGCTGTCGGCAAAGAGGATCACCGTGATCGACCAGCTGGAGAGGCCGTACCGTCGCTGCAGCGTCGACATGATGGCGAAGAAGTAGTAGAAGTGCGCACTTTGCAGGATGCTGACGGCACTGTACAACAACGTGAACAGCTGCGGACGCGCGAACACCTGAAGCGCCCGCGGCCTGAAACGGCCCACGCCGCACAGCCGGCTGGCGTCGTCGGCGTCGACGGCACCAGCGTCACGTACTTGTGCGGTGCACATGGTTCTTCTTGCTGGTGCTCGCGCGCGGAGCGCTGCCTCCGCGAACCCGCGCGATAAACGGAGAACACGCGGACGGCAGAATCACACTGTTGCTGCTACGGTGGTGGCTGCGGCGCTGCGCTACATGGAAAACAGCAGCAGAAGGAGCAGCAAGCACGACGTCACTTAAGAGAGACCGACTGTATGCTCTCTGGCGAAAGAGCAGGATCGCCGCGCACTTCTCCGCATGCCGTTCAACGCCGACGCACTCACTCCGACTTACGGGCTCTCCAGGCGCGGAATTGGATGGCTGCCCGCGCGCGCTTGTCCTGCTGGGCTGCTTTCTCTCTTACTCTTTTGCTTTCAGCGGCGATAGCGGAACCGCAGCGACAATCAGCGGGACGAAAGCCCCATTTGCGGCACTCCTCGCCGCACTGTTATCAAACTTTTGTAACGGTGGCGTTGTCCGTATGATGGTAGACACGAGGCGTGTCAGCGAAGGACGGCGTCGTCTGCTGCGACCGCGTTCTCCAGCGCGCGAACGCCTCTCCAGTCTCGTGATCACGTGTCAGGCAGCGTTGCTGGATGGGAGCGGCGCAGCCGCGCGGCTGCGGCGCAACAACAGTTTCCCAACTAGCGCGCTCGCCCTTTCTTTATTGCTTCTGTTTCGTTTTTAGTTTTTTTCGGCGCCGCGCCGCCAACGAGTGCTCCGTTTGCGTTTGTTTCGGTGATTCAGCGCCGGCTGCGTTTCGAAGGCGACCTCAGCGTCCGCTCAATACGTCCGCTAGGGGCTTTACGTCCGCTAGCGCTCGCGCGCCACCCTGCGCGGTGGCGCAAACGAGCGCAACGGCCGCGCAACCTCCGTTCTGGCTTAGTCATATACCCGACGGCGTTTCGTCGGGTATACATACGGCCGGAAAGCATTGTTTTGGTTCTCCCGTTGAGGAAGGAAGGTTCAGTCGCGTGACGGTTACGTGTGGCCGGCAGCCGTCGGTCGATCAGGAAATGTCGCTATGGGAAGCTTCACTTGTTCGTACGGAGCAGGAAGGGGATGATCTGCCTGCCATTTGCACGTGACACGCGTATTTAATCTTGTTTGACTGGAACATTCGTAGCATATTAGGCCACCGCGTGAATCGTAAAATTGTTTCGTTCTGTGAGCGGGCGTGAAGGGTTCTGGCGACTGTGTTCACCGCGTCTCGATGATTAAGAAAGACCGTCTACCTCGATACCACGTAAGCTGTGTTCTAGGGAAGTCCCATTTAATTCTATTGCTTATATACCTATCTGAAGTGTAGTCCAAGAAAAAGGAAGTTAGCGCGCACACATAAATGCGCGTCACACCGCTATAGCACGACGGTGCGTTGTCAAACAAATTAAATGAGTGCCCATATGCGCGCTGCCTGACCAAGAGGGAGAACATGAACTCTGAACAGCTCTTTTTAAAGTTGGCAAAGTATCCCGTGTCACTCAACAAAGAAGACGCAGTAAATGAAGAAAGAGCACCGATATTGCAGATTCCTTCAATAACCTGCAGGGCGTCTCAGCGAACACTCAAAAATTTTTGAAACTTGCCTGTGGCAGATAGCACAATTCTAGTCCATAAGCTGCTCGACTAATTACCAAAACATCACTAATTATTTTTTTACTAATTACCTTATGGCAAATTTCGCAACTTTCAAATTCTAGCGGGTGAGACTGCAAGGCACGTCCACTTGAAAATAATTGTGTGGATGACACCATCTACGAGACATGGGCCGTCAGACTTGCGGTAAAAATGCGCTGTCGCTCCACTGACTCTTAACGAAACGTCGTTTTATGCATTGGAGCACAAAAGTACCTGGAACGCTAATGCATTTCTCCACAAAGTTCGGGAATAAATATCTCGAAACTGGTGTCATCCTGAGAATTCGTTCGAAGTGAATCCGCCTCGCGAACTACTCGGCTAGAATTTGTAAATTGCAATATGTACCATAAGGTAATTAGTTAAGAACGTAATTATGAAATTTATGTTAATTAGTCGATTATCCATTTAAATTATTTGTGCAAGTAATGTCCGTCTCTTCGAGTAGACCAGCTCATGGACTAGAATTGTGCTTTCTGCTACAGGCAATCTTGAAACATTCTTGAAAATGTTTGCGGAAACACCCGGTATTCATCTAGAACACGTGCACAAGCATCTTACGTTCTGTGCATTGAGCAGTTATGGTAGCTGCTCATATTGAAGTTGACGTGTTGTTGTGTACGTTTTTTTTTTTAAACAAACGGGATACAAAAAGGACATACGTTAGTACAAATGATAATCATGCTTCATGGAACGCGCGTGTAAAAAGGACCTTTATGAGACTGGGCCAAGAGGACATCACGGAAGGAACAATAGCACCAAGAATGCACATTGTGTTGGACAAGGAAACGCATTTTCGAAGCACTCTCGTGACAGCCTTCCTCTAGAGGGTCTTGGCCGTACCTCTTGCTATCGTTTGTACTTACTAGAGCGCCTTGCATATGCTATACTTTTCTGTCATCGTCGCCTGTGCAATTTTAGAAAACAACTCACGTACAGCAACATGATCGCTTTGCTTAGGCTGCTTTCTGAAAACACACAGTACCCAGGGGCGTACCAACTATTCTGTTTTTCGAGTGGGGCTGGGCAAACCACCTCTCTCCTTCTCTCTCTCTCTCTCTCTCTCTCTCTCTCTCTCTCTCTATATATATATATATATATATATATATATATATATATATATATATATATATATATATATATATATATATATCTCAAAGTGATCTTCGCAGTACGTGCCACCTGGGATCGCTCTGCCACCGCTACTCTGTGCGCACTGACGCCCCACGCCAACAATGGCAGCTGCATTACCCTGCATATAATTTCCGGTTTGACTTCTGCAGTGCGTGTCCGTTTTTCGTATGCTTTACCACAAAGACCGACACAACAGAGGGTTCCTTCCAAGGGGAGCGGTGGTTAGGTTACGTTAACCTAAGCTCCCTCCCACCCGGCTCTTTTCGGGTGGAAAGGAGGTTGCTTTAGCGGCCACAGACCAATAAACGATGACACGTTCTTTTATATAACGTGTTAATCACATGCTGATTTGTTGGAACATATTCATTCGAGATTATACAAACGTTCACGTTCACGACTGGGCGGAGAACGCATACTCAGAGAGGGCCTAGGTGACACGTATACTGTAAAGTTCGCCTCCCTTGAGATTACCCGATTGGCATTGCAATAAAAAAGGCTGAAAATGCGTCTTCGTCATCGACAGATCAAGCTTTCAATCGTACATTATGAACCATTACAGTCTAGTGTTGACAACATTTTAGGAAGCGTGTCACTGAAGTGAGACAAAAAAAGGCGCTAAAACTCTATCTATAACTGTGGATTTTAAAGATATAGGCAATTTGAAACACTCTAATTTAAGCTGTCGTGAAGTAAATAATTTACCCAAAGTTGTCATGTTGGTCTGATGTTTGTGCAGCAGAAGGAAAACAGCGAATTTACCAACAGAGAATAGAGAGCTTTAGATTTAGTAATGTATTTACACATTTACATCATTTAGTATTAGTAAATACATTACTTAAGCTAAAGCCCTCTATAGGCGGACAGGCGAATATTGAAGTTTAGAATATGAATAGTTGGTGTGTAACATTTTATTCGCTTTCGAAAATCTATTCGGCATTTTCGAATATCAAAACTACCCAAAGATTTCGAAACAAGCGACTGTTCAAATCGGGCTACTTTTCTCCACCTGCTGAACAAAGTATCATAAACTATAATTATCAGAAGTAAAACAGCGACAAGGTTTTTCACGTAATGCATGAACCTGATCGGTATTACAAGCTTTGTTTCCGGTTTTGCGAGACCCGCCGCGGTTACGTAGCTTGTATGGTAGTGGGCTGCTAAGCACGAGGTCGCGGGATCGACTCCCAGCCACGGTGGCCGCATTTCGATGGGGGCGAAAACACCCGTGTACTTAGATTTAGGTGCTCGTTAAACAACCCGAGGTGGTACAGATTTTTTGAGCCCCGCACACTACGGTGTGCCTCCTAATCAGACCTTGGTTTTGGCACGTAAAACCCAATAATCTAATTTCTTTTTTCTTGCGGTGGAAGTTTTGCGCTGGTTAACACTCCTTGGGTTAGATCTTGTATACTTCGTAAATACCCAAGACTGCATGTGCCCTCGGGGCCTAGTTTCTCTGGACCAAAATAAAGTTCTTGCCATGCCATGCCATGCATGGACATGGGAACTGCCGTCGTCGCCTTAGCACACCTTGTGGTGCAATTACTGAAGGATTATTGCCCAACAGAAAGGACACGGACGTAAGAGAAGCACACAAAGTTTGCGTTTCGTGTGTTCTTCTCTTACTTCGGTGTCTTTTCTGTTGCGCAATGATACTTCAGTAATGGGTTACCAACTCGTCCGGAACACTGCACTCGTTGTAGTGCAACAGGCGCCTAATGCAGAGGTTATGGATTCGGCTATCACCGTCAGCAAGCTGAGTTTTCCTCCATTCCCATTAGCCTCTCATTTTTGCACTTCAATTAGAAATTACAAATAATTTATCCTATGCCTTCCGTTTTTTTATTATCTCTTGTTTTAATATTGTTCTGACTGAGAAATATGTGCGAGCGTTCTTACAGCACCGGGCCCCTCGGTTCCCCTTCTTCTCGTCCAATACTTTACGATCGGCTATGCTGTGCTTATGGCCCACCAATTAGTCATTCTTGCACCCTAGCCATGTAGGAGTTTTATCTCTTACGTTACAGCCAGTGATGTTTCTTTCTTGTAAAAGGCTCTGCATTATTTCTAGAGCACACAAATAGCTCCTTAGCGTTTTATTTTCCTTTTTCATAACTTCTTATATTTTTTGAACACCTATTTTTACGTGTTTTGAAAAGTTGGTCAGTTTCAAATGCATGACGTTCTTGGAAAGCTTGTTTGCCACCAGGCTTAAAGGTGTCAGCCGGCTATTCGTGTAGTTCTTTTCGTGACTGTTACGATATTAACGATATTAATTGTGCGTGATAGTTGACTGTCTGTGCTGTGCAAGCGTGTTCCTAATTATACTGAAACAAATATTCCTGCTGTAAATGTGTGCGTCTGCGTTTGTCTATTAGATATTCGCTACTTACTATTCGTATTCGATTCGTATTTGAAAAAGTTGATATTCGATTGTGTACCTCTAATGTTTACATACTGGATTATGACATCTTACATTTTTTATTATCTTTAAATTGGAAAGGCTACAAATACAGCACTATTCAAAAGAATACAAGAAACCTAGTTTTCCTAGCAGGAAAATGACCCACTTTGCTCCCGCCCCCCCAGTCCTGAAATGGAGGCAAGTGCCCCCCCTTGCCTCCCCCCTCCCCCGGTATATACGCCTATGACAGTATCTGTATCAGCCACCACCATTACTTTCTAGCTTGGCAATTGTTACGATAAAGTCTACATAGTCTACAACAACATGGTAAACCGTCGGGCAACTTGATAATCGACACGAATTTAGGAGCTCTGTCATATATATATATAGTCTCAAAAAAGTACGGCGAAAGCTTAGATATAAAAAAATAGTACTAAAAAGGTAAGGCTAACAAAGGCTTACGATGCCAATAGTGTATTTCTTAGATAGTATAAGAGCAATATGTCTAGACAAAATTGTTGTAGACGGCAGTAATATCTACCCAGCGTATTGCTTTAAAGCACTATATTATACTTTCGGCTTTTGCTTGCCAGCGCCCCGAGTTGGTAGACGCACTACTTATACCCCGGCAGACAAAAATCCCCCGTACCGAAATACCGCACACAGTGAACGGTCTTTTCCACAAGGCAATTTTATCTTATCCGACCTAGGAATACGAGCAGCGCGCTAGCTTCGCTAAGGAACGGTAATAATAACTTCTAGATGAACTGTTCTATCACGAGGGAATCGACGATGTGAGATCGTGTCGTAATCCCGCTCTAAAATTTACTGTGAATGAATCATACCAGTGCTAGCACGCAGGTGGCTAATGTAGAAAAAAAAAAAAAAACGCCATTACTGAGTCGTTTTCGCTCGCTCGCGTTTCCACGCGGCGTGATATAGCTGGTTCAACGGCCGCTGCGCGCCTTTCGCAAGTGTTGTTTGCGTCTCGCGTCTACGTCTTTGAAGCCGGAAACCCACGGCCGTGACTTGGGTATTTTGGCGTCGAGGCCGCCACGTTTTCACGGCGCACTCGAAGGGCAAGACTGTGACTGCTGCGTTGTAGCTAATCGTTTAATAGCACGCAGATAAGCTTTTATACTTCAGTCATCGACAAAAAAAAAAAAAAACGTGTCGCCAACGAATAACGTGTGCGAACACCCCGGAGCAAGAAATGTCATGGCGCTCACACATTTTAAACAAGCACATAGTAAAGCTGAAGTTAGATTGGCATCCAAAAATTTCAAGTATGAGTTTCATGAACAAATTTTTTTTTATACAACTTGGAGACGACGGGGTGCTGCCTGAACCCCATCTTGCTGTTTATTGCAGAAAGTCCGCCGCAATACTTACCCCGCGGATAAATTAAATCTATAAGCTAATCGCAGTTCCAGTTTATCGTCGCACGTACATTCGTCTCTGGTAACATTAACGGGCCTGTTGGAAAAATAGCAATCACTTCTAAGCCGATTTGTAGTTGCACATCAGTTCGTTCACCAAGTCTGTCCTGTAACGACGGCTGTCCGCAACTTCTTCCTGCCAGAGGATGTCCGTCGGGGAAAGTGGCCACATTGTTGGAGTCAATTCTGCGTACAAAATAACAAAATGTACACCTTCTACAAGGTCCCCAAACATTAAAGCAATTACCTACATGGCCCCGCTAAAAGAAAAGAAAAGCTGCGGGAAAGTAAGCTAGCGAGAAGCAGTTTATCTGAAGTCTCTCGAAACTTTTCTCAACAGCTTCTAGTAGTCACCTATGCCATGAAGTAATTAATCATTTACTGAAAAGTCCTAGATTATTTGTTGCACGCGCAGAATGAAATAAAAATATTGACTAATTCAGTCGGTGGCAGTCTAAGTATTACAAACATACTCGTCCCACAAAAATGCAATATACCTGCAACTCGAGTTTACTGCCAGTTTAAGAACATTGCTCTGATAACGTAAATGCTAACTTATTCAAAAATAAAAGTGTTTTGTCCGCGATCGCGTTGGCTGGCACATATATTCAAATTATGTCTGAGTTTGACAGCGTATATATAACCTATTTATTCTTAGAGAAAACACCAGGAAGGCGGGAGGTGGAAGTTCAAGGCGATGAGCAAACCGAGAACAAGGTGAAAGCAGGAGCCAACGTTTCGACAAGGGGACTTGTCGAAACGTTGGCTCCTGCTTTCACCTTGTTCTCGTTTTGCTCATCGTCTATTTATTCTTAGGTTGTCACCGACTAAAGTCGGTACAAACTGGCAGCAACAGACAGTTCGATTCGAGGAGCGACTTCCTCCGTTTCCCGTTTTTCTTTCTGTCTTATCGTTCTGCTCTCGAATTCAGTAATGGCCGTTAATCAACGCTTGCACTGGAGTTTCTTCATATTATGCACATTCACTTTTGTCGAGCAATGAACGGGGCTCCTTGGCGGACGTTCGTGATTGTATTGCACTTGGTGTCACCCTGACGGAAGAAATAATGGACGAACATAAAGGGAACAATTAAAACGCGGACGTACGTGGCGCAATTACGGTACGCACGTCCACGTCTTTTCTTTTTTTTCTTTATGAACAGTCACGAATAATACAATCACGAACCACCATCGCTGCTTGCACTAAACGACTTAAATTTTGAACCGCGCGCTCACGTTGACGACGGCGTTCACGGGGTGCTTGAGTGTGTCCTTGAGCTTGAGCGGTGCCTTCTTAACGGGGTTGTTGCTTGGCGTGTGCAGTGCGAAGCAGCGGATCGCGAGCAGCGTCAGCCACGACGATCCCAGGATGACGAAGGCCGCCTTGAACGGGTGATGCTGCAAAACCACGCGCGCGCTCTTCCGTTCGCAAAAGAGGTACAGCGCGTACCACTTCTACAGCGACAATAAAAGCGCGCATTTTTGACATGTAAAGGTAGAAGCCAAGTTGCCCCCTTAAGTAGCCGTAACAGCCGCCAATAGTTTTGACCTATTGGTTGTTTCCAATCGGGTCTATAAGGGGAATGTCTCGGAGAATAGCATTTACAGGAGCAATTATTAGGCAAAAAAAGGGCGTCAAGGACATTCCACGTTGCCGAAAGACGTGAGTAATCAAATTTACCAAAAACGAGTAGCCAAGCCGCTTTGCATGGAGTGAGATGAAGTTGTGGGCGCGTTCTTCAGGCGCCTGCTAACACACCACCGACCTGCCTTGCCATATCCACACAAAAAAAAAGAAAGGACGCAGATTAAAAAAAAACTGTTAAAGCTGTTTTTGAGTGGCCGACGTGCTGATTCTGAGTCGCCGGGACGCAGTAGTCATTAATATCTACTTCGCTATCACGACATTGCTGATCGCCTGTCGCTGCAGGAAAGTGTCAGAGCTGCTTCGTGAATTCTGCGCCGTCTCTTTCTTTATGTGTCCATTAGATGGCCCAGATCAGTAATCCTCTGTAGTCCTTTGCAATCTTCTGTGTCTTTGCTTCAAAGTCATACATTTAATTATTTGTTTAAATTCTGGAGTTTCACATGCCGAAACCACGATGCCGTAGTGAGTGAATCGCGAATTATTTTTTTACCACTGGGGGTTCTTCACGGTGCACCTAAATCAAAAAGCACAGGCAGCGTTCTTTTTCTGACGCCGAATCGAAGTGCGGCTGCATCGGCCGGGAAGCGAGCCCGCATGTCAGTCATTAATTTCGTAACAAATTTGTAATTGATTGAATAATCAACTACTATCACCTTTGACACCCTCTTCTCACACCTAGTCCCTTCAGTCACGACTTAGAAAGTATTGCACAATAAATGTGTGAAAGAAAAATGATTTTATTCCAACGCGCTGAATACTCTCCAATGCCAGAAAGTCAAGGGAGTGTAGGATTATGCTTTGAGCATTTTACGAGTTCTCGTGATTTCCGAGTAAATAAATGTCTATCTATTGTGCCGTCAGCGCCATCTTGCATTTTCCCCCCTTAAGAACACTTTACTTTCCCGTTCGAAGCACATGCACAGCTTAATTATTGGCTGTAACTACTACAAGAAAAAAAAGAAAACCTATTCCTTCAATGTACTGCTGACGAGAATCCGCACGTCGTAAACCTCGTCAGACATGCTAGCGCCTTCAACAAACTGGTCGTCCGTAGCAATACGCAGCACACAGAAGTTGAATTCTACGCACGATTCGCCTGAAGCTCAACGTCCGTAGGCTTTTCTTTTTTTCTTTAACATCGCACGGAAAAAACCGTTAACACAGGTGGCGCATAGACAAATGCCTGCGCTGTGACTGAAGAAGCTAAGCTGTGAGAGATCGCATTTGAGCGCTACCATTTCAACGACCACGGAGCTTTTCTTTTTTTTTTTTTGGTCGCGCACAAACACGTGAGTGCGCGGCCACTATAGAGCTTCCCTCTCAGCCCTCTATGGTCTCCCAAGTCTATCCGATATATACAGCATGCAATGCAGGGCACTTGTAAGTTTAACAAAGTTGGTTTCTTTTTTCTTTTTTAGAAATTGCCTGCGCAGCGACGTTGTGCAAACAGGCGAGAATGACCTTAGCGAAAAATTTCATTGATCAATGAACTAACAATAAATCAAAAATAAAGTCCTTATTAATTAATTTTAAAGCGTATACATTTAAGTGCTCAAGCCCGTCATTATCCATGCCGCTCCGACTGGTAAATTTCTTTTCCCTTTAGTTGCGATGACTAGCAAAAAATATATTTCGCCAAAAATAAAATGCTCCCCGTCAGCACCACCCGTCCGCAAGAGCAAAATTGCTAGTTCAATTATAGTCGACTATCTCAATACCTGTTTAGGCTAAAAAAAAAAAAAAGGTGACCAAGCGTATCAGACGACCAAGTGGCGTGTCACTGGGCCATACAGAGCCCAGTGACACGCTACTGCAGAACAGGTTCCTGTGGCAGCATATATCTTACCGCGATGAACTCGTACAGAACGGCAAAGGGTTCGCCGCCGAAGAGGAAGCCGCTCAGGCTCGTTATGAAGCCGCTCGGGTTGATGGGACGGCACTTGTGGAACACATCGCAGTAGCCGCGCAGCCCGTTGCAAGGGGAACCCGGCTGAAGCTTGACGCCGCAGTGGCTCGCCATCGCTGGAAATGCGCAGGCCAGTTTGCAGCTCCGCGAGCCTGCAACGACAGACACTTCGTGTGCTCATCTTCATTGTTTGCAATGGAATAAATATGAGAAGAATAATACAAAAAAAAAAGGGGGGGGGGAAGAAACGCATTTCTTGTAGCAGCGTCTGCTTCACACACACTTTGATATTAAGAGATCGAGATCGCACGTTCAGGAAGGAGACGCAGGAGGTAGAGTAATGAGAGGAGAATATACTGACGAAAAAGCTTCAGTAAAAAATTGCAACAAATAACAAAACAAAAAAAGACTGCGCACTACGTAGTGAGCTTCGTTTATGTTCTGAATCATCACTTACCACTAGGCCAACAACAAGTTCTCCAGAAGACTTCGAAAACAGACAACGCTTTAAAGAGGCCCTAAAAAGAAACAAGCTATATCGACTGACTATTTTTGACGCATTTAAGTATAGGTCCGTCTAACGGTCAGTGGAGGCTTGCGAATACAAGGCGATAGGCAAAAGTGAAAAGTGTATGACAATGCCGCAGTGAAATTCTCACACACACACACACACACATATATATATATATATATATATACCCTTTTGTCACTTATCTTGGCAGCGTCTGCTCAGCTCTAGTTAATCTATTGTAAATATAAAAACGCATTCCATCGCATTAGCAAATTAGTAATGACTCAATCAGGCAACGTTTGTGGGAGTTTACAGGACGAAAAATGTTGCAATAGAAGAGAACACCATAAAAGCTGCGCCGTAAGACTGACTCGCCGGTGAACGGATACATGTAAGGGGCACTAAAGAGAAAAAAACTATGCGGATCCCACGCACGGTGGGAATCGATCTAAGCAAAGCTTTGCATGCTGTTTACATTCATTGACGATAATCAGCGGTGATGTTGGCGGCGAATGTGTGATATCGCCAGCGTTTAGTCCAATACGAGAGTGGTGAATTCGACTTAAACGTCACCTTCCGTGCACCACTGCTGCTTGTCTGCGTATTCCACATAGCACACAGGTAGACGTGTCTACTTGAGGCGTTATTGCGTGTCATCGTTCGTAATCTGAGAGGAATGAGCATTATCATTGCCTCACATGGTACATCGCATCGTGGCAGAAGTGTTCAACTTCAACTGGATTATGGAACTGTACATACTTCAATGAGTCATTTGAGCGAAGCTGTTTATGGCTAGGATTCGTGAAATTTTCATGTGTGCGAGCAAAAACTATCATCATCAGCAATGGCTTGTGTCACCGCTCGCAGGTTAGTCGTCTTCCACAGCTGGCTCGTTGGCCCCCTCGGCGTAACCGCACGTACGCGCTCGTGTCACAACTCGCGCCTTCGCCATCGTCTTCAACAGCTAGCTCCGTTGCCACTCATCAGTCCAGCGTTCCCATACTGCCCCTCCCTCTGCAAAGGCGCCGACGGTACTGGCCCACTGTCACTCAATGCGCTGATATCTGTCTCAAATTCTTTGACTCAATATAGCACGAAATGAAAACACGAATGTATATAACGAATGTGCATAACGAACGTGCATAACCAATGTATAACACGAATGAACGCGAAAGTATAAAAATAAATGTGTGCGTACTTTTCGTCACGATGTCCTCCACATAGTGGAATCGCTCATGATTAGAGTTCTTTTTCTTTAGAATTATGTATACATTTATATATACAAGGTGTCCCAGTTAAGTTGGACCAAGATTTTAAAAAATACCCTAGAGCTCTAGAGAAATCGTACCGACTGCATAGTAGCCATCGTCGTATGTACTTATGGCCAGTATTTTTTTCAACACGAATTATTAATTAATTACTTTCAATTGGTGAACTTCTTAATTATTGCTTGAATCGCGAACATATCAATTACAAAGTTGGAGGGCACCTTAAATAACCTCCGAATCAAGCATTCCGTGCTGAAGTGGTCCTGGTTGTTTTTTCCTAGAAAAAACAAAAGCCCGCGAAGTACGTGATATACGAAATAGATGCGAACTCGCACGCCGCTACTCAAGCGCCTACAAGCAACCATCGAAGATATACGGCTGCATTCTCTTATCGCCACATCGCACAAGGCTCCGCTGCGCTTATCAATGCGTCAGCGGCGTGTTCTCTTGATGCCGCGACCGTCACATATCGTGAAGCCCTGTATCGAGCTGCCGCCGCTAGTAAAGCCGTGTATCCGTGGCTATTCGCTTGGGAGCGCTCGAGTAGCGGCGCGCGAGCGCGTATCTGTTTCGTATTTTGGATGTTTCGCGTGCTTTTGTTTTTTCTCGGAAATACCAACGAGACAAAGCTGAGCACTAAACAAATGCTTGATTCGGAGGTTATTTGAGGTGCCCTACAACTTTGTAATTAATATGTTTGCGACTCAAGCAATAATTAAAAAGTTCACTAATTAAAAGGTATTAGTTAAATAATACTTCGTGAGGGAAAAAAAATCTGGCCGTAAGTACATATGACTACGGCTACTATGCAGTCAGTACGATTTCTCTAGAGCTCTTGGGTATTTTAATATCTTGGTTAAAGTTAACTGGGACACCCTGTATATTCGAGGGCTGCACTACATCTCGCTGCGTAGCGAAGACGCTCCTGTTCCGCGCGACGCTTTTTTCGGGCGTGGGAGCCCTCGACGCTGAGTGCACGCTTTGGAGCCATTGTGCTGGCGCGTGTTACGTGCTTCTTCTGCATACGTAACGAGCACGCCGTTGAGAGGCCAGCTCCAAGCGTTCTCTTCAGACTAAGGACGATTGTAATGTTTACACTATCATAGCCCAACACGCGGCCACCACAACCCAGAGCCTGCATTTTTGTCGCATAGGAAAGCAAGCGCAGCACGTGCAATACGCACAAATTGTGAAACGCTCCCGCGGCGGCGCCGGCCGGGATGCGTAAACACCATGAATAAAACTAAAGGTAACGACCTTCCTCATCACCCAGCCTCTCCTTCTCCTGGCCTCCTCGCGGCTCGCTCTTTCTCTCGCCGCTCGCCCTCGCAGTTTGGTCGTTCGCTCCGGGGCCGCCCATGGCTCCGGGCCGAGCAAGGCCGGGGCCAAGGCTTGCTTACTGTGTGCTGTACTAGGAGCGATGAAGGAATGCTATGAAACTGGCAGAAGCAGATGCTTTTTGTGCCTTTTTGGCACAGTAACTGCACACTTATTTTGCCGCTTTGGGTTGGCTGCCTGCTTCCAGTTAGAAGTCCTTTGAGGCTAGTTTCGTGGACAAATTCCTTCTAGTGTCGAGTTCTAGCACAAAAATCAGAGCTCTTTGTCTCACCAATAATGTATGAGTAATGCACGCGATGTTTATATACATGCCAGAGCTTTGAATGTTATGTCATCCACGGCCATGCATTGTAGTCGCAGGCAAAAACACTGTCGCGGCTTGAACAGATCAAGCCGCTTCGCAATTTATTTGTATTGCATCGATCAGAATCTTTATTTGGCTTTCTTAAGACACTTTCCCGACGTGGAAGGGCTGCGATGAAGTCAATTATGGTTTCGCTGGTACACGCGAAAGGTAACGACCTCAATCCTCAACGTTTGCGTGTGAGCAGCACTAGGTAGCATCTACTGATTCAACAACTCGTATGTGTTTGTGCTGTTCGAAGTGCGTACGTGTGTACTTGCGTGTACCCAAGTGACAGCCGGGTGTCGAGTTTGTGCAGTTTCATAATTTAATCACCTTAGCACCACTATGACCGAACGTAAGGCGCGCGACATGCTCGCCTGAATAACGCGAGCGTCACGTAGAAACGTGCACGATCAACGCTGAGCACCTCAACTATTCTCGTCATTTTGTCAAGGCGTTGGCACCTCAGTGAAAACAGTTTTACGCCTTTATGACAAACTGGTGCCACTCGCTCTCAAGCGCAAACAACAAACATCACAGTGGAACCTGTACTTCGTTTGCAAGCAAAGCGTATGCAAGGACGAAAGTTACGCATAGAATTGGTTCCTATCAATAAGCACCTTCCCCCTTTTCTTTGCGCAGTTTCCCAGTCAATATGAGCCAACAAACTCGTGCAACCACTTTATTCTGCCGAGATGGCGAAGGGAAGAAAGCCTACTCACAATAGTTAAAATCATCTACACTTGGTAATGAGCAGTTTGTCCTCGCAAAATATATTTGCAGCGCCTAACAAAGGCATGGAAGGACAAAGCGACGCATTCTCAGTAGCACAACAATAACGCGTGTTACATTTTCAGCACGACATATTACAGCACACAGCCTACGCACTCCATAGCTTCGTACACTTGATGATAGCGCAATCAGGCAAAAAATATCTAAAGCGAGCACCGGGAATAGCACTCGTGCATAAGCTTGCCCTGAACTCCGTAACCTGCCACGAAAGAAAAATTCTCAGTTCGTACACTTTTTCTCCTTCAGTACCCTTAAATTCAATCCTTAACGTAAAACAAAGCAAAAACAGAGTACTTCAATGACACGGGTAGCCACGAAACTTAGCCAGAACATGCGAAATCCTTTGTCAATGCCGCGCAGCGGCAACTCGACGGCCAACTGTCATGGTGGCGAGTGCACCGATAAGCAGAAACGAAGAAAAAGAGAAAAGGTACGAAAAATACCACGTGACGGCGTTCAACCAATTGGGAGCCGCTGACTTTCTCTCCTGCCTCCTCTCGTGCTCCTCGCCGCAGCTGCGGCGGCAAGATAGAACTATATCGCTACCTGTCGCTTTGGTCAAGGGGTTTAGGGATGATTAAAGCCCCTTGATAACTGGAAAGTACCGCCACTCTTTGATCACTGCCGCCGCCGCGCAACCTCCTCGCCCCTTGAGCGCCCCCCCCCCCCCCGTGGGAATCAGTTTTGCTCCCGTTTTTTTTTTTTTTTTTGCACAACTATTGGTCTCATTGCCGTTGCCCTTGGAAACGCGTGGATCTTGCGTTTTGGTTTCGTTTTTCATTATCGTTGGCGCCATTTTTCTCCTTAGCTCGGCTGGCTCGGCGGAGTGAACGTTGCACGCCGTGTTTCCTGCAGTGTTGTGCAAGCGCTATGCTATGCTGTAGCGCATATAACTGCAGCAAGAAGCCTGAAGATGGTTATGCAGTTTTTATGGTACCGCAAGGAAAGCGCGACGGCTTGCGCAAGAAGCAGTGGCTGCCCAACATTGGCCAAAATAACTTTGTTGCAACAAAGAATAATGTTCTTCGCGAGGTAAGGCGTCTTTCTTATTGCTCGTACCAAAGCATCCCCTAATGCTTCTTTTTATTATTCTTCCGGCCTGCTCATCGGCGTTTTACTGCGCAAATGTGTACGTTACATAAAAATGGGGATGTCCTTAGATGCTGAATATTCTGCTGGGACTCATCACCTCGTACGTGGTCAACTGTTATTCAGTCGAAAATGCAGCCCTATAGGTTCTGCTTTCCGGTCTGAACGATTATGTGCCAGGATACGTCCTCTCGATCGCACTTTTCGTGGTTGTTAGGATCCGTTCCCTGTCTGACTGAAAATCGAAATATCGGCTTGTAGAGGAGTTTTTTTCCCTAGCTTACTTCGATGTGTGCGTCAGTCACTTAGATACAATGAATGCAGGCCACGAAAAAGAATAATGCCGAGCATACCCGTAACATTGTGGGTGATGAACGCCAGCTAGTCTACATTGCGGTTTTAATGCGGAAGTTTTCTTTGGCGAGCACACCGGCCGCAGCACGCGAAAAGCGGAATGCCTTGTATCTGCACAAAATTGCGTAATTTGCACAGTTAAGGCATTTAATCGTTTTGATAATGCAAATATATATGATTGGTAGCTTCATCAGCGATAAGGAACAATTTACAACCCCCCCCCCCCCCCCCCAAAGGAAAGAAAGATACAAAGGGACGCATATAAATACATAGGCCTCCTTGGAAAATGAATGGGGAAGCTTATAGTAAGGGTGCGTCAACTTGAAATTTGTAGCTGCGTCAACTTGAAATCTGGAGCTGGGCCATCTGAAATTTGTGGGTCGGCCAAATAGAAATTTGGACGGGGTTCAACTTAAATTTGGGCGTGGGCGAACTCAAAATTTAGGGTGGGCCAATCGAAGCTCGAGGTTGGGCCAACTTGAAATTTCAGTGTTGGCCAGCTTAAGCTATGGGTTAAGCCAAGTTGAAATCTGGGGGTGGGCCAGCTTAAATGTGGAGGGGGCCCAACTTAAATTTGGGGTTGGTCAACTTGAAATTTGGAAGTGGGCCAAATGAAATTTGTAGTCGGGCAAACTTGAAATTTCGGGGTGGGCCAGTTTATATTTAGGAATAAGCTATGTTGAAATGCGGACGTGGGCTAACTTGAAATTTGTACGCAGTCCAGCTTAAATTTGGGGGTGGGCTAACTGAAATTCGGGGGTATTCGTTCACGTACTCAGACAACTCCAGTACAGTTTCTGCATTATTTTGCAGTTCTTGAATTTGCTTTGAGTTGGGCTGCCAAGCGCGCATGAGTGGGTTACGATAATTGCTTGGTTTGCTCACAGAAACAGGCAATGTGCAGGGGGTATACACATGATCGCGCACGCTTTCTCGAATGAAATTGCGCAACCGTCCTATTTAGTTTAGAGACCACAGTGCAAAAGCTACTTTCACACTGAGATGACAAACACATGGACGGACGATGCACTAGCGACTAATTCATAAAGAAGCACCTGCAGGGCACATTCACGCACATACAAGAAAAAACAAGTCAAACGCAGAAGGATGTGCCACAAGCAATCCTACATCAGATGCACAAGGTAATGCATCTTATCCTGTGTCAGAAAAAATGTCTGGAATATAGAACTTGTCTCAAACCTCCGTTTACATCAGTATGCCCGTTTCATACGGCTTTAAGAAGAAACCTACCTCCTCATAAAAGTTACCTTTAGCATTCTCGATGCTGTAATCACCATATTTAAAATTTTTCTACGCGAATGGGGTGCGCAACTAGCCCAACACCATGTTCCTCCATCGAATATAGCAGCCAGTCCGCGAGAACCAAGCAGAAAGAGCGTGCCATGAGCAGCGCGCGCAGCTGGCGCTCGAGGAGAATCGACGAGGAAAGCGCCGAAGGGAGGAGAGTGTCGCTACTTTCGGATAATCAAGGGGTTTTAGGCATGCGTAAAGCTCCTTAAACTTCGTAAAGTAGCGACACTCTCCTCGTCTGCTTTCACTCCTCCTCGTTTCTCCTCTCTTTCACGCTCCCTCCTCGACCGTGGTGCCGCCTACATTGCTCGAGCGTAGCAACGGCGCCAACATGCACTCCTCGCCACTCCGTAGACGCTTCTCGAGCAAAAGTGGTGCTGATGAACGGCGCGAAGGCACACGTGATGCTATTAGGCCAATAGCGACGCGGCGCCGGCCTCTGCCAGAGCGTGCGAGGAGGAGGCGGCATTCTTCAAAGCGTCCCGCTACTTTGCGAAGTTTAAGGGGCTTTAGGGATGCGTGGAGGGCAGTGCCATCTGGTAGGGTTGCGAGAAACCCAGCAGCGCGCATGGATTCATGGATATTATGAGCGTCCCCTTTGGAATGGGCTGGTGGGTTGTGCCATTAAGCTCTTGTTATTATACCGCCCAATAGCCCACCTATGATAAAGAAGAAAAGAAAAATCACGATGAATTCCCATAACCAAACTTTCTGAACCCTATTGTGACCTTTGTTTTTGTATACGCCTCCGTTGTTTGTCGTTTCCCTACATTCCTTCCACCAATATTCCAATCACCACTTACTAATCTCTACTGCGGACATATTTACTCTGCTCTTGCTGAACCCAAGGGGTTCAAGGAGGCCAGTGAATCCTAGATGGACCGTTGGACAGATATCTTCGCATCCTAATGCAACATGCTCCACCGTTTCCCTAGCATTACTGCAGGAAGCACATGCTTATTCCTTATTATATCTCGCTTTATAAGTGCGTGTTCCAAGGCATCCTGATCTCCTTCGAAACGTAATGAGCTTCCCTTTGAGTTATCATAAATTGTTTCTTTCCTGATTTCATTTTTTCCTCTTAATTAGATACGCATGGCAGGTTTCTTTTCCATTGCGGCCACCCATGAGGTTATCTCAGCCTCACTGACTTTCCGCTTGACGTTCTTTGTTGCTGTGCAGCTCACCATACAGGACGCATACTTGCTGGTAAGCTTCCTAGTTCTTTTTCTCCACTATGAATCAATGTTATTCCTGTACAAATACCTGAACACTCTCCCAGCCCATTTAGTTCCTTGCATGCTCCTCAGTCTTTCAGTTTTTTCAGTCTCATTTTTTTTTACTGTAAGCCCGTACCTCGTTCCTGGCACGTTAGCAAACACTGCTCGTCGACGCTGAGCCCAGCCCCGCTGCGGTAGCACTCGACCAGGCCGTACTTCTCGCAGATGGAACCCGAGCATTCGCCGGCGATGCACACCTGCGTGTTCTTGTTGCAGGCAGTCATGTTGGCCTTGGCCGCTGCCTTGGGACACGCCGCGTTCCGCCCGGTGCCCGCACGGTTAGAAGTCAAGGGGTCATCGCGAAGACATACAGAAAGACATTCAGCAGGAGTGGACACTCCCGTTATATAGCCCAGCGGGTCCAGCTGCCGAAACGACTGTAGCGCACTAAGCTGCCGGCATTAATACCTGAACCACACCTCCGATTTCAGTTTCGGGCGCGCGCGTTTTGAACGCGAGCTGGTACGCGTCACGACGGCTGCATTGCTCGGCGCGGCATTTTTCTTATCCGCTTCTGCTGCTCAACCGCGCGCTGTCTGTGCGGAATCGTTTCATTATTTAGTAAAAATGATTGCGAACGATCTTTACAAGCCTCCGTCGAATCTGTGTAACGTGCAATTTCATGAATTGGGCGCAAGACGCCTTTTGAAATTAGGAAATGTTATTTTCTGTATGTAAATGCTCGTTCCGGGCTTTTGGTGCACTCATCCACTGTTGTAGCACCAGGAGAGCAGCAGCAGTTGCCGTACGAAGTTCCACCGGATGGCATCAGCTGAAAAAAGTGACTTACAAACATGTCACTTTGGTATTAAGACCGTATAGGAAGACTACGTGTAAAGGCGAAACGTTCGAAAGTGGTGATCAGGCGGCATTAAAAAAAGCAATTCCCTTTTACATACATGCTTTAATATACTTACTTAATATATTTTACTTTAATATATGAAGAAAACATCTGATTTCCATGCATTCTCCCGATCTCGGGCATTATTTCCTGCACTTTATATAAGAGCACAAATATGCGGGCTACTGCGGCTTTCCGACACACCTTGGTCTCCGCTGACGCGATGGTACACTACGTACACAGAATTCCTCACTATAAATGCGTGGGTTGTTATGTTCGATCTGCGGGGGCTGGCGATCTTCGGGGAAGCGACCATCGAAACCTGCCCGGCCAGCTGCGGCGACTCGCTTTGTAACGACGACAATGCGCCGCGTCCCCAACCGAACGGCGCCGGGATGTCTAGACCAGTCGGCGGACAAAGTATTGTTAGTGGATTCGCCGTCATTGTCACGGTTTGTTTGGAGGGGGGGAACTCCTGGAAGGAGATGTTTTGCGGCGCCGTCTCACGGGCCTTAGAAGTCGTCATTCAATGGACAGACGCGGCGGCCACTGTCTGCGGGGTCAACTCTGGGATCTCCTTCATGATTTGGGAGATGGAAAGTACGCTCAATTCTGCAGCCCATATGGGAGCACGGCGCAGCGTAATGGGGATGGCGGCGGGGGATAAAAGATGAGGGGATAGAGGGGGAAAGGGAGAGTAGGTTTCAGGCAGCATACGTGAGCATCATCCAGGGGCGATGGCCGGCGCGAGAGGCAGAGGCCCATGGGAGGCCGAAGTCTAGTGGCGACCTAGGAGCCCGTTTGAGTACACATATTCAAGCAGGCTTGCCAGTGCTGGAAGGTGATAGAGGGCCGGGAAGAGTAGGCGTGTTTCTGAGGTAGCCGGGAGTCCATACCGCCGGTAGGTGGCAGTGACTGGAGCACGCTCCTGCGCTATTGCAGGACAGGTGCAGAGTAGGTGCTCGAGGGTCTCGGCGTCACCGCACCTTCTGCAGGCCGGCGAGGCGATGCGTCCCTTGGCATGAATCCTAGCTGCCGTCCACACGGAGCCCGTGCGCAGACGAAGGAATGTGGAACGGTCCCGTCGCGAGAGACCGTTCTCAGGGAGGAGTTTTGGGGCTAGGTTGGCAGCTACCCTGTTATCCGGATGGCTGGAAGTGAGCAGCTGTTTTAGTCGCTGCCTGGAGATGTCAGATGCTGCGACTGCTCTGGTGAGTGGAACGGTTGGGTGGTCGGCGGCCTTAGCAAGGACATCCGCCTCCTCGTTTCCGGCGATCCCTACGTGGGAAGGCAGCCAGTGGAAGAAGATGGCTACCCCCACTGCAGAGAGGGCCGAGATTTTTGCTCTCAATTCTCTGGGATCAAGAGGCGCCTGCTCAGGGCAAGACCCGTGTCTGCAAAAACCCTCTCACTTCGGTGTGGTCAGTGAAACCTGTGCGAAAGTGAGTGTGTAAACCCTTCCTCTCAAAGGCGGATCGGCTACGATGTCTTTGGACGCTCCGTTTGGTCGAACGGCCGTTTTCCCCTCACCTAGGGATCTAGGGAAGACAGTGTTTATAAGGAGCCCTTTGTCGGCTCTTCAGTGTGAATTTTCTTTCAGTCATGCTAAACTGATGAACTGTAACGTTCTCATGTAGATACTGTATACTTCATATTTTTGTAACAAAAACTATGTTTTTGCTCCACAATTGTTATTTGTACCACCCCCCTCACGCAATACTCCTTCTGGAGCCTGTGATGTATATGAAATAAATAAACATAAATAAATAAAGAAATCTCATATTCCTCGTTTTCGATGACAAGTCTCTCCCTTCAACAACGTCCTCAGTGTGGATGAGTTGAACGACAGCATGGACCAGCTACCATATATTTCATGCCCGACCCCAATCCTTACAGGGTGCAAAGCCTGTCTTCAGTCATTCAGAAGACAAAATATCTGAGTTAAAAGTCCCTGGCGTTTAGGTCCGTGGCGTTATCTTTTGCACGTTCTTCCGGCGCAAGCAACACACTCCCGTGTTATCTCTCTTGGCAATTGCGCGTCGCGTTTTGGACAAGCGTGAGTACCGAAAGAAGGCTTAAATTGTTGCGGGGCCATAAAAATTATCACAAGCTTGTAGCAGTAAGATTCAGTACGCGCCAAACTATGTCATCATGGCCGAGCTGCTTTTCGCTGCGTCACGACAAGCGCGGCGAGCGTGCCTCATAATTAACAAAAAAAGTACCGAAAATAATTTTCGACAACGTTGGGTGTCAGAAAAAGCGCCACGAACTTGTCAGTGCATTAAAGCGCGAAATTTAACTGCGCACCACGGCCGAGATGTTTTTCGCTAAGCGCGTCACAGCGCCAGGCGCCCACTGCGCTTGAAAAGTACCCCAAAAAGTAACTAAATTAGTTACAATAATGTTGGGGGTCAGAGAGAGCGCCAAAACTTGTCGCAGTAAGACGCTGTACACGCGAACCTACGTCACAGCGACCTGTGCGATTAGAGTGCTCAAAAACTACCTAAATAAGTTAAAATAAGATTGGGGCTTATAGAAAGCGTCGCAAACATCTCCCAGTACGATTCATTAATTTAAATTAATGGCGCCACGACGGCCGCGCTGTTTTTCGTTAACTGCATCACAAGTCTAGCCTATGTAGGTGCCGTGCCGTAAGCATATAATTGTTTGAAATGCGTCGCAGACTGTCGAACAATATTTCTCACCTTGCCGTAGTCCAATAGTGCAGTGGTGCCACGTCGAAGGTCAGAAGGAACGCAAGAATTCGCCAAGAGCCCACCAAACCAGGCGAAATCCAAAAATAGCAAAACAGGCTGACGGGTCGCCGAACAGGCCAACGCTCAGATGCGCAGCCGGTCTCGCCATAGAGAAAGGAATACAATTCTATCCCTTTCTCTATGGTCTCGCTCGCTTCGGCGGCGTGTCTGACGAATGACGCATGTATCTGGCTCGTCCTTCGCCGATTCGCCTGTCGCTATGCAACGGAAATAAGCCGTAAAGTTTAATTTATACGCAGATATACTTCTGCCGGGAAAAAATAAAAAAATGAAACAATTTCTGTTGACCACATTTCACATTCTCTTCTTTTTTTCGATGATCGTTTCAGCAAACGGTCAGCGTTAATACTAGCGTGACGTATTTCCTGTTGCCAGTTTTTGCCCCGAGTGTCTCCTCTTGTTTAATTTCTTTCTCTATGATTTCGTGCTTAAAACTCCAGCAGATCGACAGACAGCGCGTCAAGGTGCCATCACGCAGCGAGCCAGCGCGCAGCCGTGACAGTGGAGCCCCCCGCTCACGCCGCACGCGAGAAGGCGCCACTCAAACACTTCGGGACCAATAGTAGCATTACAGCTCGAAACACATAGCGATGCATCAAAGGATATTCGCAGTATGAGGCTTCCGTGCATTCGGTTTCATCGCTGCACACTTTTCCCTCGGCGGCCATTTTGCAGTCAACGGAACAGCAAACACCTGCAGAAGGACTGTGAAATAATTTTTTAATGGACTTGTTTGTTTTTGTTTTGTTACCTTTTGCATTAATATCGAAGAGCCTATTTCAACTTTCTAAACAGAGGCCTTATAAAGCTTCCCGAGCTGGTAAATTTTGTCCTTAAACAAAAGTTTCAATAAAATTCGTCAAGGACTTGAAAACACAACGTCTTAAAAGCGCAAACTTAACTCACTGCTTATCTTTTTTTTTTTCCTCGTTTCGTAAATTTCATTTTATAGCAAATGAATATAAATATAAAATTTTATTCCACTAATAGCAGAGAGGTCGGCCTAATTTTTTGTGTTCTGGGGATTGCAGCTCTGCATGGGTGAAAAAGGGACGTGATATTAAGAATAGGTGACATGAAATCAACAGGGTGTTTTCAGAGTTCCTTAATTGTTTTAACATTGTTCATTGATCTGAATATTGATAAGATCGAACACGTACAGTACAGACAGGGAAAAATTTTGTAAATCGTTCATTACTTCAATATCGAAACCAAGGGCCCAAGGAAACACTAAAGAAGCTTTTAAAAGATACGAAATAATACGAGTCACCAGTAAAGAAAACATACAGATAATAGGAACGGCGCAAGAAATATTGTGAGTGATTTCATCTCTACCGAACTAAAATACTAACAGAAAAACAAGAAAAATGTGACGGAAGAATAACAGCGGCCTCCACTTATGATCACCTTGTGAAATCGCCAAACTTTACTCAGATTTAGAGGACAGCTTAAATCATTCCATGATACAGCCTTGCTCTCGCATGCACTAATTCCAAAAACAGAGAACGAAGAGGGGAAAGAAAGCAAGAGCAATACAATATTTAATTTTGCAAAAATGTACGGTAACGTATTTAAAGCTTAACACGCGAACAACACTAAATTTAAATGAATCACCGAAGCCTTATTTCCGTTTTACTCCCAGAAGGACAACACTCCTTATAATTGAGTAGCGCGACATTCACACGATTTTTTTTTTTTCTGGTTTCTGACGGTGCAATAGCTGATGCGCTATCTGACAATCTAGTGTTCGCCTCTGGTTTCATTACTGTGCTGGTCAGACTTCGCGTACTGGCTCGCAATCAGTTATCGCTGCCGGGATAACGCTTTTATTATTCACACACAAGTGCTTCTAACACTGCGACTATCCACTGCAAGCAATGAGTGAAGAAGGCTTGGCCCCCACGACATCTTCTTGGGGACAAGACAGCTTGGATGCACATAATTTATCAAGCAACATATACGCACGGCCTCACGCGTACACAAGTACACACGCTAAAATGGTCTCTCAAAAGCGTGCATAAGAGCCAGGTACAACGTTAAACGCATTAAAGAATGAACACCTAAAAAAAGAACTAATTCCATGTTTAGTACAATAGCCAGGAGTAATCCGGCACAACCTAGTGACGCGCCTACTCTAAATGCGAGTGTGCTTTTATAGCTGGGACAACATGAAATACATCCTTTAAGCGCAATAATATTTACAAAGCTTCAGATATTTAGGTCTCATAGGTAATCAGCGGTCTTAAGCTTAAACAACCGTGACGCACAACTGAGTCTGGGTCATACATATCGATAGTTTCTGACACACTGAAAGGTGACTTCACTCGGAGCAATATTTACACACAAAAAGAAATAAGTATACCGCGGCGCCACGCATCGCACTAGATATTCTGAAACATGACATATGGCGATGCATTTAGGTGCATGCAGTACGTGCAAGCTTTAATAGTATCTACCTTCCGACCTCAGAACGAAAAATCGAAAAATTCGCCGTTAAGAGTGGAACGCGACAGCATTCAAAGATCCCCGACTGCTTCTCACGCTTCCGGGCAACTCCAGCGCATGTAACAATATTGTTTACCGGGAAACGCTCGCGGCGAACGCTATGCAGGAAGGTAGGCGTTCTGGTAGAAACGCGGCCTCTTGCGTGGGCCGCGATATGGCGGATGAGAGCGCCATCTGAAAGGGTTTCATGGAAGCGGATGCGCCGCTCCGTGGACTCCGAAATATTCACCCGCCGGCGCGCGCAAATGGCGGACGCCGGCGCCGGTCTATGAATGATAGAAACGATGGAAAGGGGATTTGTTTGAGCTTTCGCGTATCATAATTATGCTATCTCGTATATTCAAATTACAGTGCGAGAGCTATCATGTCTGTAGGTTGTGTGTAAGTCCTACCTTACGATTTTTCTACGTATTTCAGCTTGAGAAATGCAATTAGTTCAGTAACTTCCTTGCGTCACATGGAGGGCCTGGGCATGCGTGGCTCGAAAATCCTTGCCGAAACGGCGTCCGACCCCGGACGCCGACGCAAGAGTGTTTGCGGAGCGAACAGCACACTTACTTTCTTAGGTTCGCTCGGTCACGTGCGGCGAACTGTGCGAGAAGCAGGTCTACGCGGTCCCGCAGGCTCCGGGCTGAAAAATGCTTTACAAGCACCAGCAGGAGGTTATTTGCGATTACCGCCCACCGCGACACATCCTCGAATGGGTTGATCGCCCTGACTTCACGCAGAACTTGGACGTCCACGTCGGCCGTGAAGTACACACGCGCACTCGGCCTCGCCGGTGCAGTTGGCGCAGCCATTATCTCCGTCTGTCTGGTGAGATGCACATGGAGCGCGGCTCGACTCGGCAGGTCTCGCTTCTCGTAAGTTCTCGTACACCGCGAGAGTCACGTGTGTAACGTGACCTCTTAGGGGCAGCGATGTTTTCGGCCGCTCCCACAACCCAAGGACGCAAGTAGACGTTGCGGTCTGCGCATGCGCAGTAACGTCGCCCCTAGCTCTTGCGTACGCAAGCCGCTTGCGTCCCCAACACTAAAACTCCCTATTGGGCCCTTAACGCTGTCGCGTTAAAACACCCAATACACCGCCGCCCTTTAAGAACGTTCGTTATTCATAAGGTGTAAAAACTGTGTACCTTTACAAACGTTAACGTTTTGAGAGTGTAAGAGGTGGGCACTCACCTGCACGCCGCTGGTCCCTTGAGCCGGCAGCCAAGCGTGCCGTCTTCTCCGTGCCGTGGGTGGCAGCAATTGTCGGTGCACTCGCTCTCGTCCATGCCACAGTCGCACTCCTCGGTGCCCTCCACGATGTTGTTGCCACAGATGGGGCCTCTGTGTCCTTGTGTGTGTCCATTCATCCGACATGGGAGATAACACAAGGAGAGGCTCTTTGTATAGTCAGCGACGACTAGACCACTGAGAAGGATCTCATTAAAATAGAATATGATGCTGTCTCATAAGATTATCTTCCATGCATTATCTTCAAGAGAATTGGCTCTTCGTCGTAGATACAAGATTTGTTATGAAAGCGTTAGAACTTTAGTTTGCTGGGTTAATATGGTTGTAAACATGAAGAGCGCCACGAAGGTTAATAAAAGAGACATTGAGGGAGAACACTACTCCGTTATTCTTCTCGTTATACACTATTCACTCACAGTTTTACAGCGAAGCTGTATGCCTCCTCTACCGTCCAAGGAAATTTTCGTGTCGTAAAGAAAAAACCCCACACGTGGGCCGATCCCGGATAGTGCAATACCGGCCCGACCGGTATTGTATGTATGTATGTATGTATGTATGTATGTATGTATGTATGTATGTATGTATGTATGTATGTATGTATGTATGTATGTAACCGTTTTCCCGCCTTCTTGAGTCACTGCGCAGTCCATGCATGGTTAGCGCATCGAGCTTCTGTGCTAAGGGAACTGGGTTCGAAACCAACAGTCGGACCAACTTGGGTCATTGAGTATGTGGCAGTGTGTACATATGTGTCGCTCTTCACGCACCTCTTTCATGCGGACGTGGGTCATTGTAGATGAGGCACTAGGTAGGTACCGGTGTTAATGAAACTCTGACGCAGACCTGAAGCACTGGGTATGTGCCACTCGGTTTTTACGGATCTTCAAGGAACCTCTATGATACCAATTTAGGTCACTGGGTGTGTGCTAGTAGGTGTGTGCCGCTCTTCAATGAACGCATTTGACGCCAACCTGGTTAACTAAGGTATGTGCCACTAAGAAGGTGAAGCTCTAAAACGTCGAAAAAAGATCCCTTAAATTTATCCGCTGCTGAGCGGACTCAAACGCACGTCACAAGGGTTCCTCAAGGACTTTAACCCAACGCATTAGCAGGCTGCAACACAAATGCGCTGTGTATGTTCCGCTCGAATGGACGTCTTTCACGTCAACGCTTCAGTGGGATGCGCCACCAATGCACTGGGCATGTGCCGATCTTCAATGAACGTCTCGCCAACTTGGGTCACTGAGTGAAGCCAGTGAACCAGTGAACAATTCTCAGGGTTCGCAGGCACCTGCGCGCCACGCTTCTCATATTGGAGGCTACGCGCGAACTTCTCGGCAGGCAGCGCCACTAGACCACGCAGCGGGTCAAGTAAAAAGCGCGAGAGGAGCCCGGTTGCCGCATGAGGCGCTTCTCGGCGTTCGCACGCACCGGCGTGTCATGAATATGGGAGGCCACGCGCAAGCTTCGCGGCGCCACCGCTAGATGGCATCGAATGTTCTTGGTGAGCACCGTAGAGGAGTAGCGCTGCAGTGCGCGCCTCATGCATAACTCGTTTCGGTGGTGACAACACGTTGTGTCACCGTATTGATTCAATGCTAAACGCATTATCGTTGACAGTCATCGTGAAATAGTGATGCGGATATTTTTGCATATATCCTTTTCACACCCTAACCGATGCAGCTGAGCGTCGCCGTAGAATGAAAATATGTTAACGTTGTTCGTCTGTATACACTCACTATGTGGCCCATGTATCGGTCCCTCGCGGAAGGCAACCGTAACAAGAAAGTTGCCCACAGGAGCATGACAGCTTGCAATGCATAACCGTGGTAGAAAGAGGAATGTTGCTGGAGAAAACGTGTGGACAATTAGGGCACTGACGAAGGGAGGTCCCTTTGTGGAAACGTTGGCTTCGGTGCCCTTCCTTGTTCTAACACTGTTAAGCACTTCAAGGAAGGCAAAGCACTTACTCTGGAAGCAGTTTTCGCGGTTCGACTTGCCCACGATGACAGGCACCAGGATGGCGCTGATGTTGTGAATGCTACACGACGAGAATTTGTCGTTGTTTCGCGCAGTTCCCTTGGTTGCAGACTCGTACATGAGGTACTTGCCGTCAGGACCCGACGGGTCGCACACGCTGCCATGATCGTGCTGTTAAAAGTTAAAAAAAGAACACACACGCACACACACCGTATATACCGTTTGATCGGCGAGGAGGAACGCACCCTTGAGCAAGCGCGCCGCACTGCTCTCCTCCTCGTACTTGTACGCGCATACGCGTATAGACCGTTTTTTCGTAGGCGCTGCCATATTGTGAACGCAGTGGCGCCGCCTATGAGCAGCGCCATACTGGCTTGGGTGAAAGCGGTCTTTTGCATGGCAGGTATACACTCGGCGGCTGGTTCTGGCGCTTGTTCTCGCGGTCGTGCGGTTTGTTTAGTATGGCGCGCGTATTCTACGTGGTAAACGGTTCTGTGAGACGTGCTGAAGTGGTTTAAGGCGTCATGGCCGGAATTTCTGCTGGCGTTGAGGTGGACGGAACACGCAGCGCGATGGTGTGCGCGCATATTTGAGCCTACAATCAGCCTCGGAGATCAATTGTGTATTTCTGAATGTTCCAATCATTAATGTGACCTTATTGCAGTATTATCCTCTATTTATAAGCTGCGGTTTAGGAGCCATTAAACATACGCGACGATCGTAACAGCGTGGGTACCGTTCTGCTACGATAGGAGCTGTGATGTTATACTTTGACAAGCGTTCAAACTGTTCGCTGCAGGTTACATTGCGTGGCTACTTGGTTCGATAGATGAGGTTTCCGCCCCTGAATAAAATAGTTTTGGCAAGTAATAGCAGCATACCTTACAGTCTGAATTAAGCTTGTCCAGCAAATGGACTGTTTACGAACTGCGCGAGCGTCCTAAGCAGTGGTAGGTGCTGGATTACATATATATCTTTGTTCTATATACCGCATGGTCCAAGCATACGGCATCAGCAGTTATATATCTATAAACGTTGTGCGGCGTGACTATGCGAGGTCCTATTGCGGCGTTAGCCGGTGTTCTCTTGCTTTTTCGAGAAAGATGATGATAAC
This sequence comes from Dermacentor andersoni, assembly GCF_023375885.2. Taxonomy (NCBI): domain Eukaryota; kingdom Metazoa; phylum Arthropoda; class Arachnida; order Ixodida; family Ixodidae; genus Dermacentor; species Dermacentor andersoni. Next base: position 100,373,526 of record NC_092815.1, read on the forward strand.
GTAATTTTTTTTTTCGGTTGTGTTCGTTCCGTTCTCTACGACGAACTCACACGTATTACGGAAATTTTGTCCTCAAAAATAGGCATCGCATTCTTTTCATGCGATCCCTCTCATATGTTATAGCTGTATGCAGGCCAAAAAGGCAATGCCGAAGCGCCCAGCTTACATATGTATCGTGCTGGTTCACCAACCGCAGTGATCGCTGTGTTGAGCAGCGCCATCGGCCTCATGCAGCAAGGCTAGCGTAGACATATGGTAATTTGAAGACTACTAGACTTGAAATGCGCGAGAACGATGCCGGTGCATCACAAATATTTGATAGCGCCGGCCGCTTTGATGTTTCGTGGTTGCCTTAGGTTGGCCGTGCACGAGCATGCGCACTTATGCTTTATGTTTTACTCCCTACGCCAAGCGATTCGATAGTGAGCATATTTACGATTTCATGCTGTTAATACAGAGACACCGGTTTTCTTTGTTGAATTAAAACCGATATAAACAAAATAGTTCACAACACATACACACACCGCGACTGATAATGTGCGTACACCGCGGCTGGTAAAACGCGTCACATTTTTGCGCCCCCAAGAGATATTTCCGCCTACTGTAGTTACCGACGCACCAAAAGGCTTCCCTGACGACCTTATATGAACGGACATGGCGTAAATTTCACAAAGTACGATCTAAAACATTCCGAAATCGTTCCGCATCACGCGACAGCAATACTTTCAAGCAGCGCCGCGCCGGATCGCCCAAGCCAGAGAGGAGGAAAGGCTCTCCGCGCGCCCTTATGTGCGGATCGCCGTTTCCCTCAGCGGCAGCTTGGGACGATAGCGATGTCATTGCGAGTTAGTGCGATTCGAATGTGTTCCGTCTGTGATGGCTGCGATGTCCGATGACTCAAGCTCAACGGGCTTCGACAGTGCTGTATTAGACTGCAAGAAATTACTTTTGGAAGCGAGCGTTCAGTGCACCTTCAGCCGCGGTGATTCCGGGGACTCCGCCGCTGCGATTGCAGACAAGCTTTGGATTTGGATTGGAAGCACAAACAGAAGGCAGTTGACGCCGTGAGCTTCGTTGCGTGTATGTTCAGAAGATTTTGTTTCCAGCGAGCGCACGGCGACGAACTTGGTACACGCGATCAAAGTGGGATGTGAATGAAAGGTGGAGTATTCGATACGGTGAACTAGTGTTAAATTGGCGAATTTAAATAGGTCTTCGCGCACGCTGATTAAAGTTATTCTGTTCAAATGCGTTCTGAGATTATCATGATTGGCTTTCTTCGTTCTGTAACCAAAGCAATGTATACCGTGTGCCCCCCCCCCCCCCTTTGTTCTTATGCTCGCCCGTGCTTCCGAATCTCGCCGGCAGGCTGTACAGCCGACGCCGAGCGTCGCGCGCTGTATTATTGCAGAAAATATAGTTGAGATTGCAGATAACAGTTGTTCGTTTCCTTAGCTCCCTCGAGCCGGCGAGGCACCCTTGCACAAGCACCACTCGAAATCTGAGAGTGCCATATTCTTTCAACGCATCGCGTGCGCCTCGTTGATCGCGGCATATTCGCGGCCACTGTATAACCGCGTCGTTTAATCGAGGGCTCTGCACAATGTCCTACCGGTAGAGTTATATCACAGCCTCTCTATTTTGTAAAGCTTGATGACAGGGTGCCAGCTAAACAAACACGAAAATTTTAGGAGCAGGAAGTCTAGCAAAACATGTTTCCTCGGAGCGCGCATCCCAATCCAGGTAACGATAGTTACATCGACTGAGATGCAGGCTCGTGCGGCAACCGCTTGGCACACGGAGACACCTCTGATTGTTATTATTTAAGTGATACCTTAATGGAGTTTCATGTTAGACATACAATAATAATACGTTTCACGTATGTTACGTATCGACCATACTTAGACTTGACTCGCCTCCTACTTCAATCGCAGGCAGACCTGTGGCAACGCGTGTAGGCCCGTTGTCATACGGTTTTGAGGCCATGTCGAAGTTTAAGGTTTAGTAAACACATGCTAAGAAGTTTACCAATAGCAAAAAATTGTTGAGACCTCTTAATAAAACGCGAAAACTTATCACTTGTCGTCAACAGCACATTCGACGTGCTGTTGACGATCCCACATACCACCATGGCGCCGAACTACACACCGCGCTGTGATCATAAAATGGCGGCGCCCTCAACAAAACGGTCTATAGCTGCCTCGCATATAACGAGGGCAGTTGTGTCTACAGGTATGTGAAAAGGTCACGGGCAGAAATGTTTTACATTTACAACAAGCGAACCTACACCGGCCGCAAGTAGGAAAGCAAGCGCTGACAACTAGTGAATTGTAAAGTCAGCAAACCGGATTTTAGGCAAGGTAGTGGATTGTACTCGTCAAGTCGTGCATAACACATGCCTCATTGGCTTCATTGTCTGTTGGCTTTATATGGTCATGATTAACAAAAATCGAGCCTCTCGGTTTATCTTTTTCTCTCGTTCATTCATAGCGAGGGTATCGAACCTGCAGCATTGGTGTCATTAGGTAGCATGTATACCGTGGTATTTTAGCCATGTGACTGCTCTACTAAATTCACGTGTTGCGTGATGCCATCGGGCGAAAAAAAAAGGATGTTTCGCATTCGCCCGCCACGGCCCTAAGTGACACTGGCTAATACTACCAAGGCTACATCTAGCAAACATGAACACCCAAGATAGCGGCCGGATTTATAGCCGTCGCCGTAGCACAATTGGTAATGCAATGCACACATAACACGCAGGTTGTGGGATCAGCTCCCACTGGCGGCAAACTAAAGCTATCTTTTCGGCGACTTTCATTTTCCTTTTCTTCATTGTGTTCTACATTTTAGTTAGAAACACAGCTGATTCTTCCTATGCTTGCCTTGACTTCATTGTTGAATGGATTTATGTGGTTATTATTAACAGAAATCGAGCCCCTCTATTTTTGTTACACATATATGCCCGCTCCTCTGGAACATGTGGCAACCTTCACTGCACGGCTGCTTTCTGTAGCTGCCATCAAGCGGCGACACAAGTTAAATCTAGCGGTGTCTTATATATATATATATATATATATATATATATATATATATATATATATATATATATATATATATATATATAAGTATTGTACTGCACGTCCTGTATACCGAGCAACATATTGAATAGAACCCGTTGTGTACTAGAAATTTCTAGTTCAATGGGCTCTTTTCCATGTGTCCCTCGGGAACCCGGTCGTACTGTCACCCTCATCGCCTCGGCTGCTCGCATGGCACGTATGCTAAGTTTTTGCATCCGCAACAGTAAGCTTCCCCGCAATATTAAGACGATGTTTGGTGATCAGTACTCGTGTCAGTGTTTTATTTGTTCTTGTGGCCTCATTCTTGATGCGCTACACTTCCTGCCTTTCCTGAACATCTAAAACGAGCCCCACATACCGAGTTGCGCCGGAGCATTCAATTTCCTCGATCGTTTCGGCTAGAAACGTGAAGTGAACGTATAAGTACCCTAAGTCACGTTCAAGCGTGGAGCCCTTCTCACAGGGATACTCTCGTCTGCTGCAAGGCTGTTAATAGTAGCTTTTGCACGTGTAAAGTGTTTGTGGTAATAGCTGGCTGCCTTCACCCAAGTTTTCCCGCGGGTGATAACCAAATTAGGCTAAGACAACACATGAAGAAAAACAATTTTGGGCTCCGAAAATCTAATATAGGCACCAACAACAATATAGTCATTTATACGCGAAATGAAAGGGTGACAAATGTTTCTAGGCGCATATTTTGTAGTTAAATAATAAACTGGCAAGATAAGGACTTGGAAAAAAAAATAGGCATAAAGTTCCAGTTTCCAGTTATCGCCCGGCGCAAGTCGCGCCTGCCGTATCGGATATTTCTTTAATATTGCCGGCGATTTTATAGCCAAATGGTCTCGTATAATCAGATTGCATGTGTCACGGGAATGGTGTTGTGTACGTTCCCGAATGTACGCTGCAGCAACAGAAATTTTTCTGGAACGTTCAGTTACACAGCTATAAAAAGCGGGCGGACTTTAACACCTGAACTGTCAGTTCACGTCCGACGACATTACTCGACAGTACTAGCGTAAGGATTTGAGTGTTGCTGTTTTTCTGAACACAAGAACGAGGCCACGATTTCCCACAACTTGGAACCAGCTAGAGCAAGGCAGCGGTAATTGGAGATCAGTACGAAAGGCCTTCACCCTACAGCGAACATAAAAATATGTTGTTGTTGTTGACGATGGTGATGATGAAGAAGTTAGATTCTTGACAGACAGTGATTCTTCATCGTCACCACAATGTGACGATATAAACTTGCGCATGGCAACAAAAACAGCTGCCCACGCGGTGGCACCATGCTTTCACTCTTGCAGGTACAGTTAGTTACAACGCAAAAATGAGTTTTCTCGTCCTACTCTAATGCAGGTATATTGTTTTTCGCCGCGCCAGTAATTAACTTCACCAGTCGATCAAGCTGAACATATTCCCAGGGGTGGGCAGCGCAACCTCTTCAACCTACTGATCTGCTGCCAATCAAGCTGACCTATTTCAATCTCGTGCCGCTGAACAATTCCAGTATAAATGCCTATATCGTTAAGCAGTTTAGACATGATGACCCGTTATCTTCTGGAATAAGCACTGAGAGAGTAAATTCTGAGATACCAACGTTTCAACAATTTGTGCCACTGGTTTTCTGATTGTGTATTTTTGCCTAGATTATATACGCATTTATTATTTATATATGCATTCATTATTTTGCCTAGATATTATATGCATGCTCATCCAGTGACTCACGGGTGCACCGAAGCTGTGTCCGATCTCATGGGCGAGCGTAAGTGACGCCACGTGTATGCCCACGTAGTGGTTGTAGTTGAACAGGGTAGTGATTCCGGTGTTCAAACTGAGCTTGGTCTGTATGTACCTGTCGTCGAGAGGGTCCAGTTCGATGGCTGTACGGTAGCGCTCGCAGAATCCACCGGTACCCACTGCGAAGCATCAACAGACGCCCACTTATAGCCTTAAAACGCCTCTCACAAATTAATTAATTAATTGATTAATTAATTAATTGTAGTATTTAACAAGTCAAACCAACACTGGGGCTAATAAAGATGCAGTGTTGGAGGGCTCTAAGTTTATTTTGACCACATGGGGTACGTTAATGTACACCCAAATTGGAGTACGCCAGGCTTTTTGGATTTTGTCCTATCGTGATTCGGCCTCCCCAGTCGGTAACCGAACTAGCGGCCTCGTGCTCAGTAGCAAGACGTCATAGCCATTGAAGGACCGCAGCGGTGAGAGCTTTCAGAAATGCTCCGGTACTTTTGCTAATGGTCAGAAAAACACCGAAATCGCGGCATCAGGTAGGAATACATCGTTTCACCAAAGAGTTGAGCCGGTACGTAGCTGCTGCTAATGGAGCATTCGAGTGGTTCCTACTGGTTCCTACCACGCTCCGACTTATTTTAGAACGATGCGGGGACTTCTCGAGATCGAAACCAGAAAAGAAACTTCCCGGAGCAGAACGTTCAGCTGCTCCTAGAGCAATCGGAGGTGCCGCGAGACCGGAATTCAGCATAAAGCCTCGGTCGCACACCCGGCCATGCCACCTTTATAGCACAAGACCATGTGAGCTCTGTTTTATGACGTCATGCTACTGGTCCGAAATTTCCACTGCCAAGCCTGGCGTGAGGAACGTCGTGACATGGGCGGCTGAAGTCTTTACCACCTTTACCAGCTTCCAAGTTGCTGTGAAGGGCCCCCTGAATGAAAACAGCTCAGCTTCTCCTCGTGACTGGACTGTTCCGCGCCAGACTCTGGCCAAGCACAACGGGATGCCTGTAGCATTCTCCCTCATAATTGAAATGCAGTGATGCCTTGAACAGTACATTGTTTGGGAGTCATTAAGTTTTCCACCGTAAAGAAATTTGGAAAACAGCCGAATGAACAAATGAAAAAACGAGCATCACTAAGTCTTTCACAGCGCAACTACGGGACATGATTGCCAGAAGCTCATTCACAACGTTCTTTATGTATTCCGATGTGCTCAATGATTCTGCGAGCATTGTCATAATTCAGCCTGCCTGCTTTACGCATTATTCCCACGTAATGTGTGCGGAATTGACACGAGGCAAGTATTCAGGTTGTTCTACGAATAATAATATTGCTTACAATTATTATTATTATTACCTTCAGAATATATTCTGCGAGCTATGCGGTTCAGCAGTCCTGGGACATCTTCAGCACTACTCGTATTGTCCCGGCAGTGGATCAATAATCTTATAGGCAAGTCACTATATTCGGTCGTTCTCGCACGTCGTTGGTCGTATTCGTGAGTGTCCGGGCCATTGCTTCAGTTCATTCTATGTGCGTCAAAACACAGAAAGAAAATATCAATAACGTCAACGTACGCTTACTAGGCGCACCAGGGGTAGGGCAGCGCAATGAAACAAGATGCTACTAGCGAGTAAGCTAGAAAACACCCCAAAAAGACTGCGGCGGAAAGCAAGAACAAACGTTGGACGAAGCAACAGGCAGCGCGCCGTTAGAACACCGCCTCTTCTACGCATAGGGCGCCCTGACGGACGCGTCACTGGCGGCGGCCTCGCTAAGTGCACTCTTGAAAGGAAAGAGCCGTCCGCCGTAGCTTCCTGCGTCGTTCTCTAACCGCCATGGTGGCTTAGCGGCTATGGTGTTGCGCTGCTAAGCACGAAGTAGCGGGATCAAATCCCTGCCGCGACGGCTGCATTTTGATGAGGGCAAAATGCAAGAACGCCGTGTTCCGTGCATTGGGAGCACGTTAAAGAACCCCAGGTGATGAAAACTAATCCGAATGCCCACTATGGCGGGCCTCCTAATCAAGTCGTGGTTTTGGCACCTTAAAACCTGAGAATTCGTCATCATTCATCATGCTTCTCTGTTTGATTGACGTTTTCGGAGAGAAATAACCAACACCCGTCGCACGCACGTCTGTGGTGGGCAAAGATTGAAGGCATGTCCGAGAACAATTGTTGCGCAGTTTGGTGCTAAAATACATGCACAAAATTCCCGGCGACACGGTTCTAATCATTCCTTGCGAGGCCTCATGGACGGGAGAAACGGCAGCAATTAATCGCCGCCGTTGGGCGGGAAGTTTCTTGTTGTCAAACTTTCTCGCTTTCAGAGGCATTCACTTAGGTTCTGAATGTCGCTTTCCACCTGTGCCGTTTGCCGCTTCTTTGGCGTGTTGCTCTTGCTAGGTTGCACGACTGTGCGATTGTATCGTGTGGCGCGTTAAAGCTGCTGAGGCTTGCAAGGACTGATTTTGTTGGTTTTACGCACCCCGTTAAATCGTCGCATCAGCTGTCGCGCAGTTCATGCTCTTGGATATGTTACAGCGAAGCTGTCAGCCTCTAATTAGTCGACATTTTTCGTGTCCCTGTCCGTCAGCAAAAATGTGGGCCGATCCCGGCGTCATTGCAGGGCCAGGAGCAGTGGCTTGTACCCCCATGAGGCAGAGGCGTCAAGCACTCAGCAAAGTGAAGCAAACGGTGCGTATATTCTTTGGAATCTCGCATACAATACGTTTAAAAAAAAACAAGCTTACAACAATAATCCGAACCATATAATTGATAATAGGCTCTCCTAATAACAATGCCAAGCACGTAGCGCTCCCCGCATAAGTTTCCTGGTAAAAAAAAAATTACTGGTGCGCAAGCTGCCGCGCCGACGGCAGCTTGCGACGTGGGGCGTGACGTCACTACCCTTTCATACATAAGAGAACCAGCCGCTAGCAACTGATTTCAATGTTGCTGCAGCACCGCTATGGGCGGCAGCATGCTGTCAAAGTTACCATTACTTTAAATTACCATTACTACCATTACTCTAAAGCAATAAAGTATTCCATACCCCCCTCAACAGTTGGGATGCTTTTCAACAGCTTCGCTGGACATCCATTTTCGCAGGGCCGGGATGGCGAGTCAATGATTTTTTTTTATGCGTAGCATCGAGCATGTAGAACTGTTGTTAGTTGCTTCATTTAGAACTGCTGTTAATTTTGCTAAAATGCGAGGTTTTCCCCTCGCCTCGTTTTTAAGGGGCTTAAATTATTAAATTATTTCAGGCAAGTACTACTTTAACAGCCTTATTCATTTCGCCGGAAGACATCCTCGATATTGTATTTGCTTGAGAAATGTGCAAGCGGTAGCTCAGGGCGAGGATAGCTGTTCGGGCGGCTGCATATGGTATGACTGTTTCATTTTCGTTGAAATATTTGAGTTATGTTTGCGGATTCATGACACCTTGATGCTGTCTGAGCAGACTTACCACGCAGAGTGCCTTTTGGCATGTGCATTTTGTACTCAAATGAAATCTTATCATTTTTTGCGGCGTCGGAGCGCAATGCCTACGCCGTAGAGAACTAAATCCACTTTTTCTGTCAGCACATATCTACCTTGGCCGGCGCTGCTTCGCCTTTAAGTATATCGTGACTTCTTTCTTCCATAACATCAAAAAGAATATGTACTCAAAAGGTGGTAAGACTTCGGCTTTGTACGTTTCCAAGAAAGGGACTAAGGGAATTTTATATTGCAAGAACTGCAACAGGAAGGGTTGTTTGTCGGCGTACGCAGCGGAATTGCATCAGCGGTGGAGCGCAACTTGTGCTTTTATTAACCCGTTCATTTTGACTTCGTTGATTAGTTTGTGTACGTATTTCTATTAACAAATTCGTAATTACTTGTCTTGAGGTGACTTTCACTGCCCTTATTCGGCGATGTCACGCGCATTCATCGGTAGCAAGATCGCTACAATGTGTGCCGCCATTGCGCTGTGCGGAGTCGTTTCAGATATAGCTGCACCATGCAATGATGTGTGCCCATTACTGAAGTACAGAAACAGCAATCAGGCGGCACAAAGCAGCAAGTTTTCGGGACACTGAAAAAACCGCAGGAATTTCGTATTTCATGGTGACGTGTTAAAGATTATGCGCCAATTCGTGGGAATACAGTATCATCACTGGTTTAACATTCTTTTCCAATGATTGACCTTCTTCACTGCTTCTATTTCTTTCTTTTTTCACATTTTTCAACAATGCGCCCGAAACTGCGCTAAAAACCAAACAAGGAAAGCCGGCTTCTTCATCTTCAAAATCTGTTAATGAAAGCTTTCCCATACCTTATGACAGCACGATTTTTTGAGGACGGATTCAAGGAACATATATAGTAGCAATCACACGTTTCACAGTCTTGGAGTGTGTCGACTCATGCGACCCCAATTCTTTGCGGGCACGGGGCCGATACATCAAGCAGGCACCTTCGTCAGTAAGGATTATGTCAGTATCAAACAATTGCAAGCTGTTATTCTGGACTAGTACAAAAGTCAAATGTAAACCTTTGCCTTGCTGTTTAAAATCAGATAAAATGCCCTGCATGGTATGTGAGTAAGTCATGGGGGGTCGGCTCGTCCGTAAAATTAAGAAATTATCTACATACCTAAAAACCTTAAACACGTTGCCTTTCCGTCAAACACTTTGGATAACGCTCTGTCGATGCCCGCAAGGAAAATGTTGCAAAGTATGGGGGCCACGCACGAGCCAATACAGATTCCTTTCTTTTGACCATACAACTGGCCTTGAAAAGAAACAGCTGTTGAGCAGAAATGAAACTGCTGGAGTGCAATAAAGTTATCCTGTGCAATGAAGTTCGCCTAAACGTAGCTCAGCACGGCAGCTAACAATTATTTTTGCGGAATAGAGTAGAAAAAACCAACAACATCTGGGGAAAACGTGCATCCTAGCGACTTGAACTCGCCTAGAAAAGCTATGATAAACGGGTCACCTACTACCAAGGTGTTAAGCTGTTTTAGAAGGTAACGGCTAACGTTGTTGTGCCAGGAACCTCTTTCACTTACAATACATCTGAACGGTACATCATCTTTGTGCGTATTTGCTGTAAATAATACATGTAAACTATTATCCCTACATTTTTAACACCATTAGCGAGCTTCTGTAGACCAAGATCTTCACAGAAAGAGATGGCATGGCTCTTTTCCTTTCCTGGGTTGTTTCGTTAACTTGAAATTCTTCTAGATGGCTTGCAGAGCTTTTTCATTCAACATTACCGACGGCATGGCTACAAACCCTCCTTCCTTGTCGGGTTACAAAAGTCGAAGGTCATTGTCTTTCAAAAAAATTCGCGATACGCTTTGTTGGGGTTTTTGGGCGGGTTCCTTTGTTAGACACCGTTCTGGCCAGGCTGTCAACTCCGTCCAGCAGATACCTCTCCTTGTCCTCTGAGGCGGCTTTGTTGGAAATTCTTCTATTCAAGGAAAGAAGCTTATGTTCCGGGATCCTCGGCTCGGTGGCCTTCCTTGAGGACGTCAGCGATGTCTTCCGGTAGGAAGGCTCCCCCAAGAACCTGCAGCCCCGTACTGCTGGCTTTGTTTGTCTCGCCTCCTTTGGGAAGAGTGGGAAGGTCCTTATGCCATAAAAATTGCGTGATCTGAGCTGCAAGCTTCTGAAGGGAGTGCAGCTTAATACTTGGAATGATCACTGGTTCCAGCGAAAAGCATAACAGGTGAAGCCAATCGTAGAACAGGCGAACCTGTCGCCATATCTCCGAAGGTAGAATCCGGCACAATCTTTCCATGCACATGGCCACCAGACGATCTAACGACACTGAACAATGCGGTGAATTCTGTCGAAAGAAGTCCTTTCCTAATGCAGTATTCGAGGGTTCTCACTCGGCAGGTCACAAGAGCGATATGGCAAGACCATGGGCCCTATAACGTAAAACTATTCTAATATGTTTTTATTCCAATCTTCTGACGTCAAGTTTGCGTAACCGCCGACGCAAGCATCGGACGGGTGTGTTCCGACAACCCTGTGGGTTGTATGAACACACCAATCAAACGCTCTCCTAGATCATAGGATGTCACTTTTGTTTGCTTGAAAAACGAATAACATTGCCTACATTGAGCGGCTTGTCGTATCTTATTGGCTGAAAAGAGGCGAGCAGCACACTCAAGTGGAGAGGCATTCGATGGGGCCGAGCCACTGCAATGAAAATCAATAAGCGGATGAAGAGGGCGGTGCTGGCGTCTGCGATTAATCCGCTTTCCCTCACTTAGCTTGCGGTGGCAAGTCGAAAATCGCGGTGGCATGCAACGGAAGTTGAAGAATGACACTACAATGGATCCTCAACAAAGAAGCGTTGGTAGAACGAGGCCGTAAACGTGCCGAAAGTGCTCGAAAACGTTACACGACCACGCAGAAAGCTTTATTATGCGCAAATAAGCCAATGCTCTCCGGCAGGTGCGAGTAGCCAGTGCCTGAGTGATTGGCGGCAGCCATCTTTTATTCCTTTCAGAACGGGGCAGCCTGGGGTTATTCAGAAGAATATTCAGTTTTGTTCGGCATATTAATGCATCTTTAATGCGTACACGTCACTTTGACGCGGTGAGTTTCCGCGGTTTTGTGACGTCGCGTGACAGGCAGATGAAGTGGGTGCAGCCCGAAAACTCTTGACCAATAGCCGAGGGCTAATGTTGAAAAGGCGTCGAATCAGAAATAACAATTTTTCTTTTGTTCGGTCAAATCAGGCATAATCAGTGTGTACACGCCATATCAGATGGGGAGCTATCGCGGTTTTCGTGACGTCGCGTGACAGACAGGCGAAGTGGGGGTGGTCCAAAAAAGTTTTCGACCAATCACGTAGTGCTGTTTGCAGAATCGGAATAGAAAAGTTTGGAGTAGCTTTACGTTATAGCACCCCATAACCGGAAACAGCGTGTACAGGTCCATTCTGATAGAAGCCTGCACCTTTCCTGCAGCTATCACCGCTGAAGTAGCGGTCTGGCACCTGGACAAAGGGAAATTCGCAGCTGCGAACTTCAGCGATTTTTACTGCAAAGTGTTGGTGTTGTCGTCTGCTGCTACAACCCTAGCCTACTTTCGAAAGCACCCGCTCGGTGGCCATCAGTGCACCTCAAAGGCGGGGCCATATGCGCATATATATATCGAAAGTGGTGCGTGATTTAAACCCTGACGACACGAGGGAGGCATCACAGAGCATACATTTCAATGGGTTCCACACATCACGTCACGTGCTGGCGCGCGTGGGCCTCCAACCTTTTAGGAAATTTTGGTCAATACGTGGCCGGGCCCTGTTAACGGCCACACTGGAATAGTTTTCCGGTGACTCTACAATGCCAGTGAATATGTAGAAAACTAGACCTTTAGTTTTAGAATGCGTTTTGCTCACAAAACGCATCCTGAATATTCCGCTCCTGTAAAGCAGCTTTCCTGGAATCGTCCTGGATCGGATTGGTGTAAGAATCGCCAGAAAGGAAGGAACACAAAACAAGAAACGCGTCAGCGTACGATCATGTAGAGTTAGCCGAGCGTTAGAAGAAACCATGAGGACTTTATTTTCACAGTAAAACATTTGTAGCAGCACCCATGTATCTAGACTTTGGTGTGTTTTTCTTAACAAAAGCAGTTTTGTTTTCCTGTCTTCAGGTGCATCCGTTGTCCGTCTATAGGTGATTACGCTAAGGTGTACGCCGTACAATCTATCCAAACTATTCACTCTGTTGTAATCGGGCAGCAGCTGCTCTGCGCTCCAAGTAGCTGACACTTCGAGCAGCGAACTCGTGAAATGATTCTCAATCGCGATTACACAGAATGGTCATCGTTAACATTACATAGACGTGCCATACTTATTGCTCCGTTATTGCAGAAACACATAAGTTGGAGGCGGTCCTTGCGACAGGCAGTTCCCGGAACAACGTTAAGTTCTTATGTTGATGCCAGTGACATAAGTAACGGAACTGCGAAGCACTTTATAGACACTCACTTTGTGAAAGGTCATACAGTGCTTCTTATCCTGAAAAGCCATAGAAGCTCCTATTACTCGTTAATGTAACTGAAAGTGTCAGCTTGAGCATTCATGGAGCCTCCCGTAGAAGGTCATGGCAAGCTAACACGATAATTCTATTCATGCGAGACTTTCAGAAACAGTTCGGATGACTATGTACTAACTCCGCAGACCGATACGCGAGCAGGTCAGGTGTTATCTCGTTGGAAATCAGCTCACTGCTTTCCACACTGTTCACTATTGTATTGAAGCACCCTACCTTCTTCACCGGCAATCCAGGCGAGTCCTAGTGTGCCATCCATGAAGTCTCTGTAGTTGAGTCTGTACGAGAGGCAGTAGTCGTCTCGGGGCTCAAGAGACACGAGAAAAAGTGCGTATGCAGCGTCCAGGGCCTTGGTGCAGAAAGGGTTCTTTTTGAAGCCCACGCATTCGTCCGGCTCACCTATCTGCGCGACACCAGTGAGGCATTGGTGGACGCTGTTTTACGTGCAGGAGTATGCAGTCAAATGCAGCAGCTGTCACACATAATATAGGATGTCACATGCGCTCGCATTTCTGTGCTCGCAACGGGCTCTCTGACCGAAATATATGCAGCCGAGGTACGGCCATCGTTTTGATGCCGAATTTCGACGGCCTTGTTATTCGCCATGCCAGGGATTGACACCAGGCGAGAACAACATTATAATGCCATGGTCGCTCCATATAAAAAAGCGCGTTGAAGTATTGGAATCTGACAACTCGATCTTAATTCGTTCACACCGTATTTCCTCAATTTCCTACGCAGTGGATGCTAGTGGGTATTGACTGTTCCTGAGACCCTATGCGGAAAGACCCGAACGAGTCCGGCACCAATCGATGCAGGCGTTCGCTCATTTCTTTTCCACTTCGTAATCTTGCACATTGTACGGCGGAACTTATGCGCCCATTTTGTTTAAATTATGAAATCTCAACTGAACACGCCACTCATACGCGAAATTACGTATGCGCGCCAGTATACACTGCTCAACAACGCCTCGAATGAACTCACCAGGACGTGCTGAACTAGGAAATGGAGGTCTTCAACGCCGCCGAAGTTCGTGCTCCCGTAAATACTGTTCACTTTCTCGACCATGAAGGCGACGGCGGCGATCAGCTTCTGTCGCGTAGAAGGGAGCGAATTATCATCCTTGTAGATTCGCTCGAACAGCGTGTGGTCCACGGTGATCTCGAGGTTGCACACGCGACGCGACGCTGAGGCCGCACGACCACGACGACGGTGGTGGCGTCCCACCTTGTTTGCCGGCGTGCCACTTTCCTCGGCGTCGTCGACGTCGTCGTACCGCGTGTCCCGGTGGTCGTCGTCGTCTTCGTATTCGAGTTCTCCCTTGTAGCCAACACCGCGTTTGGCCACGTCATGGTCGGCATCGCTGCCGGCGACTATTTGGGGCTCGTTGTAGTTTTTTTCCTCCCTACTTGCTTCGGCTACGGCCTGCAGCTTGCGTCCGACGTGACCGTGCTTGTGGCTCTGTCTCTGCGAACGTTCAAGGGGCTCATCAGCATCATTATCGCCATCGTCATCCTCGTCGTCACACTAAACAAGTCAACTGCGTGTAGACAAAGTCTCCAGGTACAGCGAAAAAAAATAAAATATGTCAAAGCTCTCTCACCTCCGTGCGCGACCCGCGCCGGAACCTGCGAAGCACGTCTTTCATCCACTTTTCGGTGCTGCCATGCAGACCGCACCAGGGGCCTCCGCTGCGAGAAACGGGAATCTCGACATCGTCGGCCGAGTAGAGTACTGAGTGGAACGGCTGACTGCTGTTGAAGAACTTCTCCGACCGCTCTACGTAAAGGCTGTCACCTGAGCCGGTGTTGATGCTGCCTTCAAAGATTCCGCCGTGCAGTGAGCCGAACACGCGGCTACGAGGTTGGCCTGCAGATAGGACAGGTTGCTGACGAGGCGATGCTATTTTTCGCCCTTCCCTGTGAGGCGCTTAACGGTTTGCCTTAATAGGCAAACTCATTTATTTATTTATTTATTTATTTATTTATTTATTTATTTATTTATTTATTTATTTATTTAAAAAGTCGCAGTTACACCCGAAACGCGAAGCATCGATAGCGATAGTAAAGCATTACACAAGTGTGCGAAGTAAGTAGCCGTATAATTACAGCAAACATTCGGTTGCTAATAAAAAGCAAGCACAATGTCACGCACGCACAAGCGAACATGAACCAACCTCACTCCATGACCTCGAATATGCGCTGTCGCTACGTTGGCATGAAGAAGAGCACAAACCGAGACGACCGAACGCTTCCGCTGCCTCCCCCTTCAACGCATCTTCTGAACTTACTGAAATTACGCGACCTCCACCATTAGGCGCGCGCAGACAACGTACATGCAGCCAGCCACCAGACATCTCGGCTCACGTGGCTCACGCAGCCTTGGCGCACGGCCGGGTTAGAGGATTCGACGCGCGCTCACCTAACCCTCCCCCTACACTTCCCTACCCTCCCCCTTGAGGCACGCTAATGACGGTACCGCGCGCTCCCTACCATTGCGGCCGCGAGAACATGGCGGGCATCAACCACCATTCTTCTCGGCTCACCCTTGCACGCCTCCCCTCACACCGACAGCATGTGGCGTGTGGGGCGCGATAGGATTTTTCGCACTCGGAGTTTAAACGAAATATCATGGCGATGCCGACGATGGCAGGCAAAAAGTCGCCTGGAGAGTCCACATAATCGCTATCGCAAGAAAAAAGAAACAATGGGCACGGAACCTTGATGACGCATTAAGTAAAGAGGACTTAATATAAGCAAAAATAATACCAACATAATACAAACGAAAGTAAAACGATGACATAAAATGCACTTATAGCGGGTGTCCTAGTTAAATTGGACCATGAATAAAAAAAAAAAAAAAAAACCTCAGGAACTCTAGAGAAATCGTAGCGACTGCATAGTAGCAGCAGTCATGTGCCAGTAATTTCTTCATCGCAAAGTATTAATTAATTAATTGCTTTTAATTAGTGAACGTTTTATTATTGCTTGAATCGCAAGCATGTCAATTACAAGCATGTCAATTACAACCTCCGAATCGAGCATTTATTTCGTGCTGAATTGTTCCTGGTTATTTCTTCTAAGAAAAAAAAAAGCCCGCGAAATACGCAAGATATGAGATAGATGCCCTCAAAATGAAATAGATGCGATAGAGATAGATCTATCTTGCAAATATGAGATAGATGCGCCTCAAAGCAGCCTTTGAAAGATCTGCGGCTGCATTCGTTTATCGCTGCATCGTACAAGGTTTCGTCATGTAGGTCGGCTCGAGAGGTTTTGCGACCTAACTAGCGTGGTGCCATAAGCGTCAGCACCTGCGGACGCAAGAATGTTGTGCTCGATCATGAGACACTAGGGATAGCTTTAATCTTCGCGTATCATGAAACAAAGCTACAAAAGAAATTCAACCAAGCTTAAAAAGAACAGTGCGCAAAAGAGCACCAAAAAGAAGAAAGAGGCATCGCAGCGTCTCATTCCGACCATTCCGACGCTCTCGAGAACCCAAAGCGGTCTCTTCCGCAGTTGAAGGGTCGCTCCGGGACGTGGCACGACTTCTAGCCGCATCTTCGCTACGACGTTTCTCGAGTCGTGCGGCGCGTTCTTCTGGTGTCTCTTGAGCGCGTTGTCTCTTCCTCGCTCCGTTCTGTCGTCGTTGCGTCTCTTTTGCGCTCTCCATAAAGACTAAATACACTGAGGCGAAGCGCATATATATATATATATATATATATATATATATATATATATATATATATATATATATATATATATATATATATATATATATACCCCCGCGAGGCGACACCTCCTCTCCCTCTACCCCAGCTGAGCACATGTGGTGGAGCGAGCGGCGACGGTAGCGGCGTCGACGGCGGCGCCACCTGTTGGAGCGCGGCTGCGGCGTAGCTAGACAACGGCGGTAGGGTGGCTAGAAGCCACCCTAACGGCGGCTCAAGGTCGTTCGTCGGCCACAGCATATGGCATGCGGCATACGGAGCGACGAGCCGAAATGGCGCGCTGGCTGGCGTAGTAAAGCTTTCGCTTTAAAAATAAACCGAAAGCGCGTAAGGCATCTCAGCCACCCATAAAGAAACATCCAAAGCTGCAACTGGATTAGCCATTTACCCTATCTGTCTCTTGAACTCCGGAAAAGAAACAAAAGAAAACAGTCTTTTACCTATTTCTATCTTTGTCGCAAGATTTCTTTATGTAAGAATAGGGTGACATCATGAAGGTGCGTTAAACAGTCACGTTTTACACCAATTTCGATCGGTTGTTTTCCGCTGCCACTTGTAGCACGTGATCAAACTGGTGACCATCTGAAGCAATACAGTACTTGCTTCTTTCCTGCGCATGATGGCCTTAGTTGCCTATGTGCCATAAAACACAACACTTGCTTCTTTCCAGCACTTTTGCTGTTCCATCTTTGACCAACGACGTTGGAATCTCGCGGCAGGCTCGGCTTATTTTTTACTTTAGGGCGTCCGGTGTAGCTCCGCCTCCTCCTTATAGAACTTGTCGAGGGATCAGATACATGAATAATAACTGCATTGTCATTGCCAAAGATGCTGCGAACGCATTCTTGAACGCTACGCACTGTCAACACAAGTAAAGTATGTATTTTTTCATAAAAGAATATACTCGTACGTCCCAAAAATTGTGCCCGAAATAACTGATATCAATGCTTCGACGTTTTTGTCTATTTAATAATTAAATAAAATATCACACCAACTTTAGTAATATATCAGTTCGTAACCAGCAAAGCAGTGCCCGTCACTGATATGAAAAAAAAAGAAAATGTAAAGGCCATGAAATGAATAAATTCAGGACAAATATGTTAATGAAACTTTGTCAGTCAAGAATCTTGTTTACGCTTTTGTACTTATGCAAAGGCCAGGGAAAAATCTTAATGACGCTGTCATTTGTTCTAATGTATTGCGCAGGAGCAGTTGTCACCGGTCGTGCGTTGTAATGGCACTGAAATTATAGTCGCAACAGAGAGTACACATAAAAAGCAGGAGTTCCGCATAATATACGAGGGCGAGTCAAACGAAAGTGAGCCAATGCGAATATATTACAAACGGAGTACTTTATTAAAAAGTAGTCTTCATGAGAATTTAGACATTTTCCCCATTGACTAACGAGTCGCGTGATTCCCGTCTCATGAAACTCCTTAGGTTGCTGCTTCAAAAAGTATGTAACTGATTCTTTCACGTCATCGTCCGGCGCGAATCTAGTTCCGTTTAGTTGTTTTTCGGTTGCCTCAAAATGTGGAAGTCGCAAGGGGACAGGTCCCAGCTGTATGACGGATGTTGCAGGGTTTCCCACTTGAACTTTGCCAGTTTTGTATTAACCACATCAGTTACGCGGGGACGGGCATTGTCGTGGAACAAGATGACCCCATTGGTCAATTTTCTACGTCGTTTGTTACCGATTGCTACACACAGCCGATCCGGCATTTCACAATATCGGAAATGATTGATAGTCTCTCTAGGTTTAGCAAATTCGATCAGTAATGGCCCCTGACGATCTAAAAAAAAAGTCAACACCTTTCCGGTGGAAATAACGGCTTTTGCATTCTTCGGGGGTGGTCAATTCGAATGTTTCCACTGTAAGCTTCGCCGTCATGTTTCAGGCTCGTAGTAGTGGCACCACGATTCGTCCCTGGTCGCAAGTGCAGACAAGAAGTCGTCACCCTCATTGTGACACGGGATCAGATGAGTCAAGGCAGCGCCGTACCTCTCCGTCTTCTTGCAGCTGTTCAATATCTTCGGCAACCATTGCCCACACATGAGCCGGTAACCGAGATGTTCACGAATTATGTTGTGAACCAAACCGTGACTGATGTTCACGCGCCCTGCCTGTTCATCGATGAATATCCTCTGTTCACGTTTAATCAGCTCATCAACTTTGCAATTATGTTGGGGGTGATTGCAAGGTGGCTTTAACCGGGTCTTGGATCGTGTTTGCAACTATCACTTTCTTCTTTGAGCCGTTTCCTCCAACGCTTCACTGTGACCAATGGAATGCAATGTTCAACGTACACGACATCCTTACGGCAACTAATTTCATTTTTGGAAACCCCTTCAGCTGTCAAATTGCCACGACACCACGCTTTTCTACTTTTGGAGCGTCCACTACGTCACGCAACCATATTCAACCCAGTGTATGATAGTATTAACGAACATTTATTCTCACACCTGCGTGTTACTTTCGTAAATGATAGATGCCTGTGTGCTACCCGCATGCCTCATGGATAACCATTATTGAGCGGCGTTGGTGGGCTCATTTTCATTTGACTCGCCCTCGTACATTAGAAATGCAAAGATACAATGGGATATACAAATGCGAAGATACAGCTTGGTAAAGGGCAAAAAAGTACCACTGGAAACAAAGTTCGCTGCACGTATACACAATACCTCGCAAGAAGATATTTAAATATAAGTGTAAGTCTCCAATAAATCTACGTATCTAAGAAAAAGTCACTGTATATAATGTGCCCAACAAGGCAAATAAACATGTTGCGCAATCACAGATTCAGAGATCACAAAATCCTAATGTCCGCCACCCCTCCCTCCATTCCCCTTGATGTATCACACGCGATGGAAGGCGGCGCGCTTCCTCTCCGCTTTCCTCCCTTGCGCACACAATACTGAACCACCACCATCGGCTCACCCATGCCTTCTCCCCCACCATGTTTTCATTCGCACATACAGCATGCGGCGCGCGGTCACAAGGTTATGGCCCTTGGACTTTATACGGAACATGAGGGCGACGGCGACGGCAGGAATGCGCCTGCAGTGGTCATATGATTGCTATCGCAAATAATATAATACGAGTATCCGGCAAATGAAGCGTCCCGGAGCCCATTGCTTTCCGCAAATGAACAACCAACAAACTCGAACTTTTACCATACGACAATGCTTTTGCTGCGCTGCAACGTCTTTTCTTTTTCTTTTGTGCGGCGGGAAAACCGAAATGAAGAAACGCAAGGGAAAGCATGTTGGCCACAATAGAATGCCTACTTTGGGCACTTAATGTGGCTACCCAAGGAATATCGAAGAAAACGTGAAACACTTGGTCCACAGAAAACCATACGCATGTTGCTCGGTATCCTACACTGGCGAGACAAGACTTTCCGGAGAGGTTGCGCTCAAGCGAACGCGTTGCAATCCGTCGAGTCCCCACAGTGATGGCGGCGAGTGACTATCATTTCTTTTTCTTGTCTGCTAGCCAGAAAGCGTCCAAAACTCTGCCAGGCTAAAATACACTTGGCTAGAGAAAAACGAACGAGCATCGAACGTGCCGCGCGGTGGTCGGGGCAACACGAGAAAAACGCATGCACTTTGGCTGGCGCCGGCAGCCCGCGGGTAGCGAGAACAAGAAAATTGAAGAGGCTCAAGGTGTCGTCGCAAATAAAAGTCAAAGTTGAAGAAAATAGATAAGAACTTTGTTACCTTTGCTGGCTTTAGTGCCGTCACATTGATGCTTTGGCGGAGGTGAATGAAAATGTTGATAGCCTTTCTGTGACATAACGGCACAAATGAATCGCCACAACGCTTCGTCTCATTTGGAGCTCGTTGCGTGCTTTGTCAACTTGTCTGACAGTGTGTTGATTTGACATGTCTCATTTTATGTTCCGATGTACTTTAGAAAAGTCAACACACCTTTGGCGTCAAATGTTTATA
This sequence comes from Dermacentor andersoni, assembly GCF_023375885.2. NCBI lineage: Eukaryota > Metazoa > Arthropoda > Arachnida > Ixodida > Ixodidae > Dermacentor > Dermacentor andersoni. The sequence goes on from NC_092815.1 coordinate 100,394,118, forward strand.
ACAACATTAAACGCACAGAGTCCCGTGATTGAAAATCTAAAGCACGACTTTGTTTAATCAGCTCATCAACCTTTGCAATTATGCACAAAGATGGCAATTATGTCAGTGCATCTTTCGCATCAAAAATTTATGAGAACTTTATACCCAAGAAGTCTGAGAATTTAAATTCATGCGCTCCGTAGATTCCGCGGCCTCAACGAGATGCCGCGACGAGCCCGCTCGCCATCAAAATGCCCTCGAAACTTTGTGCTCCGATGGAGCTCCTAGAGTTATGTGAATCCGGTGCATGGACGTGGCCTTGAAATCCAGCCCGAGTTCGCAGTGTGCGTGCTGAAATGTCTTTTTGAGCGTGAGAAACACATTCTAGACGAAATCTAGAATGATTTCTGGCGCCGGGGATTGTTTTGATCGGCGGTGCATGGACAGCACGAAAATATATCGGGGGGGGGGGGGCTGAAGCCCCATAAGCCTCCCCCCCCCCCCCGGCTACGTCCCTGCTAGCGTGGTACCATTAATATCTCCAGTTATTGGCTACGCATTGACACGTCAAGCAAAAATGATTTACGTAATCGACAACAGCATATGCTGGCCGTACAGATCCGCCAAAACGCGTTAGAGGGACATATAGACTGCACAAGGTTTGTTTATATTGCTAAAGGAAACCAAAGGATCATACATTCCGGGTGCGCCTATCTACAGAACAAGATGATTGCGCAGAATTACAGCCCAAAGTGCGCCGTCACGGTTTCCCAGCTTCGGTCTCCCCCCCCCCCTCCCCCTCTACTGCTCCGCTCCGCTAATCAGTGCGCCAGCGGCGTGTTCTCATGATGCCACGACCATCACATAGCGTGAAGCTCTGTATCGAGCTGCCGCCGATAGTGAAGCCGTGTATCCGTGGCTATTCGCTTGGGAGCACTTGAGTAGCGGCGCGCGAGCGCTTATCTATTTCGTATTTTGTATGTTTCGCGCGCTTTTGTTTTTTCTCGGAAAAACCAACGAGGCAAAGCTGAGCACGAAACATTCTTGATTCGGAGGTTATTTGAGGTGCCCTAGAACTTTGTAATTTATATGTTTGCGATTCAAACAATAATTTAAAAGTTTGCTTCACTAATTAAAAGCAATTAATTAATACTTCATGATGAAGAATACTGGCTTAAGTACACACGACTACGGCTACAGTGAAGTCGGTACGATTTCTCTGGAGCTCTTGGTTTTCTTTTATTTAAATTTGGGGTGCAAGTTAACCGGGACACCCAGTAGATAAACGAAAATTGAAACCGTGGGAACAAACCAGAAGCAAAACCAGCAAGAAATAAAACACAAAAATCATATAAGTATATAGGTGCTAGGTAACCAAGAAAATGCAAGAGTATAATGTAAAGAAAGCGCAAATAAATAAGCGAAAATTGAACCCTTCAATGAACTTGAACATAAGATGGAAGGCTGATTTTTTGCATGAGAACGACAAAATGCTTTAGGCATTTACTGAAATGACACTTATCTTGACCCTGAATAGATTGCAATAGCCGTACGCAAACGAACGTATTCCTGGGGCTTTAGTTTGGCAGCCTGCCGCAGACAAAGCAACATAGTAGTATAATTACATCATTGTACACATCGGCGCCAGCATAGCGTGCAGCTACCAGTAACATAGGGCCCATCGTCGTGTTTACTAGATGTTCCACGTTGAGAATGCACACATCTGATAAAGAACAATGGATCATTATCTAGCACGCATAAAGGTGGCCTACAAGCCGCAAGGGTACACGCTACCGCATTTATCATAGTGTGTTCTCAGTCACGGCGCGGACAGCGTAAATCCATTCTCAATTTCCTTGTGCAGTATGGCAGCCATCCAGCATGTACTATGTTCTTTCTGAAGAAATTACCACGTCACTATTCCCTAACGTTCGTTTGCGACCGTCCCAATGTTACTTGCTATAGAAATGGAGCAAGTTCTGTGAATTATTGAACTGATCTTCTTAAGGCTTTGCTTGACAATCTTCTTAGAACAGGGTAGTTCTTCGCACTTAGCCTGCCATGACCACTGTCGGCACTCAGAAATTTAGCACACTGCATTCAGTTAAACATACACATTTTTTTTTTTTTTTTTTTTTTTTTTGCTGTGCAAAAATCTCACCAAGTGCACTCTACACTTTTTGTTGCTTGTATTGTAACTTTTACATTTTTCCCTCGTATACAACCGCCCAATTCGTGGTAACGGCGCAAGGAAATATAGTAATGTTGGGATATTCAATCTGATGCATTCCTAAGAATGTCGCACTGGATGCTGTTTGACGAGTCCATCAATCACAAGGCGCAAATTCATTCTAAGAAGGAGTTATTACACCTGCGACTCCACGTAAAACGTACTTCTGGTGCATCATCGGCGCATTATCGGTGTTGTATTGCCTGGCGTCAGCACGCTCTTATTTCGACGCACGATGCACGGCCACATTGTTATCAAGTACGTAGCGCCCACCGTGGAAAGTCACCGTAGATCAGCTAACTGCATGGAACCGGTTTAGTTGGACGCGCTAAAGCGTATTGATCGCGGAACGTGAAATAAATGCAATAACGCCTGCAGATACCAGGCCGGAAATACGACGGAAGTACGTCCAAATTAGTTTCCGCTTAACAAATTCGACCGCGAATCCTGTCAATGAGCAGCGACACCAGGCAGCTCACTGACGGGGTCCTGCAACACATCCTTAAGGCCACAATATTCGCTCGAAGAAGTACGAGTCCATATTAATTATGAGATTTATTGCTCACAAACCCAAGTTTTTGGTGGCAGAAACGTCAATATGAAAGCAAAATGAGAATTTGGCTAATTTGGGTGCTACATGTGACTCTCCCATGACGTAGAACTGCGCTACAAGAAGGCAGCAGGTCATTGGTGTCACGCAGCAGAATTTCGTGCGCCTCCTCAATTCGTTGATGGCCATGCTTCTATCGTTACAACTAAAGCTCCTCTATGACCGTTTTCCGCCCAGAAAGATAGCTTGGAAGAGCGCCTATCAAGGGGCTTTAGTTACAACAGCTTCCGCGTGGCAGTCGTTAGAGTTAGGCGATAGTCAAAATTTCTGTAAAACGTAATGTCTTTGTTTTCTTTGCTGTTGTTGTTTCGTCAGTAATCGCAAATACGCGTGAACGAAAATTGCATATTAGCTTTTTATCCAATGATGATATGGTGCCGCACATCGACGTCACCGCTTTCGCACAAAGTGCGAAAAATCAACGCATCGTGATGCTGCTATTGGTATACCGCCGAACGAAGTTTCTCGGGCGAGTTTCACGGCGTCCTTTAAGTTGCCTTGGCCGCGCCGCCACAGACAAGACGTACTTTTAACGCTACTTCTCGCAAGAATCATCATGGCGCAATACTGTAAAACAATGTTCTGACTATAGAGACGGGCGTTGTCCTCAACGTGTTGCAGTAAAAGAACAACTCGGAGTCGAAACGCATATGTATTTTTTTTTAAATCCCCTTGAGTTTTTTCCCCCGTATAATGCACGAATAACTAGCGTTATCAAGTGTATACGCACCGACAACGGATCCGCTGTAAATATGGCTCGTATCGACCTGGACCACTCCTTCCGTGGACGACTCTATGACCAAGTCTTTGTGGAAGACGGAACTATCAGGAGTGAGCCGGAGATTCAGCGCCCTGCAGGTTAGCAGTGGGGAATTAGTTTACTCTAGAAATGTAGGTGTCGTATATGCATTCGACCGGTGAGCTGGTAAGCACCAGAACTCAGATGTTTCGGAACGGCTGCTCAATCGTTCCCGAACTACCTTGTTCGTTGATTAAAAGTGTCACTCCACGTCGTCCTTCGCTTCTATCGCTTACAGGGCATGTTTTTTACACGACCACTACCATGTTTTTTTTATTTGCAAATGTTAGTAGCACATCACACGAATAGAGTGAATGCCTAAATATCGAACCACTTAGATAATTTATAGGTAAAGCTGTATGAAAAATAAGATCTCCATCACGCAAGTCGAAATGTGTATCTTTATCGCGTTTTAAGTTGGCTTACACTGTATACTAATAGACTACTCATCTAACACACACAAACACACACACTCACGCAAGAAAAAAGCTGCAGTTTAGCCCGAAAGGTGAAGCATTGATTGCGATAGCAAATTAGTACACGGCTATACGAAGTGAGGATAGTAGTTTTATAGGCCGTAGAAACTAGGGAACATTCGCTTACTAAATGAATTAACAAGCATGGCGTCAGCCATGCTTGTTAATGCTCGTCGTTCCGTAGTTCTTTTCATAGCTCAGCGTGCAGTACGAAGAAGCGCAAGGTGGCAAGACGAGACCAGGTGGGGAGTAGCGACGCGGTCAATCGAGTTTGTGAGGAAAGCGGGGCGCCAGGACGCAAATTGGCAGGAGACCGTAACGTCTTGGGGGAGCTGATAGTGAGTCAGCCCTTTTTTTGTTTCTCGGCAGCCAGAGTAGCTTTCAAACCGCGACCACCTCGGGTACGACTCAAAGTATGAGTCAGACGTAAGCGTTTGGAAAGGGAGGCCGAGAGCCCATCCGTAGAAATGAAGTGTGTTGTTTTTTATTTTGAGCATCGGAAAGTTTTCGCGATTTGAGACTAGGATTTCTTTCAATATGTAAGGTTTGAGCTTTGTTTGTGTTTTCGTTTGAGAAGCTCGGAGATTTGAAAGATGAGGTTTGTGTAAACATGTAGTCTCGCGAGTGTTAGTTAATGAGTAAATAGGCTTTCTTTTTGTGTGTGTGAGTAACCTGACTGTCAAGGTTATTGTTGAGAGGCCTATCGTAACGCGCGTGTGTTTTAGTTAACCTGCTTTTTTTTATAAGCGTTTTTTTATTTTCTAAGGTTAACCGCGTAGGTTTTCAGTAAGTGCATCAATTGCATTGAGAAGCGTTCTTAGTTCCTTTAGCGCGTGTCCTGTGTGGACGGAAGGAAGCAGATTTATGACTGGGTTGCTCGTGTGTGTTGAGGGCAGCCGTATTCTGACTTCTCTGATAAGTATGCGTGGAACGAGTTACTAAAAGACGCATTATTTTAAGGGTTCTACGGAGTGTGTAAGTCCCGCAAGTTTAATTGTTCGTTTAAGTCACGTGTCCTAGAGGGACTAATGGAAGAAACGTGAGTAAGCGTAATGAAGAGTTTGCCTACGACACAAGTATGCGTTCTGAATAGTGACCACAAGGCTAGCGCGCTTGTGATTACGTGCTTGTGAGGTTGACCAGTTTGTTCAGTGGCACCGGCATGTGAGATAAGTACGCCACTGCGGTAGGGTTGGAAACATGCTGTTCGTGTAGTTAAGCCACTTAAGGTATGTTCGGCTGTTTTCATTTGTTGTTTGCAACGTCAACGACCCTTTTGTTTTGCAACAACAATAGTACTCTGGTCTTGTCGGCATTCGGGGAGAAATGGATAGCGGTTTGGAAGGGTGGTTGGAACTGTTTAGTCAAAATTGGGGAAATAAAAGATCAGGGTTCATTTTGACTCAGTAATAGCCTGGCGAGTCAGGGGTGAAGAGCCTGCGCTTACGCGTGGTGCAGCGCTGTGTTGTTTTGTTTGTTTGACGTATGTTCTCCAGGGCCCAGGATCCCGAAGTTCGTCAAACGAGGCTCGACACCAATACCCTGCAAGTTCTTTCAGCGTTCCTCATGGCCAGCGAATTGAGTTCACCGGCCATTCAGAACAACCGGGGCGAGGACGAGCTGTTAGATATGGAGCTGTTTCCTGCGCCTACTTCGAGTTCCCCCGGACCACATCGAATCGCAGCACATTCCAGAGGATCGCTCGAGCCAACAAGTTCACGTGCCAACAAGTTCGTACGCCGCCGGTAGCTATTCAATGCTTGAATTTTCCAGAAAACGAAGGGATAGCCCGGCATTGTTGCAAGGAAAGTGGGTCCCGAAACAAGACTGCTGCGATGTACCGGGAAGGCCCAAGCGTCCCCCTTCTTCGCCTTTGAAGAAGGCATTTGCCACCACAGCGGGGCCGTACCACCGGGAGCAGGTGAGCCCTCGGACAATGGAGCCCAATCGTCCCCCTTCTCCGCCTTTGAAGAGAGCATTGCACCACAGCAAGGCAAGACCGCGGGGAGCCGCCGGGTGTGACATCACCGCACGGGTGCCTACCATTGGCCGAAGGTGGCGTCATCGGAGCGGGCCCTCCCATTGGCCGAACATGATGCGACTTCCATTCTTCGAAGGGTTTAAAAGAAGCATTCCAGAGAGACCCGAGCATTCCCGGATTCACCTCTCTCGAACTTCTTGCCGCGGGCCGCAGCGTCCGAGTTGCTGCCGGCCCGTAATGACTGTACGACTGTTACTTGACTCTCACCTCTCTGTATATAATGTAAAATAAACCTCCCAAGTTTGTGTTTCATCCCGAAATCCGTCCTCAACCCCTACATCCTCTATAAAAGCCGCGCTGTTTCTCAATAAAAATTCCATGGCAAGTACCGCCCTGTGCTGTCGTTTGTTTCCCTCCGTCCCGTGTCTGTAGCAGTTTTATTCACAATGTCTCACCAACTGGCCTACAATTTTACCCTGCTAAACCACGCGCAGACTTCGGCCAGGCGTCAAGAGCTTCTGATGGAGCGGCGTAAAACAAGTTATCGCTCCCTTACCACTACCATGATCACATCTAACGGTAACAAGTGTTGCCTGAAACGAGTACCTACCGCTTACTGGTTCGGAGTTGCACATTGACATGCCCGCTTCTGACAGCGCCGACCGAGCGCTTAGCCCGAGCGTGACCTCCAGCCATCCGTTCGGGTCGGTAATAGAGAGGCTCGTAGCGCCGCACGAACAAGTTTAGCCGCTGCCCTGAGTACAAGATAAACAAACATACGGACCATGTATTTGTTCTTCGTTGAGGACAATCCACGCGTACTATACGATTCCCTCGAGTGACTAACCTTTTCTCAATGCTTGATGCATATTTAGAGGAAGGTATACCGTGCCTCCAGTTTACACGCGTGGAAGACGCAAAGCTCCAATCTCTGTGATCTCCTGTCCGATTGCACACACATCGCATAAGGCATGTAAGTGCAGCAATGCGTACAAGGCTAAGCTGGCCCTGCAAAGATGACCGTGCCCATTTCCCTGAGCACACGCTCACTCGCGTCCAGCGTAGTTCAGCGAACGCGTTTGTCGGGGTGGTGCTAAACTCCGCATCAACTTCGAACTTTCCAAAAAAGCAGTGCTTACCTTGGTCGTCTGCAAGGACACAAGTCAGGAAAAATACGGCCAAAGGAATCCACATGCTTAGACTTCACAGCGATGTCTGCGATGTTTTTTTCGTTCTAAGCAATGGCGTTCCTAAGCAATGGCGCTTACCCACTGCAGGGGTTTGGGTAGACAGCTGGGTCTGTTGATGTGGAACGAGAGTCTATAGATAGGTACTCAGCTTTCGTGATACGGTTCCTCGAAGCCTAATGGACTCTCAGGGACCGTATCACTTGAGCAGGTTGCTCCTACGACGGCAAGCGAAAGTATAGCAATTAAAGCTGCCTTGCGGAAATCTAAATATTCTTCTGCGCAACCGGTAGCGATAATATCAGACTGTAAGGCAGCCCTCCAGGCACTTTGTCGATGATTTTCGCAGGACATTTGCCTACGGTTGTCCTTAGCTAGCGCCAAGTATCTACGCCGTTTGGGATTTCACGTGGTCTTTCAGTGGCTTCCACGGTACATCGACGTGTCCGGAAAAAGCTAAGATGCACATGGTCATGCGCGCCAAGCCCTAACGTACAGACCGACGGTAAGAGTACCACAAGACATCCAACTAGCGTCAAAGACGGCAGTTGTGAACCACTTCAACTCCTTGAGGTCCCAACCGTATGAGTCTTGCGTAACCAAGGGACTTGGCCGATCAGAAGACTTTTCATTACACCACATTCGCTGCGGAATAAAAACTACGACGAAAACTACGGAAGTTACTCTGCGAATTCGACTAACTGCGTGAGAATCTTTCAGGTGGTGTAGCCGCGCAAACAGGATCCTCGTAGAAACGATGCTCACTTGTTGGAGTTCGATTCATGACTGAATGTTTATTTTGCTAGAGACATAGGGTGGCGGTAAGTACACGTTTACAAAAGAAAGAGAAATGAAAACACAAAATGCAAATTGTCTGTTTGCCGCACCAACGCTTTCGTATTTCTCGGAGACGCCGGCAATTTACACTCAACAGGCGGCAATGAGACAGCTTGCCCAAAACACGGCCGTATACGGATCAAGTTGGGGGTCGAGGCGCAGGCCGGGATCCCAGCTGCTGGCCCAGCGGGGCTTCTTTCGTGCGTTCCTCTTGTTCTCTGTGCGGTACGTCGTCGGGCGTCTAACCAAGGGTGCAACAAAACGATGGCCGCTTGCAATCCTCCACATTCGCACCCGGTCAGCGAGAACACCGGTGTGGCGACACAAAATAAGACTATTGCCCTCACCAAAGTGTTCGTTCTGCTACGCCCATGGTGATATAAAACGCTACTTGCTAGAATACCCTGAATTTGTAGAACAGCACAGGACTCTATACTCGACGAACTGAAGCATGAAGTTTATCCGAGCGCTATCGCGGAGGAATTGATCCTCCCGCAAGGACACAGTGTTTAGGGTAGATGTGTTTCGCCACTGCCACCGCCTCAAGTTTTTCAAAGGCACTGCCCTATTCAAAAAGTGGCGAAGTTTAGCAAGTAATGCTAAACTTTACCATTCGCTTATGAAGTTGATAGCTCCCTATGATACGGAGTGAACTGTGTACGATACGAAAAACTGCCTTTTCATGGGCATCTTTATCCTCGCACGGTAAAAGGAAATGCTCCGACGGAGCAGGCATGTCGTTGCAAGGCTAGATCCGCCTGTAGCTTGCGCCATCCTCCTCCTCCTCCTCCTCCACAAGCAGTTTATAATAAGTTTTTGGTGAATAATACTTTAACTAGACTAAAACTTATGTTGTATATGTATTGGTGAGCCCAGGTTATAATTATATTTCTTTAAAAACGCGCATATTCAAAAAGATTTTGAGGAATGATAATTTAGAAGACAAGAAAAAGTACGTGGGACATTTTCGAAAATTTACCATTATAGTCGTTTTGTGTCACGCATTAATTAGGTATAGATATTGTCAAGGATTGATGGTGGGGTAATTCGCACTCTCCGAACCGGAGGGGATGGGGCGACAACAAACCCACCCCGCGTGCGTTTAGTGAGGGTTCGACCGCTGACCGGCGATAAGGTCCACGCCTGATCGACCGTGAACCAGAGGCATGAGACGGGGGGCGACGTACCACTAACACATTCAATTTAATAAAATAAAATCATGCGCGAGACATGCTCGAAAAAAGAACATACAAATTACCAGCAGGGGGGCCTAGTTCGCGGAAGGCGTGCGGGTCACACAACGAACGCCCTGACGCCACTCGCACGACACTAAGCCCACCACGTGGGAGCTATTAACACTCGCGAAATAACAAACAAAATACGCGACAAAAATGAAAAATACACGCGACAATAAATAGGGCCAACACTACACTAACAGAACATACAAAAATAAACACGCGATGGATAAATAAATGAAAGATTAAACGCGATTAAAAAAATACAGTCCGGCGGAAAGTTCTGAGAGCGGGCTGGAACACGAGGCTTAACTGTGGCGTGCTTGCCGAGATCCCGGTCTGAAGAGCGTCGGGCTGCTGGTACCTCGCTGCCGAAGATCCTGACGGACTTGCACCGTCTGTCGGTCGAACGGCGAAGACTTCGGCCTGGAGGTTTCAGCCTGCCGACCACATCTTCAGCTGTCTCCCGGTGCACGACCACCCTCCTCCGTCTTCCAAGCCACTCTGCCGCTCGCCGAGCCGCCTCGTCCCTCCGCCGCGCTCAGGCGACACACGTGATCAACCCGTCGGGCGGGTTCAGGGACAATGGGGAGCGCTCTCCCTCATCGCCGTGCAAGCAGCGTTGCGGCTGCGGTGGCAATGTCGGCTCACTCGAGAGGGGCGCGGGCATGCAACTCTGTGACACCACCCCGACGACAAGAATGTTATTCTAACATTCAAACTAACACAGAGTCATGTACGCGCACCTGAAGGAGACCGCACTCCCCACGCACTCGAAGGTCACGCGCACAATCACGTCGTCGTGTGGGTCACGGCACTTCGCACAAGGCACCTGTCCGCGCACATCGCCGCCTCGCTCTCGGCCAGTCAGTGCAGTCCACAGCCCAACTCAAACGCAAAAAGGAGAACAGAAAACTAATGATAAAATAATGCTCCCGAGAATCCACAGATTCAAAATACATGCGACAAGGTATTGTCCCCTTGGACCCTGTGAGTGGCGCAAACCACGGCAGAGCCGGTACGCGCACTCTACAGGCAACACACATCACACACACAAAAGAAAACACAAACAAAAAAACAGATCGGTGAATTGAAGGGCAGAAAAATTAATTCGTTAACAAATGCAATCAAACATAAAAAAGTTACGTGGCACTATCAACAAATCTAAACTGTCAACCCAGTGCCGGCTGCCCTGCTCAATACCCCCTGCTCTTCAAACGGACTCGCTGCGGTCGCATTCCTGCCGTCCCCCGAGCTTTCCCGACGCAGAGGTGGCGAGACGCGCTACCCGCTCCACAGTGATATGTCACCTCGCGCCCCGGTTGCCTGCTTTTGGCTCGGTGATTGGGGTACACCGAACCTTGCCCGGTCCTCACCCACGGGCAGCGCCTGCCCAACCGGGTGCCACGAAGTGCGCGGCTTGGCGGCACCTGCCGCAGCGAATGTATCGCTCGCGCTCTCTTTCGCGGCGACGAGCAACGCTCCGCGACCGCCGAGCTCCGTCGACGCCTCCGTGACCTCTGCGCCCTTTCGCGCGGCCTCTTCCTCACCCTCTGCAATCTGCTAGCGGTCCGTACCTCGTACCTCCGCGGTGTGCGGTAACCCGCCAGCCTCCGCCGCGCCACACACTTCGCCGCCTCTCTCGGCCTGCGATGGCACAATTTGCCTGCGCGGCGGCTGACGTTTTTCGTGGTCGGCTTCTGACCATCGTTACCCGCCACACCGCCTGATTCTCGGAGCACCGGCCTCACGTTCGCTTCGAAGGCCCCGGCGCCCAAGGGCTGAGGCACGAGGTAGGATTCGGGCTGGGCACGAACCTGCGCAAGGCTCACTCCAGAGGGATGAGGTTGGTCAGCGGCGACGGTCGAGCCCGGCAGGCACTCTGTGTTCCGAATGCTCTCGTCACGGTCCCCCCTCGCGCGCAACAGCGCAATTTCCCTCTCTAACTCGAGGACGCGCTGGGAAGACCGTGCCGCATCGCACTCCTCCGCCTCGCGTTGTCGCAGCTCTCGCGCTTTCCTGCGCTCGCGACTATCCGCCTCTTCTTTGGAGCGCATGTCGCGCACAAACTCCCGGAGCGCTGGCCCCTCAAGGCCCATCTGCCTCCCGACGGCCACGATGCGCTCCAATTCCTCGAGGAGTCCATCAGCCATATCTCGGCCTTCTCCCGCTCTCGGCGATAAGCGTCTGTTACGCCCGCTATGCCTCGTGGTCACGGAAGATCGTGGTCAGCAAGTCCTGTCGTGCGGACGCCAGTTGTCAAGGATTGATGGTGGGGTAATTCGCACTCTCCGAACCGGAGGGGATGGGGCGACAACAAACCCACCCCGCGTGCGTTTAGTGAGGGTTCGACCGCTGACCGGCGATAAGGTCCACGCCTGATCGACCGTGAACCAGAGGCATGAGACGGGGGGCGACGTACCACTAACACATTCAATTTAATAAAATAAAATCATGCGCGAGACATGCTCGAAAAAAGAACATACAAATTACCAGCAGGGGGGCCTAGTTCGCGGAAGGCGTGCGGGTCACACAACGAACGCCCTGACGCCACTCGCACGACACTAAGCCCACCACGTGGGAGCTATTAACACTCGCGAAATAACAAACAAAATACGCGACAAAAATGAAAAATACACGCGACAATAAATAGGGCCAACACTACACTAACAGAACATACAAAAATAAACACGCGATGGATAAATAAATGAAAGATTAAACGCGATTAAAAAAATACAGTCCGGCGGAAAGTTCTGAGAGCGGGCTGGAACACGAGGCTTAACTGTGGCGTGCTTGCCGAGATCCCGGTCTGAAGAGCGTCGGGCTGCTGGTACCTCGCTGCCGAAGATCCTGACGGACTTGCACCGTCTGTCGGTCGAACGGCGAAGACTTCGGCCTGGAGGTTTCAGCCTGCCGACCACATCTTCAGCTGTCTCCCGGTGCACGACCACCCTCCTCCGTCTTCCAAGCCACTCTGCCGCTCGCCGAGCCGCCTCGTCCCTCCGCCGCGCTCAGGCGACACACGTGATCAACCCGTCGGGCGGGTTCAGGGACAATGGGGAGCGCTCTCCCTCATCGCCGTGCAAGCAGCGTTGCGGCTGCGGTGGCAATGTCGGCTCACTCGAGAGGGGCGCGGGCATGCAACTCTGTGACAGATATATAAGCGCTCATGCGGCTGAAGACCGGCAAAGACGCCCTAAAGGAGAGAATGACCGGCAATCTTATGGAGAGCTCCCTCCGCCCTTCCCCCTTCCCCCGCTAAGCTGGCGGCACAAAAATAAACATTTCCTTTTTGTTAGAAATTCTATAAATTCAAATGAATTAGGCTTATTACGGAAATTACAAATGGAAAACACCACTCGTAAGAGATTTATTGTTAACCTTCTTTTCTATTTACTTCCGGGCTCGCCAAGCTCGTGGAAGTGATCCCTTCTTTCAGAGCGACCGCTTCTATACGGGCGCCCTGGCTGCATCACGACCTCTGAGTAAATATGACGGCTTTGTGAGCTATGGGCAGTTGAGCAACAACGAAGAGCCCCTTTGACTTCCTGAACTTCAATGTATCTCCAACATGCTGCAGTTATAGCAAATAGTTGCTTATACAGCTTACTTGCAAAGCAGGCTCAAAAAAGAGCAATATTTCTGGTCGGAACATTCTCTCACTCTGCGTTTTTAGCAAGGGCAAAGATTACAGCGTAGCAATCGTCCATGAGAGAGGAGGAGAGAAGGGAGGAAGGAAAGGCAGGGAGGTTAACCAGATTGAGTCCACTTTGCTACCCTACACGTGAGGAGGGGGATGGAGTGTGAAAGAGAGAGAGAGTCGATGAAGGTGTGGTTGCAATTGGCGCGTCGGTAAATGAGACGATCCATAAATTAAGTTGCGCCGACATGTAAACAGGCAAGTAATGGCAGCGGCCAACAGTGAAAGGCCTAATAGAGACAGTAAAATCCACCCTGCTCGTATCCCGCATTGTTACATTCTGTCTACAACTGCTACCTTGCCGAAGAGTTTAGAAGTGCCATGTGAAAAAGTGAAGAATGGACAACCTGTCACTGCCCCCGATGTGTACTTCGCGAAAAACAGCGACATTACACCACATCCTCCCTCATTATCAAATAATCCGTGCGCCACATGTTCAATACTGTCTTGCCTTCAGCAGTATCGACAAATTCGCGTTGATCCGCACGCTTATACGGAGAAAGCGGATAAATATGTGGACAAAAGTATACAGTGCAACCGAAATCGCTTCGTTCGCCGTAGGCGTGCGCCAAGCGAATGTCTAGAGAAGGTACGTCCCTATAGGCACCGGCCGACTGTCGCTGGCCGCCAGCGGTACGCCAGCGATGGACACGTGGATGGATGCTATGAGCGTCCCCTTTGGAACTGGGTGGTTGGTTGCGCCACCAAGCACTTCTTATTACATTGCATAATATTCTACCTATGTTAAAAAAATAAAAAAGGAAAAATGAAAACTTCCACGAAGAATTCCCATGACCAAACATTCTGGATCCCTATTGGGAACTTTGTTCTTGTACGCCTCCGTTGTTTGTCGTTTCCCAACTTTTCTTCCACCAATCTTCCAATTAATCTCCATTGCTGGCATGTTAACCTTGCCCCTGCTCTCGCTAAGCTCAAGGGCTTCAAGGAGGCCAGAGATACAGCTGGACAGGTATCTTCACATTCTAATAACGCATGCTCCATCGTTTCCTTAGATTTACCGCAGCAAGCACATGCTTCTTCTTCCTTGTTGTACGTCGCTTTATATGTTCATTTTATAAGACATCCTGTTCTCGCATCGAAAAGTAATGAGCTTCCCTTTGAGTTATCATAAGCCCTTTCTTTCCTGATTTCCTCTTTTTCCTATTCAGTAGTTACTTATAGCAGAGTTCGTTGCCATTGCCGCCACCCATGACATTATCTCTGCCTCTGTTACTTTCCGCTTGACGTTATTTTTCGCCATGTTGCTCTCCATACAGGTCGCATACTTGCTGGTAAGCTTCCTAGTTATTTTCCTCCACTGTGAATCAATGTTTTTCCTGTACAAATATCTGAAAACTCTTTCAGCCCATTTATTTTCTTCCATATTCCTCATTCGTTCGCCATAATCAATTTTACTCTTAACTTCCCCCACTTCAAATCTCGTCCAGCCCCTATCACGCTGCAATACTTCATTTATAGTCTTCTCGAGAGCGCCCAGTGCGAGACGCCTCACCGACCTTTGGCTCCCATCGAGCCCTGATTGTATTCTGACTTCAAGCAAACAACCGCATTTCCAAATGCAAGTCGTGGAACCATTACACTTTTCCATATACCCCGGAGTACCTGGTACGTATTGTATCCCCTTAGCAGTCTGTATTTCATTATGGCCGCATTTATCTTCCCCTTTGCTCTTATCTTTTCTTGTGTTTCCATATATCTATTGCATTCATTTATGCATATACCAAGGTATTTATATTTTTTTTACACAGGGTACTTACTGGCCCAGTACTGACACTGTCTGTTCACTGTTTTCATTGACTACCATAATACTTGATTGTTTTAACATTAAATTTCAGACCTGCATTCTCGCCTTCATGTCCACAGATATTAGCAACATGTTACCTATCACTTTGCTTATTAGCTAACAACAAAACGTCGTCCGCAAAAAACAAACATGGAAGCTGCTGCTTTGCTACTACAACCGCCTGTTTGTATGAGAGATTAAACCCGATATCGCTTCCCAATAGCGCCCTTTCCATCCTTACCATGTACATTATAAATAGCGGTAAGGATAGAAGGTCCCCCTGTCTCAGTCCCTTGTTGATATCAACGTGCTCCTCGCTTGTTATCCCTTCTAATTCATCGCAAACTGTATTTTCTAGATAAATTTTTCTCGAAAGCTATATACAGTGATTGCCTATGCTTTCCCCTTTCAGAATAACCCACAATATGTTACGGTTTACGTTCCTATACGCTCCGGTAATGTCCATAAAAACCACATATAGCGGCTTCCTTTCTTCTTTGGATATTTCAATACACTGAGTAAGGAAAATAAGTTATCATCCAGACGCCTACCGATTGTGAAGCCATTCTGAAGTTCTCCCAATACACCATTATTCTCTGTCCATGCTTACAGCGTTAATTTAATCACCTGCATTGCTAACCTGTATATTACCGATGTAATCGCCCACGGTCTATAGGAGGGAATTCTTTATTTTTCCCCTTTATGAATTAAATTCATTCTACTATGTCGCCAACTGTCTGGTATTTGTCTATCGTTAAAGTTTTTTTTCTTTTTTTTGGTACTGCTTTCAACAGAGCTTCCTTACTTTTTGGTTCTAGTTCATTAATCAGCCTAACGGGAAGCTCGTCTAGCCCTGTGGCAGTGCGCTTCGTAATTTTAAAGCGAAAGCTTTACTGGCCGCGAACTTGCGATTTCGCCTAGGCCTTGCTCCGAGGAGGCACATGACGTCACACCGCGTTCCTTGTCACACCGTGTTCCTACACCGCGTTCCTCATCGTTGCGCTCGCCTCCACTCGCTTCGCCAGCTGCGCGTCGCATGTCTGATAACATGTCGGAGGATTGAAAAGGAGAGCTCGCGTGCGCCGCAACCACAGTTGAGGCGGCAGTATGGACGGCGACAATTCTGATAAGCAGGAGGAGGCCTGGAATCGACATTGGAACGAGATGAAGAGGAAACGAATCGCCCAGGAAGCAGCCGAACGACTGGTTAAACATAGTTGGACAACTAGACTAACCTGGACTTGCAATCAAGATTAACCAAGGCTAATCATGTTATGCCTTAGCTTTCGCTACGTATATCGTGGCATAGCCGAGCTAAGCCACTGCCAATTTTTTCTCTTCGACTTCTTTCGAGTTGAAATTTGTCAGCACCAGGTCCTTTTTCATTTGGTTCTCTTTCATGCTACATTTTTCCTTGGATAGATTCGGCTGTTATTTTTCGGACGTAGTTTAATGCCGCGTCCCGGATGCATCATGGGAGGCCCCACAAACCTCAACGAGCTGGCCCACTCCAAGGCGCGAGGTCTCGCTTTCCGCGACCATGGAGAACTCCAACGCCGGCCCGCAGTGGTGGAGAATAGAGATCAACCGATCACATACAATGAAATTACGCAGCACTTTTATCTCGGCAGGAGAGACTTTCCCCTTCCACACAAGAAGTTAAATAGAGCACAGGCATTGACCCTCAGATTATTGCAAACAGGCTCGTATCACAGCCCGGCTTTATTCCACAAGCTTTATCGCGACACCTATGCCACTAGTTCTTGCAGGCACTGCAATGACATCGCTAGCCTAGACCATATGCTCTGGCGTTGCCCGTCGTTACGAGGCATAGAACAAATAAATGAGGACAAGGGGCTCTCCGCTATCAAGAGCCCCGATGCCGGGGCGCAACTATGGACTGTCCAGAGGGCCCACGATGCGGCGGTCGGGCATGGCCTGACTGTCCCAACGTGGGATGGGCCCGCAGCGCGCTGAGTCGCGTACCTCAGGACCTTCATTAAAGTTTTGCATCCATCTATTTCCAGTTTGTTTCCATCTTCGTCTAGAATATGTTGTTGTATTGTTTCAGACTTCCTGCCTAATATGTTTATGTGGTTCCAAAATAGTCTAGGTGCGGCCTTCGTTTTCTCATGTATTTCTGACAACCAGCGTTCACTTTCACCTTTCATCTTTGCTTGCACCAGCATTTGAACCATAAGCTTTCTCTCCTGGTATATTTCTCATTTTATGGCTACTTCATATTACGGTAACTGCCATTTATTTGCCTACCTGTGCTCTCGTGATCCTTTCTGTGGTTCGGTGATCGCTTCTCGTATCTCCCTGTTCCACCAGCTTTTCGGTTTATTTTTACTTGCTCTTCAAATCGGCGGTGTCTGTCTGAGGCCGCGAAGCAAGTGAACGAGGAAGGCACCTGGCGGTGAAGAGAATTTCGCGCCGGGAAAAGTACGAAGGAGCGCGCTCAGCGTGCGGCAAAGTACCGCTGCCTAGAGGAATGTGTAGATAACGTTGAGCAAAGTGGGGATGGAGAAACGAAGCGAAGCGTCACGGAGGAGGAAGGTGGGCGGATGCACGCTGGGTTGGCCTCCGCGGCAGTTGCTTCAGGTTTTCTTTGCCTTGCGTACGTACTTAATTCGTGTCGTGGTAACATCGTCCGCGCGCGCTGTACGCTGTGTGTGCGAGTGAAAGTATGCGACGGTGAGCCAAATATGGGGGCTAAATCTAGCGTACGCAATGGGACGAAGTGCACCATGGCATCAGAGGTGGGGCGGGGGAAAGTCGTAGTACTTCGGCCTCGCGCGGTCTCGTGGGCTTTATCTTGAAAGCGATCTGCTTTGGGGGCACAGTCTAGGTGGGCCGACGGCTCGTAGCTTTGCGCACGCTGTGTTCTCACCACTCAGTTTGTGTTGAAGTGTTAGACAGCACGAAGGTCACTTCACTCGCTGCTGCTGCCGCGATTCCTCACGCCAGCGTTTTGATAGCGAGTGTCCGCGGTAGTCGAGTGTGAAGTGTTCATGTCTGCCTGTGTGCGCTGACACCATGTTAGGTACTCTTGATAGTAAGCGAGTGTTTACAACGGGGCGTTTTACAACAATGGCTGCTACATATGGCGCGGCCGCGCAAGCCCTCTCTCGAATACGATCTGCGATGCGCACAATGTAGGCGTAAAGGCGCACCGACGGCCGATACCGTCGTGCGCAGTGCCCATACGCTTTCACGTCACCCGCGTAATGAAGGGAAACGTCACTGCAACTTTTTCCTTTCCAGCGAGCATGTTGCTTTTGTTTCTGTATTTCGGCCGTAATTACACTCAGAAACTCACTATATGCCCACTCTTCGCTTGGCCATTTGCCAAGTTCTTCCTCGACTCTCGTGACTATATTTGTTATTGGTTCAGCGTTCAAATGTGGAGTGGTCATTCTTCGCTCCTCGCTCTCTTTGCCAACTACATATCCCATTCTGAAAAGGGTGCGTGTATGGTCACTCCCTATGCTGCTATACCCTTCCTTGTCAATCACCATTTCTCTCAATTTATCATAAGTTCCATCTGTCGTCAGACAGTAATCAATCGTCGATTGCTGGTTTCCTACTTATTACGTGATCTGCCCATCACACTTGGGCCCTGTATTCACAATAACGAGGTTATGTTTCTCACAAAGATCTAGCATTTATTTCTCTGTTTTCGGTATAGCCATCTAGATCCTGCATGTGGGTATTCATGTCTCCTAATAGGATACTTTCGACGTCGTTCACGAAACCCTTAAGGTAGTCTACTAATTCTTGATTCTTTTCTCTGCAAGCCTTTCCGATCCACAAATACGTTACGCCCACTCAAGCTTTCTTTCAAGTCATTGTGCATGATAACCAAATGTGCTCTTGACATTTTTTAATTTACTCTTTTCCATATGGCTCCGTGATGGATGAGCATTCCGACTCCCCTCCCTTTCTTTCCAATTCAGTTCTGTTGCACCCTTCCGAAACATAATTCCCAATCACTGGCGGCTCTTCCGAGTCTCTACTTATGGTGCGTTTCTGTAACCGCATACACCCCTATTTGTTCTATATTTAACTGCTCCTCAATTTTTAAACAATTTTCCTTTCTTCTACCGCCCTTCATGTTTATGTAGCATATTACATGGTGAGCTCTCTTTCTTGCTTTCCTCCTTTTTCTGTTATTGACGGCGACGCTACTCTGACGTTCTCCTATAAGGTACCTTCTTCAGTACTACTGATTGTGGCCTCCTGAGCGCCCGTGGGCACCCCAAAAAAGCAACTGTGAGACCAGCAAGTCGCCAGCCCACTTCTCGTCCAAGCCCGTGAGTGAAGTGTATCTCGTCTCCTTGAAGATACGAATGTGCTGGCGAACAGTCAAAACACGGGAATGTGAAGCGAACGACGAGACGAAGGCGCTCACGGTGATTTCAGTGATTTCGCAATGCGGGTTTCAAGGCCTGGTGTACTGTAAAACGCGTTTTCGTGTGTCTGCTTTTGAGAAAGGTCGCCAGTTGTAGGAGGCAGGCGACATCCATGGCATCAAGTAACATATTACGTAAAAAGCTAGTGAAAACTGCGACGTAAGTGCACCCCGCGAGCAGAGCTCACAGCGGCAAGCTAAGCTATGAAACTCCAGCAGTTATATTTCAGGTGTTGTTTTGCTGTGCACGTTAACGTAAATCATGTGAATAGGGGAAGAGCACAAAAATTACGCACAAATAAAGGAGACGTACGCCTCCCTTTGTTTCTTGAATCGCTTCGCCGATCGCACATGTGTCGGTAAGTTCTCGTTGCCTGTCCCTTGTAATTGTTTTCATCTTTCCAATGCTTCGCGATTTTTAATGTCTTAGAAACTAGCCAAATCTTCATTCATGGTCCATTTCACACAGCTTAGCGCAACGGGCACCGTCGGTGGCATTTGCATTCGCCGTCGCTGCTCCGCAAGCAGTCATAGGCCGGGCGCAACCAGAGTTGGGAAACGCGAGGAAAGTAAAGATAGCTAAAAAGGAAGACTGATACGTTGATAAGACGACAAAATGGCTGCTACAAAAATAAGTGTTCGCCTTCGGTGCCAAAGCTACAGAGACGTTACACCTGCGGAGGCGAAGACAGGCAATTCCCAAGGGACACGAAGCTCTTGCGTATGAACGGCTCCTTTAATTATGTTAGAAAAAACTAGACCATAACCAAGCAACATCGGAAATGTACAGTGCTCGGAGACCGAAACGCGATACTCGGACCGTGCGGCTGCCGCCGTTCCTTTTTTTTTTTTTCGCCACATGTGAGCGCTAGGTGGTTGCTATGGCACGAAATTCAGTCACAGTGCATCACAAAGGCTCTCGTTATCACGGTATATAAAGAAGCACCAGCTCGGTGTCCTTAGCGCTTACAGTCGGTGCAAAAAGCGCCACCGACGATGAGCTTGGCGCTTTTCAATTGCTGAGCACTGTACGTATACTGTTGGCCACAGACCGCGCGTATCCCGTCTTTCCGCTGTTCTACGTGGTGAGGCCGCGATGAAAAACGATCGAAGTGAATGACCTAATCAGCTTCAGTCATATTTCACTAACTATTCGTGTACCCAAAAACGCAACAGGTTTAGTCAGATCTATTTTCACGAGCTATTTCGGCAATGCAAAACAGAAATGACGGAACGTATTAAGTCAACGTAGTTGGTGGCTGCGCATGCTGCGCCCGGAGCGGCCGCCACACGAGTTTGGTTGTGAGGTTTAAATTATATCGCAGCATGGCCGCATTCCACGATGCCAAATGTTTTACGTCGTAATTGCACTGTGTATTTCACGAAACGCGATATTCGCGAGCGCACTCAATACACTAGCATTAACAGACTGCTGGCTTTAATTAAGCTCAAGAACGACAGTAAAAAAGAAGCACGACGTGCATTACCTTAATCCTCAAACACATCTTCTTTATTTACTAACATCACTTGTCAGGTAATATACTACTTTATGAAGGATAAAACGAAGAGACGTATCCAAGGGCACAAACACAGGTTCAAAAAGAGCCGCATAGCATAACCAGGCTTAAGAGCTTAGTTTTCAGAGAATATTGGCGATAACGGAGCAACCTTAGGCAATTTACCCAGGCAAGAAGAACAATACGCAATATGCGGTTGTCCACACTTTGCTGTCTGAAAACAAGACACTGTTTCTTCGAAAGTCCAAAACACAGACGAAATAAATAAAAAGATTGTATAGACAAAAGTATTACACAATTTCGCGTAAACTACCTGTAGACCATGACCACACAACACATTGAAGTTCACGAGATGTAGGCGTTTGAGGCAATATGCGGTTGTCCACACTTTGCTGTCTGAAAACAAGACACTGTTTCTTCGAAAGTCCGAAACACAGACGAAATAAATAAAAAGATTGTATAGACAAAAGTATTACACAATTCGCGTAAACTACCTGTAGACCATGACCACACAACACATTGAAGTTCACGAGATGTAGGCGTTTGAGATTGAAGGTTTACAAGCTGTCCCTTGCAAAAAAAGTATTGCAGCCTTTACATAACGGAAGAAGAAAAAAACTATGTGAAACGTTTATCTCACGTCTAGCGACGCGAGCGTCGATGGCTGCGAGAGACAGTGCTACACTTAGAGCTGTCGGCACTAACCCTACTTCTAGACGTGTCGCGGAGCCCGGTGTCAAGCGTCTTCTTCATGTAATCCATGCTGTGTTTGCTCATTGCCGACGCGCGCCGGTGTTCCATCTTGGTGCACTCTACCGAGGTAGCCTGCGGTAGGCCACTCTGGGCGAACATCGATGCCATAAGAAGAGTGCCGGCCACCGCGTGCCCAAGGTCAGCACGACTGAGCCCATGGAACTCCAGCACTACCGTGGCACACACGCCGCCTAGGCGTCCACAGGCGAAGACCCAGCACACCACCGTACCACGGATGGCTGTTGGGAAAAGCTCGAGAGTGTAGACGAAGCAAAGGACAGAGCCGGAGTAGAAGAGCGCCGTGGCCACCATGACCAGGGCCTGGCTCGTAAGCCCTGCACCCGCGCCGACCGCTAGACTCAGTAGGCATTGAAGCATGCCGAGCACCGAAAACCACACATTCATTACAGTCAGTATGCTGAGCCTGGTGATTAGCAAGTGCATCATCGCGTAGCCTAACAGGTTCACGGAGAATGACCCCAGAGTGTACCAGGGATCATTTCGATTCCCAGTGGCGAACGACGGGATGAACGAGGAGAACGTGATGGAGAAATACGAAAGGCTCAAAATCAAAGCGCGCCGCCGCATGGAGTACCCACTGAGCATGTCCTGGTCGATGGAAGGCAGGCGAACGGCGTTCCTGACCATCGCCGTCTTGACCTTGTCCAGTGTCAACGCCGTGTAATGGATGGGAAAGTGGTTGATCGCGGCAGCACTCATCATAACCGCCTCCGCAGCATTGAAATGAGCCTTTGCGACCAGCCAACGGGGTGACTCGAAGACGACACAGAAGGCCGGCAGCACGAGCACAGTCGGAAACGTAAACACCACGTGCTTCAGCATCCAACCGAGCCTGACTGTTGCGACGGTGGCATACCACATGTCGGAAAACAGAAGGCCCAGCGTTCCGGCAAAGATGACATGGAGCGGCCGGTTATTGTGCGTGGTAATCTCGAAGACGGACAGGATGGTAATATTCATGACTGCGGTGACGCTTCCCGAGCTGACAAACTTCACTGCCACGAACATCACGTAGGTTTCGGAAAGGCATGCGGCGACAGTGGAGACGATGAGTGCTACCGCGCATGCCAGGACCACGGGCAACCGACCTATGGCGTCGGCGAGCGATCCAGCGACGACTGTGAACAGGAAAGAGCCGAAGCTGTGGACCGCAATCATCATCGAGACGAGTATCCGCCTCTGACATACGAGGTCCCAGTCGCTCACGATGCTAGTGCGCGCCGGCTCGTCATCGTCGTCGTACACCCACTCACCACAGGGAATGGTGTTGGGGGTACTGCCGTTTGGTTCCTTTGGATGCTCGTAGCGGCGACAGAGGCTCAATTCGCCATCTGCTTCTGTGGGGATTAACAAACTCCTCCATGCGACCGGAGAGCTGTTGTATTGCGGCGGCGGCGCCGGAAGCTTGCATCTGTACTTAACGTCTCTCATAATCAACTGGAGTACAAAGCCGTGGATGTTTGCAAGGAAGGTAGCGATGGTGCAGAGCAGCAGCAGGCGCCTTTGGAAGGTGCCGTGGCCGAAGGCGTCGGCGCAGTCGAAGGACTCGCTGGTCAAAAGGTCCTTGGACAGCAGCCGTCGTGGGACCAGGATGTCCATTACTAAGGTCTGCACAGTGCGTTCTTTGACGAAACAACAAGCAACAGCCGGTACAGTCGCTGGAAACGTTGCGTACGCTGGCGAGACAGCTTCTTCTTTGACACGTGAGAAGATGACGCGCAGTCTCGTGGCATGGTGATGATGATCCCAAACGACGGGACACACCCACATTCGGTGACTTCGCCATAAAGCGGATGATACAACTATAATAAAAGAGGCGGAGGGATGGGAACAGTAGCAATACTAACAATAATAATGAGAATTAGGCTTACAATATTTTGATAATGAGTTGAGCACTGTGAACAACATCGCTCATCTTCATCTGTAGATATCAACATTGGGGACGTCATGTTCCATTCTTTGGAGGGTCCTATAATACAAGGGCTGCCTTGCGAACGGTCGAGGTGCGTACTGTGTTTTTCTTCACGTAAATTTTTACTTACGAGAAAACGATTAAGAAGAACGTTTTGTTCAGCCATAACTTTACAATATATAAGGAAAAAGACAGGGAAGTGAAATCTGCAAAATGCAGAAGTAAAGAAAGGCTTCATAACTGTAGGTCTATTTGGTACACCGTGCACTACGTGAACTGGTCACGGTCGTGGGATCTATGTGCCGTCGTCGTGCATGGTGCAGTTCAGCAAGTGCAGCAGGAAGCAACGCGATAGTAGCGCCCTCACCGAAACGAAGGCGAGGGTGCAGCTAACGTGCAAGCCTTCTGTTACAGTCTGTTATCTTCGAGCGTGTTGTGGAAAAGTTCGGCGCCACTGCTTTTCCGTTACGTTGCCTGTGAATCAGCGATGGTCTCCCTTTGAAGTGAATTACGTAGTTTTAGGTGCCAAAACCACGATCCGATTATGAGGCACGCCCTAGTGGGAGACTCTGGATTAATTTTGACCACCAGGGAATCTTTAAAGCCCCCAATGCACGGGACACGGCCGTTTTTGCACTTCGCCCCCATTCAAATGCGGCCGCCGCGGCTGGGATTTGATCCCACTACCGCGTGCTTGGTAGCGCAGCACCATAGGCGCTAAACCAGCGTGGCGGGTGGACTCCCTGTCCGCGGTGGTTCAATTGGCCATGAAAGTCGTTGACTCTGACAGTGAGGATGCACAATACGACGAACTTTGTGACGAGGATTGTATCGAAGCTTGCGAAATAACACAATAATCGCGTGCCGCGCTACTGTGAGGATGTTGTGAATAACTATTACGACTTTTAATTCAAGGATCACTTCCGTCTTTCGTGGTGCAGGGTTGACGCACTTGTAGTCCGTTTTGAAGTCTCTTCCTTCTATCCAAGTGCAATAGGAGGACGGCCCCGGATAAGCGCTGAAAGAAAGAAATATCTGGTGATTCTAACCCATTTTGGCCATCAATACTGCATGTATTCGCTAGCGGACAGTTTTGATGTCACCGACTGTTCTTTACAAGTATACGTGGACAAGGCGTTAGCATTATTGAATGCACTGAGCGCTGAAGTAATATCGTAGCTGAACGTGATCGTCGGCCTTGACTTCTTATCCGCCCATTCCGCCCTCATCGATTTTTGCGCTGATATTGTACAGCTTGGCCTAACAAGTGGAATAGATCCACCCGTATTAGTCAAGAGGCAGTGGGCTCCATGCTACAGTTATATCCTGTACTCTTTATCGGATTCCTACGCTATAGCTCTCCCGTGCTTGCTAAAACATGCAAATCATATCTTCGAGAACTTCAGAGTGTGCAAGCACAGGCACTACGCGTTTGCCTAGGCCTTCCGCGGAGCGTCTCAGCAGCAGGAACCGTTATAATGGCTCAAGACCGTCTGATCATGACTTACATTAGCACTGACACGCTTAGGGCCCATATTCATCATGTTTCACGGATGCAGTCAAGCTCTTTTTGCCTGCCTGCCAATACGACGGCCACAGGCGTCATTATCCAACGTGGTCAGCTTCCATTGTGCCTCCCTACCATCGGGCTTCACATCCTCAGCACGTTCAACCTCAGCTTTTTGGTGTTTAATACAACTTAAAGTACCTCTTACGGTTCCAGGGATAAGAAAGAAGACTGACCTGCCTACCTTAACCTTTAAGTAAGTAGCTCTGCATTGTTTGCGCACTTTCTACTTTGACCAACTCCGCATATATACGTATGGATCTTCCACTCAGACCACCTGGTGGTATAACCAATGGTTATACCAATGGTATAACCAACGGTTATACCACCACGACCAATAAGCATACGATACAGGATTGCTCACGTGAAAAGATAGACCGGTTCTGAGCTTGTTGCCCTCCGAGGTGCCGTTGATTATGTTAACAACTAACCGGGTAATCGGTAGGCAATATTCTGAGACTCGAAGGCAGCTTACAATGTCTTCTTTCAACTCTTCGTCGCGGCTCCTGTGAACAACTCGTGTCGGAGATCCGAGAAATGCACCATCGTGAAAGGACACGACATCGTGTTTCAGTGACTGCCGGATTATTGCGGTATCTCTGGCAACGACCTCGCTGATGAAGCTGCTGGGAAAGCACACGAAGGAGCAACCCTTGTTTCTCTACCTTTATCGCGGACTGACGCAACCCAACACTTAAGCAAGCTAGCGCACCGTATATATGACATTGGAAAAGTGGCCCACACCTGCATTCACCCAACATCTTTTGCATTCCCTCGACCCACCTATGCAACTGCGGCTGTTACCTGGGCTTCCACGTAATGAGGAAACAATGCTGTGCCGCTTACGCTTGGGCGTCGCATTCACCAATGCATATACTTTTTTATTAGAATGGCTGATAGCACCAAGTGCAATGCCTGCAGTGTCGAGGAGACTGTACAACATCTACTGTGCTACTGCCTATCTTTTGAAAATAAAAGACATGACCTCTGCACAGCTCTAAATTAATTAGGTAGAAAACCGTTTACCTTGAAAAAGATCTTGGGATCATGGCCTCATAGCTAGTGGCGTAGCCAGAAATTTCGTTCTAGGGGGCTCACGTTGCAGCTCGGCCTCCTCCTTACACAATTTGTCGAGGGATTGAATACATGAAAAATAACTGCATTGCCATTGCCAAAAATGTTGCAAAGGAATTCTTGGACGCTACACATTGTCAAGACAAGTAATATACGTTTTTTTTTCATAAAAGATATATTCGTATGTCACAAAAATTGTGGCAGAAATAACTGATATCAATGCTTCCATGTTTTTGTCTATTTATTAAGCAAAGAAAATATCACAAGAACTTGAAAACTACATCAGTTCGAAACCAGCAAAGTAGCTAGTGCATGCCACTGATATGATAAATGTAAAGGCCGTGTAATGAAGCAGTTGAGGACAAATATTTTAATTAAACATTGTCATTCAAGAACCTTGTTTACATGTTTGTACATATGCAACGGCCAGGGAAAAATCTCAATGACGCTGTCCTTCGTTCCAATGTATTGCACAGGAGCAGCTGTCACCAGTCGTGTATTGTAATTGCACCGAAATTATAGCCGCAACAGAGATCACATATAAAAAGCAGAGTTCTGCAATATATACACTAGAAATGCGAAGATGAAATACACAAATGCAAAGATAAAGCTTGATAAAGGGCAATGAAGTATCACTGGAAACAAAGTTCACTACATGTATCCGCAAAATCCCACAACGAGGTATTTAAGTATAGGTAAAAATCTCCAATAAATCTAGTATCTAAGCATAAGCCACTGTATACAGGGCGTTTCAGCTAAATTTAGCCAGAGTTTAAAAATATGCCGATGCACTCTAAGACGACGCGACCAAATGCATGTTGCTCGCTTCTGTATGTAGTGTGCCACGCTATTTTTTGTATTTTCCTTAATTAGAATTTTAGTCAAGATTAATTAACCGATTTCTGAAGTAACGAAGCTAGGAAAAAATTCCATTTAGAAAGTTGCAGAGTGGTTTGCAAAACATCCGAATAAACAGTTTCTTCCTTTATATCTAATAAGCATTGGTGTATTTGAGCTTACAGATGATGCCAGCGGAATACAAAACACCAGGTGACATGCCCGCTTGCGTGTCGTGATTGCACTGCTCCCAAACGTTCAGCGCACAAACAGCCATAGGCCAGCTGCCACTTAAAAGGCCACAAGGCAGCGACGTAGGCCTTAGCTGTGCCATTTACGCCAGCGATGTGCTCCCCTCGCGAAAGTTGGTTATAGCGATAAGCAGATGCAGCGGTTATCGCTTGTGCTGCCGGAAGCAACAGGTCCGTCACGTCGCGATAGCTGTAAGCAAATTGAATATCCCTAAATAAAGAAACTCCGTTTCCAGAACGGTGAAAATAATAGAATAAGAGTATCCTAGATGGCCAGACACAGTCTTTCACGGAATTTACGTTTATTTTTCATGCGCTTTCACGGGAAGTGCTCGAAGTGATCACCTGCAGCGATACAACACTGGAATCTTCTGCACCGTCGGTGAAATGCTGTGGCAGACTTCAGTTATTTTCTCCTGTAAGGTTTATGGAGTCGTCGTTTCCGTCGTGTATACGTGATCCATAATATAACCCCACAGGAAGAAGTCAAGAGGATTGAGGTCGGGTGACCTTGCTGGCCACAGGACAGGCCCATTTTTCCCCTACCCTTTGCCCTGAGAAGGTAACATCAAGCCATGCTCCTGCTTGAGTGCAGATGTGGGCTAGGGCCCCGTCGTGCTGATACCACATTGCGTCAAGCCGGGCTAGCGGCATGTTGCAGCAGAAGTCTTCAACCGGCCCTTCGAGGAACTCACTTACGTACCTCTTGCCGGTCAGCGTGTTGTTAAAAAACACTGGGCCAATGACTGTGCTGTCATATATTCCGCACCAAACGTTAAAATACCACTGATATTGGTGGCGGTATCTTCCTAGCCAGTGGGGATTTTGCTCACTCCAATAGCGTGCGTTGTGGATATTGGCAATTTCGAGAAAAGTTCGCCTCGTCAGTCCAGAGTACCTCGGTGAGAAAGTCAGAATCCTGCTCCTCCTGAATAAAAATCCGATTCGCAAAGTCGAGTCTCTTTTGTAGAACCCTTGGCTCCTGGCATTGATGCAACTGCAGATGACAGAGGTGCAGTCCAACTGTTTTCAAAATCCTTCACGCAGTTTAGTTGGACACACCGAGCTGTGCGCTCATGCTGCGCGTGCTAGCCTGTGGATTAGCCGCCATGAAAGACAAAACGTTGGAGCAAACCTCATTATTTATGACTGAAGCTGTCTGCCTCTTTCTTGTGAAGCTGCCGGTTTGCTTCAGCTACTCATAGGTGTTGGCAAACATGTTGTTCACTTCATATTGAATAACTTTACGCTCTGAAGCAGAAACTCAATATGGCCGGTGATGAATAGGACTGGCATCACCAGTATTTATGTGATGCTGAACAATTGAAATCTGGCCCTATTGGCGATTGTTGAGGTCGAAGATGTCGTGGTAGGAAACCAAAAGGCGACACAAAGCTGCTGCTTGTTCGGGCAATAGGTACACAGCAATCCTGGTACGAAATGTTGCGTCAAGACAAATAGCATTCTGTGGAGATGGAGAAGAATCTGAGCAGACGTCTACTGAAAACGTCGTGAAGTCGTCATCTCCTATAGTGCGCAGCTTTGCAACCTACATGCCTTGGTGTAGAACTTCCTTTGTCAGGCCAAAATTGACGACGGGGAGGCACGTCCGGTTATCGGCGACGGTGACGACGGAGTGGGGTACAGGGATATTGCACATCAAAAGGACATCAGGAGCAGGTGTGGCGGCGTAATCACCATCGGGCACAAGAAAAGATGATAGCAAATCGACGAAAGTCAAGGCTTTAGGCGGCAGGCGGACGAAGGCCGTCGTACTAAAGTTGTTCGGCAGTTGGGCACAGATATTCGCGAGTAGAGGAAGTTCGAGGCAAAGGGTACCGGCGGAACAGTCGATCAAAGTTGAATGCGCCGTAAGAAAGTCGAGTCCGAGGATTAGGCCATGGGGACAATTGGACAGCACTGCAAAAAGAACAGGAACGTGGCGGTAAGCTATACTTATACGGGAAGTGCACATTCCAGTGACGGCAACAGTGCTACCATCGGCCACGCGTACGTCTCGAGAAGTAGGAAGCGTGAGAACCTTCCTCAGTCGACAGCGGGGATTACAACTCATTATGGACACCTGAGCTCCAGTATCTTTTAACGCCGTCAAACGGACACCGTCGACGTGAACATCAAGTAAGTTCTGGTTCGTTGGGAGCGCCAATGGAGGAATTCGACGCGACGAAAATAATGCAGCGATACCGTCATCGCGCTCGGTCGCGTGCCCAGGTGCCAGCTTCGAAATATTCTTGCAGCTTGCCGTCTCTGTCCGCCTGCAGCTTCTAGGGCAAGGATCATGTCTGCTTTCTCCTCATTGGAAAAAGGCATAACGAAAAGTCTCGCGCTGTAAGAGCCGATGCAAGGCTTGGCCGATGCGCGATAGTCTGTTTATCGCTGTCTGGAACTACCACTTACCACCACCAACTCGTCCGTCAGTCACTTTACGCAACGCAAGCGATAACGGTTGCTAGCTTCAATCGAAGAGCCAACGCTTGCGTCGCTGCCAATGTCGCTTTTTAAGCGGCAGCGCACCTATGTCTGTTTGTGCGCGGAACGCTTGGAAGCAGTGCAATCACGATGCGCAAACGGGCATGTCGCATAGTTGTTTTTTTTTGTATTTCCCGGACATCCGCGGTAAGCAGAAAAACATTAATATTTAATAGATGGAAATACAGAAACCATTTATTCGGACGTTTTGCAAAACGTTCTGCAAACTTCTAATTGGAATTTTTTTCATAGCTTCGTTGCTTCAGAAGCTCGTTAACTAATCTTGACTAATTATCTAATTAATCAAAATACAGAATGCAGCGGGGCACACTGCATGCAAAAGTAAGCAGCATGCGTTTAGTCGCGTCGTCTTAGAGTGCATCGACATATTTTTAAACTCTGGCTAAAGTTAGCTGAAACACCCTGTATAATGCGTCAAACAAGGCAAATCAACATGTTGCTGAATAACAGATTCCCAGATCAGAGCATACTTCTTCACCAGATCCGTCTTCACCAGATCTGCCACTACCGACCTGAACAAAATGATCGCTCCAGATCTTTTTCCCCATCAAGCTGACCATCTCCTTCGCCTCCTATCTTGTTATTGGGGCGTTTTTGACCTTTGTGACCGTTCTGTTAGGTCAAACCTGTACTGTCAAGCACCGCATAAACACTGGCAATACACATCCGACCCACTGGCGGCCATAGCGGGTATCTCCATGGAGATATCTCCATGGCCTTCGGTGCTGCAGTTGAGCATCACATCATTCAAAAGGAGTTCGGCAAGATGTCGCCAAAGATATAAACAAGCCATCCTGCAGCCCTGTGGTTTCTCCTGCGGTTCTTGTTAAAAAGGACAAAAATGCCATAATCAACTATCTTTACGCGCTGCTATACACAACCTGTATGTCTAACGAACACGTTGTAAAATTCTGGGTGCCTGGGGAAAGAGGCATCGAGGGAAATGCACTAGTAGATGAATTGTCTAAAGCCATAGAATTGAAAGCTAGCAACTTGTGCAAAACAGTTCCTGCCACAGACCAGAAGTTATTCCTACTTAAAAAGCTCAGGAGCTATTGGCAACACCTGTGAGATGTGGGAACCTTGAATAAGCTCCACGTCATTAAAGGTCAACTGCAAAGAAAGTTTAGACCGCGTAAAAGGCCCAGTTTCAGATAATTTAGACATGCAGTAGGCCTTGTGTGAGATCTTACGCTTGAAATACAGGTTTCTTTCTAGTCGTCTACGTTTAACAGCAGGGCCTCAGTGCGTTTTGACTCCGGTCGAAAAAGAGTGCATTGGGGTGACCAAGCTGAATGTGCAGTATAGTCCGGCCTAACATGGACGCCATACACGTGTGGCGCAGTTGCGCTACATCGGCGAAAATTGGACACTCTACAGTCTAGTGTGGCTGGCGCGGGAACAGAACATGTGCTATCGCACCCCGGAGCAGCTGGAACAGGGTGTATCGTGCGCTGTCTTGACTGACCAGCAGCATGCTGTTCGGTTTCACTGAAGCGAGCGTGTTGCGTTTGCGCCTTCGACAAACAAAGAAGCACTCGCTCGCCGCGTTGCTGCGAAACAAGTTTAAAGCGCAGGGTAAAATTTTAGCGGCCTAAACACAGAAACTGTGCCTTCCACAGTGCAACGGAAATAAGAGTAGCAGTGGCGGAGTGAACTAAAGCATGCGACCGAGAGGTGACGCTAGCACAATCAAAACTAATATCATAATTATTACGTAGTGAGCAATATGGTCGCTACGGTAGCGACTGGTGGGGCTTGACGCACAGCTCGCTGGCTGGTTTTGGGCACTTTGTTACCATTTTCGGGGCGGTATTCGTGTGTACGTTACTCTAACATGACTACAGACGTCTTTATTATGTCGCCAGGTGACCGACAGGTATCAACTGGCAAAAAACACTTTAAACAAGTAAGCTTACATTGTTTATTGTCAATGGTGAATTCAAGCCGGTCGCTCGGCGCGCTGTTCGTCTGTTTCCTGGGCGATTCGTTTCCTCTTCATCTCGTTACGATGTCGATTCCAGGCCTCCTCCTGCTTATCAGAACTGTCGCCGTCCATACTGCCGCCTCAACTGTGGTTGCGGCGCACGCGAGCTCTCCTTTTCAATCCACAGACATGTTATCAGGCATGCGACGCTGCTGGCGAAGCGAGCGGAGGCGAGTACAACAACGAGGAACATGGTTTGTGGGGAAAGTTCGCCTAATAAAAATGTTTCGTCATTGAGAGATTGGCCTGTATCATTCACCGTCACTACTACAGGACTGTGTGTGTGTGTGTGTGTGCGTGCGTGCGTGCGTGCGTGTGTGTGTGTGCGTGCGTGTGTGTGTGTGTGTGTGTGTGTGTGTGTGTGTGTGTGTGTGTGTGCGTGCGCGTGCGTGCGTGCGTGCGTGCGTGTGCGTGCGTGCGTGTGCGTGCGTGCGTGCGTGCGTGTGTGTGTGTGTGTGTGTGTGTGTGTGTGTGTGTGTGTGTGTGTGTGTGTGTGTGTGTGCATGCGTGCGTGCGTGCGTGCGTGTGTGTGTGTGTGTGTGTGTGTGTGTGTGTGTGTGTGTGTGTGTGTGTGTGTGTGTGTGTGTGTGTGTGTGTGTGTGTGTGTGTGTGTGTGTGTGTGTGTGTGTGTGTGTGTGTGTGTGTGTGTGTGTGTGCGCGCGCGCTTTAGATTTCTGTCATCAGGCATGAACAACGATGTATTGGTCAACATAGGAAGCCGTCCTTCAGATCCGTTCGAAATGTTTTGTTGTAGCTTTAACGCGAGAGCCTGTACTTGCTGTACGTGGCATCGAAATTCGGTTGCGCGTGCGGCAAGCCATGTGCGCTGTACTATCTTAGAGGCCCTAAAGGCTACAAAGTTTGTTGTTTCTTTGAAATTCGTTCAGTGAGCCATGCTAAAACCTAAGGCACCTTACCAAAAATCCCTGCCATTTTTCCTGCCAACGAGATGGAAGATGAAATAAACTGGGAAGGCGGACATGACAGCCTTGCAGCCTAGTCATCAAAAAATGGCTGTGGCTTAGCTAAGGTTAAGCCCAGGATGCGAAGCATACTAGCCTTTATTTTAGTTGTTGAACCGCTGTTTAGCCTGGTGAACTGCTGTTGCTTGGCTATATTTGGTTCGGCTTGTAGAAGAAACAACTCATGCGTTATTCTGCTTCGCCTTCAAGAGTGTAACGCGACAGCGTTCCCGTCGACCTGCCAAGGGGTGTAAGACAATGGGCTACGGCGCAGCGACTACGCGCCCCGCATTGGACGCGGTGAGCGTCGAGCAACGCAGCGTTCGGCGCGGCAACGAAATGTGCGCCTGAGCAAGCGACGCACGCCTGAGCCTTAGAAACAGCTCGTTTCTAAGGCAACACCGCATTCACTAGAGGTGCTTTTGTACCGCTTCGAAGCATCGTACTCGTGGCTCAGTGGTAGCGTCTCCGTCTCACACTCCGGAGACCCTGGTTCGATTCCCACCCAGCCCATCTTGCAAGAGTTGAGCCAAAGCCACCTAGAAAAAGCGCAGCTGCTTATGTACCGCCGAGACGCCGCAAGCGACGGCGCGAGTTGGAGCCCCGTTTCTCCTCTGTCGTAACGTCACGGTGTCACGTGGTATTGAAGGCGACACCGCCGCGCCTGAGTAGCTGGATTGAGCTCTAGTAATATGCTTCGCATTAAAAATTAAGCGTGACTCTGCTATCGCAAACACCAGAGACCAGCGGAGCAGGGGGAAGTTAAGGCTTCAGGAAAATCCATGCCGCCTTTCTCTGTGGGGGGTTTCGGTTAGGAAAGCGCATCATTTGAGGTACCCGCCGCAACAGAAGCGATTTGTTGAGACGCCACATGCGTCGGTGTCGTGTGCTAGACGCTGCACCGACGCGACGCGTCTTAGCTCTGATGCATGCTAGCTCCGACGCCGTGTACCTAGTAGCTTCTTGAAATCCGCTGAAGCGAGCACGCGGATTTCTACCGGAAAGCAATGACGGCACACCACCTGTGTCCCCACCGCGCTGCTTCTCCTCCGCTAGGCTCCGTCCACCCTCGCCACGTAGCCATGCTACACGAGGGTGTTTATATACTCTGATTTCACTCTCTCTCAGCTCTCTCTCTCCCAGCTCGGCGAAGCTGCGGATGTCAAGAGATACCCAGCGAGGTTCTAACGGCTCTACTGTAATATAAAGGAAAAGTAGGCCCTCGTCACCTACTTTTCTTTTGACACCAAAGTAAACGTTCCTAACGCGTGGCATCTGAGATGTTGCCAGCACAGCTGGCTTGTCATCGCCGTAAAATCTCGGAACTCATGTAGAGCTAACACACCCGCTCTTGTTAAGCCTAGTGGGCCAAGAAACCGAGCACGAATATCGACCACGGCGCCCACTTGTCACCAGTACTTTGCTGTCGAAGCACCGTGACTCAAACTTAGTGCAAATGCAAGTATCTGTCAGGAATGACTGGACGAAACAGTGCAGGACAACGACTTAATAAATCAAAAGCATACGGCTGTCACCTCACAAAAGCATGCGTGAAAAACCAAGCAATCTCTTGAAAGCTCCAGCAACAATTTGGGCCTATTCGTTACCGAGAGCCACCGCGCACGTGTAGATCTGAGAGAGAAATACGGAGTCAGAGGAGGCTAGCTTGTTGAGTCTAGCTGAGTGACGTCATGCTCCCTCCTAATTTTGTTCCTTCCATCATGGCCAGCGGTAAGCAACTGAGCGTGAGCAAGCGAGCATCAATGGACAATCATTGCTGTGAAGCCCTCTTTCAGTGAAAAGAACAAGGAAACGAAGCTTGAAGGTAGCTTCATGGCTGCCTTACAATAAGGAAGCACGAAGGAATCCTCCGCTGAGGCCAGTACAGAAAGAAGGCTTTCAGAATTGACCTGAGGCCGCCTAGCCAAACTGAAGACTTCCTTACTAAGATAAGCAAGATTTCACAATTTGGGCCTCAGTGTTTAAAGAACTTGAAAACTGACGTGACCGCTATTTCAGAGCGAAGGCGTTTATATCGAAACTTTGGCTGCATCCGCGGCGTCGCTGTAGACTGCAATTGTGAGTAGCAGTGACAGTTTTCTGAGGTATAGGCAGTTGAGCAACACTGAAACGCCCGTTTGACTTTCTGAACTTCAATGTCTACAACACATGGCTGTTCTGGTAGCCTGTTGCCTATACAGCCTTGTTACAGAACATGCTCAAAAACAAAGCAATGTTTTTTGGCCGGAGTTACTTTCTCAATTTCCCTTTTCAGCAAGGGCAAATATTACGGCATAGCACTAGTCCGAGAAGCTGTGGTTGCAATGTGCGCGTCTGTAAATGAGAAGATAATCAAGCTACACCGGGATGTAAGCACTTAGGGAACCGTACCGACCTGCAGTTAAAAGCATGACGGAGGCAGCGAGATCCACCGTACTAAAATCGAGCGCCTTTACATGCTGTCTACAACTGCTACATTCCCAGACAGTGTCGTGTCACCATGTGAAATAGTGGATAAGCTGTCACAGCCTCCGCTTAGTACTTTGCGCCGAACTGAAACGTTTCACCCCATCCTTCCGCATCTTCAATTAATCTGTATACCCTTTATTCAATGTTGCCTTGGCTTCAGAAGTATGTACAAACTGCACTGACCATTGTCCTTAACAAAATTTGTTTCTGGGGTAGTTGGTTCACGCTTAACAACTGAATACTGGTAAGTGCAATTCCAAGACGGGACAGAAGATAGACACAGAAGAACAGGACAAGCGCTAATTCCCAGACTGGACAGAAGATAGACATAGCGCTTGTCCTGTTCTTGTGTATCTGCCTTCTCTCCCGTCTTGAAATTGCGCTTACCACTGTTCAGTTGTTAACGAGGGCCCTTACATGCAGAAATCGGATAATTATGTGGAAAAAGCTACAGTGCGAGTGAAATCCCTTCGTTCATCGTAGGCATGCGAAAAGCGAATGCCTATAAAGGCACCCAGGCGTGCATGGCAAGCGAATGTCAAGACACGACACGTCCATATAGGCTGAACAAAAATTTTGTTGTAAGATTTACAGTAGCGACGTGGCTGCATTTCACGACGCCAAATACTTCATGGCGTAATTGCACAGTGTACTTCACAAAACACATCATTCGCGAGGGCATTCAGTACAGCAGCATTTACAGGGTGTTCACTTTAAGCTTGAAAACGGCTGTACCAAAAAGTACGACGTCCATCGTCCTAGTCACAAACATCACTAGTCAATTCACATAACCGTACAAACAGAAAACAAAAGAAGATATGTATCTAAAGAACAAAACAGGTGCAATAATAGTCGCCCATGCCTGCATAGCATACCAATGTTCACGAGTGGGGTTCCCTGGAAAACTGACGATTGTGGTGATAATGGGACAATGGGGCACCTTAGGACATGTGCCCAAGCAAGGACGACACTACAATGTGCTCTTGTCCACGCTTTCTAAAGCGAAAAATCCAAACACTTCTTCATATAAAATCCAAAATACAGACGAAAGAAATAGAAAATTGCGTCTGCAGAAAAATATCACACAAGTTCACGCACACTACGTGTGAATCATGGCCACGTATAACACATTGCAGATCACGAGATGTAGACGCGTGAGCTTACAGGTTCACGACCAGTCACCTGCAAACAGCAGCCATCGTAAAATGCAAGCGGGGAAAAGTGTGCGCCATGTTAAACTCACGCCTAGTTACGCGAACGTCGACGACTCCGAGAGGCAGTGCTATATTTGGAGATATCGTCACTAACCCTGTTTCTGGGTGTAGCGTGGATGCTTGAGTCAAGCGTCTTCTTCATATACTCCATTCTGTGCTCGGGCACAAACGACGGGCGCCGGTAGTCCATCTTGGTGCATTCTGCTGAGGTGGCGCGCGGTAGGCCACCCTGGGCGAACATCGACGCGAAAAGAAGAGTGCCGGCCACTGCGTGCCCCAGGTCAGCCCGTCCGTGATTCTGGAACTCCAGCCCTGCTGTGGCGAACACGGCGCCTAGACGTCCACAGGCGAAGACCCAGCACAACACCGTGCCACGGATGGCTGTAGGGAAAAGCTCGAGGGTGTAGACGAAGCAAAGAATAGAGCCGGAGTAGAAGAGCGCCGTGGCTACCATAACCAAGGCCTGGATCATAACCCCGGGACCCCCCCCGACGACTACGCTCAGTAGGCATTCAAGCAAGCCGAGCACTGAAAACCACACATTCATTACGGTCAGTATGCTGAGCCTGGTGATTAGCAGGTGCATCATCGCGTAGCCTAACAGGTTCACGGAAAATGAACCGAGTGTGTACCAGGGCTCATTTCTGTTCTCGGTGGCGAACGACGGGATGAACGCGGAGAACGTCATGGAGAAATACGAAAGGCTCAAAACGAGAACGCGCCGCCGCATGGAGTATCCACTGAGCATGTCGTGGTCGATGGACGGCAAGCGCATGGTGTTCCTGACCATCGCCGTCTTGACCTTGTCCAGTGTCAACGCCGTGAAATGGATGGGAAAGTGGTTGATCACGGCCGCACTCATCATGACCATCTCCGCCTCCTTGAAGCGAGCCTTTACGATCAGCCAGCGGGGCGACTCGAAGACGACACAGAAGGCCGGCAGCGTGAGCACGGTCGGAAAAATAAAGAGCGCGTGCTTGAGCATCCAGCCGAGCTTGACCGTGGTGACGGTGGCATACCACATGTCGGAAAACAGAAGACCCAGGGTTGCAGCAAAGATGACATGGAGCGGCCGGTTATTGTGCGTGGTAATCTCGAAGACGGACATGACGGTAATATTCATGACTGCGGTGACGCTTCCCGAGCTGACAAACTTCACTGCCACGAACATCACGTAGCTTTTGGAAAGGCATGCGGCGACAGTGGAGATTATGAGTACCACCACGCATGCGAGGAGCAGGGGCAATCTGCCTATGGTGTCGGCGAGCGATCCAGCGATGACTGTGATCAGGAAAGAGCCGGCGACGTGGACGGCGATCATCACCGAGACGAGTATCCGCCTCTCGCAGACGAGGTCCCAGTCGCTCACAATGCTAGTGCGCGCCGGCTCGTCATCGTCGTCGTACACCCACTCACCGCAGGGAATTGTGTTGGGGGTGCTGCCGTTTGGTTCCTCAGGATGCTCGTAGCGGCGACAGAGGCTCAATTCGCCATCTGCTTCTTTGGGGATTAACAAACTCCTCCATTCCAGCGCAGAGTCGTTGTAATGCGGCGGCGGCGCCGGAAGCTTGCACCTGTATTCAACGTCTCTCATAATCAACTGGAATACAAAGCCGTGGAGGTTCGCAAGGAAGGTAGCGATGGTGCAGAGCAGCAGCAGGCGCTTTTGGAAGGTGCCGTGGCCGAAGGCGTCGGCGCAGTCGAAGGACTCGCTGGTCAAAAGGTCCTTGGACAGCAGCCGTCGTGGGGCCAGGATGTCCATTACTGAGGTCTGCACAGTGCCTTCTTTGACGGAACAGCAAGCAACAGCCAGTACAGTCGCTGGAAACGTTGCGTACACTGGCGAGACAGCTTCTTCTTTGACACGTGAGAAGATGCCGCGTGGTCTCGTGGCATGGTGATGATAATCCCAGACGACGGGACACACCCACGTCGGTGAATTCGCCATAAAGCGGACAGTACAACTATAATAAATGAGGTGGAGGGATGGGAGCAGTAGTAATACTAATAATAATAATGAGAATTAGGCGTACAATATTTTGATAATGAGTTGTGCACCTTGAATACCGTTCCGCATTTTCCACTGTGCATATCAACATTGGGGGCGCCATCTTCCTTTCTTCGGAAGGTCCCATAATTCAAAGGCTGCTTTACAAATGGTCGAGGTGCATACTGTGCATTTTTTCTTCACTAAATGTTTACTTACGAGGAGAAAATTGACAAGAAGAACGTTTTGTTTTGTTGAACTGTCATTTTACAATATATAAAGAAAAAGATAAGGAATTAAAATCTTCAAAATGAAGAGGTAAAGAAACGCTTGATAGAAGCACCTTGGAAACGAACATTATAATTGCACCAGATGCATCACAGTGCGAGGAAAAAACTGGCATTGGAATATTTTGTCCTGCACTCGACTGGTCTTTTTCTTTGAAATTGCCTAATTTTGTGCCTATCTTTTTGTCCTAGGCTTTTGCAGTAATCCTAGCTTTACGTAAGTTAGACGAAATGATTACAACAGCGGCTATTCTTACTCACTCCCTTTCTGTATGCTCTTGCCTTACCGCTACTAATGAGTCACCCGTGCTAACGCTCTTCCACTTGCTAGTTCCTGTCCGTGTGCAATCTGTTCATTTGATTTGGGCGCCTTGTCATAAAGGTTTATTTTTTAATGAAACTGCCGATTCACTGGCAAAGGCATCACTTTCCGGCCCTGTTCTTCCTATTCTACCAGTGACAGCACAGATCACAACGGCAAGATTTCCCATGCGATCAATTAGAATAGCCTTATCAAACCCAGATCTGACTTTTTCTCCAGATTATAAGCACCTGGCGTTTCCCTGGCGTAGCGAATCTTGTTACACAAAGATGCTTGAGGTCTCTCTCACCAAATTATACGTTGCCGCATTCCCTCCCTGAATTTCTACTTACACAGGTCGGGTTTGGTTGCCTTTCCTTTCTGTTCATTTTGTAATGAAGAGGAGACGATGGAGCACTTTCTTGTATCTTGTCTCCGATTTACTGCGGCAAGAAAAAGATTGTTGAAAATACCTTTCGAAGAATTGGCCTGAACTTGACAGAGCCTGATATCCTTACGTTCAGGGCATCCACTTTGGGATTCAGCCACAGGGATGCTTGCTTCGCTGTTCAAACAATCCTTACAGAATCTAAACAAATGCCCTGCTCAATTCTTTTTTTTTCTACTTTTAAATCAATTATTACTCATTCCATATTACCTTCCTGATCTGATTTTAACAGGTAATTCCACGCTATTCAATGCTAATTCCATAGATATTAGGAAACTTATGCTCCATATTAATATCTAATAATCCACCCATTTCTTGGCCAACTCCCCGTCGTGTGTAGGAGCAACACGTGGGACAGGCTACAACAACAACAAGGTCCACCATGTATTCGTCGACCTTCGTTCGAACGCTCCTCGGACCTGTCTGCGGCTCCTGTTTCTTGGCCAGGTTTTGGATGGTATTAGGCTTTTCTAGGCTTATTGGTTGATCTTCCTATTATTCTTGCGCCTGCTTCATCCTAGGCTGATGTCCAAAAACACCCCCGGCAGGGATTTTTCCCCTTGGACAGCATCTATTCCGACAGACGAATTACCCCTGGATTTGTTTACCCGTAGTGGCGCGAGCAGCATCCCTGTGGCTCTGGTTCCTTCCAATGGAGGCTCTATATGGTTCACCAACCTCCAGGCTATCCAGAAATTTCTGCGTGCTGCCACATCTGCATACCAGACCATCACAGAAGTGAGACAGTTCGGCCGCGGAGGTATCGTGTGCAGATCACTAGACCAGACCTGTTTCGCGGATTTGCTTACGTGCTCATCGTTCGTGTCACTGCCGGTGAGTGCCTTCATCCCTGATCACCTCGCATGCACCAAGGAAATAGCCAGAGGTGTCGATACTGATCTATCTCCATCAGAAACATTAGAGATATTGTCTGGGACTGGAGTAATTGCTGTTTATCGCTGCAATCGAGTGGTAGACAATAAGAGGGTCCCAACAAAATCGGTGATTGCAACATTCGCAGGAACTTCCTGTCCATCAGAACTAAAGGTGTGGCCCCTCGTGTTCAGAGTTCAACCTCTGGCATCGCGTCCGCTACAATGCCGTAATTGCTGGCGATACGGCCATAGTAGTGCAGGATGCAAGTCTAGTCAGCGTTGTTGCAAATGCGGGGAAGAGCACGATAAAAGTGATTGCAGTGCCCAAGATTAGTGATGCTGCCTCTGTGGTGGAAGTCACCCAGCCAATTATTCTAACTGCTCTGTTAGGGCTCAGGAATTGTAGGTGGTAGAAATAATTGACTGACGAAGTTGCTCCAGGAAGGAGGCGGTAAGTATCGTGAAAGAAAGGGCGCTTCGTTATGGGGGTGTTACTGGAAGCAAACTCTTACCTCGGACGTATCACTAACAGCAACTTTAGAGGCCGCTGTAGAAAAGGCAGTTACAAAAGCTATGGAACGGCTGGCAATTAGCCTTGGGGATTGTATATCACAGGCCATCTCTAGTAACTTATCTCATTTGGTGCAAGCCACCTGTCTTAGTCCTACAATGACCCAAACAGTTGATCCCATGCCACAAACCAGTGTTAGGTGTTCAGATACCCATCCTTCTAATGACGGCGTTGAACCTTCGACTTCCTCTTCCACACGGCCAGCCAATGATAATCTGGTTAACGCAGATTTGGAAATAACAGATGTGGAACAAAACGCTCGAGCTTATAAAAGAACAATGTCACCAATCAATAATTTTTCTTCCGGTCCTCACTCAAAAGCTCAGAAAAGTCAGCCCAGCGCTATACCGAAAGAAAGCATTCGACAGAAGGCAGTTTCGGCTGTGGCACTTTCTAAACTATGGTGTCGCTGAAAGTGCTTCAGTGGTACTGTCGCTCTTTATATTCATTTTCAGTAGATTTAACTTGTCTAACTACTCAACTTAACCCTGATTTAATTCTTTTAGAAGAAACTTTGTTAAATTCTGTAAAACATTTTCAGAGAAAATTTTACAGATCATTTCGTCTAGACCGTCCTACTAGAGGTGGCGAATTAATTATATTTATTTCGTCTCATATTTGCCATAAGGCCAAAATTTCATTTCAACTTTCTACTTCTGAGCGTGAAATCGAAGCGATACAGCTGAATCTCCCTGGATGTGGCCCCTTTACCATAGTAAATGCATATTTTCCTTTTGGCGTACAGGACACACGCATACTGGACAGGGTTCGTAGTTCTTGTGGACAAGGCATCTCACTGTCAGGCGACTTCAACTCTCATCATATATCATGGGGATTAAAAACAGATTTGTGCGGCACCATAATATGGAACTGGGCTATGGACAATGGGTTAACGTGTGTAAACTCGGTATCTATTACGTTTATACGAGGTAGATCCTACTCTGCAATAGACCTTACACTTCGTGGCCCGAGTGTTTCCGTATCTTCGTGGTCGACTGTTGAGTATGCAACAAGCAGTGATCACCTTCCAGTAATTTTTGAGGTAGCACGCCCTGGTAACGTTTATGAGCGATCAGGGGCGCACTTATATTAATGAAATATTTTTACAAAATGTTTACGAAATACTCTTTCACCACTGTCTGACGCGTGCACTAAGCAAAAAACTACGATTATCTGTTCTGCTTTGGAAGGTTCTCGCAAGAAGTCTGAATTTGAGATTTGTCTAAACAACATAAATTCATACAGCCCTTGGTGAAAGAAAGAATGCGCTCGTGATTATAGAAAGAGAAAAGCCGCTTGGAAAAAAATTATTACATAACCAGAGTCCCGAAAATTGGAGCGATTATAAATTGTTTCGAGCCGTCTTTAAGCGCACAGTTTCAAAAGCCAAAGACGAATACGACTGCAAGCATTTTGACTTTGACTTCCTATCTAATAAAAAAAATTAAGCGCTTTATTCCGTTTTCTCCGCAGTGGAAAAGTTTTTCCGCGTCCAATTAATATAGACTCCATAGTCTTAAGTTGTAATGAAATGAAACAGTCACTAGAAGAAATAACGAAGTGATTATAAATTATATTTTCTTCAGTTTTGCCACATTGGTCGAGCTCACGAAGGACATCAGATGATTTTATAGGAATTACCATGTTAGAATTGACGGAAATCGGGGAGCGACTACTAGATTCAGCTCCCGGAACAGATGGGCTAACCTCTGTCATGATCAAAATTTTATTTAAGGAAGCTCCAGATGACCTTTTAGTTATTATAAATCACTCTAGATTTTGATAGATTCCGTCTGCATGGAAAATTGCTAAAGTAATTACAGTTCTTAAAAATCATAGGGAAGGATATACAATAAATAACATTAGACCAATCACGCTAACCTCAAATTTGGTGAAATTAATTGAAAGAATACTATATGCCCGTATGCTAAAATTTGTAGACACCAAAGACTTGCTTAATTCCTGCCAAATTGGATTCCGACGATCACGTTCAATTTGGCATGCTCACTTGGACTTAGAGAGTAGAATAGTATTGGCACGGCACCAAAGACAGATAGGTGCTATAGTGACACTAGACATCTCCAAAGCCTACAACAGTGTAGAATATGTAATTTTATTGGATTTATTACGAAATCTAAAGTTTCCAAGTTACCTTATAAACTTTGAAGAGCAGTAGAAGTTGAAATTCTACTGCTCTCTAAGAGGCTTTTCTTCGAGCACACATAATCAATCACGAGGTGTTCCTCAAGGCGCTGTCATTTCTCAATCATTATTTAACGTTCTGATGAGTTCCA
The DNA here is from genome assembly GCF_023375885.2 of Dermacentor andersoni. Classification (NCBI taxonomy): domain Eukaryota; kingdom Metazoa; phylum Arthropoda; class Arachnida; order Ixodida; family Ixodidae; genus Dermacentor; species Dermacentor andersoni. The sequence continues at coordinate 100,437,208 of NC_092815.1, forward strand.
TTCCTCGGCATGCAGATGTACAAACATATGTATACGAAGACGACATTGCTATCTATGTATCAGACAGCGATATTCACTCCCTACATTATCGACTACAGAGCTATCTCTGCGCCATAGAAAGCTGGGTAAAGAAGATTCGCCTTTAACTTAACGTGAGGAAATGGCCAATATTGATTTTCCGCCTTAATAATCCCGTCCCCATATATTGCTATCCTACCGTCTCGTGACTATACCTCAAGGGGAGTTGGTGAAGTACTCAGGTGTAGTCTATGATGGCTCTATCAGTTGGCTTGGCCATATTGACCACATAGTTAAAGAAGGAATGAGAGCTGTTGGCATGCTACATAAGCTACGCAGCAGTCGGTTGGGGACGCGGAGAGACCCACTACTAATGATTTATAAAATGAACGTGCGGCCCATTTTACAATTTGCATGTGTGCTCTTTTCTGGTGCGCCAGCTTATAAATTACGCCCCCTTGTTCTGATTGAGCCGGAAGCACTGCGTTTGTGCTGCGGATTACCGAAATTTTTGGCTAGTAATGTATTACATCAAGAAGTCAGGTTGCCCTCAATATTATGCAGATGTCGGTTGCTGACGGTGCAAACATTCTGAAATATGTACGGATTCCCTGTTATAAGATTGGAGAACATATTCATTCTCCAGCTTGCATCATTTTTGGAGTGCACTGGCCCCGGTTTCATAGACCAAAGGTAGTCTTTGTACAAACATTTATTAACCTCTTAAATGTACGTATTTGGGAAGTGTCCCCTATTTGTAATGTGTGAAAGAGTCTAAATATAATCTATGATGACAGTTACCCTAAAAATGCAAGATTTCTCTCTCGAAATATATTAAATTGACTATTGCAAGATAATTTATTGAGTTTAGGTATAAATACAGTCATCGCAACAGGCACCTCGCAGTGTGGAGAAAAATCTGGAATTAGCATTTTCGCTCCTGCTCTAGACTGGTCATTCTGAATTAGGATTCCGGACTACTTAATCGTATTTCAGACTGAATTTCTAGCTGTAGTATTAGCCTTACGTAAGCTAAATTAATCGATATCGACGGTAGCGATAATAACGGATTCTTTATCGTTGTGTACGTCGCTCACAACAAGTAGTAGTGCTAGCCTTTTACGTACACTTAATCTTCTAGTGCCTGACCACATAAATTTAATTAGATTACTTTGGGTGCCTGGTCATTGGGGATTATACATGAACAAGATGGCTGACAGTCTCGCAAGAGCGGCCCTCAATGGCCCTGTACTATCATTACTTCCGGTATCAGCTTACACAACTTCTACTAGATACAGGAGATATGTAATTGCTCTAGACTTTTTGTATCCAGCGTTAGCAAATTTTTCGAAATATCGACACCTCCTATTCCCTTGGCACAAAAATTCATTTCACGCCAGAAAAACTGAAGTAATTTTTACCCGGTTACACTGTCGACCACCGTTATTAAACTTTTATCGTCACAGCGCTGACCTGGTACCCTCCCCCTGTGCCCATTCTGTGCAGTAGATGAAACCATCGATCATTTTTTTCTTATTCTGCCGCCGTTTCTCTGCTTTAAGGGAAAACATTCAGCTTCACGCAACTTGGTTTAAATTTCTTCATTTTAAATATTCTTTCTCTAGGAGCCTTCTCTATTGGCAACTACCACAGGGATGTCTGTTCAGGCATGGAGAAATTTGTAGTTGTTTCAAGACTTTTTCCTTAAGTTCCTCAAACATTATTTTTATCCTTTCCACGTGACACTTTAACCAGTTTTTGTACCACCAAAATCTTCCTAATACCATCCAAATCTTGGCCAATCCCCCGCAGTGGGTACGCGTCATCGAAGAAGGAAATCCAATCCAATCCAGCTGTAGGTCTATTCGATTCACCGTGCACTACGTGAACTGGTCACGGTGGTGGCGACTCTGTGCCGTCGTCGCGCATAGAGCAGTTCAGCAAAGGCAGCAGGCATCAACGCGATAGTAGCGCCCTCACTGAAGCGAATGCGAGAGTGCAGCTAACGTGCAAGCCTTCTGCTACAGTCGGTTATCGTCGCGCGTGTTGTGAAAAAAGTCGACGCCTCTGCTTACGCTGCCCGTGAATTAGTGATGGACTCCCTTTGAATTGAATTCTGTGGTTTTAGGTGCCAAAGCCACGGTGCGATTATGAGGCACGCCGTAGTGGCGATTTAATTTTGACCCCCAGGGAATCATTAACCCCCCAATGCACGGGACACAGGCGTTTTTGCACTTCGCCTCCATGGAAGTGTGGCTACCGCGGCCGGACTTGAGCCGACGACCTCGAGCTCGGCAGCGCAACACCATAGGTGCTAAGCCACCGTGGCAGGTGTACTCCCTTTCCGCGTTTGTTCAATCAGCCATGGAACTGGCAGACTCCGACAGTGAGGATGTACAATACGATAAACTTCGTGACGAGGATTGCATTGAAGCTTGCAAGGATAGGATAGGATAGGAATAAACTTTATTTGTCCAACGGTTATTGCTGTTGGTGCCCGGGGCTAGGCTACCAGGGGTCCATCGCCCGAGGAAAACCTTCCGAGATCCTCGGCAATGGCCCTGGCCCGCTGGACGGCCCATTCCTGGTCTTCGGGTGCATCGCTGATGAGGGCGGCTTGCTATCAGCGAGGCGCTCCACTTCAGAGGGTCCTGCTGTTGTCTTCCCCCTTCCTCTTGGTCCTTCTTCCTCATGGCGCTGGCATTCCCAAAGCACATGGGCCATATCGGCTCGTTGGTGCTCGCACCAAGGGCAGCCGGGCGACGGGTGCAGTGTGGGCCACAGGCGGTGCAGGTAGTAGGGGTTGCTGAAAGTGCCCGTCTGCAACCGTCTCAGGTTGCAGGTCTCAGGAATCGCGTGTCACGCTACTGTGGGGATGTTGTGAATGACTATTACGACTTTTAATTCAAGGATCACTTACCTCTTGCGCAGTGCACGCTTGACGCACTTGTCCGTTTTGTAGCCTCTTCCACCTATCCAAGCGCGATAAGAGGACAAACCCCGGGATAGATGTTGAAAAAAAAGTACCTGGTTATCCTAACCTATCATGGGCATCAATGCAGCATGTAGTCGCTTGGGGACCGTTTTGACGTCGCCAAGTCTTTTGTGCAAGCACACGTGGACAGGGTGTTTGTCATTATTGAATGCACTGAGCGCTGAAGCAATATCGTGGCCGAACGGCGAAAAAAAAAACGAAAGGTGCAAGGCGGTATTTCTGGCTAGAAGTGGCGGGAAAAGGGCATGAAATACAATTGGCTGCGTTGACGACTAGTCGCACTTTATTCGCAAAACGTTTCCTTCTTTCATCTTGCAAGGCGTTTTCAATAACCGGAACAAGTTCACCTACGTACTTGTTGGATTTCCCGCGTCAGCACATGACGCAACGCTCGTTAGAGAGGGCTTCTTTTTTAGGCATGCTACCAGCAAGTGAAGTGGGGGTTAACTGCTTGGTGACTCGGTATATCCAGTGCTGCCTTGACTTATGACGCCATGCAGGAACTGCAAGGAATGATTCCCAGCGTGGAAGAGGAGACACAAAAACCATCACGCGCAGCATATGGTTACAATACAAAAACACATTTGGTCTGCTGAAGCAGCTGTTTCGTAGACTGTACTTTATTTACGCTAACTCGTCCAGGGCAGTGCTGTTTGATAGTCATGGCTGCGTGTGTCTTTCACAGTTTGTGCAACAAGGAGCAGCACTTATTCGATGAACTGGAGACAATTACTCTGGGTGACGAGGTCGGAAGGGATGAAGCTGATCTCATTAATGATGACGTCGGCTTCAGTGAACCATTGAGTAAATGTATTGAACAAATGAGAGTTACGTCTCATTTTTTTTCTAATCTTGTTTGTGTGCCAAGTTCCTTTCGTGTAAGAGTGCAGATATATGATATTAACACACCGTATTTATTTTTAGAAGAAACACAAGCACCTCTTTGTACATTTTCTTCACTTTGTGAACTTATTGCCTTTCCTTAAACATCGTTGACCAGCCTATCAAGTATCGTCTTTCTTTTTTCAAGACCGCTGGGCCCTTTCCTTGTGGCACTCCTGCAATTCCTCTAGAAGTACGTCGAGAGCGATGCTCTCCTTCTTTCGTTTTTGTACACAAGGCTGCTCCACATGCTCGACCTCTCCGCCACCACTTCTATCGAGTCAGCTACGCTAGGAAAAACATGTTACACGTTTCAATCATGTGGCAGCGCAGGAAAGCAGGTTCCCAAAAAAGAAAAAAAAAACTATAAGTTTTGCAATCCGTTGCAAGTATCAAGATGCATCTCTACTTGTACTCTTTATCTGTGATGTTTCCTGGTGCCATGAGAACAGTAGGCGACGCATGATGTTCCTTTTCAAGCCTATCTCTGACCTCTATAAGGACAAAACAAGTTTGCTTGAATGTTTCAGACAGGAAAGCAGCATGTGATCACAAACACGGAAAACAGACACGAGACAAAACCAAAGTGTTGATTAGAAACCGATGCTTTGTTTGGAAGCGCCATAAAGCATTGGGAACGTTCCATGTGTTCGCCCATCCGAACAAGTCTTGTTTTCAGTCAGCACGTTGGGATCGTCCCCCGCCTACGGCAAGTTGCTATTTCATCCACTTTAATTGCCATTAATTTATTCCTTTTATTCACTTGGTAAGTACAACTAATTTCCCCTGTGTTTTCCTTTGTTTGTGGGCTTCTCATGACATGATTAATAAACATCGGGCCCCTTGGTTAACCCCCTTTCTTGTCATTCTTACATAATGAGGGTCTCGAATCCAGCGAAATTGATGCCTTCAGGTAGCATGTGCGGGTTTATTGACCAGTCGCCTTCACCCAGAAATATCACGTACTCGTGACGCCTGCGGCAGAAACTTTGTTTCACATCCGCCGCCAAGGTTTGTGAGTGGTGGCGCTGGCTAACACCCCCAAGGTTAGTTTTAGTAGCAACACTTAAAAAACAAAAAAAAATGGATGGGGAAATCGCGCCACGGTAGCTGAATTGGTTAGAGCATAGCACGCGTAATATGAAGACGAGAGGTCGTTCCCCACCTGCGGCTAGTTGTTTTCTCATCCACTTTCACTGCCATTAATTTACCATTTCTTTAATTCACATGGTAAGTAGAAGTAGCTTCCCCTATGTTTTCCTTGGTGTTTTTGTTTGTTGGCTTCTCAAGAACATTAGAGTATTTACGCCGCAACCTCCGTCATTATCCCTCTAATGTTCGCAATTTATCCTTATAACTTTCTACCGCACACAACTTGAAATGCCTCATCTATTTTGTCCCCATCCACTCATTATCAAATTAGCATGCTTGAAGCAGTTCAGAACAGAGCCGCCCGTTACATTTCAAGGAACTTTGACCATCATTAAAGTGTGACTCAGCTTCTCTTCAACCATTGGCCATTCACCGTCATATGTCTCTCTTATAGCTATCATAAGAAGCCAACAAACACTGACACCAAGGAGAACTTAGAGGAAATTACTTGTGCTTAATAAATGAAATAAAGAAACGATAAATTATTACAAATTAAAGTGGATGGAAAAACAACTTGCCGCAGGTGGGAACCGAACCCACAACCTTCGCATTTCGCGTTTCTTTATTTCATTGATTAAGCACAAGTAATTTCCCCTAAGTTGTCTTTGGTGTCAGTGTTTGTTGGCTTCTTATGATATGACTAATAGAAATCGGGCCCCTTGGTTAACCCCCTTTCTTCTCTTATACCTGTTTCACAAGTACGTATACAGCAATAAAATAGCCTCGTTACATCTTCATCGCCCCCTTTTCACGTCACGCAGGCTACATAATCACGTCAGATTCAAGCGCATCTTTGGTAAGAAAAACGCTTTTAACACATCCGCACTTCCACAGACATCCGAATGTGGAATGATCTTCGTTATGATATCGACTCTGATAATAACCTGAACACATTTCGTCACAAGCTTAAGATGAATTTTTCGCAATAGCGCTGTATCATGGATTAGTCGTTAGTGTTCATAATTTGTTAATTTTGGGGTGTGTTGCATTTTCCTCTTCACTTGGACTCAAACGCTCTTTTAGGGCTTATTTCGCAAACGTATTTTGTTGTGTGGCGTTTTTCTTTGTTCACTTCCTTAGCAACCCTGTTCCTTACTAGTTTGCTTGTACTTTCATTGTAGTAACTAAACCCCCGTTACTCAATGACCTTTTGGCCTGTAAAGTATTGTAAATAAATGAATAAATAAATAAATAAATAAGTAAATAAATAAATACCCACTGTGATTATGATGATAATGCCTTATTTAATGGGAGCTGGAACTACGCAGCCTGTGACAAGTGAATGGTTTTCCTTTATCATTGGCTCATACTCACTTGGGGGGATGGGCCAAGAATCGGGGGGTTAGGAAAATAAATAGTGTAATCTAAAAAGAAACACTAAAGGGAAATTCTGAATATATATCACAAATAATAAAATTATTTGAAGATTTATGCATTCAACACCTATAATCTATGTGACCTATGTGATCGTTGAAAACGTAGCGAAAACTGTCGAGAAAATTTCTTCGTTGGTACAGACGGGCACAGTAAGCACAGACAGAAATATCGAGTGATCTTGCGGAACAATTTACGAGTTTCTCTCAGCTTCAAAAAGTGCAAATCTTCGTAAAGAGTTAAGGAAAATGAACAGCAAGTAAGATTTATTAGTCCCAGCAGAGCTAGGGCGCCATTCAGAGCCTCCTTTTTTCGCTAAGGCCTTCCATTCCAGCATAGATTTGATGTGTTGAGTCTAGAGAAATCACCGTACACGGCGCTCGCGAGGTGGTGGTGTACACCTACCAGCCTGCTGGAAGCTTCTTGGCTGGCAAAAGTTGACAAGACAATGTTTACGAAAGTGGATGTAGCGGGGACCTCGCGGCAAGCGCGTGAATTCGACAGCTCATATTTGCACTGTATACACAGGTTGGGGAGCCAGGGCCCCTGTGTTACTTGTCGCCTCAACTCGTGGTTCCTACCGGCGTATGGAGTTACGACAATCAACGTAAAAGCAAACTAGTACGGAACAAGGTTGCTAAGCAAGTGAACATCGAAACGTAACGCAACAAAGTAAATTGTAAAATACACTAGAGCTAACGAAAAGTGCACCTGAGAAAAGACAAAGAAGGGTAAAAAGCAAACAAACAAAACCGAAACTAGGCGACTAAAGCACAACAAGAACTTTGAGGGGACTCATTCATAAACGTAGAAAAAAAAAAGAATAGAGCGCACTATGTTCTTTACTCTACATAATCTTCCCGACGTGTTAATGAACTTATCCAAAGATGAAATAACAGACTCGTGGCTTGTGGCCAATTGAGAGGCACCAAAATACGATACGTTTGTGTTGTAAGTGTTGTGTGGGCTTGAAGACTGATCCAACGGCACCTACCTAAAGTTTCAGCCAGGAACATTTATTGCATAGCTCGTAAGACGACTTCTTTACGCTCCTTTTGAATCTCCTTGACTGAACAGAAATAAACCTTCGGAAATCGCCTTCATTATGCCTTGTGCCTACCCCACCCCCCTGAAACACACAAAATTCTCGCCTTAAGTATACCCCGACCACGTCTTCGTCTCCGGCCCGCTTTCATTGCAATTCCTCCAACCTTTCTTTTTCTGATGTCAGTTTTGTTTGTGCTTCCTAGCTTTATGCGGTGCTCTGAAAGTATAGAAATTTTCGTAATTTCTTATGACGCCTCCATTTATCCCATATCTTTGACATGGCGGTGGCAGTCCACCTGTCACTCTTCGTACCCTTTTTTCACCACTTCGTCTCCTCAGCGCAGAGTAACAGGAAAAAGCCGACGCCAGCCCGGCCACTCTGCCTGTCTTGTCGAGTTTAATAACTGTCTCTATCAAATCCAAAAAAACTTGCAGGTCATACACGGCCTGTCCCCCCGCACCAATACTTTGCAAACTCTCAAAGCAAGTGAGACGTTTACGTTGGCGGGAACATGCCATATTTGCCCCTTGTAGTTGCTCTATGGGTGATGCAGTCGCCGAGTCACCTTTTTAAGCCACCTATTTTCTGAACTCTAGAGGATAAGGGGGCAGGTATATGCCTCGCTTACAGGAGGCGTCTTGCAAGGACCTTTTCTCATAATTGGAGCACGCCATCAGCTTTAACCAGGTGCTTCATACCGATACTTCATACCGAAACCAGATGCTTCATCGTCAGTTGCTTTGCTGCTTCCGGTCTTCAGTGCTTACATCATAATCATTATCAGCAGCAGCAGCATATTTTTATGTCCGTAGCAGGACGAAGACCTCTCCAAGCGAACTCCCATTACCCTTGCCTTGCGCTAGCTGAAACCAAATTGCGCCTGCAAAATTCCTAAGTTCATTACCCCACCTACTTTCCTGCCATCCGCAACCTCGCTTCCTTTTTCTTGACATCCATTCTGTAACTCTAATGGTCCACCGGTTATCCATCTTGCGCAATACATGGCCTGCCCATCACCATTTCTTTTTCTTAATGTCAACTAGAATATCAGTTATCCGCGTTTGCTCTCTGACCCACACCGCTATCTTCCTGTCTCTTAACGTTACGCCTAATAGTTTTCGTTCCATCGCTTTTCGCGCGGTTTTTAGCTTTTTCTCGAGCTTCTTTGTTAACATCCAAGTTTCTGCCCCTTATGTTAGGACACGTAGAATGCATTGATTGCGCACTTTTCTTTACAATGACAGTGGCAAGCTCCCACTCTGAATTCGCTAATGCCTACCGCATTCACTCCAACCAATTTGTATCCTTCTGTAAATTTCCTTCTCATGACCAGGGTCCCCTTTGAGTAATTAACCTAGATAAGCGTGCGCATGCACAAGCTCTATAGAGGCTGACTGGCAATCTTGAATTCTTGTTCCCTTGCAAGGCCATTGAACATGATTTATTAACTTCTGCATGTTAATTTTTGACCCACTCTTACACTTTCTCGGTTAAGGCCCGCAATCATTTGATAAAGCCATCCTAGTCTATAATAGCTTGAATCCGTACTCCTCCAAGTATGCAGTGAACAGCATTGGACAGATTGTCTCTCCTTGCCCGGCCTCTTTTTTATAAGTAATTTTATGCTTATCACACGGTAGCTATGAAATCTTTGTAGAAATTTCCCAAGATATTCACGTATGCCTCCTATACTCCTTAATTACATAATGCTTCTATACCTGCTATTATCTCTACTGAATCAAATGCATTTTCACAATCTATGAAAGCCATACCGTGGGGTTCATTATACTCCACAGATTTATGAATTACGAGGTGGATGACAAGGATCTGATCCATTATAAAATATTCATTCCTGAAACCAGCCTGTTCTATTGGTTGATTGAGGCCAAGTGTTGCGCTGGTTCTATTGAAAATTAACTTGGTGAATATGTTATACAATAATAAAAGCAAGCCAACGGACCTATAATTCTACAATTCTTCAACGTCTCCTTCCTTGTAGACAAGTATAATGTTGGTATTCTTCCAGCTCTCCGGTACACTTGGGAGGCGTTGCGTATAAAGGGCCGCAAGTTTTTCAATTATAATATCTCCCCCATCTTTGATTAACTAGAGCGTGATTCCGCCTTCTACGGCCGTGTTTTCCCGGGACATGTCCTGCAAGTCTCTTCTAACTTCATCGCTAGCTATAGACGAAGCATTTGTATCCTGTTCATCACTAGTTCACCACATCATCCCTTGCACGAAATGTGCGAGTACACGCCTTTAATTTCTACCTTCACATTGGAGCGAGTACCGCGCGTGCAGTTTCCATCTACCAATTGATGTGCTTCACCGAACCCAGCAGAAGCACCGCGTCCGGGTCGCTGCACGTCACCATGAACAAGAAAGGCCGGTCCACGGAGAAACGGCGTGTCGCCTTCCTCTTCGACTCGGTCTTCTGAGGAGCGGCGCCTTTGGTGCAGACGCGGAAAGCGGCCGCGTGTATAGCAGCGCTTACGGCGGGAGGGCCCGGCTTACTCGGGTTCAGAGATTGCAGTTGGTCCGTGTGCCACGCTTCGAAGCCGAGCGAGGTAAGTGTCTGCTTCAAGTCGATGACCTGTGTTTGGAGAAGACACAACTAGTTACTTGCGGTCGTAGTCATAAAGCCCCTGGCCATTGTACAGTCTGTATTTGGCCTAGAAACGTGCCTCGAGTCGGCACTTCTCCTTTATTTTGCCGGCGAGGTTCACTAACCCACTTAAATATCCACTGTGCTTAAAAAAGCATTCCTCGGGGATTCCCAGCTTTAATTTTCTGATCAAGCTTTAGGGAACGAAATGAATTTCTGTAGCTGAAGGGGGCCTGTCGATCGAAGGCTAGGCAGACGCATAGGCGTCCAATGAAGCCAGAAACCAGAAAGCTCTTTTTTTTTTCTTTCGTTTTTTTTTCTCGACCCCAGGAGCCCTAGCATAACGCAGAAGTGCAGTCCAAGTGGAGCTGAAGGACGAGGAGGATGACGAAGCCATTTTAAGGCGATTTCATCGTCTCCTTGAAGGCGCTGGAGTGTAGGAATGCTTTCTGAGAAACTTCTCATCGCAGATGTCACCGAGGAACCTCAACAAAGTGCACTTGCTATAACAATCAATGCAGTGGCGCTACCCTCCACTCAGCAGAGTCGAGACACGCTGATGAGTTTTGCAAGCCACTGTATTAGACAGTGTATGTCGCCACATGTGAAAAGAGAATCATACGTGGGAAGAGAACTCATATATACGCCTCAGACGTTAACGACGTCCTAGACCATGCCGAGTAGACGAGACAGGACAGCACAGACAGACAACTGGAAAGCTCCCTAGTTCTCTTCACTATTATTCAAAAACGTTCATCAAAACAAACAAGTGATAGCACGTGGCCAAGTAAACATTCATTCATTCATTCATTCATTCATTCCGCAACTAATGTATTATAATCCGCCACTTTCAATGTCATCTCGAAAGTACTGGGTTGCAGGTGTACCTACAGCAGTTTCTTGTGGCAAACTCTGATGACATTTATAAAGCTTTCGTTAATGAAGTCGAGTAAGAGTTTCGAATTTAAACGTGTCTGTTAGTGTATAAGTTAGCCTAGCTATGGCATTTGAATGACCAGAAACACGGGAGTGATATTCACGAGAATCATTGATTTAATCGGCGAAATACTTGCGGAAGTACTTTTCAAGCAGTAAGTGAATGGCGCGGCTTATTGTGAAAGCCACAGCATGTATTTCTCTGGAAAAACAAGGCCAACCTTTCTAGAACAATTTTATAAGAGACTGCAGATAATATATGCTAGAGTAAGATGACTCTCAAATAAAGATTTCAGACAAGAATGAATTGCCGCATATTCCATATCATAACGAGAGGCAGACAATTACCTTCTTTTCTGGTTTCTTATCCTCAATTTAAATGTCCTCCTGACTTGACAGTCTGCTACACCCTTACCTTCACTCCTGAGTTTTTCTTTTGGCATTACATTAAAGTTCACGAAACCCGTCACCCTCGCTCGTCCCCTATCATAACTTTCACACATTATACACACATGTAACATTGTGCGCAAGGTGCCTAAAGTAAAAGATTCCACGTTATTTCATATACATAATTAGCTAATTGGCGTTATCTTAGGCCAATAAAAATTGTAACTTGTCACGTGGCATTGCTTTCACTTCCACAGTGTCAGAAAAAGCTCAGGTGAAGTTCTGAGGTGTGACAGCGACCTTCTTTAATCACTGTGACAAATATCATGATGTTGCCTGCATCAAAGCTAGCGCTATACTACTACGCCACATCAAAGATCCAACAACTGCCAGCGCTTTAACCTGCCATAAGGTTTTACATAACTAATCATTTATGGCGAAGGACGTTACCGGGAACGATACTGTGGTCAGCGGTTTCGACCAGAAAGCCACACAGTATTCCGGGCAGAATACCAGCGAACAACGTTCTTTGTGAACACAATATTCATGGTGTAAAAGCCGCAAGTTTTCATAACCTAGGAAATGTGAGACAGTTGAGTGCAATCCGCAGTGTGCCTATCTTTTGCCAAAATTGAATTGGATACCTGTACGAGATTACCTTCGCCGTTCATTCGAGTGTGCTTGGCTTTTTTACCAAAAAGAAGATATGCGCTTGGAAATATGTGGAACCAGATGTCCGCGGAATTCGCTCTGGCATTGGCATTACAAGCGCGGTACACGTGCGTATAATCACTCCTAGGGGAGATCGGCGGGTTCCTGAAACGTGCGAGGTAGCCTCTGCCTAAAATATTTGTCACCCACAATTTCTACCATAGTTACGTACTATTTTGCGACTGCAGTGTGTTATTACAGTCTGTGGCTTACCACGTAATAGGCATATTCAAAATGTACGAGTCACAGCGGCGTCTTTGTTTCTTTGCATCCACGTGAACCAAAACAAACATGACTAGCAGCTGTAGGGACACATTAGTCTCGACCAATTATATAGTTCGACCTCCACTCTTGGCGCTACAGGTAATACGGCACAATAGCGGACGTTACAGATGTGTCACGGCTGTACAAGCACTATTGGCATACCCGCACTATCTGTAGTGGCATACCCGTTGTCCCACAGCGCTCCGTCAAAAGTGCTACCTGAGTCATGTTTAGATAAAAACTACTTGAGATGATTCTGTTGCGCTCACAGAGCTCGTCGGGGTTTGCATGGCACGGGATTCTTCCCCGGTACAGTTCGCCCCTAAGGACAGCCGAGTGTCGGGCCGGGAGACGCCTGTGCCCATTTTTCATTCTGTTGTTTTAGTCCTTTCTATCGTTAATTAAAAATAAAACACTCTGACGTAACAGCCGGAGCAAGCGCTTGAGCATGTGTGCATCTGTAACTTGCAGCCGTTAACATCTTGGAGGTAGGCTGACACAGACGCATAACCAAGAGCATAAGCCCTGCTCCATGTGGGTGGGCCTTATTCATGCGCTATAATGATGACGTGATAAATTGGATGTAAACAGAAATCTCTTAATCACATAAATAAGCGCATCAAGAATGGCATGCCACGCATTTTAACCACAACTTTAGAACAATAAAGACATATCGCGATGTGCCTTCTGAAAGAAGTCGCGCTCGTACAAAAAAATTCGCGTTTGGCCAGTCAACGCTGTTCTGCAAATATCCGCAAGGCGGTAGATGAAAAACAAGACTGTCATCCGCTCCACAGTAGCAAGAACATACACAGGAAACCCGTACGGGTTTTACACAAAGGCTTCGCAATGGGAGAAATAGTCTTGGTCCGCGGGCACTGAAGACGGGACCAACGCTATTCAGGGGCGGTCGTTTTAGGATTGGAGCTGACCAGAATAAGTTTTTCTTCAGCTGCGAATAATTATTTCTGAGAAACCCGTATGTATTTTCTTTGTACAGGTGGATGGAAATTTCCAATTTCACAAATTCATGTCGTACTCACCATTCCTTCAGCGGCCGAACCTGTGAATGTGCATGCCCCGGTGGGATGCATGGCACAGGTGCAGCCCTATTGCACGTATGCAGACAAGCCGGGAGAGAACCAGCGTGTGCATACGCCGTGAAGCCGTGCTAATTCTAATTCAGATTATAACGAAACGTGTGAAGTACGGAAACAAAAATTTTTCTATTCCCCAAACTGGAACAGGACCCGTGGTGCGTGTGCTTTTAAAACGGCTTGTGTGGAGGACGAGTGTATGCTCGATTAGCAGGCCGGCTGTGGCTTCAACTGTGGGATGGCTATAGCTGCAGCTCTCAGTTATCATGAATCTGACCTGCTTAGTCCGGAACAGTGGCAGAGTGAGCTCGACGTTGTCCACTTCGCGGAGCTGGCGCAATATTTCGCTGGCATTCGCCACGTTGAGTGCACGTTCCAGCTCATCCAGGCCGTCCATGTCCGCGGGAATAAAGAGGACCATGGCAACTTTGGGATCTTTGTCCTGCGTAACGTTCGGGCAGCCTGCATGTTCTTTCTTTCTTTCTTCTTCCTTTCTTTATTAGAACATAAAACATACAATCAAATATTTTGTCAGCCCGGCAAAACAATGATGCTCTTGAGCGGGACTGGGCAGTGCTCTGGCCCGAATGACACAGTCCTGTGCTCTAAGAACAGAGGAAACAATAGGACGAGAGAAAAAATAAAAAGTTCAAGAGCAAACTTAAATTTTTTATATGTACCACAAACAGTAATCTGTAGTCCACGAAAGCATCGATGCTTTTATGTGAACCACTGTGTATTTGCCTTCAACGACGCACAATACAAGTAGACAATTTTCCTCCTTCCTCCCTTCCATTCCCTCTCCATTTTCCTCCATCGCTCGGTTAATTTCTAGTATTTGATCGTGCACGAGCAATAGTTTAAGCAAAGACATATTACAGCAGCAAAATATATGTACAGCACAACCCTCTATTTCATCATGTACAGTTGTAAATGTTTTGGAAGAGTAGTAGTCACCAATCACTATTAGGAAGTAAAAATAACACAATACACATAGAAAGAACCATATTACTCTAGTCTGTTCTATATAATTGTTAGCGAAAGCTCATCAGAAAAAGTGCTGTCACATGGTCTTATTCTATTATTCTCAGCCACTTGTCAGAACCGTGCGACGTACAAGATCTTTTGTTTTCCTGAATGACGATACTTTGGGAACTTGTATTTTATTAAAGTAGAACGGTACATAAAATGATCTCCTTCTCTTACCATAGTTCGTGGATGCTTTAGCCCGAACGAATGTCTCAGTCTTGTGCAGATCACGAGTTTTTATGTTATTTGTTTTAAAGGATTCATCAAAATAATGCTTCGTAAATACCACCGAGAGAAGAAGTTGTTTAACATCAAAAATAGCAAGTTCTGCCACCAGCTCACTGTGGCTGATGGAGTTGCTGTATGTTCCGTATGCTATCTTATTCGTTATTTTTTGTATTATTCTATTTCTATTTAACACGTTTAGCCTATATGCCAAAGCAAGTCCGTAGATCGCAATGCCATACCGTAATACGGTTTCACCTAGAGCCTTATATGTCAGTTTTCTTAACCTAACGTCACATACTGATCTGATTTTGTACATGACTGCACATACTGCTCGAAGTCCTTTAGGTGCATGCTGCATGTGATTGACAAATGAGAAATATTCATCGAAAATAACACCAAGGTACTTTAAATTTGTGGCATACTGCATATTTTGGCAAGAGCACTCAATGCAGCATTCACTATGCAAGAAGAGATGTTCGGTTAGCTGCACGTTTTTGTACGGGCTGTGAAAGCAGATTAACTGTTTTTTCTTTGTTCACAAATATGTAGTTGTTCTCAAACCATGCCATTATTATGTATGTATCGTCCTGTAACAAAGTAATGCATTCATTAAAATTTTCATGGGGTAATATTAAAGCAGTATCATCCGCAAATTGGTATAAATTTGAGTGCAGTGCTAGATGGGCTAAATCGCTCACATACAAATTAGAAAGCAGTGAGCCTAGTACGGATCCTTGTGGAACTCCATGCTTTGTGTGTCTTAATTCGCTGTCTATATTTTGAATTCGAACGACCTGATATTAATTTTTGAAGTAGTCTTTAAAAACCTCTACGAAAGGCCCACGGAATACTATTTGAGCTAATTTTCCAAGGCGTACTTCGTGATCTAACGCGTCGAACACTTTTTTCAGATCTAAAGAAAGCCCAATTGCTATCTTATTTTTATCTAGTTCACTGTTAACTACGTCTGCAAAATCTTCTAGTAGCGTGACTGTGCTTCTTTTGCAACGAAACCCATACTGTGAATTAGACAACAGATGAAACTTTTCGCAAAAGGAAGCCATTTTCTTGTGCATAAGCTTTTCTAGAACACACGGCAACGTGGGCAAGATTGCTATACATCTATAGTATTCGAACTGTCGCCTTTTACAGTTTTTGCACATTGGTCCAATTAAAGCTATTTTCATTGCGTTGGGAATCTTACCCGTTATAAGTACTTCAGAGTAAATATATAGCAGCACACTCTTCAAACAAGCAAAGTTGAAGAATATCTCACGAAATCGAGTCCCATCATATCCTGGCATTCTAGTAATAGAAAATGACCTTATTACATCCCGAACATCGAGATCAGTTACCGCACTCAAATATGCAGAGTTGACGCCTGATTTGATTGTTAAGTCATATGCAGCGTTAGAAAAATTTTTCTTAAATTTCTTAACAGTATTTACAAAGCAGTTATTAAATTCGTTTGCTATTTCATCGATTTGTCTTCTGTGGAAATTATTTCTTATGCTTTCGTCTATGTTGTGTTTCGTTTGTCTGCCTGTTAGCGAATTTGCTATGTTCCGCTATTCTCTCAAATTAAATTTACACTCATTTAGCTTATTAGTATAGCATTTATTACTGTAGTATTTATTACTATATAGTATTGATGTCACTGCCAAGTGTCGTCTCGAATAGCTTCGGTGCCCTCATATTGTTGTACGCTATGACCACCGAGTTGTTTGAGGGACATACAAGGGCATGGTAAAAAGGAAAAAAGGTGTTGAAGGAGCATCGCATGACAATCTTGAAAATGATTGACCAAAAATAAAGGTCAATCATAGGAAAAGCACCCAAGCACCTGATGGCAAGCGATCGTGTAAGTGACCCGTGTGACTGCTCCCGTTCACGCTGAGTTCGTCCTCTGCTTCTCTGCCTGGCAACGCTCAGAGGTTACAACGAGCGTCCGCAAGCGTGCGGATGTTCCGAATTTAGTGTTGTCATTGAGACGGCGAACTAAGTGTTCTTTTTAGCTGCACCAAAGTTTTACGAATCACCTGTGCCAGGTAGCACAGTTTTAACCCTTCAACTGAATTACACAGTGAGCTGGATATTACTCTCATAAGCATTGAAGTGTGTAATGGGCTAATTAACAAAACTTTACTAATTAGGCTTTTTACTAACTTACATCATATATTGTAATTTATGAATTGTGGATTGTGAGTTGGCAAAGAATATTCACTAAGAACGAGTTCTGAGGAAGGCATTGCTATTGAGATATGCACCGTCAAACCTGCGGTTAAAATGCGCTGTTCTTCCACTCTTCGAAGAAAACGCCGTTTTATGGATTACAGCGCAAAAGTAACTGGAACCCCAATTCATTTCATCGCACACTTCGAATATTAGTATCTCGAAACTGGTGTCATCCTTAGAATTTGTTCCAAATGGACACGTTTCATTTGCGAACTCACCGACTACAATTCGTGAATTACAATATGTGTCTTAAAGCAATAAATAAGTTAAATAGCGCAATTGTGCTTCTTATTGAAATAAGCACTTCGATGTCTCGTAAAAGTAATGCCTGCCTCATAGAGTAGTTTAATTCAAGGAATAAAAGTGTGCTATCTACCACATGCATTTTCTTTTTTTTAATTTGGAGCCGCTGAAAGAAACCACTCGTATTCTGAGGTATTGAGGCTGGAAACTAAAGGCATTAAATGCTGCGAGTAGAAATCAAGAGACGTGGGATGGAGAAAGCGGTGGCGGCCAAAGGTACTTAAACCTGCCACGAGCCAAGCCATATTCTACATATCCTCCCAGGATTCAACGGATTATGCGCGCATTTAGCCAATTAAAGCATGGTGAGAACAGCGTCAGAAGGGGTTGCTTTTTGAAGGCCGCAGTGATCGCATGGCATAATTCTCCCTTCCAACCTCTTTCAAAGCATGAAACGCTTTTAGCTCCCGTTGTAGACGACCTTCAAGTGCCCTTCAACCAAAAGCCAGAGCAGTTGCCAGAGCAGTTGCCAGAGCGGGCAAGTTGCGAGAACAAAATGTGATCCGGGCAACCAGTCAAAACATTAAAAAAATGTGGTCTCTGGCTCCCAACCCTTTGTACAGGACTGCATTATATACGCTAGCTATTGCCCAAACAAGTTGCAAAACATATTGCTTCCGAGTTCTTCCTAATGCTTGTTCACAATATGACTCAAGCTGTAACTTTCAAGCTGAAGTTTTATTTATCATTTCCAATAGCGGCGTCCAAAAGGCAGTTAGAGGGCACTTCCTTGTCATCTTTTGGCGCTGAGCACTGAACGCCAGCGACCCGCGACTTCCGCGGCGTGGGTATTGCGTCGCCTCGAGAGATGGCGCCACGCTGATTGGCGCCTCCTTCAGGCGCTTCTACTCACCATGGTGGCTTAGCGGTTATAGTGTCGAGCTGCTAAGCAGGAGGTCGCGGGATCAAATCCCGGCCGCGGCGGCCGCATTTTGATGGAGGCGGAATGCTAAAACGCCCATGTCCTGTGCATTGCGGGCGCATTAAATATTCTCTAGCGGTCAAAATTAATCCAGAGTCTCCCACTACGGCCTACCTCATAATCAAATCTTGGTTTTGGCACGTGAAAGACCAGAATTCATTTCATTCTTCTTATAGCCGGGAAGTGCGCTCCGTCTCCCTGGCGTCTTTCGCTGCCTGTCGCGCGGCCTTCGCCAGGTTTTCTTCTTCTAGGTGGACAGCGTTCATATGGAACAGTGCACAATATGGTGTGCTGTGGTATGGTGTAGTGGGTTGTGCTGTTGGGAACATGCACTAGACCCATTTTAAGATTGTAGCTAGTACCATATCCAATCAATCTGCATTGCCAGTTGCCAATTCATGCGTACATCTACTTTTGTATAAGAGAGAGCCAGAATTGTTTTTCTTTCGTCCGTGCATGAGTCTAAGGAAATCGCAATGGCCTTGAAGCATTGTCAAGTCTTGCTTTGGATTAGAGATGCTGCGACACAGGTGAACAAACTATCAAGACATTTGTGACGGCACATGTTATCTTCAGGGCGTGTCTCTTTTTGCTGCTGGGTTTTGATCTGTTCTGTCTGACAGGTGAAATGTTCGCTATCGCTAATGCTGCTAGACCAACTACTTTTGCAAACTACTGCAACAACCAGAATAAATTTTCACATTACCACTGCCCTTATGGCAGAAACATTTTTTTGTAGCACTGAGTTAATCATGCTGACATATTTGTGCCCGGGCAAAGTATAGTCAAGTGGACACTTGAGATGCCAGAAGCGCATGGTAGCCTAAGACAGGCACGAGTGCTGCTTTTGTGATTACCGCGTTCAACAAAATGCGCACCAGCCACTCTCTGGCAGTACATAATTTGGCTACATTGCGGAGAGTAATAGCGACAGCGCTTTTCAGACTCATCGCATCGATAAAATCAACTCATTCAAGCCCCACCTTCGTGTGCAAACTGAAGGTGCCTTTCGGACCTTCGTAGGGTACTTCAATCACCATGGCGCCGAAGTTGTTGCTGGCATCGAACACTCTAAACCGCCCAGTCATCTTCATCGCGCCCACCGTGATTGGGGCACGGGGACTTTCGTAGAAGAACCCTTGCTCCACGGCCTGAGCATGTAACATAAGTCAAAGAGAGAAACACGAGGGCATTACAACAAGAACGACACAACTCATCAGATGCAGTGTTTCGTTTTTTCCTACAAATTCCATTGGGCAGATCTCTATAGTGATCCGCCAATGAAACCTTTGCTAAACCTCCTCAAGAAAACTTGTGCAGCCTTAGAACTCACCGTGCGCTACACCATATGCTTAGTTTTTTTTTTTTTTTTTGCTTTCTAGGTGACTACGTGCAATCTTAACAGACCGTTGAAATTCGACTGTAAGAATTTCTCGAGCGAGACAGTATATCAGCTGTAAGAATTTTTCTAACAAGACTTTGTGTTACATAGAAATTCAAAAGGGAACCAGCAATACGTAAAAGAGCAAAATAGCCTCCGTGGCGCTCTTTCAATGGATCCATGCGCGATAATGGCCGTGACCCGCCGCGGTGGCTTAGCGGCTATGCTGTCGCGCTGCTAAGCACGAGGTATAGGAATCAAATGCTGGCCGCGGCGGCCGCATTTCGATAGGGGCGAAATGCGAAAACGCCCGTGCCCCGTGCATTGGGGGCACGTTAAAGATTCCTTGGTAGTCAAAATTATACCGGAGTTCCCCACTACGGCGTGCTTCATAATCAAATCATGGTTATGGCGCCTAAAACAGAATTCATTCATTGAAATGGTTGCAGTTGTGGATACCGCTTAATCAGGCACGTGTATGCTACGTGTAACGCAAGCGTATCTTATCATAAGAAGCCAACAAACACTGACACCAAGGACAACATAGGGGAAATTACTTGTGTTTAATAAATGAAATAAGGAAACGATAAATTAATGGAAAATTAAAGTGGATGAAAAAACAGCTTGCCGCAGGTGGGTTCGGTTCCCACCTGCGGCAAGCTGTTTTTTCATCCACTCTAATTTCCATTAATTTATCGTTTCCTTATTTCATTTATTAAACACAAGTAATTTCCCCTATGTTGTCCTTGGTGTCAGTGTTTGTTGGCTTCTTATGATATGACTAATAAAAATCTGGACCCTCGGTTAACCCCCTCTCCAAGCGTATCTTGTGTTTAATGTTTCGGTTTAGTTTATCACAGAACGGTATAGAAATCCAGCATTAAATCATATTGTGATGTCATCATAGCGACAAAGACAAAGCTACCTGGAACCTTTAAACGCATTTGCCGTCTGCCTTATGCGAAGCATTCATGATTTGTAGAAAATGGTTGTATGAATAATGCAAATGTTGTGTGGAGAACGATTATGTATAGATTATATGCTGAAGGGCACTTCTATTTATAATAAGCAAGGCAGTGTTCTAACTGCCAGATATACCATTGCAAGCACTTAAACCCTGTGGCACATGCCCAGTGGGCTCAGTGCGCATGCCCAGTTGTCCCAGTGGCACGTAATTTCAAACTGCACTATCACAAGGAACTGCCCACGAGAATGCCCGGATAGGCTATACTATCACCGGGATCGGCCCACCAAAGCAGTGAAATACCTCGCCCACACACCCGATACACAGCGGCGGCACTCGAAGAAGAATGTGTCTCATTAAAAGTGCGGCCTCAAAAAGAAGGTAACGTTGCCATGTGATGGCGGGCACGGCTTACTAATCAAGAGTTACTGCGCTGTCCGCAACTGCAGCCACTCGCACATTTCATAAATTTATCATAGCTTGACAAGCTGTAGCCTTATGCCAGTTTTGCACTTGCTGGCGGCAAATCAAAGCCACCCATGCCTGCTGCAGGCACAGCGCGCCGTGAATGTGCACCAAGTTTTTGGATGGCCAGGCTGTAACGGCGATTGCAAACTACAGCGCTACGCTAGATATTTCTCTTGTTTACAAGCTCGGCAGTGTATCATCAACGGAAGTTAGAAAGTTCAGGGAATCCAAAACATGCGCGCTTGGTGTCGCGTCACACAAGCGCTGTGCACAGTACTAAATCATCAATCAAATGTTTAGAACGATTCCAGTCGTGAGGCTTGGTTCTGCAATTGTTCTGCAAGACCCACGGAGGTTTTAATGCAAGCCTATTCAGAAAAAGAAAATTGGTTTGAGGCAGTTGTATGCCGCGTCCAATATGTATGTATCCACCTGATACAGCTTTATGTAGGGTTGAATGGCACTTTGTCTTCAAGCGGCACATGTTGTTTGCCCTACTGTTCATTTGAAAATTTGACACAGTGGATAGTCAAAGTCGTTCGCACAATTCACATCGTTGCGCGTAACATCGCGTTACTGTGTGCATTTTTCTTGTTTTTTTTTTCTTCTCTCTTCCTTCTCCTTTTATTCCCTTTACCCCTTTCCCCAGCACAGGGTAGCCAGCCGGTATTTACACTGGCTAACCTCCCTGTCTTTCCTTCCTTTTGTCTCTCTCTCTCTCTTGACACAGTGGAACTACGGAGAGCAATTAAGTGCGGAGTGATAAAAACCACAATTTATAGTGCATTCCGGACGCCGATCCCCACGCCAGCGTTCGTCAACGACACACCATGGAAATCTCAACCACCGCCCAACCCTAATCCCCATGTAAGGGAGTCCATCACAAACGCTTTTCTAGCTCATCTTTGGTGCAATCTGCATTACGTGAGATGCCTAAGAAGACAGCTCGTTGACGTTTGCGCGTGGAAAGCATCGTGGGACAATTCACAACACGCAGTCGAAAGAACACAAGTAGTAGGTTAGGTCGCATGCGTAGTCGACCCCTCTGACAGACGTGATTATTGACCAGCAACATTCTAAATCAAGAGCATTCGAGGACGGGTTAACTTATGTATGATGCAACATCCAGCATGGTACCTTGACGTAACCTTCGAAGCTATTCGACCACTCGGCATTTCTCTCCTTCCTATTACGGGGCTGAAGTAATCTAGTACGATCTTGCACAATATGAGCGTTCATAGGTAGTATGAGCGGCGGCAAATATCTTGCTCGCAAATATTTTCCAGCGAGGCACCGACGCCATAGCTGGAAGTAGATGCAAAGAACACAGAGGTTGATACTGTGATTACTAGAGAGAACTCTGGCGCTATTGTATAGAGGAGCTGCAAGCGGGGTGGTTGAGCAAGCATTGGAATGATGGGTAGTACACGGATTTGCCTAAATTTCGTCCTTCTGGCTTCAAGCAGCTTCGTGACTTTTAAAACCCGTCATTTTGAGCAAAGTGTTATGTATCGCGTAATTAAGTAAACATTATTACAATTTTCCGTAGAACGGATTCGAACGCAGGACCTCAAGCGCAGAAGCCCCCCATTGAAACCATTACGCCACGGAAGCATGCATCTTCCAGCGTAGGACGCCCTTATGAATTTCTCGCGGGCAAGCCAGCGGGTTCAGAGGCTTGGGGCGTTTCGATTTGGAGACCTCGAGAGGCTGAACCACCGCAATTAGTAGCGACTATGCATGTTCGCAGAGTGTTGTGCACTTAGAAAAGTATAGATGGCTATGAAGTTTAGGACAACGAAGGCAGATAAAGCGTAATAAACAAAGCCATAAGAACGTCTGAATCCACAAGCACGAAGATCAGACAAATTCACATACTGCCTGTCATTGCCCTGGTCACTGAATGAGTGCAACGCCACATTTCCTTGTAGTAATTATTGTAGGAAATTCTATGAGAAAGAAGCTGCACAAAGCGACAGTAATGCGATAGCATTATAAGATCGACCTGCCGCCAAGGTCGGCTTCCTAAAAAAAATTAGGGGTAAATGTGAGAGAAATGCATCAGCATTACGTCGCCCATCTCTGAGATCCCATATGCATGAGTTAAACCGCGTTCACCATATTGCAAAGTGTTCTCCAGGAGCTCACTCGACACATCTCTTGCCTATTCGAGAAGCGAAATGCAACTGACAGTGGCCCTGAGCGGGCCACTGTCAGAGGCCCGCTCAAGGTTGCTAAGCACGAGGTCGCGGGATCGAATCCCGGCCATGGCGGCCGCAATTCGATGGGGGCGAAATGCGAAAACACCCGTGCGCTTAGATTTAGGTGCACGTTAAAGAACCCCAGGTGGTCCAAATTTCCGGAGTCCCGCACTACGGCGTGCCTCATAATCAGAAAGTGGTTTTGGCACGTAAAACCTGATAATTTAACAGACCCATCATTAGCTGCACTATATATATCTACACTTATAAACTCTGCCATCCACTTTCTATTATACCACGTGACTGGCTCCACACTTCACACACGTACACTTTTTTTTCACTTTGACATTCCTATTGCTAACACGTAAAAAAAAATGTCGCAGTTTCGCACGAAAGGCGAAGGATCGATTGCGATGGAAAATTAGTGGACAGCTGGCTTTACGAAGTAAGGATAGCAGTTTTATCGGCCGTATACACTTGTAAACATAGGCATACTAACTAAATTAACAACCATGGTGTCCCGCGCGCACAAAGAAACATGAACCCATCTCACTCGATGACCGCGGTAACTCGTTGTCAAAACGCTAAAGATTAGGAAGCGCGGCAGCGGCAGAGAGCGAATTGACTTCGTGCTGCGCCTCGCATCAACGCGAACTAAGCCGCGAAAACACAGCGCGCCGCGGACTCTGTCCTCGTTGCATATGGCTTTCAAGGTACAGCGGCCCGGGCGTACGGGCGCGGCCGCCAGGGCCGCCAAGAGTAGAACGCGCCCCCCTCCCTACCCTCCACCCGGATCCTTGCGCGCAACGGAAGACAGCGCTCTTTCTCGCCGCTTTCATCGCTTGCGTGCGCGAGATTGAGCCGCGATCGCCAGCTCACCCTCGCACGTTTTCACCCAGACATACAACACACGGCGTGCGGTGAAGATTTTATCGCCCTTGGACTTCATACCGAACCTCGCGGCCACGCCTACGGCAACGGCAGAAATGCGCCTGGAGTGTCCATATAATTGCTATCGCAATAAAAAAAAAGCTTAAAATCCTTGCGAGGCGACCCATACCCTGCACTGGTCGCAGCATCGGAGGACCAAATTAGCCTAGTTATGATGCGAAAGCGTCAAATGGCCCATTGAGCGAAAAAGCCGGCGTCTGTCCTCTGTAGCAGTGAAACGGCCCCTAAGCTCGAATTGCCGTTTGCTGCGACGCCGCATCATGAGTGCGCCTTGCCGGAGTTTCCACTGGATGCGTCACAAGCTGCTCCTCGACGGAGCACAGTGGGCGAAAGGTACACCAGGGAATACCTGCTGCAGCGATAGCGCGCCAGGTGTTGCGTGAGGGGAGAGGACATCGCGAGACGCCACGTCACCCTCTCTCTCGCTCTCGGCACGAGTGCTTCTCGACAGAGCCTGGCAGAGCGGGCAAAAGGGCACACCTAGGTGCATGCCTCGTTGTCGCGAGGGAAGTGGTCTTTGGGGTCGGCCCAGCTTACTCGGCGACAAACCAAACAACGACGCCAAACTTCCGTAAAGTGGTTAAAGAAAGCTTCGCTTAAAGCTCTGGTTACCTTGGCCTGTAACGGGCATTTCCAGGAGCCTTCGAAGTCGATCACACTGAGCAGCAACAGGTGCGTCGACTCTGTCACCGTGCCCTTGGGCAGGATTTCATCGGGCGCGAAAGACGGTGCGTAGCATCGAGCGTGGTGGTCCGCGTCGGCTCGGCTAGACTCCGGCTCACGCTCGAAGTCCCACGGCATGCGAGACGCGCGCACGGTCGTGGGACTGAACGCCGACGCCCTTACGTTGTCGTCTTCGTTACCTACCCGGTGGTAGTCGTAGTGCACGACGGTCTGGTAGGCCATGTCAAACGAGTGTACACCGTCGTTGCGACAGCGCGGCACGACGCGGTCACGACGCACGAAGTACGCCGACACACTCGCGTCTAGCGACTTGAGGTGCAACAGGCGCGTCACCTGCGAAGGAAGACGGGATAACGGAATTAAGAATTTCAGTATGGCTAAGGACACATTGGTGAAGCGGACGAGCGTGAACACGCTTAGTCACCGAGACGAAAAGGAACATGGGCAGAAAAGGGCAGACTGCCCTGTCTAAACGCCTACTTGCGCGATTACTCGTCAATTTGCTGCATTTTTCAAAGAGCAGGTAATGAACTATTGCATGCAGTGGTGGGCAGTATCGAAGATACATGTATCTTACATACTATCTCAGATACTCTTTGGGTATCTTGTATCTGTATCATGATCCTTCTGGCAGAAAGTGTATCGGTATCTGTATTTCCTATGCATGGAAGAATGTATCGTGCATCTTAAGATACAAGATACTGGTATCGCAACATCAGCGTGCGAAACTATAAACGTTGGATGAACTCCGCTTCTCAAGCTGATACTGCTGCCACTAAGAAACCAGGATTTCCACAGGCACTGAATTTTCTGTCTGACCTTGACAGGTGCGTCATGCTCAGATGTCATAGCTATTGGTGGTACCGCCTGTATCGTATTTTCACGTAACCACTGTATTTGTGTGATACGGAACCACCCGTTTATTTTACTTGGATATATGTATCTTTTTTTAGCTCACCCTTAAATTTCTTACTGTTACAAATCACCAGGTAATCGGAGCTATAAGTGGCAGTGTGAATGGCGGTGGTGTCCTACGACGCTTTGTGCCGCTACCATGCGTATATGAAACGTTTTTGGGTTGCACAAGTTTTCTCGTAGAAGAAAAATGGTAAACGGATTGCACGTCAATGAATATGTCACTAACAAACGCTTCACGCCAGCAAGTAATTAGAATATCAAAGCTCATTGCAACTTTACGTGCTCTCTGTATACATGATGCGTCAAAATAAATGTCGCTACCAGCGTGTTTGTTGCTGTAGACCTGTCCGTTGATCCGGTATTGTGTGAACGGTAATACGTTCACAGACAAAGCAAAACACCACAGTGATATTTGCGCCATCGTGCAGAGGCTTCTTATCAACGTTCGTGTATTTAGAGGGTGAGCCGCTAGCTGGTCGAAAAGCAGAGCAGCGGCTCCAATCAATTACAAAAGCGACAAGCAAACACTGCTGAACGCAGCGTATGAATAGTTTTTATGTTAAGTAGCTAAAGCAATCCCAATAAATTGTTTCGGAATGAAAAGGTTATGCTTTGAGCAAGAAAGGCAACATTTTTAGATACTAACAGACATTTTATTCAAATGAAACAAGGTTGGTCGTAGTTAAGAAATGTCCAAGCAAACATTTTCGTGCTTACGCGTTTCCTGCTACATTATATATGTAGATCCATAGTAAGAAATTTGCGAATGTATTGAAGTATCTCAAGATACAAGTGGGAAGTATCATATTGTCACGTGGTGGTGACGTTGAAGAACACAGTAGCAATACTCTGAACGACAAAACTAACTTTTATTGGGCGAACCTGTGCCCACGAAACAGGCTACACTTATAGCACAACGATAGCGGCGAACACGGTCGGCGATCGTCGAAATCTGATCAACGGGTCAAGCGCGTCGGCTTTTATACATCAATCGTGGAATGTTCCAGTCTAATCGTTGGGACCCGCGTGCCTTCCACAAAGTTCTACACCATTCGCGTCACGCGATGAAATCAGATAACATAAGGTTCGGCGACAACAGACAGCGAATAGAAGCGTCGATAACTTTCCAGAAACTTCGGATACATGCAGGCGCGTCCCGCGCTGTGCGATAACATTTGTTAGGCGGCGAAACGTGGTCGCCCGATAAAGATAAGTACACGTGTCAATATCGAATACAATAATTGTGGTAGTATCTTGTATCTGTATTTCAAATACTTGTTGCCCGAGTATCTTGTATCGTATCACGATACAACTGCAAAGTATCTTTGCCCAGCGATGATTGTATATAACTCGTAGCAAGGGTTTGGTGACGGATATCTGGGAGGTGGTGATGACGTTAGAATTTCTGCGATATGCGTGTAAATTTGTCACTGCCCGTGCCCGGTGTCAATTTCGCTGTTACAGCGCGAGACTTTAACATGTTCAGTTACCCATTGCGAATTAGTTAACTGGACGATATCGAATTACCCCCGTCTTCGGGTAGCTAGTTCCAAGTTGTGCCTGCAAATGTCCTGCAAAGTAATGCCGGGCACGGCGTTTCAGATGGATCAACAAGTTCGCAATCCGCCATTTGTTCAGCGTATACGAGCTGCTTTCGTAACGGTGTGTGTGCACTTTATCCGAGAACACGTCGTCAACACCTGTTTGGCCGTGGCGGCGTTTGCGCTGGGATCGGCGAGCAGCCCTGCCACCGTGCTGGCCACGGCGTACGGCGAAAGGATCACGTTGCTTTCCTCCATCGTGTCTTTGCGTCGAAGGTGAAGCAGGATCTCCAAGCCCAGCTGGAGGATGCCGGCGCTGATGACGGCCTCAACCTGTGGGCTGACACTTTGCCCAGATCTGCGTACCCCACAATTGTGCCCCGGACGGTAAAAAAAAAAGCATTTCTAGGTAAGATATTCACATTATTTGTGCGCGGACGCGTAAGTGGCAGGAAAACACTGTCGCAGGTGCCTATGCACCCATAGAGCGCATGGAGCCCAAGGCGAAAGCGCTCATATAACGAGAATCACTCCCAAGAAAACGGACAGGCAAACGCCGCAATAAGATCAGCAATCATGCATACACGCTCCAGGCGTCCGTATAGGTAACCCGTATACAGAGGAGGCGATGGCCAACCAAGCTCAAACCGCTCCGCAGCTCGACGCGCTCAACCAGCACAAACGTACTTGACAAGTACATAGCTGCTAATCTGTAGACTTAAATATTCGTAAAATTCCGAGTACGTGGCGGAGGAGAGGGTTAGCATGCATTTTTTCAAAGCTTTGCCTTGAGTGCACACCATTTCTGGCATACATATGCACTTTATTAACGAGCTTTAGACACCGCACAAAAGTAAATTTGGCACAGAAGAGATTGACAAATAACGCATTATTTAGAGATCACATCATTTTTTCTCACTGGCTTTGCTGTCGCTGATTTTGCCTGCTTTACCGCTACTACGAAAAAGGCAGCGCAAGTATCGTCATCATATATATGTATGTATTTTCCATGCATAGATCCATACTTTTCATTTTGCAATGTGGCGCCGTAGTGTATCTTAACAGCTTCAAAACAAAGAAAATAATTTAACATTTGTAAAACACGGCCTAACATTTGCCAAATCTTACAATGAGCTCCTCATTCGTAATATTTACAGATCCGTGAGACTTGGCAGGAATGCAAGCGTGGCTGACAGTGTATACCAGCAACCAGTATACCAGCAGTATACCAGCAACACTTTCAACATTCAGAAGAAGCTTTATCTCAGGCCCAACTCCGACGCGGCCTATTGAAATACATGCAAAACGCAAAAAAAATTTTGTGAGACAACCCCTGGACCGATTTTAATAAAATTTGTTGCATTTGAGAGAGAAAGTTAAATTCTAGTGCCTGTTGGAAGCGAAATTTCGATTTAGGGCCTGAATTTTGTTAAAAGGATTTTCAAATATTCGACCGTTTGAAAAAAATAGAAGCACGAAGTTTAAAAATTCATAGCTCTGCAACAAAAACAGATATCGCGGTTCTGTAAACGGCATCCATTAGATCATTCAAAGCGGACAACTTTGATATGTCATTTTACATCTTACGTGAATTTCTTACGTTAGTTACAAGGGTTCTGCAAAAGCTGTATTTCCATATTACTAAAAAATTTTATATTCCTGTGTACCATATCAATTTTGTCCGCTTTATATGTACTATTAGATGCAATTCACAGAACTATATTATCCTTCTTCGTTGTTGAGTTACAGAGTTGTAAACATGATAGTTTCTCTTTTTGAAAATTTTCGATTTTTGCGAATATTTAATAAAAAATTGACAACCTAAATCGTAAATTCGCAACCAACAGTCACTAGATTTTAAGCTTTTCTTTTAAATGTAACAAACCTCGTCAAATTCGGTGCAGTTGTTGCCGAGAAAAACTAATTCTCCTTTTACATGTATTTAGATAGGAGCAGTCGAGCTAAAGCTTCCTCTTCAGTGCTGCAAGAAACACCCGTTTACTTGGATTTAGGTGCACGTTAAAGAAACCCAGGCAGTCGAAATTAATCCGGAGTACGGCGTGCCTAATTAGATCATGCATTTGGCACGCGAAATTCTATAACGAATAAATTTTTTTCTTTACCATGAAGAGAATTGGCACAGATGAGAGAGTGGAATAGAGCAAAAAGAAAAAAAAATTGCGTGCGATTGCAGGTTAATTTACTTGCTTGACCCTAAACCAAGAAGCAACGTGGCAAACGTATCACATGCAAACGCTGTTAACCAGACAGCGACAAGTTACCATAGATACGATACAGAACCTGGCAACACAATAAATAACTGAAATACCCAACTCGACTAGAAATTCTTTAAACATAGCAAAGTGCGATAAAACCATTCAACCTGTGCAAATTTCGAGCACACTGTAAAGAAATAGCAGAAAGTTTCTTGTGTTAGCTTAAGTTAATCATGTTGCCATGTTCAACTCATCTGATAGCGTAAATACTCAAGCCTCAGTCGTGGCATAACCATAACAAAAATTTTATTATTATTAAAATTATTATTGCTCTTTGTTTTCCTTATTAGAGAAACACCAGCGTATACTTTCTCGCATGAAAATGGCAGCGCTAATGCCACTGCAAATATCCCGTTTTTATGGCATGCCGGGCGTGTATCCCCAAAAGTGCGGGAAACGAGGGACATTTTTTTGTTGCACGCACATTTCTTCGTCAGAGGATTCTGTCGCCAGAGATGTCCTGCTCGCGGAGCTCCGAGCCGGGGCTTGTTCGAGGGCCTCCAGAATGACCGAGGCCGCATCCCAGTCGGGCGATCGCCGGTGTGGGGCCCGCGGAGCATTTTCGCTCGTCGCGACGTTGCTGTGCCCAAGACCCATTGGATTCCGTGCGTGCGGCGAACGCTTCGTCAGAGCCTGCGTGTCGACATGCAAGCAAGCACCGGAATTTTAGGGTTGATGGCAACGCGCGAGACGTCAGACTATTTAGCAAGCTGCTTCCATTATATACCTGTAACTCTTGCTGGACCGTTGGTTTTCCGTTAACGCTATTACATAATAATTCTCTATAACTTGCCTTTATGAGTCGAAACGCGGCAATCAGTGCAACGAGCGGGCCGTAATGACCAAGATGATCTGAACAATTGCTTGCTTCCTTTGTCGTGGCGCGTACCCACTACGGTGGGTTGGCCAAGAAGCCAGCGGCAATAACGGAAACGGTTATAGGTAAAACGCGTCTCCCGTATTCTCTGGCACACGCTGATTATGACGCTGATGATGACGACGAAGCTACTCAGTTTAGCCCCCTTACGCGGTATACGCGCTTTAAGTGCAGATCCGCATCATCGTCAGCTACGATACGCCGACAAAAGAGGATGGGCCAACAAGAATCAGACTGCGAGAGGGAAAGTTAGGCAAATAATTACTCTACGAAGAGAAAAAAGTAAAATAAGAAAGGAAAACAATGTCAGTGGTGATTTAGCGGTAAATGCGAGGAAAATGCCTTAGCATTACGTAATACCTCTTTGAGGCCCCAGATCCACGATGTAAACCGCGTCCGCCGCATTAGAGTGTTATTCCTGGAGCTCACTCGAGACATGCCCTGCCTCTCTCTCTCTCCTCTCTCTCTCTACTATATATATATATATATATATATATATATATATGTATGTGTGTGTGTGTGTGTGTGTGTGTGTGTGTGTGTGTGTGTGTGTGTGTGTGTGTGTGTGTGTGTGTGTGTGTGTGTGTGTGTACCAGACAAATCGAGCCCCTCAGTTTACCTTCTTCTCTCACTTCTATCACTTTCTCACTCTCGTGAGACTTCACGTGACTAGCGTTCCTGCACTGTGCGAAGACGGTGGTGCGCTCAATATTGCGCTAGGAAGGCTGTTGCTCGTAGACGCTGACGTGTCTGGCAAAAGTGAAATTGCACGGCTGGACTGAATGCGTGCGTGAATGCGTCCATTTGAGTGTCTCTCAGTGCGATGCGTGTGCCTGCGCACGTGAAGAAACCAACGAATGAATAAGCGAGGCACTACGCAGTTGCGGGCGAATGTTGAGTCCATGGAACAGTGAATCTGCAAAATGGCAGCTGGTGAGTGTATCCATAGCTTTGTCGCAAGTGGGCGAGTAGGTGAATTTTCTTGTTATACACATGGACAATCGGGCTTGGGATGGATTCACCTTGCTTCGTACTACCGGTGTATCATATAATGTTCGTGAGGTATCGGGCAGGTGTCCAGGGAGCCCACGATGCTGGGGCCAGGCTCGGCCTGCTCGTCCCAGCCTGGGAGCGGCCCGCTGTGCGATAATCGCGTATCTCAGGACTGTCAATAATGTTTTCCTATATATCCATCCATCCATCGGGCTGGTGAGTGCAAAGTTTGACTGATGTACTGGCCCCCATATAAATCTAAATCGACCTGAATATTGGAGAAGTGTCAACCCTTCTTCTTTTTCGGTCCTCTGTTCCAAAAGAAAGAAACGTGATAATGCATTATTTCCTAGAATTGCCCGCTTTTCTTTTTCTTTCCTCTTTTTTTGAGCCTTTTCGGATTTGCATCGGGTAGCGTCGCGTCAGGAGCATAGGCAATGTTCAAAGATCCGCAGCGTATCCATAGACCGCGCTAACTTGCAAAACTGGTTCCGCGCAAACGTCTCCTGGCTAAATAGTCATGGGTTATATGCAGGCCGCAGATGAAAAAATTACGTAGCTTTTGTTTTCAAGCCTGCCGACTACCGAAGCCTGCCCAGCTCAAAACGGAGTCTTTTCGTGTTCCAGAGGTTCAACTGAACTATGATAGACACTGTAAAACACAACTGCGCGTCAATTCCGATGGTCTTTTTTTTTTAATCCGTTTCATTTCCGAGAGTCTTTTCTTTTTTAATCGGTTTCATTTTCGAGACATTTCGCGTGACAAGCGCCGTGCCAATCACCAGGAAACAACGGCGTGTCCAGTGCGCTATTCACGTCAGTTCTCGCAAATCTGAATAAAAGTGATCGCTTGAGCTTGTGTTGTGCTATGGGGTGGAGGATATTCTGTAAAAGTTCACATAGCCGACGGCCCATTGGGCAACCGCCGATTGGCTGGAGCTGTACGAGTGAACAGGAGAGAGGTGCTGCCAGCGTGTGCTTTGCTAGCAAGCACAGAGCTGTGAAATAAGCGTTTCGGACTATACGTAAAGGTCGTTTCAAGTGTATAAAACGTAAATTTGCATGATGGGAAGAAATGAAAAGCAGAAGAGCTTTAGACAGCGAATATTCACTCGGTGCGTGCGGCGGCCGCTATTAAATACTGGTGCAGGCGCATCTAGTGGAGAGACAACTGATCAGCGATTTTATAACACGCGAGCAAATACTGCATATACATCACTTGCCAAAGGGCGTGCTCTCTGACTCCTATGCAGACAAAGCTAACACAATGAAAAACATCTAGATTGACGTAAACCTGTAATGGAAGCAAGCAATGGCGTCTAGTCGACTTGATGATGATATAACCCCTCAGGGGGGTGGGATTGGCCAAGAGTCGGCCAGACTTGTTCTTGTTCCCTAGTGAAATGGCG
Organism: Dermacentor andersoni; assembly: GCF_023375885.2. Lineage (NCBI taxonomy): Eukaryota > Metazoa > Arthropoda > Arachnida > Ixodida > Ixodidae > Dermacentor > Dermacentor andersoni. The sequence continues at coordinate 100,470,060 of NC_092815.1, forward strand.
CAACCCACTCTGGGGCATCGGCCACACTTGCATGCGTCTCACTTGTGGCGCTTACCTACTGCGGGAGATTGACCGAGAAGCCGGTGGTCAAAGGTTAATGAATCGGGTGGCGAAGACAGTGTCTTCGTCTTCGTCTTTCTTGTCGATGATATTCGCTTGACACATGGCATATGCCCATGAATGGTATGGGCCACGTGAAATGATTAACACGAATGTTGTTATTTCCAAAACAAAGACATGCAAGAGGATATTTGATGCACATACGGTAAGAAGAAATCGTAACAGAGACGCCACGCGTAGCTTTCCTGGTTTGTCGAGAGAACTTACGATCAGTATATATTTTTTTTTCGGTAAGGTGCATGTGTCACTCTTCAAGGAACCTATTTGCCGCCAACTTGGGTCATGGGTTGTATACCACCGGGTGTATGCCGCTGTTCAATGACAATTGACAATTGACAAGAACCTTACTGAAGTGTCCTGAGGAACATAATTGCCGAAAATATTTCTTGAATATTTCTTTAGTGCTGGGCCGCATTGAACCCGCATCATATATATCCAGACGTCTGAGTATACAGGGTGTTTCTTTAGCTGTATCGATTCTTTAAATATTGCCTATGGCAGATAGAACAATTCTAACTCTTGATCTAAATTCCTCGATGAAGCTGCCATTACTTCTACGAGAAATCCAAACGCTCAAGTGACTAATTAACTTGTTAATAATTACTTTAGGCCACAGATTGCAATCTACGAATTATAGCCGCTGAGTTCGCGCGGCGTGTCCACAGATTTCCTGGACAGCACCAGTTCTGAGATATTAATTTTGAAAGTGTCCGAGGAAATGCATTGGCGTTCCAGTTACTTTATTAAGAAACCGCTGTTTTATGCATTAAAGCACGAAAGTAATTAGAACACCGATGCATTTAGACTGACACTTTGAAAATGATTATCTTGAAACTGGTACTAGCTAGAGAGTTTGTTCCAAGTTGCTACGCCGCGCCAACTCAGCGGATAACTCATGGACTGAAATATTATCCGATGTGAAGCAATCAGTTAAAAAGCCAATTATCGCAATTACGTTAATTATTCATTTGAACGGTTTGATTTCTCGTAGAAGTAATGGCCGCCTCATCGATTAATTTAGATCAAGGGTTAGAATTGTGATAAGCGCCACAGGCTATCTTTAAAAAACCTGGTGCAGCTAAATAAAAAAAAAAAAACACCCTGTAGTGAAGAATATTATCGGTACTTGGAGAAGCAGAGTGCGTCGCTCATGCAAGAAGAAGATGACGGTTGAGAAGCTCGAGGCTTTTGCGCAGGGTCTGTTTTCCGAACTACGTCTGCCTACCAATCTCAAACGAACGGTTTTAACAGAAAGATTTAATCGAACATTAGGCAATATGCTGGCAACGTACGTCACTTCCGACCATTCAAATTGGTTCTGTGTTCTTCCCTTTGTGATGTATGGCCATGATACCGCTACGCAGACCACCACTGAGTTCTCTCCATACTTCTTACTTTATGGACACGAGCCCTCGTGCACGCTAGACACCATCCTTCTGCACCACCCTGACGTGAGTGTGTCGACGACAGTCTCTCAAGCCGCTACTCTGAAGAGCGTCGCCAGATTGCTCGCTCCCTCAGCACCGCTGATCAGCAACGCCAGAAACACCATCGCGCTGTCTCGTAGGCTCCAATGTCTTGTACCCCCGACTCGCTTGTATGGCTCTGGATGCCGTCAACCAGCCTCTGTCAGTCAGCGAAACTTGTTTTGACGCACCACGGCCCTTACCGTGTTGTCAAGCAAACTTCGCCGGTGAATTATGTCATCGAGCCGCTTGAGCCATCTTGAGATCAACGACGCCGAGGGCGTCACATCGTGCATATGGACCAGCTAAAACCCTATTATGACCCTGCTGTCGTGTCCTTACACTAAGTCGCCAGGATGGCTTTTCTCCTTAGGGAAAGTTAATGTAGTGAAGAATGTTATCGATCGATACTTGTAGAAGCAGAGTGCGCCGCTCATGCAAGAAGATGACGGTTAAGAAGCTCGAGGCTTTTGTGCTGTTCCCTGCCTTTGTCGATTCGCTGACTACGATAGCGTCTGTTTTATAAAAGGAGTAGCTTTCCAAACACCCCTATTATAGCCCTGCATATTCAGACACGCGCCACACACGGATTTTGGCGGCGGCGGCGCTGCTTTACGCAGATTGTCCAAAAGTGAAGGATCATAGATGACCAGCACTTTAGCACTCATACTTTAGCACTTATACCAGCACTCATAGATGACCAGATGATCACGGTGGAGACTTCAATTCTGGCATGTGCCTATAAGCTTTGTAGCGGCGCATACGCCACCGTCATGGCCAGAGTATGTAACTACCAGGACATTCTGTCAATGAACGTTTCTTTCCTTTTCCCAATAATCGGGTGTCTGCTGCGTAGGTTTCCTCTATAGCTGCTACAGTGGCAATGAGGATGGGATTCTGGTTTGGCGCAGTTCATTACTGAGACCGGAAAGATGGCACCTAGACCGCTTGCTTTTGACGTCGCCTTGGACACCTGCAGCACTTATCGGTTTTTGCTAGAAGCGTATTTTTGAAGGCAACGAGATTACGAAATCTGTCAAACGCTGTGCTGGTTTCGCCGTTGGGCGACAGTGTCGTCCGGGTTCTGCAAGGGCGCCAATGAGAGTCTCCATTGACAACCTGGCATAACTACCTAAAATTCCTGCAGGAGCACTACAACCCTTATACAAACGAAATAGCAGCAAGCTATTCTTTCTTCACGCGCAAACAGGAAGACCAAGAAAGCGTCACTAGATCGCTGACCTCAGAATACTTTCCGAAAATTGAAACTTCGGGGCGACGCTGGACCGTATTCTGCGCAACCTCACCGTTTGCGGGATCCGGGACGAAGAAGCACGCTGTCGCTTACTGGCCCGTAAGAAGTTGACCCAGGAAGAGTCCGAAGAATTCACCCTTGTTTCTGACAAAGCGAATGAAGACGCTCGTGGCATGCGCGAGTCTTTGTACTCGGACAGAGGGTGGTGGCACCACCGTGGTAAACTAACAGCCTCAAGGGGGGCTTTGGAGGAAGAGCTACGAGCCGCCAAGCCTAAAATCTTTTGCGCAACCGATGCAATGGGGCTCACAGAACTGCATCGTGGCGAAATCACAATGTGGTCTGCCACCAATGTGGCAAAAGAGGGCATATTGCCATGGCTTGCACGTGAGGCCGTTTCCGCACGGCGAGAACGTTCGCCGTCGAGGCAGCGGAATGCGGAAGTGGAGAAGAAATGCGGTCTGCCCTCGTCGCGGTAGCTCTGGCAACACAGATAGGGTGCAGCTAATCTATCACGTTTTCATGTGGGAGAATCGGAAGCTGCGAATGATTGTCGATGCAGGATCACCGGTTAGTATAATTTCTGAAAGCCTGTTCAGGAAGCAGCGCAAGTTGTGCCCTGCCTTACAGAACATACCACTACGCCTTTCACGTTTCCTAGCGCCACTGCTGGCCTTTGGCAAGCTGGATATGAAGGTGCACTTAGGAGCAGCGACGGTGAGCAGTTGGCTGTTGATGGTGGGAAAGGCCCTCACCTTTGCGGATGAAATACCATAGAGGCATTTCGCAAAACAGGCGTGTGCGTTTTGTAGAGAGGAACGTCTTCATCCGTAAATGTCGTTCCCGTTGGCACCCAGTCGGATGCACTCCTTGTGAAGTTCTTTTCCTTGTTCTTTTCTTGTTCCCTAGTGAAATGATGCGACCCACTCTGGGGAATCGGCCATGAATCGGGCGGTGAAAGATCTGTTATCTATATCTTTTAATAAATTCAGGTGAAATGAAATAAGTGCCTTGCAAATGGGATGTAAACTGTCTACTGTTATAGATATGAATAATCAATTATCTAAGCATTACATACAAAAGAGTTATGTGAGCATAATAAGTATTACTCCTTCCAGTCTCCCTAAATCACGGCCGGTGGCTCAGCCCTCGATGTAGCGCACGAGTTGTTCTGGTTATCATTTACTACAAAGCTGTCTCCCTGCGCGAAGTGTACAAACCATGTTTGACGGATGACACCTTATAGGTGACAGACGCGATTGACGAAGCTAATTAGGAGGCATAACATTCCTTATCAATAGCGACTGCGACTGAGGCAGCTAGACACGCCAGTGGGCAGATGGACGTGTCCCCGTGCGCAAGTGGCTCGTGGTTTTCGGGTGAAAGAGGCGAACCGCACCACCATACTTTCCTTCCCTACTCGTTTTAAGTAATCTTCAAGCTTGTGGAAAATGTCTAGTGTACCTAATTGCTTTCACGGTCACCTGCTTACGTGATTACGTGCGGTTCGGAACTACGATGTTAGAACCATTTGAATATAGTGCTACATAGTGCTACATATCATAAGAAGCCAACAAACAAAAACAGCAAGGACAACACAAGGGAAATTGCTTGTACTTACTAAGTGAAATAAACAAATTATAATTTAATGAAATTTAAAGTGGATGAAAAAAAACTTGCCGCAGATGGGGGACGATCCCGAAAGTGGATGAAAAAACTATTTGCCGCATGTAGGGAACGATCTCACGTCCTTCGCATGTGAAGGACGAGGGAATCTTCTAGTACACTACCTCTTCAGGCTTGTAGTGGCGCTTGACACCGGAAAAAAAATGCCGAGAGCCAGTGGGGCTATACTAGTCTAAGTGCAACCAAACTAGGAAGGTCCAATAAGCTTCTACAAAAGACACTCCCTCGCCAGAACAGGAATTCCATGGTGCCGTATTCGGCCACTACCTCCATCATGACTCCTACCTATGGCCCTCAGTCTCCAGCAGCTGCCGAGCACCTCACCAAGGTGGCGGTCAAACCTGCAACGCAGCAGAGGGTGCTAAGGATCTCTGGACCCGGACAGGCCGCCAATGGAAATTGAACCTGGCAACGCTCACCACACGAACCCTCTCGAGTGAAGATCGCTTAGCATGACTCCCTGAGGAACTATCATGCCTTCTGTAGTACATTATTGGCCTTAGTTAGGCTAGAAAAACTGGTGAGGCTTATACAGTGCTGACTAATTGCCACGTCCTCTGCTACAGAGGACTCCCAGATAAGAAGCAATACGGGGTAGGACTGCTAATCATAGCGGCCAACACTGACGAACTCTACAGCATTAGTAAGAGGGTAGCACTAGTCATAACAAAGCTAAATAAGAGGTACATAATTAAGGTAGCACAAGTCTACGCTCTAACCTCCAGTCACGATTATGAAGAAATAGTTTAAGTTAAGGAAAAAGTTTACAAAGTTTTGAGAAGATGTTGAATTAGCGATGAGAATAGCTCAAACTCAGTATACTGTAGTCATGGGCCACTTCAGTGCAAAAGATGGTGAAAAGCAGGCTGGTGAACAAGCAGTTGGCAGCTATGGGATCGATTCTAAGAACACTATAGGAGAGTTGTTGGTAGAATTCGCAGCTCCGAATAATGTATTTATTTATTTGAACATACTGCTAGCCTCACATTTGAGGCTGTTGCAGGAAAGGGGCAGGATACATATTCAAGAGAACGCAGTTCAAGTAGGCGCGGACATAGATAAGTTTAGGTGAACAAGGCAGTACATATGCACTCTATATTCATTATACAAATTGTATAAAAGGAGCGGGAAAAAATAGTAGTAAACGCCATGTTGGAAGGTTTAGAACACAGAAGAAGAACAAAGAAAAAAATGTAAATATATTATATGTGCAATACGCAAGAGACAAGATTCAGCAGGTATTTATATCAGGGCAGAATAGAAGAGACTGAGAAGTGAATCAGAATGTCGTTGTACGACGCAGCCCACCTATGTGCAGATCGTAGCTACAGAGCATTGCTTGATAATTTGGCGATAAAGTTTCGAGTGATGTGCAGGTGACAACGTCATGTTCCATTCACGGATTGCATGTGGAAAAAAGGAGTACCTGTATTCTCTGTATCTGTTAATCTGTATTCTGTTAAGTGCTTGGTGTGTTTTGTTCGAGAACTACGTGTATCTATCGGTAGTAAGTAGTCACTCGCATTGATTTTCATACTGGCATTAAGAACAAGGAAAAGAAACTTAAGACGAAGTAGTCGAGCTCGATCTTGTATAGTGGGAAGTTCAGCTTTCCTTAACAGTTCTGCGGGGGAGTCAAGACGGCGATGCTTATTAAAAATAAATCTAATCGCTTTCCTTTGAACGCTCTCCAATTTTGCCATGTACTGTTTACGGAAGGGAAACCAACATACTATTCTATAATCCAGTATAGAGCGAACTGGTGACAGGTATGCAAAGCGTTTAGTATCTATTGATGCGGATCTAAGCGAGCGTTTTAACGAGTATAGAACTGCCAGTGATTTATTAACAATATATGTTACCTGCTTGCCCCATTTAAGATCTCATGAAATTATGACGCCCAAATATCTATACTCTACTACTTTTACAACCTGAATAAATACGCTTCCTGAAAAAGCCAAGAAGTTATGCTTCTTCAGGAAGCGTAGCAAGAGGAAGTGGACCTGGAAAAGTCCTAATTGAGAAACAAAAAATTAGATAGGTCTCTCACTTTGTGCCGATGCCAGAATAGTGCAGGATGTAGAAATGTTAGGCAGGGTAAAGTGCAGCGATCATAGGTCAGTAAGGTCTACGATCAGTCAAAAAGAAACAGGCCAACGTAGGCGCAGTGAGGATAAAACCAGACCAATTCAGGCTGGTGCTTGCAAACAAATATGCAGCCTTAGAACCGAGAGATGAAGATGACATAAAGGAAACGAATGAAACCGCAACTAGACCGCCCTCAGAAGCAGCGATTGAAGTGGGAGGTAAGGCACCAAGGCAACAAGAAGCGAAGCTCTCCCATGTAACGAAGGACCTAGCAAATAAACGACAAAGGATGAGAATGTCCAACTCAAGAGTTCAGATAGAATTCGCGCAAGTGTCACAGCCGATCAACAAGTAGAAAGTAAGGGATATTCGAAATTATTACTTCAGAAAGACTGACGAAGCAGTAAAAATTCGACGCAGCATGAAGTCAGTGAGATGAAACTTTGTATAGGACAAGCCAAGATGTATGCACTGAAAAATAAGCAGCGTAATATCAACATAAATTTAGAAGATATAATAAGCAGCGGAAGAATTCTATGCTGACCTGCACAGTACCCAGAGAAGCCACGCTACCTCCCTTCGAAGTAGTAATGAACAGGATACAGAGGCTCCTTCTATAACTAGCGATGAATTAAAGGGCCTTGCAAGACATGAACCGAGGAAAAGTGGCAAGAGGAGATGGAACAACAGCCGATTTCATCAAAGATTGAGGGGAGATCCAGCGTCAAAAGCTTATGGAAATTTATACGAAATGTCTAACCACTTCAAGGGTTCCACAGAATTGGAAGAATACCAACATTATACTAATCCACAAATAGGGAGACGTTGAAGGATTGAAAAAATTATAGGCCCATTAGCTTACTTTCCCTATTGTATAATATATTCACCAAGATGATTTCAAATACAATAAGAGCAACATTTGACTTTAGCCAACCAAAAGAACAGGCTGGCTTCAAAAAGGAATACTCTACTATGGATCACATCCATCTCAATAATCAGGTAATCGAGAAATCCGCAGAGTACAATCAGCCTCACTATATGGCTTTCATAGATTATGAAAATGCATTTGATTCAGTAGAGATACCAGCAGTCATAAAGGCATTACATAATCAAGGAGTACAGAACGCTTACGTAAATATATTGGAAAATATCTACAGAGATTCCACAGCTACCTTTGTTCTCCACAAGAAAAGTAGAAAGATAGATATAAAAAGGGGTTCAGGCAAGGAGATACGATCACTCTGTGCTATTCACTGCATGCTTGGAAGAAATATTCAGGCTAATAAACTGGGAAGTCTTAAAAGTGAGGATCAACGGCGAATATCTCGGCAACCTTCGATTTGCATATGACATTGTCCTGTTCAGCAACACTGGGGAAGAATTGCAACAATTTATTGAGGACCTTAGCAGAAAAAGTGCAAGGGTGGGGCTGAAGGTTAATATGCAGAAGAATAGCTATGTTAATAGTTTATGTGAATGGGTGTAATAGTTAATGTGAATAGGTAATGCAGAAGAATAGCCTTGCAAGGGAACAGGAGTTCAAGATGGTCAGTCAGCCTCTAGAGTCTGTGAAGCAGATCGTTTGCCTAGCTCAATTACTCACAGGGGACCTTGATCATGAGAACGAAATTTACAGAATAATAAAAATGGCTTGGATTGCATACAGCAGGCATTACCTGATCCTGACTGGAAGCTTGCCACTATCATTGAAAAAAAAGGTGTACAATCAATGCATTCTGCCAGTGCTAACGTGTGGGGCAGAAACTTCAAGGTTGACAAAGAAGCTCGAGAATAAGTTGAGGACCGCGCAAAGAGCGATGGAACGAAGAGTGTTAGGCGTAACGTTAAGTGACAGGAAGAGAGCGGTGTGGATCAGAGAGCAAACGGGGATAGCAGAGAGAGAGGGTGAAAGGCAGGGTGGTTGACCAGAGACGAGTTTCCGGCTTGTTACCCTGCACCGGGGGGTGGGGGGGGGATATAGGTGTTGTAAAGACGACAAAGAGAGAAAGGTGAAAGAAAGGAACAAGAAAAAAAAGAAAGAAAAGGAAAACAGGTAACAGAAAAGGCGTTCCAATCACAGGCGTTCGCACAGGCCGGTTGATCTCAAGAAACGCAATAGCGCTTCTTGAAATTGGGCAAGCCATGTAATGCGTAAGATTGATAACCGGTGGACCATTAGAGTTACAGAATGTGCGCCAAGAGAAGGGAAGCGCAGACGAGGACGGCAGAAGACTAGGTGGGGTGATGAAGTTAGAAAATTCGAAGGTGCAAGTTGGAATCAGTTGGCGCAGGACAGGGGTAATTGGAGGTCGCCGGGAGAAGCCTTCGTCCTGAAGTGGACGTAAAATAGGCTGATGAAGAATAAGCATCAACAAGAACTCTAGCGTGCAATTATTTTTGTTTCACGCAGAAAGGTGCACAGGGCGTCACAAACGTTCCTGTGGCTGTAATCCAGTACGGTAGCCCCAAAGGAAAGAATGACAGGAACAGTCAAATTCAAGCCAAGCTTTTGGGAGGGCTCTTCTAAAAATCTTCTCCGTTCAATAATGAAACGGCGGCATGTCAAAAAGAAGTGTTGCAGAGATTCACTCACATTGCATAAAGGACGCAACGGTGATATAGCCAGACCAGACCTGCTGAAGTAAAAGTTCAGTGGGGGACTCGGCACCGTAGTCTCGTAATCGCTAATTCAATTTTTCTAATGGAGCACCATTTGTTGATTCAAAAAAAATTGAGGCGTGGGAAATGAGACGTTGACAAAGATGACTGCGCGAAGTTATTTGCAGTGGTATATTTTCTGGATCGCGCCGCAGTGACGAAAGCTGAAGTAGGTAAAATGAGGATTATAGGACCATCATGGGATGCTACTGGGAGTACATCCGCATATTCCTTTAAGGCTAGACCTTTGTAGCCTCGCACCCATACTAAACGAACGATACGTAAGTGTCTTAGGAAAAGAGAATAGAACGCTTCTAGTGAATCTGACAACTTGGATGTGGTTAGTCAAGAACAGACAGGCAGTTAGTTAAGATTACGTGTTTTTCAAATATCCTTTAATTTTGCGCGTTGGCATACTTGCATTTGTGCTATATACAATGCTGTCACATACCCTTCATAAGTACGTGCCGTTTGTTAAGGAATCAACATCATCAATCACGAAGACGAAAACGAAGACGCCGCCTCACGGTAAGTCTGAATTCCTGGCGATAATTCTAGCCATCTGAAAATTTGATCCACAAATATCTAATGCAATACTCGTTGCAGACGCGCTTTCGGTCTGTACACGTATAACTTCGACTAATCGGTCATACCTGTTGAGTATACATATTTTCAACTCTTGTCCCAGACAGCTTGTCCGCCTTTTCTGGGTCCCCGGACATAGTGGAATCTTTTTAAATGAATCAGCTGACTCGCTCGCATCATCATCGCTAAAAGGTCCGAACTTAAGTGTTCTTCCTGATTTCCCTTTTATACCAGGGGCTAGATTCAAACGCCTGTTATTGTTGACTTGTAATGAATCGTCCACACTTTCCGCAGATGATCTTCGACATCTAGAATTTCAGTGAAACACGAGCAAATGCCTTTCACGCCAGTGCGAGGTGACGTTAACAAGTTTCCGCTGTAGAGTTCCTCGCCTATCTTTCTAGCTTCATTGATCTGGTTTATACATTACTAACCTCTGCTCTTGTTGTAATAAACCAGAAACAATTGACCATTACTTTCTTTCTTGCCGCCGCATCTCCTCTCTCCGCAAGATGTTCCTCATATTTCCAACTAGTAAACTAAGTTTAGCATTTACTGCACGCATTTTGTCTTTTGGTGCCTGTCAATTAGGCACAAGCTGCGGTTCAATGGTTAGTGCTCTGCACAAGTTCATGGAAGCATCCGGAAGGCTACCCTGCTAGGGTACCGACCGTGGGACAGTTCATTTTATTATTATTATTTCTTTTTCTTTATCTTTTCAGGTTAATTTTATTTTTATTTATTTAGTCGATGTATAGATACTCTCAAAATCTGTGTTATCAACTAATTGCCAAATGATTCTTTCTAAACCTTCGCCTTTAACCCTTTTGGCGGGTTGTTGGGTGTACGTTTCAATCTATCTATGCAGTGTGGCCTATCCCCAGGCCTCGTGCGTACGAGCCACGTTTTGAGGCAACAACAACAACAACGTCTCTCAGAGTGAGTTGCGCCAGGTCATTGAAGAACAACGACAGCGAGACGGCTAGCCGCATGCTCGACAGGAAACAACGACAAGCACAACAACAACGACGGGTTGTCATCGCTAGTTTTTATTGCGAGGTTACGTGAACCTAGACGCTCTTCACCGTATTAGCTCTGCGTGTAGACCGCTCAGTGAGCATGCCAATTTGTACTGACATACTTAGGGAGTCATAGTTCGCGTGTTATGAAACCGCTGGTGACTTGTACCCTCGCATGCTTTCTCTGTACGCATTTACCAGTATTTCGAGGCAGCAGCTGGTGGCGCGTAAGTGAAATGTACTTATGCATTTCATTTCTTCCCACTATGCTAATTTTCGTTTTGTACACGCACAAAACGACTTACACGTAAGTCTAGATTGCTTATTTCCGAGCTTCGTGGTTACTAGCTGGCGAACTTCTTTAAAAAAAAGATGCAATAGTAATTTGCCAGTTCCTCTCATTCCTCTCCTCTCATTCCCCTGTGCCCTCCCATTTCCTGCAGTAGGTATTCTGCTTTCTGCTGTTCTTTGACTCTTTTTTGCTGCATCGTTTGTTCGTTTCCTGCTTTTTTGATCGATCGTCATGGAAAATTGTTCTCGCGCTTTCTGTCCAGTTGCGGAAATGCTATCACGGTTAGGAGCAAAGGTTTCTTCTGACAGAAGATTATAAACATTGTTAATTCCAGCGGGCTCACTTTGATGTTTATGTGCACGGAGAGTGCTCACTCATTCCAGCGCGATAATCGATCAGCATGGCGGAAGGCGCCTTTTGCGCACCGATGAGCCATGGGCGATCGCTGCGCTGCGAAATACACTCGCAATGCGTCACCAAGGTCATCGCTTCCTTCGCGCACGACAATGCTCCGTGCCCCCAGTGCCCACCGGTGACGCTAGAAGCGCCGGCCACCGTGCGCGCCGATTGTCGCGTTTGAACTGATGAGCACTGTACGTGCGCAACACGTATGGTATAGGGAGTAAACAGCTGTTAGTAACATTTTAGCTGAGACACAAGTTGGACAGGAAAAGTCATGTGTATAGCGGACAACTAGTGTTGTTAAAGTGATAAAGTTGCTGCAAAAAGAAAAGAAAAAGCCAGCAGTTGATGGCAGGGAAATAGGTTTTCTGATGACGTCAGAAATTTCGTTCGCATGTTGGATGGATTCGACTGACCGTAGTATTGACACCATTTTGTTTTATTCTTAGTTGCTTGTCTGATTATTTATGTGTATTTTACTTAACTACTCCAGTGACTACCTGCATTTGCTGCTTCTTCTTATTTTCCTCTAAAAGAGAATGTATGGAAGAACAGTCAGGATCTCTAGTTTCGATAATAGAAAGTATCCTAGCATTTTTTTTTTTCTTTTAGCTCACATAATCTTTACAATCTTAATAGATGTAATTCTGGTTCCACCTACTGCATGCCTTCTAAATTGGGCCCGAACCTCTAACAAACCAATTTTAACGGTTTGTTCGGGCTTTCCTCCATTGCAGATAGCTATGAGAGGCCTTCGCGCTGCAGTGCACGTGAAGGCTGATTATGCACGAGATCCGTCGGGAGCTCTCCAACCCGTGGCGCACAGCCCATAATAGACTCTTGTCCGGATGGTGGAAACAGCGTGATTGGAGGGGTGTTGGACATTGTCAAATTTCGCCACACTGCCAAGTTCGCCATCTTGTCAGTTGTTATTGGCTCACGGGGCTTCTGCGGCCTCTCTGATTGGCTCAAAACGGCCAAGGTGGCACAATTTAACGCTGTCCAGCACTGGAGTCGTCGGTGTCTCTGTATCAGCACTGTATCATCGGTGTCGGGCGACAGCGTTCGTGGCCCTTCTGTAAGGAGGTCAAGATTGGCATTGTGTTATTATAGGAACGCTCTAGACCGTGGACGCCGACGCGCTCGGCGTTTGTCACGCGAAGCCTCGCGAGAGCGAAACTGTCTCCGAAAGCGATCACCCGGCAGCACCACCACGAAGCATGCTTGAACCGTCTGGTGGCGGTCGCACATTCGGCGCAAATTGTACATCCTATGCTGGTGCTCTCGACATCAAAGGAATGGCGCCAGCCTTTGCAGGAATATTTAGATATGTGGAGCAACTTAACCACGTTTACATTACCACGGTTTAGTGTTACCCTGTAGTTCAAGGACAGAGCTGCCGCCAGCGACACAAGTACAATTCAAATTCCCAATTGACATTGGTCTTCCCGGTGAATGGTGAGATGCAAATTGCTCGATGCAGCACGGGCGAATCCAAAAGGTTAGAAAGCTTGCCGCACATCCAGAACAGCGCTCGCTGCAAAACGTGTCAGGCAGTTGGCAGGCAGTTGGCAAACGTGTCAGGCAGTGTCAGGCAAAACGGGCAGGCAGTTGGCACTCGCGCCTCTATGTCACTGGAGAGGCTTGCACGGTTGTTTGACGTCAACATCTCCAACTGGCAAGGCCCCGCAAGCTTGGAAATACTTCTACATAGTATACGGCTTACGTCCTATATTTTTTTCTATTTATGCTTTCGGATAAGTAAAGGGTCACTGATTCGATTGAATTCCTTGGCCTAAAGAGTGAATTGCAATCCTATAATTGTGCAGAGTGCAACGACGCTCGCGTTCTGGGGTTTCGTTGTACGTTTGAAAAAAGCTAGCCGGACAGAACTGCTTTATACAACGTCCATCAAAGTGGATTTGGACGTCTGGAACACAAAAGCATCCGGTTTATGCCAGCTAGGCAGGCCTCGCTGGTAAGCGTGCTGAGCAGGTTTTTTTTTTTTTTTTGCTTTTTCATGCGCGGCCTGCGATAACCCATAATTATATTATACAAAATACGTTTGCGCAGAACGATGTTTTACTACTATGCGCTGTGTATGAATACGCTGCGCGCCTTTGGATGTTTTCTACACCCGCCATGCTACTCTACTGGCGCACACACGACAAGGCTAGGGAAAAAACGACAATTCTGGGAACTCATGCTTTTTGTGCCTACACAAGGCAGAAAAAAAAAAGAAGAGTTAACACTTATCCGATATTGAGGCCTATTTAGATACAGATAGGGAAGTAGGTTAGTCGAAGATTACACTCGCCCGATAACTTTCCAGCATTACCAGATACACCGATAGTACGAAGCGAGGTGATCTCTCACGCCTCGAGATACATTTCAGTCCTTCAGAAACTTCTTCACCAGCCCAATAGCCTTCCGTATACCAAGCAAATTCCACTACTAGGCCAGCTAGCAACTAAACCATACAGTCACCGACTCTCTTTTGCACACATCGCTATTTCGCTAACTATTCACCTTTTCCCGATACCTCTTTTATTCGCACATTCTCTTCTTCACACAAGCACCCATGCGCACCGCACACAGACACACTCAAATGGACACACTCGCGCATGCGCGCACGTATTCCAGGCGTGCTATCACAGGCGCGCTATTCTGGTCACTTTCAAGTTCCACCACTGTCGAATTATCCATCTCGTCACTATAGATAGCAGCCCAGCTGTGCTTAGTGGTGACTGACAATAATCTCTCCCACTCAGCTAACACCGTCGAGCCCAACCGGAGCGATGGCCGCGAGCAACAGCGAAAGGAATCCGGCCACCGACTGCGGCGACGTGGCCTGCCTCCGCCTCACGAGGTCGACCACCGCTGGAACGGGCGGCCTTCGACCACGCACTGTTCGCTCCAGAGCTCGAATGGGAGGGCCGACCGTTGCTGAAATGCCGCCGCCGCGTCGGATCCCGATGCCCTTGCTGGAAGAGGCTCGGCCCGCAGCTGCGATGAAGCTGAGAGAGCGCTTCCAGGAGCGCGTGGAGCGCGTTTTGCTGGTCGCGTTGAGTTGCGCCATTGTCCTCCTGGTGACCGCGCTCGTTTCGCACATCGCGAATTGGCACACCTCCGTGGGCACCTCGATGCTCACCGCCGGCATTCTGATAGAGATCGCCTGCTGGTTCCTGTACCTGTGCAGTCGCCACGAGAAGACGCGCGCGAAGCTCGCCGTGATTCTCTTCCCGGAAGTCGAAAGGGACGCTGGGGGCGCGGCGACTGAAAGCAGCGCGCGGCGTAGTCGCCGCGCGCCGAACGACGACGACCGTGAGCGCACCGGGTCAGCCGGGGACGTCGGTGACTTGTGTTACGACAACATCGTGTGACTCTACCGTGATGCGTCTCCTGCTACACGGGGCCGAAGCGAAAGCGCGTACGAAATTGGCATGTGTCACCTGAGGGTTCCTTTGTTCGAACGCTGACATTTTGCCGCCGATCGAGCGGGCAGCAAGGGATTCGCGAGCGTTTTGGCGATGCGTCGCGAGATGGCGAGCTTTGTCCGCATGCTAGAAAAGAAACCAATTATGTCAAAACCCTCAAAACTGAGCAAAAAGGAAATTCTATTTTTTTTCGTGGTGCCATAGACTTCTGAAGAACTTCAGTTTGGCCTATAGTTGGTGTGTACTGCATATCATATTGACCGCAACTAAAGGCGGGGACAGCGGAAGAGAACACATAAACAACACGGGCGCTACCGTGTTGTTACCGCCCGTGTTGTTTATGTGTTCTCTCCGCTGTCCCCGTCTTTAGTTGCGGTCAATATGATATGCCGTAGACTTCTACCTCATGCTTCACGTCGGGCTTGTTCCATCCTACAAGAAAAACTTGGAGAACGCTTATAAGCTTCGCCTTTAAAAGAGTGGAACGCGATAACATTCAAATATCCCCGACTGCTTCCCATGCCTCCCGTCAACTGTAGCTTATGTAACCGTAATATTTACCGGGAAACGCCGCCGGCCAACTCTGTGGACGAAGGTGAACTTTCTGATAGAAACGCGGTCTCTTGCGTGGCCCGATCCCGGAGGTAGTGCACAGCCGCGCCATAAAAACTGCATCATTTATAGGCTTCTGTTACTTCTGTTACTGCATTCGTTGGTGAAAGGTGTGAGTGCGGGTTTTTTTGTTATCGTGCAAGTTCATGCTGCGGCATCCAACGCGCCTGTCTCGTTGTGACGATAGATGCGGAACTCCCCGCGAAGACTCCCCACGTTCGTTTACTCTCCGTAACACAGTATCTGAGTGTCCAACGGGCAGCAAAATTAGTAAGTGGAATGTTATCTAAATGACAATGTGCGGCAATGTTGTCTCGTATGATAACTGTTGTATATGAATACATGGTGTGGCACGGAATCGCAAATGATTCCGTGAGAGGGATTCGCATAGGTTGCTGTGCATTACGACTGTGCGCCGGCCATAGTACTTTTCATAATCGAAACGTGTTTTGTTTGGTCAGCTATATTGGTCGCATTATTCAAGACGAATAAAAGCGAAGTTGATTTTAAAAGCTCTTTGGCAGGGTCGTTTATTTCCAACCTATTCGCTAACCTTCCTAAGGAAGCTACTGGAGCAATTGCCGTCAATAACAGCCTAATTACGTTCACATTAAGACATACGCCACTCATAATAGTTAAAGGACACGCTGGCGTTTCAGCTGAGGCAAGCCGTAAGCTCGCCTCAGCCTCAAAAAAGAAATAACTGCTGTCGTAGTGGCCGTAATGCCGGACGCTGAAAAATTCAAGCATTCGCGCCAAGCAGCGTAAGATCTTGACGTCACTGCCATTTCCGGTTGTGACGTCACTTCTTTCTGTTTTCTTTTTTGCTTGCTGTTAGTTGTCTCCACGATACGTAGATGGCGGCGGTTACAACGAAGTCAAGGGCTTGATGGCGCAACCCACCGCCCCGTTTCAAAGGGGGCGCTCATAACATCCATCCATGCCATTTTCTTGACACGTGGAACCTTCGCTACCATGGAGTTTACATGTACCTTGGCACAACCAGCTCCGCCTACGCCGCCGACGACATCGCATATTATGCGACAGGGGGCCCTTAACGCTATCGCGTTTAAGTGCTATTGCTAAATAGTATTTCAAATTTACCTGCTCCACTTGCCTACACTCTTAGGCAAAGTTACACCCTTTCGCTTGCCCCTTCTGCCACACAACAATAATCGTTATCTGCCTTGATGCGTTTCCTTTCTTTAACGCTGCGAGCCCGGAACTTTCCAGTAACGAACGGCACGGGCGTTATCAGAAGGGGCACTCCAAAGGGTGTAAACTGTTCTATGCTGATAACGTGCGTGCCGTTCGTTACTGGAAAGTACCGGGCTCGCAGAGTTAAAGAAAGGAAACGCATAAAGGCAGATAACGATTATTGTTGTGTGGCAGAAGGGGCAAGCCAAAGGGTGTAACTTTGCCTAAGAGTGTATACTGAAGCGACTAAACATCCGCAGGGAAGCTTTTTAAGCGAATATATGTTTGCGAACTATCCAGGAGTCTGCTGACGGTAGCTGGTGCCATAGGGGCTGCTCCTGCTTTCTTTACGAGTAGCTTATACATGAAATAGCATTCGTAAACGAATCAACTTATATGTAGGCCTATTTATACTTACAAACGTGCTGGTGGCCGCCTCTTTGCCGAATTACGCAGTGAAATAGCAAAGGGTACCTGAATATTCGGGCAGAAACGAAAATACGCATTGAAGCGCATAATTTCTTTATTAAAGCGAAGTTTTATGTGTCTTCTTTCCCGGGTTCTGGAGTGTCTGCTCGGTTGTTTGACGAATAAATGGGCCGATCTCAGAGGCAGTGTAATCAACGCTAACTTGCGTGGCGCGGAGTGAGTCTCCGCATCTTGCCGATCTTTCCGGGCAGGCACGCAATCGCTGTCCTGCAACATGCTATGGAAAATACGAACAATCTTACAGCATTTAATTAACCGTTTCACGAGAGCTTCACTTCTTTATACTATATTACAACATGCGCGTTTGATCTGTATACAGGGTGTTCCAGCTAACTTTAGTCACAGCTTAAAAATATACCGATGCGCTCTAAGACGACGCGACCAAATGCATGTTGCTTACTTTTCTATGTAATGTCTCATGCTATCTTGTATTTTGCTTAATTAGATAATTAGTCAAGATTAATTAACCAACTTCGTAAGCAACGAAGTTAGGAAAGAAAGTCCAATCCAAAAGTTGTAGAGCGCTTTGCAAAACGTCCGATTAGGCAGTTTCTAACTCTCTATCTGTTAAGTATTAGTGTTTTGCGGCGTACTGCGGATGCCCGAGAAATACGAGAAAATACCCCGTGACATGTCCGCTTGCGCGCCGTGATTGCAGCGCTTCCAAACTGTCCGCGCAAAAACGAACATAGCGAGTAGTCGGCGCCTGTGATCGCGACGGTCGAGAGTCGAACCCACGGCTCGACTTGGAGATACGAACGACCCGAACATATCTCGAAGTTGGATTCCAATTTACATCGCCGTCGAGAGTTGAAACCATGACCTTTAGTGGCAGTCGAACCCCCGACATTTGGTGTTAATTAAGGCACAGCTAATTAAGATATAGCTAATTAGTGCACCCGAACCGACGACCTTTTGTGGGAGAAAACAAGTAATAGGAAGTAACAACGCCTTGGAATGAAAATGTCAAGTAACGTAATGAACGTCTCGTGAGCGCCGGGGCCTTCGCCTTCATCCTCTGTAGCGTATGCTAAAGTGCGTGTCAACTTTTTAGTACTCCTTGAGCAAAATGCCTTATGTGAACCAGTTGCGTTCTTTGTTAGATGGAAAATTTTATATTTGTCAAATGCACAACAATCGCGTTTGGGGTGGTGGCGTAGTCGTACACAAATGGAACCACGATATGCCGCTACCATGAAACTAACCGTTTACTATGTATGTGACGACAGACATAGCCAACTAGCGAACAGCAGTAATAATGTTTACGACCGACATCAACTGATATAAGTACAAATATACAATATTGCATATAGAAATATTTACGGGCTCTGATACTGATGTTCATAAAAAAGCGAAGAAGAAAAGGCACTTTTTGACGTTTTATTGCCGCTCTTATCACGACGACTTCATGGGTGCAACAATATAGAAATGATGTGAGTAACAAATGAGCAAGTAAAGTAAATATAATGTAATCTTTACGATTAGAATCTGCACGTAACTCAATAAATAATTTTTTTTTCTCTCTCTCGTGCCATATGCTCTTCGAATACTCGCCCCTTTCTGATGAAACCGAATTTCAGAAAAGAAATGAGGTGAACTTTTCCATGCCTCAACGCCGCATTTCAAACATATTTATTCAAGCATATTCATCAGTAACTTTTAACCCTGTATTTCTCAGTTGTCACTGAAACCAACCTGTTTTCATCCTGTCTGTTTAATCCATACGTCGAATATTCTGCCTGCGTTACGTCGGTCAATTATGCACAGATATTCTAGGTCTGCATACGAGTGTCCGGGACCTATAATGCGCTGCGGCTAAATTATGTGTGAATCTCAACTGACTAGACTTGTGACTTTATTTGTATTTGTTTGAGCAGTTGCTGCCGTCTCGCTGCGGTGTAGTGGCAATATACTATGTGCCAATCCTGCGCGCTGCGCGCCCCACGCAAGACACGACACCAGAGCTTATTTATCACTTTCTGCACAAAGATGTCGGGAGTTCCTTTGGAGTATTGTTTGCTGAACCAGCAGCGCGGTCAGCGCAGTCTACGGACTGCACTGCTAGTTTAGCAAACTACATTACAGAGATACTCCCGAAACCTCTCTGTAGAAAGTTATGGCTCACCTCTGCTAATCCGTAACGCGTGGGGCCCGCATCGGGCAGTCTGGACTGATTGGAAAAAGCAGACCTATTCGCACTTATTGGCATACGTGCGAGCTTTGCATGCCATGTGGCCTTAACAGGCGCGATAGGGCATGTCAAGTCAAATTTTATTTACAACATGCACAAAATGCAGCGTTGAAGGCCACTCTGGCGAGAGAGCTATAAGCATACAGCTTGACGAGGCCAGGAGGCCTGGCCACCGCCAGGCCTCCTGCCACGCCGCCAGGCCTCCACCGCCAGGCCACCGCAGTGCACGCATCCTGCAATGCATATAATAATATTTTCGTAATGGTCGCCTCATTAACACAGTACGTGATATATATGCACTTTCCTGGGCAAACATATATCTACATACATGTATACGCATTACGAGCACACTGACATACGCGTAGATAACGTTACCGCCAGGGAAATATATACTGCTACACTGCCAAAATGCACAGTAATAAGAGCAGTAATTAAAAGCAACAGTAAAGAACGTTCACGTGCAACTTACAAGAAATTAGTGTGCTGAGTACATTCTGGACAGGTATGGACACGAACGAGATTTACAGGTTTCAGACAGGCAGGGGAGATTTATCAACGATATCGCTCAATTTCGTGCGCGATAGAACAGTATCTCTATTTACATACTTCTGCGGTTGATTTAATTGCGCGGGTACGTTGTAGCTCAAGGTTTTCATCAAGTAATTTGCTCGATGGCGCCTTTTCAACCATCTTTCCGACCCTCGTGTTACACGGGTGCTGGGACGTGCGACGAGGGCTGAGACATTTCTTAGTAATTGTGTTTGTATTTTTTTTAATCTGCAATATGTAATTGGTCTACGAGAAGGTATGCGTAAAGAGCTTTGACATTAATTATTCTGTTTTCTTGAACTAACGATTTTGTTGGATGTAAATAGTGAACATCATCGTTAATACAACGAATAGCTTTCTTTTCTAGTAGCAAAGCCTGTTAATGTTACGTTGTGTAGTTGTAGTTGTGTAGATGCGACCGAAAAATGGCATGATAAAGCTGCAACATTACACGAACTGGGATCATATGACGACATCTAAATAGCACAGAAAGCGCAGCCGACAATTTTTTTTTTTTCCGAGGTCTATATGCGAGCTCGACATCCTGTGACTAGAAAATTGAACGTCCTAAATTTTGTGTTCCTGTACTCCATCGAGTGAGTGGCAACCTATTTTTAAACCTACGCAGAACACATATTTGTTTTTAGTTGCACGAGCATCGAGTGACAATCTTGTTTCTTGCGCAGCACTTCCACTTCGCCTCCGGAGATGACCGGGGAGGAAATTCAAAATAAATCAGAAAAAAGGTAAAAAAATAGTGCAGTACAAAATTCACGGGCTTCATTATAGATATGATATTAGATCATAAGTTTAGTAAAAGCTTAGTTATTGAAGTGTCTGCAATAATTATAATTAATAACAAATCACTGAAACGACCGGGGACAAAATTCGAAATAAATCGGGACAAAATTCGAAATAAGTCGGGAAAAAATAGTACAGTACAACATTCATGGGTTTCATTATAGATATGATATCTGAGCATAAGTTTAATTACGAGTTGAGTTACTGAAGTGTCTGAAATAATTAGAATTAATTAGATATTGCTGAGACTGCCGGGAACCAAATTCAAAATAAATCAGAAGAAAATATAAAAATAGCTAGTACAGCACAGAATTCATGGGTTTCATTATAGATAAGATATCAGAGTATAAGTTTTGCTACAAGTTGACTGTTGAGTTGCTGAAGTGTCTGGAATAATTAGAATTAATTAAAAATAGCTTATTACCGCACACCAAAGCACAGAATTGTAGGTATTAGAGACCTGCCGCGTGAGCCCGACTTTGGGGAAATTCCTCGAAACACTGAAGTAGAAAGCGGATGTAATTACGTCACTAATCACGTCACACACAAGAAGATGGTATGATATTTAACCGGCTAATTAACGGAAAACAGTTGCCTCTGACTTCGGTTCGTGCGTTGCGTTCCCCTAAAGTTAAACTAAAGAACACCAACACCAAGCTGCGAGTGCCACTAAGAGACAGCCAAATCAAATATTAAGGTTGTGTGCCATTCTTGCAGCAAAGACAACTGCTTTTGATTGATGATGTCTAAACGGAATTGATCTCAACGTGTTCCAACACAAAATATTATTGTGATACCAATTATATGGGTACTCCAGGTGCACTCCCGCTGTCGTTGTCGCCAGGATGTTCCGTATCAAGTCCAAGTCCGATAACATTGCCGCCGCGCGCCGTATGCTGTCTGTACAAGTGAAAGTGTGCGAGAATGAGCCGATGCTGGTGGCTTAATCTCGCGCAAGCAAAGGAGGAAAGAGGTGAAGTAGCGCGCAGTCTTCCATCGTGCGCAAGGCACCGGAGGAGAGGGGAGGGAGGCGGAATTTAACTTCGGTGGCCGCTGCTAATGACAAGATCACGCGGGCCTTATCTTGAAAGTGATCTACGATGTGAATAGAGCGCGCCGAGTGCAGACAGCTTCGCGTGCCTGTGTTCTCGCCGCTTAGTTCACGTTGAAGCGAGAGGCAGCACGAAGGCCAATTCGCTCGCTGCTGCTGCCGCAGCAATAAGTGCAATATAGAAGGCTAAGAAAGCATTGAAGGAGCCCTACAAAAGCCTCCAACAGCCAACGCAGAATTTAACGCTGCAAAAAAAAAAAAAAAAAAAAAAAAAAGAAGCTAATTGTGAACAAAGGGCTCAACTTTCCCGGCTTGATCTGCTATTTACGACCGCTCGGGGAAGAGCCCAATAAGTTTGCGTGGAGCAGCCAATATAATTGCGGTGCTAAACACGTGCGCCTCCCAAGATCGGAACGGCTGAACGATGTCGTCTCCTACGTCCTTGAGATGGATTAACGCACGCCGGTTGTGTGAAGCTAGCGAGTTCGAAAACACGTTTCATAAATGGTGCTTACGCAAGCAGCACGATCACGTTGGAGTAGTTCCTGAACATCTGTAGCAGCGTGCATGTAACTAGAAAGAGCTATATGTAGAAACAGTCAGTGAAACACGTTCACCTGTAGATTGGTCGCGTACGAAGCTCTTGCTCTCCGAAGTTCAGAAAACAAATAGCTCCGAATGAGATAAAAAAAATGTTGAAGTACGTTGAATTAAGGTATCGAGGTATATTGACGCATTAAACGAGAAGATCTTTTTTTTCTTCGGAGATTATCGCTGCTAAGAAAAGAAATATCTCAGGTCTAAATGAAAAAAAGTCATGAGTGAATCGCCTTCTATTCGATGCAGTGACGAGTGAACGCTGTTCTTGTTTAGCGACCATTTGAAAGCACAGAGCACACGACCAAGTTGGACGCATTTCTAACCGGGAAACACATCCCTCAATGCAAACTTGAGGTGCTCCAACAGACGCGTCCGACAGAAACCACAGCCTATCGCACACCCCGAACCGAACTGGGATGCTATTCTGGATCGCCATAATGTCAAATTCTGTAACGGCTGATAATTTGAGCCAATCAGAGAGGCCCAGAGGACTACGGCGGCCTCTCTCGATCATTGGCTCAACACGCCGCCATTACCAAATTCCGACAATATGGCCGAACTTTACAACGTCTATAATGGGCACCCCTGGTCCTGAATGAAGGGTTCCTCAAAGTACATTTTCGCACCTGCAAATGGCCTGTTCCGCTGTTGTCTCATAACTGCGTAGCCACGCCACCCGGCTTCGCGTTCACCAGATAATGCGCACGCGTGTTCCGAGCCATTCTTCGCTGTTTTTCGACGCTGCTACGCTTCGCGTTTCTGTGCGAATTGTTCGCCGCGCTGCTCGTTTCAGGAGTTTTCATACGCATGCCTATTTAGTTCCTGAGCGTGTTTTTGCATGAATGCTTCGGTGCCTCGTCGCCGCGCCTCCTCGACACTGCTCCACTTCGCGTTTAGGAGCCAGCATGCGTGCACTCGCGTTCTAAGCTGGGCTCAGCAGCGAACTGACAACGTTGCCCAGCCGTGATTATGTAACGATCTTTCGAATGTTCTTTCGAATTAGCTTCTTTTTTAACATTTTGGAATGTTTTTCTTTTCGCGCTTCGTCGGCAGTCCGAACGGCGCTTCGTCGACGCGTTATCACCAGGACCGACCGGCCGCGAGCGACGGATCATATGAAATGTGCAGGGTCGAGCAAAACGAATGGCTGTGCATTACGCCGGCCTCACTGCTCCTCTCCGCACGTTTTCCGAGCATCCGTCTCTTCCGCGCTCAGTACTACGTGCTCTCCGGCCACATTTTGTTTATGTCGGATCACGCGTCGTCTGCGTTCGGCGTTTACTGCCCCTGGTTTGGCCTTGAACGCCTCGGTTTCCACTATCTCTGAAACCGGTTTGCCCAATATCTGGAACCGGCCCACTGTGCAAGGCAGCAGCCGGCTGCCATAAAGTGGGGAGAAAATGCAAGTAAAGCTTTGCTTCATAATGTATCCGTGTGATCTGTGAGCAACGCAAACGGCTCGCGGTGCTGCGGGAACGATAACACCTCGGCCAGAGGCTACCGTGAAGACGCAGACAGAAGAAGGCGGAAAGAAAATATTTGAACGGAGAAGAAAGAAAGGAGTGGTCTCTGAGCGGGCCATATAACCAAGCTTGCGAAGACCTGAAACTGAAAAGCGCGCGCTGTCTTAAGAAGCGCAACCGACGAGATCTCGTGGCAGCAACGCCTCATGCCGGCGGCCTTCGATCTGCCCAAGTAGCAGCCCCCCGTGGGGCACAAGCGCATTTCCTGCCACAACTGCAGAGTCGATGCATGTGTCGTTGAGGTGACACCAAGTTTTCGCGTGCGCTTGCTGAAGTGTGAGCGAATGATGCCGTCAGAAGCACCAAAGAATGACCGAATTCGGCCGCGGAACATCGGAAAAAATGGCTAACTGTGGAGCTTTTCACGCAAAGCCTCCATAAAGTGAGCCAGACACAACCCTATATTTACCCAACAAGGCACTGAACCGTCAATTAAAAAGTGTTCCCTCTTCGATAAGTTACGGGGAGAATCGCGTGAGCAGAGCGAAGCGTAAGGAAGTGATCAGGATAATGGCCACAGATCGCAGCCCTATAGAAGCGATATAGCTTGACAAAAAAAATATTGATGAAGAACGGCGGGGTTAGCTACTGGTACGTTCTAAAAAATTACGACGAGGATGGGATTCGAACCCACGCGGGCAGAGCCCATTGGATTAGCAGTCCAACGCCTTAACCACTCGGCCACCTCGTCCGGATGTTGTCCATATCACACAGACAGTGCACAATGGATTAGCTGGCAGCGATATTTGTAGAGTACAATGGTCACGCTTCTCGTTCTCCAAGAGACAATTCAACAATCCATCACGACCAAACCGACTGCCGCACGTTGTCACACTGCACGCCCTGCGGATAACATTCGCGTGTGCAGGACGCGCGCAATGCATGCTGGAAAATGCATACGATTCGGCGTAAGCATTACTATAGGGGCTGTTCGCGTTTGATTTGTTATAAAATGCTGTAAGAATCTTGGTGGCACAGTAAATTCCCAGTGAATCAACTTCAAGCTACCTTAGAAAATTGTTCGCTCCACCGAACCAGGTAAACATTTTTTTTCCGTCGCAGGAACAGTTTGTGTGTACCGGGTAAGTGTAATGCGGCACTTCTTCTTTAGGGATTAAATTTTTCGTGGTAGCACCTAGTAGAAACACGGAATAAATTGACATCTTGACATTTTCCGCCGAAGTAAACATATCTAAAGGCGCATGTCGGACGCTTCCCAAAGGCCATGAACATCGCTTCGAGCACGCAGTATAGAAAGGAGCCCGGGGCAGCATCAAATATTCAATACGGGCTCCACGCCGATAATCATTTACACAAATTGCATTCGATGCACAGCCAGCCACGCAAGTGACTAACTGGGTCTGTTAATAACCAAGACAGGGTTAGGCATAAAATCTTCATTGCGAAAATAACAGCGGATGAGAAGTTCATGATGTCGATAACGACAGTGGTAATGATTATAATTATTATTATGATGATGGTGACTGGCGACGACGAGGGCATTATAGAAACTGTGGCGCATACCCCAATGAGGGGAACCGCCAAGAATAGTGTGGGGAAATGAAAGTATACTTACAGTACCTTTAAAGTAAATGTGTTGAACATAAAGAATGAGAGCGCTCAAAATAGTATGATCAAAACGAGAGAGGCGGAAAGAGAACGGAAAAAAATGTCAAACAACAAAATAAAAAATTCAACTAAGACAGGACATATAGGACAGCTTGTTCTTCGTCGTCCTCGTTTGCATCGCGTTGCCGCTCTCGCATTGGATCAGTGCCAATTAGCTATCAGTTCTTTAGTCTATAAAGCATAAAGATGACACTAGTATAGTAGCACATCGTTATATAAAAGATTAAAAAAATATATAGCAGTCATGACAAAAGCGCGTGCTGAGTGTGTTCAGGCGAATGCAAAATCCGAAATATTTAGCGGGCTTATACATCAATACGGACGGAAGACTCGTCACCATCGGAGTAACTCGGATCTGGCTCCCGACAGGATTATTATTTTAATTTCGCAGCCATCCGGGCCTAACTTCGTTTATTAAACAGCGCGGATTTGGAGTGGAGGTTTTGAATCAGCTCCTTCGGTAATGTATAATTTGCATGTTATTCAAGCTCCTCCCCCTGTTATTATCACCGTACTTAAAACACCTCTCTCGCATTTTTATTACCTTCAGCAAGGACCTAGATTATGATAATGATGATGATGATAGGATGACGCCGACGACGAAGACGGCCTCATAGAAACTATGGCGCATACTCAATGAGAGGAACATCTTTCAACATTCTATATATATGTATGTATGTACGTATGTATATGTGTATGTATATATATATATATATATATATATATATATATATATATATATATATATATATATATATATATATATATATATATATTAGACTCGTGTGTGTGTGTGTGTGTGTGTGTGTGTTTTCATACATCAATACGAACAGAAGGCCAGTTGCCCTCAGTGTGACTCAAATCTGGCTCCCGAAAGGTTTACGATTCTTTTGCTCTCATTCTTTGTGTTTCACACATTTACTTTAACGCTACTTTAAGTATCCTTTCATTTCACCGCCCTATTCTTGGCGGTTTCCTCGTTGGGTATGCGCCACAATTTCTATAATGCCGTCTTCGTCGTCGTCTCCCTCATATCATCATCATCGTCATCAGCGTCATGAGCTTCTGATGGAAGGCGTTGTGGACAGGACAAAGCGAAGCGCGTATATAATAACCGCGTAATACAAACACAAACCGCGTTACACCAACCTAATAATAATGTAGCTTATTCAAGTACGTACATTATTCAAACACGTACCCCTGTCCTTATCGCCGTATTTAGTACCCATTTCTCTCGCGTTTTTCCTTTGCGTTCAGCAAGGAGCTACAGAAGTGCATTAACTAGACTCGAGATTTTGAGAAAATCACCCTGTTACACGGTTATTCCATGTACGCCTTGCTTTCTCCTATGCACCGGCTTAAGTTATGTCAATGTGCTGGTACCCATAAAGGTGCCAGCGTCACCAAGACGTTACATGCTGCAAAGCCAGGCGAATGTGCACTTGCCAGAGGGGAGCATCCTCACGTGCTCTACATTGATGTGTTCCAGTTGACACGTGACGTCGCTGTACGTAGCAGCAGGGCCGTTCTTAGAAATTTGATTCGGGAAAGGGGGGGGGGGGGGGTAGAATGGCGCGCATGTTGAAAGATCTCTACTGGCTTATTTTTGTGTGTGAATCAAGCACATCGCGTACGTATAATAAATACAGGGTACTTTTAAATTTGATTCACTTAACTAAGCAAAATAAAATCACGTGTTAAAGTTAGGCTATGGTTAAGGCAAGGAATAAAAGTTTGTATTATAACACCACTGAAACCGGGGATACCGCAGCCTGTATTTCATTAACTAAAGCAAACTGCCTTTGCCGTGCCGTTACCGTGCACTGTGCCTGTGTAGTAGAAGCTGTGAGCAAAAGTTTCCCACAGTCAGCGAAATGTCACATGAGGAAAGTTAGTGTATGAAAAATTTCGGCTTCTTGTGGTCGCTGTGAAGGCATGTATATATTTTAGTATCACGAAAGTTAAAGCGCTTAAGAAATTCAAGGGGTGGGGGGGAGTCAGTAACCCCTCCCCCCTTGTTACGGCCATGCGTAGCAGGCACTCTGGTCCGTTGCATCGCCAAGAAGCAAGAAACAGAAATAGCGGCCCTTTAACTCACTCACCGATGCTTACAACTGTGCTCGTGCCTAGCTCAAAGCACAGTCTTCGATTGGCTTGATTCCGTTGCGAATTCCCTCTGGTTTTGAAATCCTCATTTGGTTCGCGTAGGACCAGACGGAATCCTGAATACCAACCTAAATTGGTTCGACCAGACAAGTTAAAGACAAGCAAATGAACCGCTGGATGCCCGTTAGCGTCTTAATAGTCCTCAGAACAGTCGAGCGAAAAAAAAAAGAAAACTGTGTGGAAAGTGTCAGTCAATAAGCATGCTGGAAACGTAAAGGTTTAGCCACTTAGCGCTGGCTGATTAGTGGCTGTGAGTTCGTTGATGCATTAATAATGCCGCAAACGACCGATGTGTGGCTGAAGGTTGCAGCACTCGCTGTTCACTCGATAATTAAGGGGTTGTGTTGGACATGTTATTTTTTTCTTTTTGCGCCAGTGATTTCTGGTTATAGGAGGTCGGAGTCTCACTATTAAATATTTAGAACTGAAGCAGGTATGCAATCCACTGATTACGTGGTTAGGTGTGGTCCGCGGCAGAAGACGAATTTAGTGAGCTTGGCCAAGGGGACAGAGCGTGTTGCTAGGGTCTCATAATACACATGTAAATCGAACGTCTGCTCACGTTCGTCTGAGAGTTGAAAAAAATTCACCATGAATGTTAGACATAAGATGGTTGAAGACAGGTGCACGCGCACCGTTCACATATCACAGTGCATAGCGCTGCTAACCACACCTGCTCATTTGTGGACGTAAAACGAGGATACAACGTACTACCTGATACGTACGCTGCTTGTTTAAAAAATCTAACGGCGTTCCATACGACACATATAGACACACATTTTTGTGATCATTTCACTGCCCGGTCACGTATTTCGTAATTTCCCTACAATTTGCGTTTCCAATGCGTTGGGGTTCTGGTCTTCACCTGTCAAATTCCTTCCTTATGAACGGTTAAGCCATACTATAGCTATACTGAGGCTAAAGAAAACGTGATCATATTTCGTCCGCTTCTTGTGGCAGCCTACTACACGCTTAATTTCGGAAAAGTGCATCAACTTGCCCCAAAAAATGCAAAGCGATAGCTCCTGCTGTCATCTTTTGGGATCGAAACAGGCGACCGCTATTCATACGGCTTTTATGCAAAGCATACTAGCCGCACAACCACGCTCTTCCTTGCTGCGCCGCGCGCGGCCGCGTAGCTACCATATGACGTCATAACAGCTGCGAAAGCGGAGGCTCAACTCGTGCGCTCGCTTGCGGCCGCGTAGCTACATAGCTGGGTCTCAGCTCGTGCGCTCGCCTGCGGTCGCACAGATGGTTCTGCGGCCTAAGGGCCGATTTACGCTCGAGCCGCCCATCGCCGCAAGCCGCACCGCACGCTTGCGGTCGCGCGAAAAATTGCACGTGTCCAGCACTTGTGCACAAATTACCATTTACACTGTGAGCACCAGTGTATACCTTACACACTGTAAACCGAAATTTGTGCACAAGTGTTTGATACGTGCAATCTTTCGCGCGACCGCACGCGTGCGGTGCGGTTTGCGGCGATGGGCGGCTCGAGCGTAAATCGGCCCTAACCAGCCTAACTCCCGCTCCTCCCGCTAGGGCACTGACGTCACAACAGCTGCAAGCCGGGCTCAACTCTTGCGCTCGCCTGCGGTCGCACAGCCGGTGCTGCGGCCTAACTCCCGTTCCTCCCGCTAGGGCACTGCCGTCATAACAGCTGTATAAAAGAGCGGCGCGCTCTCGTCGAGGCCAGTTGTATAGCGCGATGGCGGGAAAGGGAAGGGCCGCTCGTCAGACCGCAAAGCGCAAGTTACAAAGAGCCACGGAAACGGCCGAAGAACGAGAAGTTCGGCTTGCCAAGCGACGTGCACAGTACGCGGCTAAACAGCAACGTTCCTCCACAGAGTCCGAGGTAAAGGATGAAGTTGCGAGTGTATCTGGGAGTACTTCTACTCTAGTATGCTTCGCATCCTGGGCTTAACCTTAGCTAAGCCACAGCCATTTTTAAATGCCTTTTTTCATAAAATTATTTCTTGCTATAGGCGGATTCTGCACTTACTAAACTGTTCCCACCTAAGAGCGACCGGAATGATAGTTCGAAAATCGCCGCAGCGACGGTGAACGTCTTACGTAGGCACCGCTCTCGTTAGAGAACCTTTGCGAATGCTTTCATATATACTCTGGTTGCTTCTATTAACGTATTGTCCTACTGACGCCCACAAGAGCTGGATTACAGCGAAAAAAGAATCGTGCAGCTTTCCGGCACCAGGAAGCCAACTGATGCTAATGCACCGAATTACACCTTCGCTGCATGTTTTCCGCATCCGCATCTTCCAGTTATAGTGTGAAATTTTCTTTTCTGGAACGAGCACATTTCACGTGACGGCTTTTCTCCAGCCAATTTGGCATCTTTTAAATGTTGCGGCAGTCACATTCGAATATCGTGCAGGAAGTAATGACGGCGGGAACAATCTTCTCAGTCTCTCGCATCTTCGAGTCCCAAGGAAGTTTCGTGACAGGTTATGTTCAGACAAAGAATGCCGTTGCATTCTCCGATCACTTCGAAGTAAACACTCCTCAACTTCGACGTTGGTGAAAACACGCCTCCCTTCCGTTTCCGGGAACGCCTACAGCGGCAGAGAGCAAACAAGGCAATCAAGTAGTCGTCGGGTCACTTCCGAGAAGCGAGCGAGAACCATAGGAGTCGCAGATCTTGGGTCAACAGGGCTTTGCTCTTTGCGCCAGCACTGGCGTGGCACTGTCGGCGACAGGCTGTTCCAACCGCTGCTCACACACGCAGTAGACACGGCGTCGAGCAAAAACTGGAGCAGCAAGGGAAAAATGAGTGTATTGAGAAATGAAAATAAACAACGGAGGTTCTGCTGCGGCGACGGCACTCGTTGCCGAAATCAGCCCACCTTCGCGCACCGCGCGCAGGTGCCAAATGTGACGCGGTGCGTGGGCAGTCGGCCGGCACGTGCCTGTCTCCCTCTCCTCCTCAGCCTCCTCCGCTTCCTCTGACTTACCGGGAGGGCTTTGCCCTGGGGCGCTGTTTGGCATGCCTTCGATCATCTTTCTCTTGCGTGCGAAGAGAAAAGAAGAAAAGGAAATACTCATTATCCTTGGCCGCTCTTACGATAGTGGCCTCCGGTGTCCTCGAAGCAAGAGTTTCCCTCGAAAATTATGGAAACCGCCTCCCAGGTGAGTGCGGAAAGAAAGAAGGAATAAAAAATGAAAGAAAGAAAGAAAGAAAGAAAGAAAGAAAGAAAGAAAGAAAGAAAGAAAGAAAGAAAGAAAAAGAAAGAAGTAGGAAGGAAAGAAAGAAAGAAGTAGGAAAGCCACGATGAGTAACTCGTGCCACCTAAAGGCTGCAACCTCTCTTGTATCAAGTAAATAAAAAAAAAGGAAGAGGGAAGAACAATAATATACTGTTGACTTCCGTCGACTTTCTATGAGGTCACTGCGGAAATAAGCCTCTGTTTTCTATCTTTGCTCCATTTTTGTCATCAGAGGTGGCGCCCCTGCAGAACTGGCAGACCAACGTTTTCCTGGTTTTACGTTGGCGGATGACTTTGTTGTCATTGCGGAAAGTCACGTGAATATATATATATATATATATATATATATATATATATATATGAGGCTTCGTGAGATATTTGCGAAAAAGAAAGCCAAAGCTGCGGTATTTTAAGTTCAGTGAAAAGACGTTAGTCCTCCTGGAAAGTGAGATATACAGAAATGGCGCCAGCATGCATTATCATACCAGTAATAAGCTAGTCACAACCCCGGTAAATGGAATACAATATAATATAAAAAACTACGTTAATAATTACGTCAGAAAGCCCGAACAAGCACTCAAAGATATAGATAAATGAAACGCGGCCAGAACGAAAGAGAGAGCGGTAAGGTGACGCCAAAAGTATGAGGCAGCGAGCGCATGGCGTGTTGAAAAATATTGTGGTTTCTGGTCTTACGTTTGTGAACTCGGTGATGTGTTGAAAATCTGAAGTTTAATAGGAAATGCAGGATATCCACAGCGCTTCTGGACGATTAGTTGTCAATGAGCGTTGAAAATTCCCAAATGAATCAGTACTTGGGACACATGAGTGGGCTGGGCGAAAAAAAAAATGGCACGGCGCCATAAAGGTTTCTTCAGCAGTACGGAGCGTTACTACATCGCTTGAATGCTAATCCTATTAACATCGACGGTCGTAGTGAGACGGGTGCCACCGGAATTTTACAGCAACTGGCTTTTGCAGTTGCGCAAGCTTCGTGCACAGGCGATATTGCGGTGCCAGCGCCGGCCGAAGACCCGTGTACAACACGATACGAGCTCTACCTGAAACCTAATAGCCGACAAGGGAAGCGGCTATGGGCGCGTGATGCAAGAGGGGCTTGCTGTCGCCGAGCATGAGCAGGCGAAAAATAAGAGAAGGTTAGACAGCAACCACAATTAAAAAAAAAAACGATAGGACGGTTCCAACGTGAAATGAGAGTACAGGGTCCCCACTCCGCTGAAAGACGGAGCCGGGAGTGTTAAATCAACAATCCTACTGTCGTGATGCGGGTGTGCCAAGGATGTATTTACACACGCCGGAGTGGAGAGGTTTCACCTTTATATTTTGCGCTTTGATTTCGCTAGAGACAGATGTTTATGCGCAAACGTCCGCGCACAAGCTTCCTTCTTTTCTTCATTTCCTCCTTTCTTGAACTCGGAGAGACTTTACAACTGTCGCAGAACCTTGACTGTTACCCGGATCTCTCCTTCACTTAAAGAATGCTAACGGCCCCCAAGATTGAGCATAGTGCCAATTTGTTTCTATAGGTTACTGGCTTTAATATAACTTAATGCGATCAGGTTTCAAGGCTGGGTACTCTGATTAATCACTTCTGTGTAGGTGACCTTTTCCAGACGAAAAGCATGGGCTCAATAAATGAAGGCGGCGACTCTATCTGCCGACAAGAAAGAGCAATTGATATGATTTTGGTAGGTCTGTTCCAGCTGCACGATTTCTTCATCCGTCTTGTCTCACAAGTGGAGCCGTTTCTCTAATTAAGTCGAAGTGCGCACATACTGCTCAAATGGTAGATGTGTTCACGCAGCAGCCGAAGCAGCAATGTTTTAGCTTGTGTTTAAAGAGTGAAGGTGACATTTTCTTTTATTATTACTTATAATTTCCAGCCCTTTAATGTGCAAACACAGTCCCACATCTAGGGATAGTGAAGCCAATTGTTCACTTTTATGTCGAGCCTTGAAGAGTAAGTTCGTAGAAACAGACACTTCAATAACGTTAGCGGGGGAAAAACGAGGACTTTGATGTTCCGACGATGACGCAGTTCGTGCCTCAGGAACTGCGGAAATCAGTTTTCCGCCTCAGTAGTACTGGCACTGGGCCTACGACGCATGGGTGAGAGTGAGCGCCGACGAGGGGAAGGTGAGCGACGAGTATTGTAGAGCTGTGACTGCGGTGCTGGTATGTCATCAGCAGCGTAGACTTCCGGTGGTGGTCGTGAAGGCATACGGAAAGGTCGGAAGCCGGAGCTGGGTGGTCGCGCGGTGCCCACGAAGGCCGGCAAGCGCCGGCGGCAGAAGCGCGCTACATGTCCCGGTGTACCGCAGGCATAGCATATTGGGCGGTTGTCAGGAGTGCGCCAAGGATTTGTACCTTGCTGCTGTGCGCTGAAAAAGGCAGCGACCTGCTGGCGAGGCGAGGGCGGATGAGAGAACACCGGCTGCAGAGGCGCTGAAGGCGGAGGTGAGAATCCCGGCAGACGAGGCGCCCGTGCAGCGGCTTCAGCATACGTCAGAGGCGCGGCCACAGGAGCCGGCTGACACGGAGGTGGAAGAGCTTCGGTCACTTGCTCTTGAATTACCTGTCGGATCGCTGGAGCCAAATATTGAGAAGGCTTCTCCGTGGTCGGCAAAATCGAGAGCTGTCGCGCGACCTCCTCGCGCACAAATTCCTTTATTTGCGTCAGCAAATTTGTGTGGTTGTCGCCAAGAACCAATGCTGCTAACGAATCTTCCGTAGGCGGTGGGCGCCGAGCTAAGATGCGTTGTTTCCGTAGCTCGTCAAAACTTTGGCACAAGTTGATAACTTCGCCCACGGTACGCGGATCCTTCGCTAGCAACATTTGAAATGCGTCCTCATCAATGCCTTTCATAATGTGTTTTATCTTGTCCTGTTCCGCCATTGACGGATTCACGCGCTTACACAGGTCAATGACATCTTCGATGTAACTTGTGAACGTTTCACCGTGATGTTGCGCGCGCCCCCGTAAGCGTTGTTCTGCGCGAAGCTTGCGCACAGCGGGGCGCCCGAACACTTCTGTGAAACTTGTCTTGAATCTGCTCCACGTTGTGAAATCGTGTTCGTGGTTTCGGAACCAGAGGTTCGCGACGCCGGTTAAGTAAAACAGCACATCGTGCAACTTCGTGATGTCGTCCCACTTGTTATGCTGGCTCACCCTTTCGTAAGATGACAACCAATCCTCCACGTCATGATCATCGGTGCCGCTAAAGATGGCAGGATCACGCTGGCGCAATGCACCGGAAACGATGATCGTCGGAGGCTGTGGTGCATCTTCCTGGGTGGTTTCGTCAGGCATGGTCGCAGCAGTCGGTAGCGTCCGGCTTCGGAGTTCCAGTTTTCGAGGTTACCCAGCACCTCCACCAAATGAAATGGGGTTTATTGTAGCTCGTTCGAGGGATCGCAGGTAGCTCTAGATCACGAGTCCTAGCGCTTCGCCTCAGCAACCCGCGCTCGTGTCTCGCGCCGCAGCGGTGGCAGTCCGCACAGTGCCACATGCATATTACCCACTACAAAACAAAGAAATGTTTTTTTTTAGTTAGAGCTTTATTGTGTTAATTATTAAACTAGTAATTGCTTTGCTAAACTATCCACAGTTCAAACATTACTACAACATATCAATAACGTAACTATGGGGTATGTATTGCATTTTCCGCGCTTCAGTCGGCATTTTGAAGCATCCAACTCAGCGTAGCGTGTTAGATACATGGGGCATTACAGAGTTAATTAATGCGACATTATATTGATTGGGGGAGGCGGATGCCCCAAACCATAAGAAGCTGTACAGTCTAATTGGAACTCGTGAATTCTATTTGCCCTGAGAGACCAATTCCACACGCGGTTCAGGTGGAACTTGTCTGCTCACATTATGCGTCCTAGTGCTGCAAGCTCCAACTTGCAGCTTATCACGAATTTTGAAGATAAATTTAGGAAGCGCGGCTGTAGTGAAGACACAGGGCCTCACAATTCATTGTTACAGGCAATGTCAAGAACGAAGTTGAATTAGATGCTCTTTTTATTTATTTAATATTACCCCCAGCGCCATTCTTGGCCTCATTGCGGGGGCACAAATCATCATAAAATGAATCAACAGTATTGCGGCCCATCACATATGCTGGCAACTTATTCCGCTGGGCCATGATCCCCGGAAAGAAATGAATACTTAAAGTTATCTGTCCCGGAGGGATGCATCTAAGTCGATATCCACTAAGACAAGGCCAAGTTAATGTAATGTTATCACAACCACCTGGCAAAGTAGCTGCAATGACCTAGGGCAGAAATAGTCAAACTTTCCACTCATATAAGCGCAGTTTGTAATTGGCCAGCAACATTCTTTAGTACTACATTTGGGTTATCGCCGTCAGCTGGTAGTTATTCTTACCAGTGGATGCAAGCGCGAGAACAGCTTTGTGTATATACATGCCCTGTTTGTATGTATGTGTATGTGTGGTTTTCTTCTGTCTACATGCTTGCCTCTTCACACGTTTCTCGTTTCGTGGCAGCAACCTTCGGCTACGCTCTTTGTGGAAAAGCCGCACCGTCCACGCCATGTGCGAACTGTAAATGTATGAGTTTCTGAGCGCGGCGTTTTCACTGGCTCGCCGAGCGGGCGCGATCGATGCCTTGGCTGGATACTGCGGCAGGTGCCCTCCGTAGTTGGGGCCAGGTCGTGTCACGTTCTTCCTCGCGACGGAAGAGCAACATCAGCGTCTTAAGCCGGTCTTACGTGGGCAAACTACGTCTGGGAAGCTGGTAGGAAGGATATTAAGTCAGCTAGAGCTATGAAGGAACGTCGATGGAGCGAAAGAGCAGTCTCTTCCCCTCTAATGCCGGCCATACCAATTTCAAATGCTGCTGCTTCCGACGCGTACACGTGACAGCCTGTTTAGTCGACCTCATCAATTTCAGTTGATGGATGGCACCCGGCGCTGTTGTCAGTTGGGTGTCCATGGCATTCTGCTCCTGAAAGCAAGGCCGCGGGTTCGATTACTAATGCAAAAAAGACTTGTGTGATTAAATTTAGGTGCGCGTTAAAGAATGCCAGGTGGTTTAAATTAATCCTGAGCCCCCCCCCCCCCTCCCCCCCTGCTGCGTCTCTCATAACCTGTATGCTTCTTTGGTACATAAAGCATCCTTGGTTCGATTGTTTGTTCTATAAGTTAAGTTTGGGTGGCCAAGTCGAAGGGCAACAGCGCTAAGCAACTGTGTTTCTCTTTGTTCTGCGTCGGGGCACTCTACGCCAACAACTGGAAGCGTGCTATATTGCTCATAACTCTTCGTGAAAACTCTTCCCCTACTCCCTTCCCCCAGCGTAGAGTAGCCAACCAGACTCTTGACTGGTTAACATCCCGGCCTTCCTTATATCCCTCTCTTTCTCTCTCTCTTCGTGAAAACACCAATCTCAGCTCGATATCCCTTCATGAAGCCCTGGTTGCTGGACTGCATGATTTGACTGGACGCCGGCAACACGATAGCAGCCGAGTGATCTGCTACCTTCGTCTGTGAATAATCAATGGCACTAACCTCCCTGCCCGTACGCAATACATGCGAGCTACTCGTCAAATATTATGCAATAGCATGCGCATGGCCTATTATTGCCACATGTGCGGCCATTCGGGTAAAATTTACACCATAGATTTTCGCGTTTCTGTGAACTGATGGCATGGCAACGCGCACCGGCGAAAAGTCACCGACTAATGCATTATGATCTGATTATGTGCAGCATGGGACAAGGAGTTCAGGGACACCGTGCTAGGCGAAAAAAGATTTTGTGGCCTTTGCGCACAATTTTAAGTTAATGGTGGGGTGCGCTTTGACGCTCACACGCCGTGCTTCAATCAATAAAACTATGTTGTTGTTGTTGTTGTTAACACGTGCGCTCCAACTCCCCGACTGTGCAGATGGCTTGCATTCTAAAGTGTGAAGTTGAATGCTATTCCTTGGCAGAGCATAGGCGTTTCGTGTCGTGTTTTCCTAAACATATTTTTAAAATTGCCCATACACATGCCTACGACACACGAGAACTATCGTCATCAATTCTTGGGGTCTTCTGGCCTACTTGGCTGATTATTGCATGCTGCCTAAGATTTTCGATACAATGCAAAGGGAAGACGCGACCCATGTCTCATATTTCTGCGTTCTTTTTTTCTTTTTTTGCAGCAGCAGCAGCTGCCCCAAGATGTATCCAGCAATCAATCATTTGCGAAATATTGGTCTTACGTATCTTTTCCTGACGCTTTAGTATATTAATCCGCCACCCGCCGTTAAGCGTGTATCCGCGTGATCGTCCAAGGTTGACTGTAACCAAGACAACTAACGCTCAGCTACAATAAAAGCCCTCAGTTCCAACCCAACACTGCGAGGCGAAGCTGCCGCGCGTACCTTGTTAAGCCAAATCTTCCTGTAACCTAATCGACTATTGGCTCACTTTTGTTTTTATCCTCTGTGTCCAGCCACTGATGTCCCGAGTTAATCGCTGGCTTTGTCGTCTTCTGGCAGTCTCACTTGTCACCGAACTGCGCACTCCGGCGTCGACAGTTACGTCTGCAATTAAGGATCGACTTTCTTACCACTGTCAGTATTGCTGTGAGCCTTGACCCTTATAATCCTTGTAATCAAGCAGATTGCTGTTGGATTCCTGGAAACTGTCCCAGTTCTGTTGCAACTGCTGGTCGTTAGTTCCGGAGTAATCTGAGCCGGTGTTTTTCGGACTGCTGGGCACGTTGGGGGCGTCAGTAAACACCGGCGTCTGCCTTTCACTATCGCTGATAGCTTTCATTTATTAAAGAAAAGAGCGCAATCAAAGTAAATATGAATGCACACTACATGCATTTTACGCTTATACGCGAAGTCTCTACTCTCTTTTATTGCCACGTTTCACTTCATCATGTCTGCGGTCCCTTAAAACACTGCTTGTCATGACCACCGCTTAAAACACAGGAAATCCAGCATAGAATGATGGAAATCTGGGTTTATTTGGCACTTATTCATAATGTAAGGACAGCGTGAAAATGGCAGTGTTTGTTTCATTGCGAGCCATCCATTTTCTCTTTTTTTTCGCGCTTTTTTATATTATGTATATCCGGAATGAGTTTATTGATCGTCGCTCGCATTTTAAACCGAAACTCATGTTAATTTACTTTCTTTTTTCACTACAAGTTCCTCGCGTTATTTCCTTTTCTGTTAGCAAGCACCGGATGCCATTGATGCTCTCTTCATTGGGGTGTTGCTGGCAAGGGTAAAAGAAAAAAGAAAGCCGTTCAGTCAACGAGCTAGAGGAGGTCCAGATAACGGCTACACGCACCTGCTTAAGTTGCGCATGTAAACTGTCTGAGTAAAGTAGTGGGCTCGAGTCCCATGGTTCCCATGCTCGACTCACTGGTGGATCAAGAGGAAATAGGGAACGGGGATGGGCGGAGGGACTTTCCCTTAAAGACATGCCAGTAAAGCAGCGCTGGTAGCACCGAGCGTGCAGCATGCTTACCCACACACCCGTTTGGTTATCTGTGTGCCTTGATTAAACCTCGCCAACAACCCCCCCCCCCCCTTTGCCACTAGGCTATTCTGGATCCATCGCTGACACTACAGGTAGAGAAATTGACTAGCGTTGACAATCGCCTTACAGAGGTTATAG
Source organism: Dermacentor andersoni (assembly GCF_023375885.2). NCBI lineage: Eukaryota > Metazoa > Arthropoda > Arachnida > Ixodida > Ixodidae > Dermacentor > Dermacentor andersoni. The sequence continues at coordinate 100,508,766 of NC_092815.1, forward strand.
GCCGAACGTCCTCTCCCACGTGGATCCGGTCATAAACCAAGATACGTCCACAATAGCTGCAAAGAGATCTCGCTTTGAGCCTCGTCAGGCCTCATTTCCGCACAGATCGTTGTCCCGACAAGGCCAAGAGAGGGATGCTCGGGATACTTCGGGGGAACTTGGGACAGCTTCGAAATAATCAGCAAGTATGGCAAAGAGAATATCGTGGAAGTTCTTTCGTTGCTTTGTTGATTCGTGTGTCTAAACGTCAAACGCCAGTTGGGCAGCGTTAGCGAGGCTTCAGCTGAACTGTTTGTGTTTCGTGATTCTCTGAGGCTGTCGTTGACATCACCAACTGACTCTCAATAATTGCTATCGCATAAGCAAAAATAGTCTTCGCTATGTTGTTTAGCCGTTTCCAGCTCCCGTTCTCTACACCTCCTCGTCGACTAATAAGAAACGCGCGCCAAGAGATCGCCAGTGGCCCATATACTATACTCGCGGTCAACTTTCTGTGGCAATGAAGGGAAAGCTACGGGCGCGTGGCTGCTGCACATGTGTAACGGCGCCAAGCAGTCCGCCAGCGTATGACAGTGCTTTTGGTTGCTCGAAACAGACGCTGAATCGACGCAGCTTCACGTGCGACGGTTTCGCGTTTGCCCAGACGCGGAAGGGAAAAGCCGCAAAATAAGCAATCGTCTACATTCAGTGGAGTGTTTTATCTTATTTAACTGCTGCTAATAACGTGTTCATGTTTTCTCTCCCCAGCTTAAACTAACGTGGATGAAAACACGGGACTCCCTTCAGAAGCGCATCTCACTTGTGCGCGCTTTGCGTCCGTAGCTTTCCCTTCACTGCCACAGGCGGTGAGTCTCACCGTGCGCATCCTGCGGAAACGCACGCGCATCCGCGCACACGAGGGCAGTGCGCGGAGTTGTTTTCGCCGAGCGCATCCTTCTGGATCCCAGAAAAATTCCCGTGAGGAAACGATCGCGACTCGGCTGCTGCGAAGAGGCCTCCAGCTTTTCACACGTCCTGCGCACGCGCGCACTGTCGTCGCTTTACGAGCAGCAGGCGCGTCCTCCCAAGCGCACATATATTGTGTATAGGGAGCCTTCATAACACGTTTTCGCACTAGAAATATTCTATAGCGTGTATAGTTGTGCGCAGCGCGCCCGCTCGAGAGCTCAGCCATGGTGGAAAACGAGATTACCCAGCCATTCGGCATGTTACAGCTTTGGAATACGTTTTTATGTCGCTCAGACTTTGTAGTTTCCGCGACTGACTTCTGTGTAAGCACCGGCAGCGGTGCATAGTTAACCTGTGGCATTAGTTACTTAACTTTCTCGAAGATTTGGCCTGCCGTGGGAAGTACGGGCTAAAAGGAGGGTGTTGGAGGTGATTTGCGCCCCGCTATAATCGTCTCACATACAAAACTTCCTTCTGTAAGAATGACATTCATGTTCAGTGTTGTGTTAACGTACACATCGCGCGTGGACACGTCATCTGGGCAGCGCTTATACGTAAGGCTTGTTTCAGTCTTTAAGAGCCCACGAAACTATGGTGTCATCCTCTATGAAACCGTGTGCAGACCTCTAGAGCACGAACGAGCTTCGCTATCGCAGCTAGATAGGGAGGGACAAGTTGTAAATTAACCCAGCCGCTCTACACAGCAGAGAAAACCGTTTCCCATCATCAACCACTCATTTTACTTGTACCATCTGCCTGTTCCGTTGCTCAGTTCAACAGAGTTTCAACTGAGTTCAACGGTCTATGGCTAGAATATGGAAAAAAATATGTTCGCGAGCAACCCTCCCCCCCCCCCCCCTCTTCTAGATGTTGACAAAAAGAAATCATCATGTGGACCTTTCCTGGTGGTAGCGCAGAAAGGGTCCAAGCTCAATGGCGCACGCCTTTGTGGTCTAGGGCACCTGTAACGCGCCCTTGAACTCTTTTCACACGTGGGACCCAAAGATGACCGAGGCATACGGGTAAGAACAGATGTTTTTGAAAAAAAAAAACGTTTAGTGCAACTTTCTCAAAAAGGACTTTAAAAAGTTCTCGGCGCCAACCGCGCAAACGCGCTAGTGTCATTGCTCGCGCGTCTGTCGTCGTCTTCTTCCGCAGCTGGCTCTGTTGTGCAAAAAAACTATAATCAACAGCAATGGCTCGAACGTCGTCGTCTTCCACAGCTGGCTCTGTTGCCACTCATCATTCGAGTGTAGAATTTCACTTCTATCGTCGCAAATGGGGAAGCCGTGTTTACGGGGAATACGCCATTGCTGAAGGAGGTATGAGTCATTTATTATCTTACGTGACGGACACATTTAATAACGGAGGTGATACGCGAATGTGTGTGCGTACCTATATCACCACGACGACCACAGATTAGGACAATAAATGTATTCGTACCGTTGTTCAACTTTCTGGGTCACCTCTGTGTCGTGCGTTAAGCAGCTTCCTAGTCATACACCTTCGCAGAGTGGAACGGCTCTAAATTTTTTCACAATGCTTTTTCTTGAAAATAACAGCTAATAATTGACAGACCTCCGTCTATAATACCGGTGTCACACGTACACTTCTGATCGCCATCGAGGCTGAGCCGGATCCAATTTCTCGATCGCGATCAACAGTGGTCGCTGCTACACGGTCCAACGACTGGATCGAATTATTATCGTCTGCTGATCCTCAGAAACTCTCAGAACTGCATAATCTATTAACTATAAATTCATATTAGCAAAATATGGTTAAATTTGGGCAATTCAATTTTACGGCTTATTATTGCTGGGTAAAAGATTTTTAAACGTTTTTTTTTTTTTTATTGAGGTGGCTTCACTACTTGTTTTAGCGTTGTCAGAATACTGCGCTAGAGGGCGCAGACTTCAGCTTGCGATCGCGATTAAGGGGCTGATCGCCATTCTCGGATCGTCCAGATCCGGATTTGAAAGGATCGCGATTGTATGACCATGTAGCAACACCCGATCCGGATCAAGCTCGATCCAGATCGGCCCGATCGCGATCAGAAGTGTACGTGTGACACCGGTATAATATTATGTTTTCTAATACGGCTGATGTGCCTCTGTCTTTAAGGACTACTGTTGCTTTTGCCGTTTTGTGCGATCACAGGCCCAGAATAGCAGGTGAGAAGTCGACCAGTCAGACTGAAAGATCTGCGGACTCGGGTGATTCCTCTGACACTGAACTCTCTCAGCAGTCAGCAGACACTACCGTCTTCTCGAGAATGACTCTGCTATAAGCTCACAGTATTGCTAGCTACGTCCTATAAAATACATGCACAGAGAATGATGTCTGTCTGTCAGCACGCTGGACGTCAGCAATCTAAACTTCTGCGTCAAGCGCTAAACTTCCCGCATTTTGGCGCGTGTTGCGTGAGAGGACAGTTGGCGCGCCTTGCTCCGAGAGAGAGAGAGAGAAAGGAGAGGGAGGTTAATCAGAAGGACGTCCGGTTTGCTGCCCTGCGCGGGTGAGGGAATGATTAATACAAGAAATGAGAAAGGCAGGGATAGCTCTCTCACACAGTAGTAGATGTAGGGTGGCTACAAGCGTCTTTTCGGGTCCTTGTGATTTTCGAAAAGTCATGAGAGCCTGCGTAGCCAATTTGCAGTGGCTATGGTTATGTAAAGTGCGAGAAATGCAGTGGCGGTGATGGAAGCTTTTATCTCTTTCTTTTTCTCTTCTTTCCTTCTCTTACAGCGAGCGTGAATTGAGCTGTAGGCGGCATGACATGCAATGTAGCTATTTGAGACGCACGTACTGTCGGTTTAGATGACTGGCGGAGCGCTTGAGAAGCACACCGATACTCGAGCGGTCGGCCACGGCAGCTGCGGAGTGGTCGCGAAGGCTTCGCTTACACCGATTCCCACAATGCGTGGGATCTGCACGAGTAACTTGAATTCGACTGACCTCAAAAAAAAGTTAGGCAGGCTTCAATTATGCTGCACATTCCGTATGCGTGCCGTAAACGCTTTAATTAAGAACATTATTCGCGTTATCTCTTTAAATAGCTAATTGATAAACGTGGCTTATCAGGTCAGTTATGTTTGGCTGCGCATGTACGTAGCCCTCGCTTCAAGGACCGACGTGGGGTTTGTTGGTTGGTAAAAACTTTTATTGAGTGTCCTGCAGATTGATGACTCGCGCTGAGGTCTCCCACGTCGGAACGTCCAGGCCTTGCCTATTCGTCACTTCGCGGGACTTCTGGATGGCCCAGGTTTGGTCAGCGAGCGTGGAGCTGTGCAGGGCATCGGCCCACCTCGCTCAGAGAACATCGGGATTAATGTCTTTAGTCTTTGCCTCACCTATACCAAGCACAGATTTTTTTTTTAAATTTCACACAGGCTCGAAAAAGAGTGCACCCTGCATCTAAAACAAACAACTGGGCCTACCTGTGCCACCATTCACCTTTACCGCTTTGTTCGGCAGGCGAAGAGGCAGGAGAAATGGAACGCTTCCTTTGTCGTACCCACGCTACAGTGTTGAAAGGGGAGATGCTTGAGAAAGTAAGAGAGCCCTTCCACGCGCTCGCGTGACCCACGTGCAACAGCCTAATATAGGTCACAAGGACGCGTCACGTCTGTTCCTTCTCTTCCTGATTGATGTTGGTTTATTTACCGTTTGGTCACGTGCCTCGGCGACGATGCAAGAGACGCCCAGACGGAAAAAGCGTCAAAGTAAATTTTCCGAGCTAAACACGCCGGCCGCCATCTCCACCACCAGTGCACTGCCACCAACGGACTTTGGTCTCTCATAGATGCGTGCGGTGCTTGAGTAATGAAGCGCAAGCCCGTATTGTGACTTTCACTGCGGAATGTGTTCTCGATTAAAAATACTGTCTATATACAAGCCAAACTTCTTTGATGCTGCACAGGATATAAAAAATGCATTGCATATGGACATGGATGCGTGAGGAAAACGGATCGGCGATATAAATAGAAGCGCAACAATGATCATTTCTCTCTTCTTTTATGGGTATAAGGTCAGATCTCGAAAACAACCTTTGAGCTGAGCACATGTTAGCTGCGCTGCGTAGATCTACTTAGCTGCGCGACGGGCTTCGAATACGAAACGCGTGGTCGTAAAGACGTTCCGCGGTTAGCACATCATACGGTGCGTGTTCCCAAATAAGACAATACAATGAAATATTAAGCCGAAGCTACGGCCTAACCAATTCTTGCTTACCTGTCAGTCTCACGAATGCGCTATTTCGAGAGCGACACTCGCATGCTTGGGATATTTCGCGCCGCACGTTGTATAGTGCGCTATATTTACCGACACTATCGCAAGCGGATCATCGGACCGTCGGAGGTGCTATAAGAATGTTCGGACGCACATTGAACTATTTTTGGCGTGAGTCGGGAGTAAACGGGCTCCGCCAGACCCTCGTGCGTATACGTTGGAGTCTCTCTTTGTTATTCCCCACGGGGCTCCATCGAGGACGTTCTTGCGAAAGTACGCGTGGTAGAAGTACGCAAGAAGTACTAACTGCCGGCAACGTTAGCTTGTCGTGTGAGAAAAACAATTATGTTAAAATGGAGAAAGTGAAGATGTTTTTTTTTTCTTTTTTCGGAAATCGTGCAAAATAAAAGAAGGAATACGGTGTAATGGAAATAGCTCGTGTGTCTCTGCCCCACATTGTACTATGTATTCTCGGAATAACTTAGAAGGAATGCATACTTGCCGGTTTTTACACAATGGCGTAAACTTATGCTAAACTTCCATTGCGTAAGAAAGTTGCTTACACCCCCCCCTCTTTCTTCATTCACATGTCGTTATTTCATGATGTTACCTTTTCATTTCGTTTATTACATACATTTTTCTACTTGCAACTTGCAGGCATTTCCCCTCACGTACAGTCGCGCTCAAAATAAGCTGCAACACGGTGTCCGTGGCGTATCAGGAGCTACAAGATTGTACGGCGGGGCCGACATACGAAAAATTAGTTTAGTAAATAACAGCAACTTCAGCGTTGTTTAGTTGTCCCAATTGTGTTTTTTTTTTTCGTATGTCGGCGCCGCATCGCAGTCTTGGGGCGACATCGACCACTGTTGCCCCGTTGCAGCTAATATTGAACGCGACTGTACGCTTACGATCACCTGTGTCGTAATATTTTCGTGTCAGCTAGTTCCTGAAATCTTGCTGCTTATCGTGTTCTCGTACTCACTGAAGTCCCTGCTGCTACTCTTTGTTTCAAGCTTATTTCCAAGGCCGAGCCACACTTCCTTTTTCGCACACATGCATGAGGGCGCTCATGAACCTTCGGCTTTTCCTCCTGTATCGCCCGCAGCTGACATGAGCGCAACTTACGGACTATTTGATTTAATCTAGGCAACGGCTTACACCTCCCAAACCGAGTTCCATGAAAATAGTGTTGCCAAAAGCACTTCTTTTAATTGTCTTTGACTAGCTCAGTAGTAGCACGATTCAGTAAATCTTCGTGCAATAGAAAGTTCTCCTTGGGCGCGAATGCTTTCCTCTGGCCTTGACCGGGCATACTGTCCTGCTCGTCCTTTCTATAGGGTCAGTGGCTCATCGATCACAATTACAAAGGAACAAGCCAGCAGGCGTGAGGGAGACGACCGCTGTGCACAAATAAAGATATATTGTTCTGTTTCATCAAGCTGCTCCGCGTCCAACAGCAACAACAAAATGCAAGGTATAGCAGTCACTGCTTTTACGATGTGCAGAGCTGAGTTCACGCGCTCAAGCGAGCATACAAGCGATGGCGCAAGCCACAACAGCATCGAGAAAACAAAGCCACAGAGGTGAAACGATGAAAATAAATGTTACCTCGATACTATTGAACAAGCTAAATTTGCCCGGTCGAAATACTATTGCATGTACTGTTCTGACATTTTTTTTAACACTATAATTCCGTTCTATTTTTTATCCTTTGTCTCCGCTTCTTACATTAACTCTGCGTCAAGCCTGCTGTTCACGAAATATGGCATTTAGCTGCTATCCAGCGATATTATAAGGTCGAAGCTGTTCGACCACCGCCAGAACAAGCGTTCCAATTCACATATAGATATACTTGTTTCCACACTTCTGTTCTCGCTATTGTGACCCTGTTACAAAACTGGCTGAATCGCAAATAACTTTTTTGGTCGTTTCGGGACGAGTTGTAAACATGAAAGCGAACTCTGTAAAATCCTGAGACCATTACAAATAATTAAATAATGAGGTTTAATGTCCAGAAACTGCCCAGTGCGTCATTACGAACGCTATAGTGGAGGCTTCCGAAAAACTCAAAGATGCTGACTGAAAAATTTCGGGCTCCCAGCCACGGTGGCCGCACTCCGACGGGGGTAGATTAAAAAAAAAAGGCATATCTCATTGCACGAAGAATGTCTACGGTAATGCGTTTAGCATTAAAACAATAAAGCCAAACAGCTTATTTACACCAACGAAATGCCTTACGTATGGGCCGTGCACTACAGCGGGAGTCATCTCTCGCGTTTCCCTATGAACACTCTGCGCCATCTAGCGGTGCCGCCACGAAGCTTGCGTGCGGCCACCTAAATACACGGCTCGCCGGTGCGTGCCAATGACGACAGTTTTGCACCCTGGAGTTCTTTAACGTCCACCCAATGCACGGTGCGCGTGCGTTCTTTTTTTTTCGGTTCGAGCACTTGATTCACACCTGCACTCCCCCATTAAGATATGCCAGCAAAGAACAGAGGCGATTTCGTGATGCAGGAATAGGTGACGAGCTGACCAACTCGCATGAACGCATGAATGCAATATCTATGTGGGCGTCGTTCTATCGGCGATGATCGTTCACGCGTACATACTATCAGCTGTAGTATACTATAGCGTTCTGCACATTTGGCACTCGTAAATGAACTCACTGTTATGAACAAGTCTTTATAATTATACAGATATGTTCTTCGCCATGGACAATTGAAGGAAATGTCGTTGGCACACTGCTTAGTCATATGGTCAAAAAGAGAGGAGGAACAGACAAAACGAGAACTAATGGTGACACAAACACACACACACACTCAAAAAAAAGAAAGGACCCTCGAACTCGAGTATGAAACAGGAATATTATAGGGGTAACCAGTGGCGTAGCTAGGTCGTCTGGCACCCGGGGCCCATAGGTCTTCTGTCACCCCCCCCCCCCCCGGGTGTAGTCGAGGAAGGCGAGGATATCGACAATTTCCGGGTTTCAGCACCAGTACAGCCGCCTTGGATACCGCGCACGTCCGCCGGGTCCCCCTCTCTTTCGCTTTCTTTCCCAGAGATCGCGAATGCAGCAGGTATTGGCGGTGAGGAGTTACGGAGTCGCCATCTACCGGAAGCGCCTCGCTGGCGTAGTATGAGGGATCACGCGGCGCGCTGCTCATAGGTTTTGCTGTCAGCGCACACTGAAAACACCACGCGGGAGCTCTCCCGGACATTTCTGTAAGTACTTTCAAAACTAGAGAAGTTTTTTTACTGTCTAAATAATAACCTTGGGCAAACTGAAAGCACAGAATCGTTTACAGACGCTATCTCTTTACCGAATATGTACGGTGAACGCCACAGTGCGCGGTCGCCGCGATGGAGTCTCCCGAACCGGCTTCTTGCGTGAAAGGTAGGCAAACTCTGAGAGCAAACTATGTGAAATATGTTCTTATAGTGTTTGTATAACTAAATGGAGCGTAATAGAATGAAGCCTCAAGGCAGCGATCGCACAGCTTCGCAGCGACCGACTGCGCGTCTGCACGCTTGTCCGCGCACTTTTTCGCTTTCGCCGCGTGCGCGTTTTCGCACCATGCCATGAGCTTTAGGCCGCAAAATGTGAGCATTTGACAGTACACAAGCAACCATTGTTGCGTGGGCGCTATCAGAGCAGTTCAAAAATAATTTCATTGTAGAGACTTCGACGCCTACGCCTGTGATGTGCCGTAGCGATGATTCAATCTTCTTTTTTTTTTCTAAATTCTTGGACGTTTCAATATTATTTCTCGAGTTGCCTCGCACTATATATTTATTGTTCTCAGCCTGCGATTTCCCGCGGCTTCTTTTTTTGTTATCCGGTGCATTAATTCATAACGCAAACATGACCATGTGCCATGCTTTTTTTAATGTGCTTCTTACCGCTCCCTTTCCACTCCAGTGAACTTGCCAGTATCTATAGCATCGACAAGTTCATAGACCAAACCGTAATGACATTAGTCGGGCAGCGGACTCGGGCGAGCGTCTCAGTGCGCGTTTTTCGAGCATCGCAGACCCGGCGCCGTAGCAGAAATCTTCTTCGCGTCTGTGCTTGCTGCATACCCGAGTTGTAGCCGGTGACTGTTTGCCGGTTTTATGTTTCGCGAGCCAAGCTTCACGCAGCTTCTTGTCCTGCGGCTACGTATGAATAAGGCTGACACCGGGCTCCGGTGCGTACGTCCGGCACTGCGGCACCGAGCAGTAGCCTAGCATGTTGCCCCACTAACATTTGTAATGCTTTCAATCATTGTAAAGGAGACCCTCGAAGCGGGAAAATCTCGCCAATAAATGAGGACCGCAGCGTACGAGGGAATTTAAAACTCTCGTTTTCAGCTCGCTTCGGCACTCCCGAAGCAGCCGATGCGGCCGCTATGTCCGTGTGATCCCTAATAGCACGTCACGCCGACGGTGGCGCCAGCTGTTCCAGTGGTAGAGCTCGAGGCCAATGCACGCAGTTTTTTCTGCGCCAAATAACACAGGGCGCTGCACTGATAACTTGTGATAAGCTTATGTGCACATCTTCTGTCAGACTCTAAGGCTTGGTAACCAATACAAATGCGGCATCGTGGCAAATACGGCTCACGTCACAAGTAAAAAAAACATTTCATAATGTTTTAATTACCAAATTAATTTTAGCGGCAACATTGCATTTGCAAAAGTGAAGGCCGACATTCACATCTTGCCCAACAACAACTTCACAAAAATCGTCGTAACTACCATGCCCCACAGTATTCTGGCTGTGGGCCGCCCTGAACGAAAACGAAAATTAAATTGTGTCTCAGTGACGCTGATCTCCCCGCCATATTAGAAAAACGGAAAACGCCACCTGCCTCCCTGCTGCGCGGGCGCCATTGTAATGACAATTACGAGTTCTCTTCATTGTGATCAATAAAGCCTTGTTTTTATTTGCTGCTATACGGACAAACGTGATTATCCGAGCTGCGGTACCACCAAAAGATTGGGAACAGAATAGAGCACGTCACCATTAAAAAAAAAAAAAAGACCGCGATGAAGCCCGTGCCAGCGAAACCTGTTGGTCTGTACTCGCAATGGAGAGGGTTAAGGGATCAACCTCACTGGTCCACTATTTCATATTTCTTTCTTTCGCTACTACCATACTGGGCGCCGCCCGCAGTGCCAAAGTACTGTAGGTTGTAGCACCCAAAACGATTTTGTGTAAGAAGTTTTTGTTGATTTAATAATACGACTTTGATTCCTCAATTCTGGAATTGAAGTGCTTCCTCTATAAGTACTAATTAAGGGATTATTAAGGATATGATTATTACTTATCTGCCATAGTTTCCACGCTACCGAGTTCCTAGTAATCACAAAGACACATAACTTCATAGAATATCGGGAAATATCCTTACAAAATTCGCGTTTTTTTTTTTGTAAAATTCTGTGCAGCTAACACAGACGCTGTACTCATGACATGAAGTCACGCAAGAACAACAGTTTTCTGAAACTTCCGAGGGTAAGAAGGAAAGCGTGAAACATAACGGCAGGTTTCGCAGTGGCTTCTCGTAGCGAGCGGGAGAGGGGAAGTAAAAGCGAGTTGAACATCACGGCGCCTGCGACTATATACAGCTATAATACAGCCTGTCGAGTCATACTCCGCCAAACTCTTCGGCCGCACCGAGTCTGAAGACAATCGAGAGAATCCCATTCGCGACTTTTGACGGCCGTACTTATGCAACGTCGCTGTCAACGAACGCTTCGCCGTGAACGAGAGCGCCGCGTGCGCTCGTTGAACGCCCTCTTGCTGCTGTCTTTGTTCGTCTTCGCTGCGCGCTCTGAACGGAAGGACCCAAGAACCTCAACGCCTTACAACGCCTTACTCTATGTTTAGCGACTCCTGCTCCAAGCATGAACGCGTGGCACGAGCGCACCCCACATGAAACATTCCGCTAAGGCGAATAGTTTAGCGACCATTTCGCGAATTAAATTTTTTAGCCCGCACATTCGTGCAACCATTTCGTGGGGGGTTGATAGAGCTGCAGCCGACAATTCTGCGGCGCAACGCATCGGGTACATGAGCTCGGGCTACTGGATACTGGAGCATTCTTTGCCATTTGCGCCCAGTCAAGCCGGCGGAATGAGGGGTGTCTTCAGGCATATGACACCCCCCCACTGGCCCCTTGCACCCGGGGCCCACGGCCCCCCGGCCCCCCCTGTTGCTACGCCACTGGGGGTAACTAGAGTTCAGCCCTATGCAGTAGTCACCGAGGGTTAGAATAGCTAGAAAGATTAAAGAGGCTTCTAAAGAATATATTTATGCATCTGGCCCAGCCAACAGAACTGCTGGTGTTCATTAAAGTTTACTCTCTCTCTCTCTGAGCAAGTAGTACGTGCATTTGAGAGAACCCCATAACGAGTCATTCACAATCACAAAAGCATTCTTAGCCGCTTATATCGCTGATATTAATTCTCAATGTAACTGCTGGAGTAGCGAATATTTAATAAGAACAAATGAACAGCTTCAATTTATGTGAAACAACTCATCATTGCTTGCGCACTGCGAATGATCTGAAGCAATAAATGCGGCCAGCGCAAGGAAAATAAATTGTTTAAATGAACTTCGAAAAACAAGTTGAGCTACATCATCTTCAGCTCAAAGTGCCTTCGCATTCGTAATAACCCTTGCGCAAGTTCTGTGGCTATTAATTTTTCTCACGTGCGGCTGAAAGTTAGCCAGGAAGAAGACTCGAGGTAAATGAAGGTCTTGATTTATGGTAGGCAAGCGACCAAAATATACTGAACGAAGTGGTACGCGACTTACACGCCAGTCGAGAAGTAGAGAGAGAGAGAGCAAGGACAGGAAAGGCAGGGAGGTAAACCAGATAAGCACCCAGTTTGCTACCCTACACTGGGGGTGGGGTAAACGAGAATAGAAAGAGAAAGAGGAGAAAAAGGAGAGAGTAAGCACTGAGTGCGTGTGGGACGATGCACAGGAACACTGTAAACTGTCTCTTAAGCCGGTGCACTTGAAGTATTGTACTAGCGCACGAATCGCTTTTCGTGCCAGTGACGGGTGTGGCCACAGTCCCAGTGTCTTTGATTTGGAGAACGGTCTTGAGTGTAGTCGGTTTAAAGTTTCCCACAGAGAGAGGCGTTCTACTTAACAGCGAGATCAGGTACACAATAGGCGCGCGATGGTTTCCACGCACCCACAGGAGTCGCACACCGGGCTCTCGGCCATTCCAGTCGAGAAGTAAAGTTTAATTAGTGTTTCCAGCTCCAGCGCCTATACTGAATGTACTTAAATAGCCACGCACTCAGCTCTGCACTACTGAGAAACCTGATCCACGAACCGGAATAAGAGCGCACAAATGGCTCAGCTTGCAGCGCACCGAACCTCGCGACCGATGGAAATAGTTTGCGGACATTTCCCCGCTGCGTGGTAACGGCCGCACTTTCTCGCACCTCTCCTCGTAAACGCATTCACAAAGTCTCCCTCTAAGAGCGTCTTTTCTTTTCCTGTTTTCTTTTTTTTTTTTACTTCATTCATCACGTTATGTGTCATGCCTAGCAACTGTGGGCCGCTTCTATATAGGCGACTCGCGCGAATTTGTTTTTTACTGCGTCTTCCAGGACGGCGCCTGATCTGTCGGAAAGGAAAACGTTTATTACCTCTCGTAGATTAATCCTTTTTTGCCGATGCTGCACAACGCTCGTAATGTAATGCGAGCGTAAATATCCTCGGGCGGTGCGCTTTTTTCTTCTCTTTTTTTTTCAGCGTGGAAGCTCTCAGTAGAAAGCAGGAAGCATTTGCGGATCGCTTCTTTGTGCTGGGTCGAACGACGCAGCTCACGTTAATCCTGGATGTGGTTTATGACTCGGCGTTCACTAATGCTCCACGACCATGATCGTATCATTTTTCTTACTCTAAAGACGGTTTTCACCTTCCTCTCTTTCTTTTTATCTTTCTTTCCTTCGTTTTCGTTCTTTCTTGTTCATTGTGAAACTACTCTGCGAAAGAAACAGCAGTATTACCGGCTGATTGTTGTCGCTTGCTTCGGTTTTCTATTCGAAAAGAGCAAGTGAGGTAGACACAAGAGATGGGAAGCGTTCGGCAACCCTCTTTCGGTTGCGCTTGTTCTGTTTCGATTACACTAGGTTTGTTTTGCTTAAGAAGAGCCGTGTAGGAAAGGGTGAACGAGGTGGTTGAAGATGATAATGAAAGGAGAAAGATTGGAAGGAAAGCCCGTAAGTCGAGATCGGCCTGCAAATGCGTACCATCCACAAAAACGTACAAAGTAAGAATCGCTGTTGGCTCAACAATCCAGAAGCCTCCTTCCTAAGTGAAACAATAGCACCCGTCTCAACTCATCAAGCTACATGCTTACAACGCCCATTTCTCTATATGCTATAGAAAGGGCAACGGCAGGCGCCTACTTTCCTTTAAAAAGAACGGAGGGGGAGGCATTGGGGATCAGGAGAAGGGAGGGCTTTGTGCACTCCGCATCTTCCTCCCTGTCTGCTTCGCCACGGAGCCATCCACGGGAGCAACAGCATCCCAAAGGGAGTCGCTGCTTTCCCCCTCCCCTTTTCCCTTTTTCCCTTCACTCCCGTTCTCTCCGCGAAAAACGCGCGCCCGTATCGATCCGGCGTCTTGGCGAGGAGACGGGCAGCAGCGGCGTTGCGATACAGCGGCGAGGGTGACGCCATAGCTTCGCTTCGGCACAACGTCCAGCGGCAGCAAAGGGGCCTGCAGCGCGCACGCGCACTGGCGTCGTCGCCGGGGCAACGCTGCTCGTGCGAATCGGCCCCGCTTCGATCGGCCCCAGAATGCGCGCGGGCGACATGTTGGACGAAGGTTGCATCCGTCGCTACCGCGCTAGCTGAGTGAACTCCGCTTCCAAAACGTCGAGTCCCGTCTCTTCGAGGGGAGAGAGAACACCTCGACGAGGCTGCAGCAGCTTCGGCCGCGGGACCACCATGGGAACCGTGCTGAGCTTCTCTCCGAGAGACCGCAAGCCGCAGAGCTACAGTGAGTACAACCTGTACAGCTACGAGCAGCTCAACAACGCCAAGAACAGCCAGCACTCCGTCAAGATGGGCCACCACCAGGACAGGATGGCGGCGCCGCCGGCGTCTCAAACGCAGCCGCCCATCACCGGTGGAGGCCACAACCACCACCACCATCATCACGGTCACCACCACGGCAATAACCACAACAACAACAACAATAATAATAACAACAACCAAAACCACCATGGCGGCAACCACTTGAAGAAGCACACGCTGTTCATCAACGCGCTGAGCTGGAAGCACTTCAACGTCTCAACCAAGAAGAAGGCGGAAAAGAATAAATCAGCGGCCGCGCAGCGCCAGCCCCTGGAACCCGTCGACCCCAACAAGAACGTTCACAAGTCACTCTCCTGCTACAACCTTGGACTCGACATCGTGGGCTCGGGCCGCACGCTCGTCGACCGGCCGCCAACGGGAGCGAAGCCGGCCCCGCCTCCGCTGCCACCGAAGCCGGCCGTGGTGAGACCGGCTCCACCCAAACCGGCTGGATCTCATCAGTCCGGTGGGAGTCCTCAGCGCAAGACAGTAATCCAAGCCTCAACGTCCGAACTTCTCCGCTGCCTGGGTGAGTTCCTCGGGCAGCGCTGCAAGCGACTTCGCGACTTCCAGCCAGGCGACGCAGTTCTCTGGCTGCGAACCGTGGACAGGTCGCTGCTGCTGCAGGGCTGGCAGGACATCGCCTTCATCAACCCTGCAAACGTAGTCTTCCTGTACATGCTGGTGCGCGAGCTCGTCGACGAGGACGTGACCAGCGAGCGCGAGCTGCAGGCAGTCGTGCTGACGTGCCTGTACCTGTCGTACGCGTATATGGGCAACGAGATATCGTATCCACTCAAGCCCTTCCTGGTTGACGAGAACCGGGACAAGTTCTGGGACCGCTGCCTTCAGATTATTGAAAGCCTGAGCTCCAGCATGCTGCGCATCAACAGCGAGCCGGGCTTCTTCACTGAAGTATTCACCGAGCTCAAGGCGTGTGCGCCCCAGCCGGCGACGTCGATGGCCCCCACGGCACGCGTCTGTTGAAGACCGCCCACAGCCCCGCCATCGACGGGGCTTCTTCACTCTAGTATCAAGGTTTCGCCAAATAAGGTCCTCTCCGAGCGACAGAGCGAGAAGCCAGCACCCGTCCTTCTGTCTAAGCCGTCACCTCAGCGCTGTGTTGACTCCGGTGTACGCTGCGTCGACGTGCTGTTGCCCTTCACTCTTCGACGCACGTTGATCAAAAGCTCTTTGTCTTTCTTGCTGCTGCTTTTCCCGTCACCCTCCTATCTTCAACTTTGAACGCTCGTACGGTTTAGGAGTGAAGAGCTTGGACACGGCGAGCTTGTGCTTTCATTTGTTTGCGGATTGGGAGTAAAAAAAACATCGTGGTGAAAGCAATGTCCTGGAAGTCACCTAAGCAAAGAAAGAGCACCTTGCTTTCCGCAGTTGATTTAACCATCCGTTCACTTGCTGCACACATGTTCCTTGAGGCAAAAAGCCTGTTTTTACGTTATGCGGTCCCTATTGATACAGCTGAGTTCTTCTGGGGAAAAAAAGATGCTGCGCGATAACGCTTGCGCTACACCGGAGGGTACGGAACGTTGAACGGCGGTCATTCGTGGACTCAAGAATGGCGTCGACGGAGCAGCATCCGCCATAACTGCCAAAAAGAAACATGTGGAATGGGAGGGGGAGTGTATGAAGAGCATCAGAAAAGGCAGCCTCGACTGGTGGCGCTTAGCTTGCGCAGTGTCTTGCGTGCGTGACACCGGACGGGAGAAAAGCCTGAACATGACGCGATGCTCCGTGTGTTCAAGGCCGCTGACGCGGTTGACTGTGCGACAAAGATTGCAATGTAGGTGTGACTCGCCAACGCCTAGCGGCGGGCAACCCGGTGAAGTTTGTCCGAGCACCAGCTTTCTTCTCCGCAAAACCCCAGGTACTCGCCATCCCTCTGCTACCGTTGTTACGACTCACTTGTTGCGGGACAATGCTGCAATATTTTCTTCTTCTTTCCCCTCTCTTTCTCTTACTTTTGTCATCTACCGCTTGTTTCAATTATTTTTTTCTCTTGTGAGTTACACTGTC
Source organism: Dermacentor andersoni (assembly GCF_023375885.2). Taxonomy (NCBI): domain Eukaryota; kingdom Metazoa; phylum Arthropoda; class Arachnida; order Ixodida; family Ixodidae; genus Dermacentor; species Dermacentor andersoni. Next base: position 100,525,065 of record NC_092815.1, read on the forward strand.
CGACAAGAAACCGCACCAAGTACCACATGTGAAAGGATGATCATTTTGTTCGTAAGCTACTCATGTGTACGCTAACTACGTCTCTCTGAATGCTCACGTTCGAGGGAGCCCCTATGTATAGATCGAGCGACGGAGAGATTATCGAACGAAAGTTCGCTTTGGTCACAGCCAGAGTGGAATTTTTAGTACAGGGCACGTCTGTGTATCGATCGTCTTTGCGACTGCCTTACGGTTGCATCGACGCTTTCATTTCTTCTTTCTTCATTACCTGTTAATTGCGTACTTATTCTGCTACGACAAAAAAAAAAGAAATAATGAAAAGAGAGGAATAACCAGTACAAATATTGTTAGAAAAAACGGAAACCGAATATCCTTTTGAATCTCGAGACGCTAAGTGATATAGTCGGACAGGTTCGATTTCGCTTAGTTTTCGTTTAGCTTTACTTTGCATCATGTAACGTTAGTGG